>NC_044562.1:30412996-31041121 GCF_007565055.1 Rhinopithecus roxellana
CACGTGACGCGGCCTAACCGCCCGGATAGGGCGGCCCGCGCGTGCGCGCTGGCAGCTACCGCTGATCCTTCGCATGGACAGGTTCGTTTTCTGGTTGCCGAAGTCACCCAGGGTCCAAGTCCGGGTCCCGGTCCGGGCAGTCGAGCCCGTTTTCTTATCCCACAGTGGGCAGGGCGGCTAGGGAGTGTGGTGCTGCCCCGGTATCCATGGTGTGGAGCAGGAAGTGGGCTTCCAGACTCCCAGTATCCCCAGTAGGAGCTGCTTCTGCTCGGGAAGGGCGGTGGCCGTCGCATTACTCAACCCTAATCGCACTGGCCCTTCCAGTTCCCTCCCCTCAGTGGGCAAACAAACACACCAGCGCGTGACTCGACAGACTCGAAAACAGCTTCATCTACTCAGAAAAGTTGTTGATTTGCTATCTCCTTAAACGTTGCCACTTCCACACATCGGAGCTCCTTCCCACCTCGGCCTACTCAATCATGAGATTGGAGGCGGGAGATGGATTTAAAAACAAAACCTTGGGTAGATGCAGTTTACTTTTGGGTGGATGTGTTGACACGTTTTTGAGGCCTTACATTCGCTTAAGATCACATTTCCGCAGTGGCCTTAGGTTTAAAAGTTCAAATTACACTACAAAAAAAAGAAAAAAACCCTGAGTTTCTCTTCCTTTTCATAGTTCACCCAATGCTACATGTCGTGTATCCTTTCAGACGCTTTTCATATGCATTGCTGAGTGTGTATAATCTCTCCTAAAAAGCAACTAGGAACAACTTCCTGTTGTGCGTTTCCTTTTATTCACATTAACTTCTCCATTGCTACGGAAAGGTCCTACTGGCTTGTTCATCCTCAGTGTGGCGTGCTCCCCTAGGAAGTGTCCCCATTTCTTTTTTTTTTTTTTGAGACGGAGTCTCGCTCTGTCGCCCGGGCTGGAGTGCAGTGGCCGGATCTCAGCTCACTGCGAGCTCCGCCTCCCGGGTTTACGCCATTCTCCTGCCTCAGCCTCCCGAGTAGCTGGGACTACAGGCGCCCGCCACCTCGCCCTGCTAGGTTTTTTTTTTTGTATTTTTTAGTAGAGACGGGGTTTCACTATGTTAGCCGGGATGGTCTCGATCTCCTGACCTGGTGATCCGCCCGTCTCGGCCTCCCAAAGTGCTGGGATTACAGGCTTGAGCCACCGCGCCCGGCCGTGTCCCCATTTCTTAGGGGCGCGTGGGGTCAGCTCTGGGACTTGGTCACGTTCGGTGAGACCAGGAGTTCGAGTCCGGCTCCTGCCCGCGGGTCGGGGCGGGAGGCTGGGCTAGACTGGAGGGAGGAAGTGCCAGGCGCTGACTTGCGGGCTGCACCCCAGCGGCTTGTAAACGCCGGGCGGACGCGGCACAGGCGGAGTACGCGCCTCGCAGCCGGGTCTCTTTTGCTCGGCGAGGTGAGCGCTGCCTGGCCTCTCGACACCTCACTTCTTCGGCCTAGGGCCTCGCGCCGCGCCAAGCCCGGGGCGGAACAGGAAGAGGCGCCCGCCAGCCCGGCCCCGCCTTCCGCTGTCCGGGGAGGGAGCTGCGAGGACGAGGGCGGCGGCCAGCCCCGGGAGGCAGGCGGGCAGGTGGACAGGCGGGCAAGGACAGCTCCGCGAGCCCCCTACAACTCGTTTCCTTCCGTTCACCTTCGCAGGGCGGCGACTGGCGATGCGATGGACCTGACCGGGCTGCTGGACGAAGAAGGCACCTTCTCCCTCGCCGGCTTCCAGGACTTCACGGTGAGTGGGCGGCCCGCTCCTTCCCCGGCCTCTCGGCGCGCCCCTCCGGGCCCCAGCGGCGCCACGAGCTCTTCTGACTGCTGTGCCGGGATTGGGCGGCAGCTGCTCGAGCAGTGCCTCCTCGAGGCCGCAGCCGCTTGGGCCCGGAGGGAGAGTCGCGGAGTATAGGAATGGGGGTAGGGGTGGCCACACGAGGGCCCTTCTCGGAGAACTTCTCCCAGGGAGCTCTCGATGGGGGTGAGGGTATTCCTCCCTCTGTGGACCAGGCTGCCATTGGCAAACGATTGACAGAACGCCGGTCTGGATAAGCCACGGGCCCCCTGGCAAGCGAGGCCGGACTGCGCCCTGCACCGCCTTCCATCCCGGAGCCAGGAGCTGCATCATACCTTTCCCTGCCCTTCACCCTCCGCTGCCCCTGCCCTGTTTCAGCTCCTCCCAGGACACCAGAAGCTGAGTGCCCGGATCCGAAGGAGACTCTACTATGGCTGGGACTGGGAAGCCGACTGTAGCCTGGAGGAGCTCTCCAGCCCGGTGGCAGGTTAGGCAGTGTTTTGTGACTGGACAAGTGAGAAGCATGAAAATGGGGTTGTCATCAGCCACTAAAATGACTCGAGGTTTGCCCCGTGGCTGCACTGTCTCTTCATTGCTAGCTTGTTGGTACTTGGTTCAAGAGGGCAGTTTGCATTTCTCATTCTTATTAGCCCAAATGAATAAAAAACATTGCTGCCACATATGTCTATATAAATCACTCTTGATTTATATATTGAAAACTTAATTTTCCAAGGATATCCATCATATGTTTCCCAAATAAACAAGGGATGTTTATGCCACAGATGAACAGCAGTGGTAGACAAATCTGGATAGTTTCACGTGACAGAGCAATAAGCTTTCCTGTTAGAATGAGCTGAAATTCAAACTTGGAATGGGCTTTTTGTCTCAGTGTGGGAGAATTTGATCTCTATTTTGTTACTATGGTCCTGTCCCCAAGGCCTCAGAAAATACAGATCTGGCTCTTCTGCTAGCAGTGGGGACTGGTGTGTTGTGGATGGGTGCTTGTTTGCTCACTCAGCCTTCCTTCTGTCCCTTGCAGACATTGCTGTGGAACTGCTCCAGAAGGCAGCCCCCAGCCCTATTCGCCGACTCCAGAAGAAATATGTAGCTCATGTGTCCCGGTGAGCCTGGAATTGAGGATAAGATGAGAGTGTTTGGGCCCTAGAGAAAGGGGAATCGTTTTTTCTTTCTTTTCTTTTCTCTCTTTTTGAGATAGTCTCGCTCTGTCACCGAGGCTGGAGTGCAGTGGTACAACCTCGGCTCACCGCAACCTCCACCTCCTGGGTTCCAGTGATTCTTGTGCCACAACCTCCCCAGTAGCTGGGACTACAGGCACATGCTACCGCCCTTGGCTCATTTTTGTATTTTTAGTAGAGATGGGGTTTCACCATGTTGGCCAGGCTGGTGTCGAACTCCTGGCCTCAAATGATCCACCCACCTTGGTTTTCCAAAGTGCTGGGATTATAGGCATGAGCCACCGTGCCCAGCCAAGAATAGTTTTTTTCCCCAAAGATAAGAGGTAAAGACAGGAGCAAGCACCATAAGACTTGCAAGAGCTGAAGGACCCTTGGGTTTAATTAGTGATCCTTTCTACCACCCAGGGAGGCATGCATCTCCCCGTGTGCTATGATGCTGGCTCTGGTGTACATTGAACGGCTCCGCCACCGAAACCCAGACTACCTGCAGCACGTGTCATCCTCTGACTTGTTCCTGATCTCCATGGTAAGACACCCCCTCCCCGTCTCCTTAGAGAGCCAGGAGCCTGCTGTGAATTCTGCTCCACCACTTCTGGTTCCTCTGCAGATGGTGGCCAGTAAGTACCTCTATGATGAAGGGGAGGAGGAGGAGGTCTTCAATGATGAATGGGGAGCTGCTGGGGGTGTGGCTGTGCCCACTCTCAATGCCTTGGAGAGGGGCTTCCTGAGTGCCATGGTGAGTAGCTGTGTTCTGTCTCTTGCTCAATTTCCCTGGCCCATCTTTAATCATCCTTTAGTCCTTTGTTCTCTCTCAGTCTTCTGTTGGTTTGTCATTTCTCTTTCTGTTCTCCTGTGCTTTTGTGTTAGTGTCTTCCTTTCTTATCTCTTCAGTACTAACCACAGTTTTTGGAGATTCCTAGAGCAGTGAGGCCAGGAGTGGAACATTTCCTCACCTCTATTCCTCCAGGGTCCCACAGGGTACATTCTGAGTCAGAGTTTATCCTATTGGTTTCTGAGTATTTGTGTCCATACTTTCTCTCCCCCTAGATGTTTAGCTCCTTGTGGGCACGGACCATTCTCAGGGTCATTTTCTCCGCTCTTCCTTAGTGGAGGGTATAATGTGAAACCAGGCAGGTGGTGATTCAATGAATTAATGTGTAAAAGCTTTTGAGACAGTATCTGGTACATGGTAAGTGCCAAATATACATTAGCTATAGTGGCGGTTGTAGTTCTTGCTATGGCTCTTATTATTAAATGACTGTGGCTCATCCAAGTCTGGTTTGATGTCTTCTCTCCTTACAGGATTGGCATCTCTACACTGACCCTCGGGAGATCTTTGAGGTGCTGAGCTGGTTGGAGAGCTGGTAGGTTCTCGGAGTTGGGAAGAAGGGCTCGAGGGATTTGAGGACTGAGGCCTTAGCTGTAGGAGCTAGAGATGAGAGTCTGTATAACTGGGGGAGGGAGGAGACAAGAAAGAGAATTGCCAAGATAGTGGTTGTCAGCTTATTTAAAATACATGTCTTGGGTGAGTATGGTAGTTAGGTCTGTAATCCTAGCACTCTGGGAGGGCGAGGCAGGAGGATTGCTTGAGTCCAGGAGTTTGAGACCAGGCTGGGCAATATAGCAAAACGCCTGACCCTACCAGAAAAAAAATATTAGCCAGTTGTAGTGGTGTACACCCATAATCCCAGCTACTCAGGAGGGTGAGATGAGAGGATCACAAGTCCAGGACGTCAAGTCTGCAGTGAGCTATGATTGCACTACTGCACTCCAGCATGGAAGACAGCAAGATCCTGTCTTAACAAAATAAATAAATAAATAAAAATAAAATATAGGTCTTGGTCTCACCCTTAGTTTTTGATCAGCAGATAGCCTAGGAATCTGGGTTTAACAAGCTTCCCAGTGTTTCCTGGTGAGTCCTGAGTGGTATGAGGATGCCACTGGGCTGGCTGTAGGACAGTTGCATACTCTGTCATTCTCCACTTCCCCCAGTGTGGCTGAGCAGCAGGGACAGCGGCGAGGCTGGTACACCTACACAGACCTGTGTGTGCTGCTGGAGCAGCCAACCTGGCAGTTGGTCCTGGGCTCCCTCTGCCAGCGGCTGGTAAAGGTGAGGAGGGGCTCGGAAGGATGGGGAGCTTGAGCAGGCCGGTGTGTAGGGTGGGATGGTGTAAAGTGATTGCTGAAAGGCCCAGGATATGGGGTTGGGAATAGATGGGCAGAGTGGGGTATAAATGGCTATAGAGACCTCTAGCTGGAACACAAGTTTCTAGAGACAAGGGGTGAATGTGTTAAAGACAGAATCCTTCTTTTTTACCTCCTCTCCTGCAGCTGTCCTGCCTGTTAGCTGTGGCATATGTGAGCAGTGTGGCCCTGGCTGTGGCATCAGTGGCCGTAATACATCAGTCATTGGGGCTGTCCTGCACCCCTGCACCTGGGCCGCCTGACCTTGGACTGACCTCCCATTGCCTCCTGAAGCCCTGCATACCTTCTGTGCCACAATGCCTGCTGTCTCCTGCTAATGTCTCCAGCTGCCTGAAAGGCAGCACAGGGCTGCGGTCACTCTGGGGCAGTCTTCTGGCCTCACTGACTCCTCCACCATTGCCTCCCCCAGACCCCCCTGCCCCTCCCACTCTTCATAACTGCCGCCTTTGCCAGAAGCTCCAGAGAGACTCCCCAACCTGCCATGCCTGCCACCACCCCAACCATACAGTCCCCACTGTGCTGTCCAGCCCCTGGTACCATACCTATGGCCTGGCTCCCCACTGGCCTTGGAGCCCGGTGCCCCCGACACTTCCTCAGCCTCAGCAATGTTCCCTTTTCAGTGTCATGGAGCTGGCTCGCCTCAAGTCTTTCATTTTCCCAGGCTAGGTAGGCCTGCGAGGAATGCATTAAGAGGGTTTGGGAGTTTCCGAGAACCTGGAGGAGCAAAGCTTGATTTAGAACCTGTCTGCCTCTCTGGGTCCTTGGTAGGTCCCCTGTCCTCCTGGGTGGGAGCTTACGGGGTGATGGGGCAGAAGGACTGAAGGTCATTCACTCCTAGATCTCAGTGGCTGGCTGCTTGGCCAGGACAATGATGGCACCAGGGAGAACTTCCGCTTGGTGACCAGGGACATATCCCAGATGGACACAGGAGAAGCCCCTCTCTGCCTCCCTGGGATTTTCTAGACTTTTACTTTTGAGTTCCCTAGGATGGAAGGGTATAGGTGGGAGATAAGGGAAGTGGGGTGAGAGGAGAAAGGATATGTTGGCATGGGCCCGTGTGATGTCCCTGAAGCAGAAGAGCCAGGGACTGATGGGGTCAGGTGGGAGCTGCTGGGTGAGGCAGGGAACCTTTTCACTCCCATTCCTTAGCTTTAGTCTAATGGAGCCAAGGACTGCTGGGACCTTCAACCCTGACCTTTTGTCTTCCAGTCTTCTCTTAGTGTCCTGCTCCTAGGTTCCCTTCTCTTCTGGTTCCTCTCCCGGGTGTTCTCTTCCCAGGCCTCTCTGGCCACTGCTTTGTATCAGGGTTTTTCACGCTTTTGTAGAACTGAGGTTTCAATAAACAGTTTCAGTTGCATGGCCTGGACTTTTCCTTCTGCGGCAGCCGTTGAAGATCTTTCCTCCCTGTATCTGCCTTCCAAGCCTCCCTGCTTCCTGATACTGTCATCTCACAAACTCTTTTCTCAGCCTCATCTTAGGACTTTCCTGTCGTTTGATAGGCATAGCCTCCCATTTCCAACTTTGTTCCTGCTCCTAGGACCCTGGGCCCTTAGTACTGCTCAACTTGGGGTGCCATGGGACACAAAGGGTGACTGTCCTGTGCCTGAGTTGGCCGTCTGTCACTTGTTCTGGGTGAGCACTCTCCTTGTGGATCCCGAAGCACATCTCATGGAGAGGGGCCAGGCCTTGTATCCAGTAGAGCCTTGTGAGCTCCTGAGGGCAAGCCACCAGGACGCTTCTCTCTCCTGACCTCCTAACTGGTCTGACGCATGGTGATGGTCACATGGTGCTTAACAATACCAAGAACTTGAAGAACTCCAAGGCTGGGTCGTCACTGGAAGAAGGAAAACAGTCTGGGCAGCTTGGCTGAGGGTATTTGGGACTGCTGAGGATCCTTCTTGGAAGAGGTGGTTCTGCCTCCTAGGGAGCATTTTGGAAATTTATGGGTCATTTTTTCATTGTCAAAAGGATTCGAGGGAATGCTACTGGCATTTCATCAACCTGGGCGGGACGCTAGACATCCTGAAATGCTCAGACTTCCCTTACTGTGAAGAATTCCCAAGACAACTTTTGAACGACCAGCTTTATGTATATGAAAACCCTATTTATCTGAGCCTAGAACTATCTGTGCACATGTAAACTTGATAGCATTCTGAAAATACTCAGTTTGCTAGGAATTCATTCCCATGTAAATTAAAACGACTTTGTTTTGCTTGGCACCTTTTAACCAAGAGTTTGTTTGCATTTTGGAAAATCGGGTTACAACATCAGAGTCACCAATAAAGCAGCAATATCAGCTGGCATTGCAGCTGTTGCAACCACAGCGATTCTCATAGGGTGTGGGATTGGACTGGACTACTTCATTGTACTTTATTGTCTTCTGGTTTAGTTGTGCTTAAGCCTTCACATAATGAAATACATGTTACTATAAATTTTATTCTTTACAGTGAGCACGTTTCAGGTAGTTGTGGTTGTCAAATGTGATGTAGGATATATTATCCACAAGTTTCTTTTCTTTTTTTTCTTTTTTTTTAAGACGGAGTCTCGCTCTGTCACCTGGGCTGGAGTGCAGTGGCCGGATCTCAGCTCACTGCAAGCTCTGCCTCCCGGGTTTATGCCATTCTCCTGCCTCAGCCTCCTGAGTAGCTGGGACTACAGGCGCTCGCCACCTCGCCCGGCTAGTTTTTTGTATTTTTTAGTAGAGACGGGCTTTCACTGTGTTAGCCAGGATGGTCTCGATCTCCTGACCTTGTGATTCGCCCATCTCGGCCTCCCAAAGTGCTGGGATTACAGGCTTGAGCCACCGCACCCGGCCCTCTTGTTTTCTTTTTTTATCGACACAGTCTCCCTCTGTCACCCAGGCTGGAGTGCAGTGCTGTGGTCTCAGCTCACTGCGACCTCTGCCTTCTCGGTTCAAGCAATTCTTGTGCCTCAGCCTCCCGAGTAGGTGGGATTACAGGCATGTGCCACCACATCCAGCTAAGTTTTGTATTTTTAGTAGAGATGGTTTCACCATGTTGCCAGGCTGGTCTTGAACTCCTGACCTCAAGTGATACACCCAGTTTGGCCTCCCAAAGTGTTGGGATTACAGGCATGAGCCACCACACTCACCCCACAAGTTTCATTTTGAAGTAGTCCAGGGGCCTTGGTACTGCAAGGAGTGAGGACTGTGGATCAAATAGTGATGGTTTTAAATGGGAGGGAATAAAGTCTGCAAAATTTCCCCAGATTATTTTGAAGAGCTCCTCTCCTCCCCACCCCTCCTATCCTACTTTCTACAGCCTGGTCTAGGGGCAGGAAATCTGCAAGAAGATTCTCGGAGGAGGGCCCCAGAACTCAGCTCCCCAGTTAATGGCTAATGGAATTTGCACAACAGCTGGGCAAAGGTGAAAAGGCGGTGCCCTGCCCCAGATTCCTTATACCTTTGCTCCGCTTCATTGACACCTCCACCCTCTCCCCACCTTCTCCCCACCCCAGGCTTCACCCAAACTCTGACCTCTTACTCTCTGCTTAACTCTGGTCCCAGGCAGCTAAGACAAAGCGAAAGGCAGGGCAGCATGAGCCGATCACCCTTCAATCCCAACCAACTCCGATCAGTGGGCTCCCAGGATGCCCTGGCTCCCCTGCCTCCACCTGCTCCCCAGAATCCCTCCACCCACTCTTGGGACCGTCTGTGTGGATCTCCGGCCTGGGGCCTCAGCTGTCTTCTGGCTCTGCAGGTAGGAGGCAGAGGTGCAGGAGTTGGTGCTGCCTGATGGTGTGTGTGGGGAAGTAGGTGTAGATGTGAAAGCCTCTGGAAGTATTGCAGGTATTTCCACTTCTCTGAAGACTGCCCTCCCCATTCCTCCACCTGCAGCATGTCTTGGTCATGGCTTCTCTGCTCTGTGTCTCCCACCTGCTCCTGCTTTGCAGTCTCTCCCCAGGAGGACTCTCTTACTCCCCTTCTCAGCTCCTGGCCTCCAGCTTCTTTTCATGTGGTGTGTCTACCATCCTGCAAACTTGGATGGGCAGCAGGTGAGAGGAACCTCCCTGGAGAGAGGAGGCAGAGTCCTGGAGGGTGGGAGAGGTTTGGGGGAGCCTTGTTGGCTGCCACATATTTCCAGATCTGCTGGGGCTGCTGTTCCTACAGGCTGCCTCTTGTCCAGGCTCCATCCTTAGAGTTCCTTATCCCTGCTCTGGTGCTGACCAGCCAGAAGCTACCTCTGGCCATCCAGACACCTGGAAACTGTGAGCACAGAACAAGGGCCAAGGGGTAAGGGTGGGGCTGGGTTCTCATCTGAGTGTGCAGGTGTAGGTGGGTGCAGGATTGAGATTGGGCAGTGGTGAGACTGTGAGGCACTGTAGGGGGTCTCCATCCCATTCATCTTTCTCTTCTCCATGCCCCAAACTTTTCCTAGCCTCCCTCATGATGCACCTGTGTAGGGGACCTAGCTGCCATGGCCAGCGGCACTGGAACACTTCTCTCCAGGAGGTGGGTGTCTGGAGGTGAGAAGGGATAAGGGTGGTGCCAGGCTTCGGGGAGCTCTTGTTTCCATTATGCAGAGACTGAGAAGCTCCTGGAAAGGAGTTGGGGGAGGAACCCATATCTAGAATTAGGAAGACCAGGCTGAGGCCAGTTTGATTGAACAGAATGTTTTCTCTCCAACCTCTCCTCTCTTCTACCAGGTGTCCGGGGCAGTGGTGGTATCTGGGCTGCTGCAGGGCACGATGGGGCTGTTGGGGAGTCCTGGCCGCGTGTTCCCCCACTGTGGGCCCCTGGTGCTGGCTCCCAGCCTGGTTGTGGCAGGGCTTTCTGCCCACAGGGAGGTAGCCCAGTTCTGCTCCGCTCACTGGGGGTTGGCCTTGCTGTACGTGAGTCCTGAGAGGCATGGGATGGTGCCCAGTGGGGGTGTATGGGAGGACTAGGGGAGGGCAGAGCTACTGGTCCTATCAGATTCAGCAGCGACTGGAATAGGGACATATTTTATATTTGGAATCCAAGATTTTCCCTAGATTCATCTGGTCTCCTTGACTTTCACACTGTTTTCTTCTGTCCCCTAAGGTGACTTCCTATTCCTTCCATGGGAGTCTCTTTCTCTGGGACCACCCCCCCCTTTTATGGTATTCTGCCTACCCCCACCTCATTTCCCATCCCTCAGGATACCCAATGCCTCTTGCTCCTAAAACATTCTCTCTCTTAGGGTTGTCCTGCTCATGGTGGTCTGTTCTCAGCACCTGGGCTCCTGCCAGTTTCATGTGTGCCCTTGGAGGCGAGCTTCAGCTTCATCAACTCACACTCCTCTCCCTGCCTTCCGGCTCCTCTCGGTATGTGTGGGTCTGGACAGGGCAGTAGAGGTCAGAAGGGCTGGCCTGGAGTGCTCACTCCATCCCCTACCTTTTGGCTTCTGTCTAACCCTCCAAGGGTGGCTCAGAAGGTTCTGGGGGAGGAGTTCTTTCCTCAGTCTCGCCGCTCAGGTGCTGATCCCAGTGGCCTGTGTGTGGATCGTTTCTGCCTTTTTGGGGTTCAGTGTTATCCCCCAGGAACTGTCTGCCCCCACCAAGGCACCGTGGATTTGGCTGCCTCACCCAGGTAGGTTTTCTCCTAGTCCTCCATTCTCTTGTTCAAATAAAGGTATCTATTTATTTGAATTCAAAGAACTTAATGGATTTTATTTCTGAGTTAAATGCTGTGTTTTTTCAAAACATATAGGAGAGAGAAATTACCAGTCTGAGAGACAGACAATGCTAGCCCCTCACTGCAGGTGTTTTGTTGTTGTTGTTGTTGTTTGTTTGAGACAGGGTCTCACTCTGTCACACAGGCTGGAGTGCATGGCATGATCATGGCTCCCTGCAGCCTCAACCTCCCAGGCGCAGGTGATCCTCCCACATAAGCCTCCAGAGTAGCTGGGACTACAGGTGTGTGTCACCATGCCGACTTTTGTTTGTTTTTTGTAGAGACAGGGTTTCAACATGTTGCCCAGGCTGGTCTCAGACTCCTGGGCTCAAGTGATCTGCTTGATTAAGTGCTGAGATTACAGGCATGAGCCACTGTGCCCCATCCCACTGCAGGTGTTTTATTTGGGTCAGTATTAGGAGACAGACATCTATTGTTTCTGTAACTCCCTATACTCACTACCAATACTCCTTACCCAATGACATTTATGTTACCAGCCCCTATGGGCATTTGACTTGGCATCCTATGCATAAAGATTGCTTTTGAGGCGTTGTATGTGAAATTTGCTCATTCTTCAATTTATTTATTTATTTATTTATTTATATTTGCTCATTCTTCAATTTATTTATTTATTTATTTATTTATTTATTTATTTATTTAGACAGGGTCTTGCTGTGTCACCCAGGCTGAGAGCATTGATGCAAACATGGCTCACTGCAGCCTCAACCTCCTTGGCTCAGGTTATCCTTGTGCCTCACCCCCACAAGTAGCTGGGATTACAGATGTGCATCACTATGCCCGGCTAGTTTTTGTGTTTGTTGTTTTGTAAAGATGGGATTTCACCTTGTTGTCCAGGCTGGTTTTTCATTAATTTAATAAGGATCTGTTGAGTGCTGATTATGTGCTAGGCACACGGTAGGGGACATAGTGATGACCATGACAGACAGGGTACTTACCTTCAGGAAGCTTACAGTCTATTGGGGAACATAGATACTAAAGAGTCACCCAAAGAAATATAAAATTGTCACTGTGGGAACTGTAACCAAAGGGAGATACATTGTGTCCTAAGAGCTTATAATGAAGGCCAGGTGCAGTGGCTCACACCTATAATCCCAGCATTTTGGGAGGCAGAAGCAGGAAGACTGCTTGAGGCAAGGATTTCGAGAGCAGCCTGGGTAACAAAGCAAGACTCCATCTCTACAAAACATAAAAAAATTATCTGGGCCTAGTGGCACATGCTTGTGGGCCTAGCTACTCAGGAGACTGAGGCAGGAGGATCCCTTGAGCCCAGGAGTTGGAGGCTGCAGTGTGCTATGATCGCACCACTGCATTCTAGCCCAGGCGACAGACTGAGACCTTGTTTATAAAAATAAAATAAAATAAAATGCCAGGCGCCATGGCTCACACCTGAAATTCCAGCACTGTGGGAGGCTGAGGTGGGAGGATTGCTTGAGCTCAGGAGTTAGAGACCAGCCTGGGCAACATAGTGAGACCTTGTCTCTATTAAAAGTAAAAAAAAAATAGCCTGATACAGTGGCACGCACCTTTAGTCCCAGCTACTTGGGAGGCTGAGGTGGGAGGATCACTTGAGCCCAGGAGATTGAGGCTGCAGTGAGCTATGATTGCACCACTGCACTTCAGCCTGGGGAACAGAGCAAGGACCTGTCTTCAAACAAACAAAACAAACCAAAAAACTTATAATAGGGAATTTGAATTTATCAGGGAGGTCAGTAAAGATATTCTTTTTTTTTTTTTTTGAGATGGAGTTTTGCTCTTGTCGCCCAGGCTGGAGTGCAATGATGTGATCTTGGCTCACTGCAACCTCCACCTTTCAGGTTCAAGTGATTCTCCTGCTTCCACCTCCCAAGTGGCTGGGATTACAGGCATGCACCACCATGCCGGGCTAATTTTGTATTTTTAGTAGAGATGGGGTTTCACCATGTTGGCCAGGTTGGTCACAAACTCCTGACCTCAGGTGATCCACCCACCTCGGCCTCCCAAAGTGCTGGGGTTACAGCCATAAGTCACCGCGCCCGGCCTAAGTAAAGATATTCTTTAGGATGTGGCCACTGATTTGAGATGGAAGACATGAGTAGGAGCTAACTAGACAAAGGCAGGAGGGAAGAGCATTCTAGTTGCAGGATATGCATATGCAAAGGTCCTGTGGTGGCTGGGAGCACAGCATGTACAAAGGCCTACAACAAGGCAAGTGTGGTAGGAGTGAAGGAAGTGAGGCAGAGTGTGCTGGGAGATGAGGCTGCAGAGAGAGGGAAGGGCCAGACCAAAGAGGACCTTGTAGACCATGGTAAAGGGATGGGTCTTTCTCCTTAGAGTTCAGTAGTTTTGTCCTAAGACATTATCTTCAAAGACATTGAGGCATCTAGGATTCTTGTGGCACAGGCTGTTGGAGGCAGGGGGTACTCCTGACTTGAGTCTGGCCCCAAAGTGGCTCCTTTTCCCTCCCCAGGTGAGTGGAATTGGCCTTTGCTGACGCCCAGAGCTCTGGCTGCAGGCATCTCCATGGCCTTGGCAGCCTCCACCAGTTCCCTGGGCTGCTATGCCCTGTGTGGCCGGCTGCTGCATTTGCCTCCCCCACCTCCACATGCCTGCAGTCGAGGGCTGAGCCTGGAGGGGCTGGGCAGTGTGCTGGCCGGACTGCTGGGAAGCCCCATGGGCACTGCATCCAGCTTCCCCAACGTGGGCAAAGTGGGTCTTATCCAGGTATGTGGACCTGGGATGGGGGTGGGGTGGAGTGGAGCTAGAGGGGAAGGAGAAGGAAGGGAACTTACATCGATTGATTGCCAGGTGCGCCCAGCACCTCACATCAACTGTCTCACTTGGGGAGGTGCCTACGATTAGACTTTGGGCTAAGAGAGTGGGGAGGTGAACAAATCACCATGGAACTCCTGTGCATGAGGCACAGTACCAAGGCTGGGGCAAAGAACCAGTCACATAAAGTTCTGCTCTCTTGGGGACTTCATAGAGGGAGACGCAGACAGTTGAAGGAAAAAAAGTTATTTTTTTAAAAAAGTGGGCCAGGCATGGTGGCTCATGCTGTAATTCTAGCATGTGGGGAGGCTAAGGCAGGCAGACCACTTGAGGCTAGGAATTCAAGACCAGCCTGGCCAACATGGTGAAACCCTGTCTCTACTAAAAATAGCTGGGCGTGGTGGCATGCACCTATAATCCCAGCTACTTGGGAGGCTGAGGCAGGAGAATCGCTTGAGCATGGGAGGCAGAGGTTGCTGTGAGCCAAGACCACACCACTGTACTCCAGCCTGGGCAACAGAGCAAGACTCCATCTCAAAAAATAAAAAATTTTAAAAAAAGTGAAGAAAATTTCAGAAGGTGATAAGTGTCATATAAAAAAATCAGGATAGTGGGATGGAAAGGAAACACATTTAGACTGGCCAGGGAGGCTTCTTGGAAGAGTAACATTTGAGCTGGGATCCAAATGATGAGAAGGAACCAGTAAGGCAAAGACCTGGGACAGTCAGAGGAAGTGGTTGTGTTTTCCAGTGTCTTTTCTTCATGCAGGCTGGATCTCAGCAAGTGGCTCACTTAGCGGGGCTACTCTGCATGGGGCTTGGACTCTCCCCAAGGTTGGCTCAGCTCCTCACCACCATCCCGCTGCCCGTGCTTGGTGAGTGGATGTATCAACAGGGCTGGTATTGAATTGGTACTCCCCAGTGTGGCCCGATCAGTTCTTTAGGATGGCACCTTTTCTTTCTAAATAGCTTTCCTGGATGGATGGATGGATGGATGGATGGATGGATGGATGGATGGATGGATGAATGGATGGATATGAGCATGTGTCAGTCTCAATTTCTCAGCCTAACATCTTGGTCTCTTGATTGGGCTTCTGGGCTTCCTGAAGAATCAGAAAGCCTCAGACCAGGCATGGTGGCTCACACCTGTAATCCCAGCACTTTGGGAGGCCCAGGCAGGCAGATCACTTGAGGTCAGGAGTTCGAGATCAGCCTGGTCAACATGACAAAACCCTGTCTCTAATAAAAATACAAAAATTAGCCAGGCATGCTGGCTCATGCCTGTAATCCCAGCTACTCAGGAGGCTGAGGCAGGAGAAATCGCTTGAATCCAGGAGTAGGAGGCGGAGGTTGCACCATTGAGCCGAGATTGCACCATTGTACTCCAGCCTGGGTGACAGAGTGAGACTTGTTCTAAAAAAAAAAAATAATAAATAACTAAATCAGTCTCTTGGGTTTTATTTTTTCCCCACTACAACCTGCTTGCCCTGCAATACTCTACACTATGTGAGCCCCCTTGATTCCTCCTGACCCCCTTGATTTCTTCTGTATGAGACAGGTGGGGTGCTGGGGGTGACCCAGGCTGTGGTTTTGTCTGCTGGATTCTCCAGCTTCTACGTGGCTGACATAGACTCTGGGCGAAATATCTTCATTGTGGGCTTCTCTATCTTCATGGCCTTGCTGCTGCCAAGATGGTTTCGGGAAGCCCCAGTCCTGTTCAGCACAGGTAGGTGGAAGGGAAGAGGAGTTGCTCAGTAGCAGGAAAGCAAGAAGTTGAGGCTCAGGTTCCCCGGACTCCTGGCCCCACAGCCTTCTCTGGGCTTTGGTGTAAATATTTCATTCATTTGTTTAATGGGTATTTATTGAGCACTATGCTAGCCATTTGGGATACAAAGGTGCCTCCCTTTATTACAGTGTAGTAAAAGAGATGAGATGTGTAGGAAAACAACAAGAAAGGTTCAGATAAAGAGCTATGGTGCTCAGTGGCAAGAGAGATAGCTTCTGTTTGAGGTGATCCAGTAACAGAGCTGGTCTTGAAGGATGGTAAGTTTTAAACATCTTTGGTGAGAAGGTCATTCCTGATGGAGGAACCATCATTTATACAAAGACACAGAAGTGGGAAGTCTTAGGATATGTCCTGAGAGCAGTAAATTGCTTAAATTGTCCCACCCAGTTCTCAACTGGGTGATTTTGCCCCCATGGGGACATTTGGCAATGTCTGGAGACATTTTTGGCTGTTACACATGGAGGAAGAGGGAGTTGTTACTAGGGTTTAGTGCATAGAAAGATGCTGCTAAACATCCTACACTGTACAGGACATCCCCCCTGTACCACCACCCCCAACCAAGAATTATCTGGTCTAAGATGTCAGTAGGACAGTCCTAGAGGTTGAAAAACCCAGGATAGAGCATAGAGGGTAAAAACTGGGAGATGAGGTTGGGGCTTAAATACTAAGCTTTCTAGAGAAAGGGAACCTGGAATAGTCAAAGCATATATGGAGGGTGTGTGGATGATCAGTACATAGGGTGTTGAGTAGGAATCCTGTGAGAAAGGCCTGGATTTGGAAAGTGGAGAGTAGACAGACAAAGGGTGAGAGGGATGAAATGACAATTCAGAAAGATCTGTCCTTAGTCCAAGACTTAGGTTTAGGTCTGGGAGGGTAAGACTCCTGGGCTTGGATATAGGATCAGAGTTCCCTTCCTGCCTGGCCCCAACCCTTCATAGGCTGGAGCCCCTTGGATGTATTACTGCACTCACTGCTGACACAGCCCATCTTCCTGGCTGGACTCTCAGGCTTCCTACTAGAGAACACAATTCCTGGTAAGTTGAGGCCAGGCCCCAGCAGACTGGGGAGTGGCCAGGAAGCCATCCCTCCCTGGGATGGGGAATGGCCTGACAAACCTCTCTTTTGCAGGCACACAGCTTGAGCGAGGCCTAGGTCAAGGGCTACCATCTCTTTTCACTGCGCAAGAGGCTCGAATGCCTCAGAAGCCCAGGGAGAAGGCTGCTCAAGTGTACAGACTTCCTTTCCCCATCCAAAACCTGTGTCCCTGCATCCCTCAGCCTCTCCGCTGCCTCTGCCCACTGCCTGAAGACCCTGGGGATGAGGAAGGAGGCTCCTCTGAGCCAGAAGAGATGGCAGACTTGCTGCCTGGCTCAGGGGAGCCATGCCCTGAATCTAGCAGAGAAGGGTTTAGGTCCCAGAAATGACCAGTATGCCTACTTCTGCTCTGGTTAATTTAGCACTCTCATCTGCTGGAGAATCAGCTCCCGAACTGTTCTTTCTCATAGGCAGAGGGTATGTGTCTGTGCATTATATGGGCCCGCCTAGAGGTTCCATTTCCCAGTAGGGTGGGTTGCCTTTCCTTGTCTTAATTAGGCCTAGCTATTCCAGAGCAGAGGCCATGATTTAGTGGACCATGAATGAATGAGATTTTGCCTGTGTACTATCAACGCCACTTGAACCCCAGCATTCACTTTAACCTGTATTGAGCATCTCCCATGTGCAAGGTCCTGGAACTACAGGGTTAAGACAGGGTCCATGCCCTCTCAAGGCATTTACGGTTTAAAAAGACCTTTGTAATTACTAACGAAACTGCAAAGCAGAAAGCAGTCTGTAATAAAGATTAACATAATGCTGTGGGAGCAAAGAGGAAGGGATAATGAATTCTGACTGGGGACAGTGGGAAAGGCTTTATGCAAGAAGCAATGAGGATGGCCTTGACAAATGAGGAGGATTTTTGGTTTTTCAGGTTCGAGGTCCAGCTTGAGCAAAGCCATGAGTTGTACAAAGTCCAAGATAGCTGAGGGGTTTCAAATTTCTCAGTAGTGAGGAGCTTAAGTACGGGGATGATGGAGAAATGAGGCAGGAGAGGTAAAGGATGAGATCAGATTATGGGACTTATGCCTGGGAGACTCCTTCCTTCAACAACTCTAGTGCTGGTGGAGGACCTGAGAGAACTTACCCACGGAACTTCAATGCCTTATTTTGTTAAAAAGAGACCGGACAGGTAGCGGAGGGAAGAGAAGTGACTCAAGTTCGACAAATCCAAACCCGGGCTCCCCTTTCCTGCGCCTCGCCCTCTATTCCTTCTACTCGGCCAGCGTGACTCCAAGCCGCCCCACTACCTCTCTACTAGCTGGCCGCCCGGCCTCTCCTCCAGTTACCCTGCCACTGCGGCGCTCCTCTCATCAGCGTCCCACGCCCAGAAGCCCCGCCCATGCCAGGCATAGGCCCCGCCCCTCTGTCCCAAGACCCTGCCTCCTCTTGGGGGGGGGAATCGGCCTCTTACTCTAGGCCTTTCGGTTTGCGCGAGCGGGCAAGAGAGCGTGCGTGCGGCGAGGAGGGTGGGCGCTCTCGCTGCCGCTGACGGTAGGTGGAATCGCACTCGAGTCTGGGTAGGAGCAAGCCAGCGAAGGGCTGCTCAGACGCGGCGGGTTGGGCCTGGCTCGGGGGTTTTCTCCCTGGAGGGAGCGCGCGCTGCCGGGGACCAGGGAAGGCCTCCGGAGGTAGGCGGGGCCGCGCGTGCGCAGTCCGCCGGCTGCGGCCAGGCGTGGATGGTGGGGCTCGAGTGAGGGTATTCCTTGGCCACCTGTGTGGTGCGAGGAAGCCTCCAGTGGCCGGCTTTGTTGCCCCTTAAAGGATCCCGAGCCGCGTCCCAGTGCAGCCAGTGCTGTAGAAATGGGAAGGCGGATGGCGAAGGCTCTTCTAGCTGGGGCGGGTGGAAGCAGGACGCCCGGCGGCTCCTGGGGTGGGGCTGTGATTCTGGGACCTAGGGTTCGCGCTCTCCCAGGGGGACCGGGCGGGGCCCAGCCGGGATGCTCTCTGGGCCCCTACTGCCCTCTGCAGGGCGTCGGAGGAACTGCCCAGAGGAGTCACTGCTGAGGAGCGGAACTCGATGCAGATAACGGTTCTCAAGGGACCCCTCCGCCGGGATGCCCCTGAGCGCACCTCCACTCAAGAGAAATAAACCCGTAAATCTGGTTAATATGAATGCTAAAGGCAGCCTTGAAGGAAAAAAGAAAAGGGTGAAATGTGGAGGCCTCGGACGCAGGACGGGACGCGTGTGGTGGGAGCAGGCAGCCGGGGTCTGGTGCCCAATGTGTCAGGCCGCCTTTTTATAGGGCCGGTTACTGCTGGCCGCATTTTAAACTCTTCCCCCTTTACCCAACAAACAAACAAAACCCATCAATTTGAGGGTTCTGAACTTCCGGGCTTTCCGAAGGAATGGGCTAGAATAGTAAACCCAATTTTGGCAACTGAGTACACTGGGGTGTGCCTGTAAGGGAGATGAAAGGGTTTGGCGACTTTATTTGCATTTGTGACCTTTGGCAATGCGGAACTCTTGTCCAGCTAGGACTAGCTTAATCATCCCATGACCACTTCTGTCCCCATAAGAGCAGCATGTGGGAAATGTGACGGAAACACCATCCTCCAAACACAAGGCTTTGAGGATGCCGTAAAGAAAGATCACCATATATACGTATATGTGTGCATATATATATGTTATGTCACAAGTCACACTTCAAAAACTAGGGGAAATGACTGTCTTAATCAGACTTAATAAGGAATTTCGTTATTTACATTCTAAATTTTTCCTTCCTGGTACTTCTCTTCATTTTGTATTTGTAGACTGGATTAATGAAGGAAATTGTCATCTTTTTTTTCTCCGCCACAGGAAAAACAATCACATTCTCTGTCAAGCAGCCGTAGTTCTGATTGTCTACTAGGTTAAGCCTACCACTTTAGCTGCTGAGATAGAAAAGTTGTTTTGCAGGGGTTCCAGGCTGGGCATGGTGTTATTGGTGGCAGTGCACTGGAGTGGGAATGTGGAGGATGAGTTAAATGGAAGTTAATTCAGTCTTTACCTCTGTGATGTGCTCTGCCTTGTATTCATGATTTCCTAGTCATTCTGGTTCTTGTTGAAATGAAATTTAGGTCTTTTCTGTTGCTCCTGGACACAGGTTCTTGGCTCTTTTTTGTGTCATCGATCCCTTTGAGAGTTTGATGATAGCTGTAGACCTCTTTCCCCCTCCCCGTGCATATATGCATGTATGCATAACATTTTCATACAATTCTAGAGGGTTCACATGCATTGACTCTAGATTAAGAATCACTGTTTTAGGGATTAAAAAAAAAAAAAAAATCGGCCGGGCGCGGTGGCTCAAGCCTGTAATCCCAGCACTTTGGGAGGCCGAGACGGGTGGATCGCGAGGTCAGGAGATCGAGACCAACCTAGCTAACACGGCGAAACCCCGTCTCTACTAAAAAAGACAAAAAACTAGCCGGGCGAGTTGGCGGGCGCCTGTAGTCCCAGCTACTTGGGAGGCTGAGGCAGGAGAATGGCGTAAACCCGGGAGGCGGAGCTTGCAGTGAGCTGAGATCCGGCCACTGCACTCCAGCCTGGGCGACAGAGCGAGACTCCGTCTCAAAACAAAAAAAAAAATCCTGAGCGCTTCCTAAACTCTGTTTTTAGATAATGATCAAACACTTTGAATTTCCTGGCCCTGACACTATGATTTATGATGTTTTATAAGACAAGAACTATTCCTTCTCTTCTAGTTCTGGGAAAGGGTAGCCGTGACATATTTATTAGCAATGTGATAAAGGTGGAATAAGAAGGGTTTAGGTTTTCACAGTATGCTATAGTATTAGAAAGCAGAAATACTAACAGCAACATGTTGAGGCTTAAACACTGTGGAAGAAAGATTTTCTGTCCTCTAGGAACATAATATGGGGGAAAAAACCCCTCAAGATTTTAAATATACTTTTAGTGGCCAAAGGTAGTAAAGTCAGTGCTCAGCTGGTTGTATACTGGGAGAACGTAAATCCATGCCTTCTGTTTTATCAGGGAGGATTTTCATGAGATTTTAGTTGATACAGAGTGGTTTAGGTGGTACCCTCCTTAGGCCAGCATGACCCTGAGGCACTTTACTAAATGAGGACTTTTTTGCAGATGGAAGAACTGGAGCAAGGTCTGTTGATGCAGCCGTGGGCGTGGCTACAGCTTGCTGAGAACTCCCTCTTGGCCAAGGTTTTTATCAGCAAGCAGGGCTATGCCTTGTTGGTTTCAGATCTTCAACGGGTGTGGCATGAACAGGTGGACACTAGTGTGGTCAGCCAGCGAGCCAAGGTAAGTATGAAGAGAAGTACTGCTGTGAGGTGGTGGGGATACCATTCTTTCCTAGTGAAGGTCCGGGATGTGAACATCAACCAGCTTGCTGGCCTGTAGTTTCCCAAGGAAGGTTGAATTGGGTTGAGACAATTCCAGTTAATGTCCTGTACTTCTGCCTGTAGCCCTGGAATCTTCGTGTGTGTGTGTGTGTGTGTGTGTGTGTGTGTGTGTGTGTGTGAGAGAGAGAGAGAGAGAGAGAAAAGTTAGTTTCTCTGCCCTATGCATGATAATGAATATATTATTTGATCTAGATAGACCTTTTTTTTTTTTTTTGCCCCAGGCAGAATTTTGAAGTAGGCCAGTTGATCTTTGTGACTCTCTTCTTTTTGTTTTCTTCTTTCCCGTTGTGATGTTTTTATCTTCTCTCCCCTTCCTCTCATGTCCGTTGTCTTCATGTTAACCAGTGCTTTCTTTTGCTGTTACTTATGAGGGAATTAGTTTCCTATTAGCACCCTTACTGTGTACCACTGCTGTCTCTTTAGGAGCTGAACAAGCGGCTCACTGCTCCTCCTGCGGCTTTCCTCTGTCATTTGGATAATCTGCTTCGCCCATTGTTGAAGGACGCTGCTCACCCTAGCGAAGCTACCTTCTCCTGTGATCATGTGGCAGATGCACTGATTTTACGGGTGCGGAGTGAGCTCTCTGGCCTCCCCTTCTATTGGAATTTCCACTGCATCCTAGCTAGTCCTTCCCTGGTAAGTGCAATTTGAATATGGGGTTGGGGGAGGGATGCCAGTTGCTTTGAGATGAAGCTTTAGGTGCTTTTATTTTTTTTGCAAACTTTGTTTGAAATTCTCCAATCAGAAAACTTTCCTTGACTAGACAGAAGACAAAAAGGATTCTTGACTGTTACATCCTTTCCTTGCAAAAGGAGCAGAGTATTGAGTGTCTTTTTGCATTAATTAATTTATTCAGCTTTTTTTTTTTTTTTTTTTTTTTGAGACAGAGTCTTGCTCTGTTGCCCAGGCTGGAGTGCAGTGGCATGATCTTGGCTCACTGCAAGCTCCCTCTTCCCGAGTTCACGCTGTTCTCCCGCCTCAGCCTCCCAAGTAGCTGGGACTACAGGCACCTGCCATTGCACCCGGCTAATTTTTTGTATTTTTGGTAGAGATGGGGTTTCACCATTCACAGGATGGTCTCAATCTCCTGACCTTGTGATCCACCCGCCTTGGCCTCCCAGAGTGCTGGGATTACCGGCACGAGCCACAGTGCCCAGCCAATTTATTCAGCATTTTAAAAGCATCTACTATGGGCTAATTGTTGGTTATCCAGACCTGAAACAATATAGCCTCTTCCTGGAGTTCATAATCTAGTGAGAAGACAAACAGGAAATTATGATAAAGTATGATAGGTTCTTTGATTGAGGTAGACCCTGGATGGTTGAGGATTGGAGAAGACCTCTTTGAAGAGACTATTACTGAGCTGAGTTTTGAAGATGAGTAGGATAAAATAAATAGAAAAGTCATTGTAGGCGAGAGGTGTAGAGATGTGTAAGTGAGGGGCAAGTTCTGGAACTTTATGACTGCTGTGTAGATAGGAAGGCATGAGAAATGAGGGAGGCAGTGGCCAGATCTTGAAGGATTCTAATGAGTTTGGATTTTATCTCAAAGGCAACAGGATTCACTGAAAAACTTTAAACAGGAATTTTATATGATCCAATTCATGGTTTATCAAGAGTATTCTGGCAACAGGGTAGAATATGTACCAGTGTTAGGTACCTTTCTAAACATTATCTCATCATTTAATCCTTGCAACTGTCCTTCAGGATAAGTATTATTGTCCCTGTTTTTCAGAGTAGGATACTGAGATTGAAAGTAACTTGTCCAAAGCCATCAGCTTATGAATAAATGAGCTGGAATTTGAATCCCAGAATAGTCTGGTCCAAAGCCTCATTTTTAGAGAGTAGGAGGATAATATCCTCTACTAACTCATAACTTTATGTTTCCCAAGAGATTTTATTAGAAATTAAGAGTGGACGTTAAAGACTAGTTTTCTGGAATAACAGACAGGGTTTCAGTCAGTATCACTTAGGGGACAGGGTCTTCTTTGCGAAGCCTAAGAGTACAGATTTGTTAGCAGAGGGATCGGAAGACAAGAGGACATCATTTTTTTCTTCTTTAGTCTCCCACAGGGGATGTGATGCTTTGGCATCAATAGAAGACTGGATAGAAAGACTTTGAGAAACTGTTTGCTGATGTTTATTTTTGATCTGGAGCCCAGTAAAACTAGAACTGAGTGCTGAGAGAATTACTTATTCATTTATTAACTTCTAAGGCCTATCAACAGTGCTTAGCATATACTCACATTTGTTTATTTTAATTGAATTTCTTGTGAAATATTCCATCTTGCAAATAAATAAATAAAATTTAAAAAATAAATTAAAAAATAAAATTAAAAACTTTTTTTTGTAGAGATGGGGGTCTCTCTGTGTTGACCAGGGTGTTCTCGAATTTCTCACCTCAAGCAATCCTCCTGCCTTGGCTTCCCAAGGTGTTTGGATTACAAGCCTGGCCCCATCCCATATTTTATCTATTTCATTTAAAACATTTAAACTTTCTAAGTAACACCAGGGGGCAGTGTTTCCTCAATAATGTTTGTTCTGGGACCAAACCGTTTGAGTGACCTTTGGGGAATCCCTAGCAATAGCTAGTCTCATTTTGCATTACATGGACCTAGAAATGCAGAATACGTAGTGTGATTGTGGAGGCAGTTCTCCTTGGAGGCTCATGAACTCTAATAGTTTCTTCTTTCAAAAGAATACAGTAAGGAACACTTATGTTCCTTACAGTATAATGATATTACAATTATAATATATAATATCTTTTTTATAATATAGATTAGCATATAAATATATGTAATATATAATACATATTATTTTAACATATGTTATATTAATCTACATTAACATAATATATAATGATATAATGTAATATATATTATATAATATGTAATGATACAATATAACATGTAATATAGAATACAATATAATATAAAAGTATGTAAAGAAAAACTAGCTATTCTAGGCAAATTCCTCTAATTGGGGAACTACATTAAAGGAAAGAGACATCAGTGTTTAGGGAGGGATGAGTCTTGGTTTACCATAGGAAGAAATTAGATTTGAGCAATTGATGAACATTGTACTTCAAGTTAAAATAAAATATCATTAAAAGAATGCCCCCCTAGGGAAATGCCTGAACCTGAGAGAGCTTTATATGGAAAAAGAGCCAGTGGACACGGGTAAGGATGTAGGTGGATACTATTTCAGGCTTGTGTGTATGTCTGTAAGGTCACACAGTCATAATTTTTGTTTGTAACTCATTCTTGTGATGGTTTTCATTTAATTTTTTTGAATGAGTAATTCTTGAAAAAGGCAAACATTTCAAACAGCATATAAGTGTATACAGTGAAAAAATAGATCTTTCTACCCCTTTCCCTAGTCCCTCCTTTTCTTTTTTCAAAGCAACTACCAATATCAGCTTCTTGTGAATTCTTAAAGCTATATGTGTATATACTGTATATATATCCTCATATAACCAAACATGTATCTGTGTATATATGTATTTTTTGACAAATAGTATCATGCTGTACACACTGTTTAGTACCTTCCTTTTTTCACTTAATTGTAGAACTTACCCACTGCTTCACTTGGCCAGTCTTAAAAAAAAGAACTTAGAGATTATTCATATCAACACATTCAGAGGATCTACCTTTGTGTTTTCTTTCTTTTTTTTTTTTTGAGATGGAGTCTCGCTCTGTCGCCCAGGCTGGAGTGCAGTGGCATGATCTCGGCTCACTGCACGCTCCGCCTCCCGGGTTCATGCCATTCTCCTGCCTCAGCCTCCAGAGTAGCTGGGACTACAGGCACCCGCCACCACGCCCGGCTAATTTTTTGTATTTTTAGTAGAGACGGGGTTTCACCGTGTTAGCCAGGATGGTCTTGATCTCCTGACCTTGTGATCCACCCAACTCGGCCTCCCAAAGTGCTGGGATTACAGACGTGAGCCACCGCGCCCGGCCTGTGATTTTTAATGGCAACATAGCATTTAATTTCATAAATGTATCATATATTTAATTGATCTGCTGTTAGTAGGCACCTAAGTCTTTTGTTGTTATGTACGGTAACTATCCTTGTATTTACGTTTTCTGCATGTAAATGTGTGAGTAAATTCCTCTAAGTGGAATAGCTGGGTCAAGGAATATTTGTATCTTTTAATCTTGCCACATAACATAATGCCAAATTGTCTTTCAGAGACATTATGCAGCTTAACTCCTTCCAGTTGTACAGAAAAGAGGAGAATACCGGTTTCTCATACTTCTCCAGCATAACATACTCACATTAACAAGCTAATGGTTCCTAAGTCTGCAAGGGTATTATGGAATATGTTAGGTTTTGGGTCTCTGTTTGCTTGCTTGCTCTCTCTCTCTCCCCCTCTCCCCCTCCTTTTCTTTCTTTTTCTTTCGAGATGAAGTCTCATCATATTGCCCAGGTTGGTCTTGAATTCCTCAGCTCAAGCGATCCTCTCACACTGGCTTACCGAAGAGTTGGAATTATAGCATAAGCCTCCGTGCTTGGCCCCAGGTCTCTGTGTTCTAACACTGAGTCCATCTTCATTTATGACAGACTTCATCTCTTTCTGTTTCCTGTTGTCTGTTCTTTCTAATATCGAATATAAATTTTGATATTCCACATTTTAGCTTTCAGATTTGTCATGTCTTTGGACATTTTTTGATTCCTAGGAGCCACATCCAAAGGTTTCTTTTCTTGTCTTTTTTTTTGTGAGACGGAGTCTCGCTCTGTGGCCCAGGCTGGAGTGCAGTGGTGCGATCTTGTCTCACTGCAAGCTCCGCCTCCCGGGTTCATGCCATTCTTCTGCCTCAGCCTCCCGAGTAGCTGGGACTACAGGCGTCCGCCACCATGCCCGGCTAATTTTTTGTATTTTTAGTAGAGACGGGGTTTCACTGTGTTAGCCAGGATGGTCTCGATCTGCTGACCTCGTGATCCATCTGCCTCAGCCTTCCAAAGTGCTGGGATTACAGGCATGAGCCACCGCGCCCGGCCCCAAAGGTTTCTTAGTGGCAGAAAGAGATAGGTTTTGGAAACAGCAGACTTGAATTTGTAACTCAGCTCCACCACTTTGAGACTACTTGTATTAATTTGGATAAGTACTGAATTTTTATGATTCAGTTTCTTCATCTGTAAAATAAATCAACCACAACCTTACTATTGAGTCGTGAGGATTAAATAAAGGCACATATGAAATATTACTTATGTTTAGCCTTATAGTGGACCTGTGAGGGCAAATATTTCAACTCCATAACTTTTCGTTTTAAAAGACATGCTGGGGCCAGGCATAGTGGCTCACTCCTATAATCCCAACACTTTGGGAAGCCGAGACAGGCGGATCACCTGAGGTCAGGAGCTCGAGACCAGCCTGGCCAACATAGTGAAACCCCGTCTCTACTAAAAATACAAAAATTAGCCGGGCATGGTGGTGCATGCCTGTAATCTTAGCTACTCAGGAGGCTGAGGCAAGATAATTGCTTGAACCCAGGAGGTGGAGGTTGCAGTGAGCTGAGACTGTGCCATTGAACTCCAGCCTGGCCAGAGGGAGACTCTGTCTTTAAATAAATAAATAAATAAATAAATAAATAAATAAATAAATAAATAAAAGAGATGCTGGGGATGATGACTCATGCCTGTAATCTCATCAGTTTGGGAGGCCAAGGCAGGAGGATTCCTTAAGACCAGCAGTTTGGGACCAGCCTGGGCAACACAGTGAAACCCATATCTACAAGAAAATAAAAAAATAAAAAAAACAGCTGGGTGTGGTGGCATGTGCCTGTAGTTCTAGCTACTTGGAAGGCTGAAGTGGGAGAATCACTTGAGCCCAGGAGTTCAAGGCTGCAGTAAGCTGTGATGGCACTACTGTACTCCAGCCTTCACTGTATCTCCTGATATGATTCATCTTGATCTTTTTTGTTTATTTGTTTGTTTGTTTATGAGATGGGGGTCTTACTATGTTGCCCAGGCTGGTCTTGAACTCCTGGGCTTAAGTGATTCTCCCTCTTTAACCTGCAGAGTAGCTGGGATTACAGGTGTGTACCACCTCATCCAGCTTGATTCATCTTGAGATGGAGACCTATCATTCTGCTCCCCTGCTTATGACTTATGAACATTTCTATGGAAAATCTGAAGACTTTGGAGAAAATTATGAATAGCTTTTCCTCTGAAAAAGATTAGCAACTCCTGTTTTTATATCTATTACACTTCCTAACCTCCTTAATTGTTGTGAGCTCTTTGATGGCAGTGGCCTCATAGGGTCAGAGTACATATTAGGAACCCAGTGGATACCTGTTGAATTGACTGATGAACTGTATATCTTCATATATTGCTGTCTATCAATTACGGGGAGTGTCCCTGACATCCTAAAGCACTTCAAGATTTTTCCTTATAGTGTCTGTGGATTTGCTTTGAACTATTTACTCATTATTATCATTATTATTATTATTATTATTATTTTTATTTTTTTGAGATGGAGTCTCGCTCTGTCACCCAGGCTGGAGTGCAGTGGCGCGATATTGGCTCACTGCAAGCTCCACCTCCCGGGTTCATGCCATTCTCCTGCCTCAGCCTCCCAAGTAGCTGGGACTACAGGCGCCCGCCACCTCGCCCGGCTAGTTTTTTTTTTGTATGTTTTTTTAGTAGAGACAGGGTTTCACCGTGTTAGCCAGGATGGTCTCTATCTCCTGACCTCGTGATCCGCCCGTGTCAGCCTCCCAAAGTGCTGGGATTACAGGCTTGAGCCACCGCGCCCGGCCTATTATCATTATTATTATTATTGTTATTTGAGATGGAGTCTCTCCCTGTCACCCAAGCTGGAGTGCAGTGGCATGATCTCGGCTCACTGCAGCCTCTGCTTCTCAGGTTCAAGTGATTCTTATGCCTCAGCCTCCCGAGTAGCTGGGACTACAGGCGCGTGCCACCATGTCTGGCTAATTTTTTGTATTTTTAGTAGAGACAGGTTTCACCATGTTAGTCAGGCTGATCTCTCATTCCTGGCTTCAAGTGATCTACCCACCTCAGCCTCCCAAAGTGCTGGGATTTTTTTACACATTTTATCTAGTCTCTCATATGCCCATTAACACATATTTTCAAAATTTCTATTGATCATTAAGTTAAGGCTATCTGGTCTAAGGGAAATCATTTTAGTGTTCCTATGACTTTGAAATGAATTATACCTCAGTAATTCAGAATGATGTAACCCAATCCTGTGAAATTATTTTAGCAGTTACAGTATTTACTGATAAAAAAACTTTTTTAAAACCAAATAGACATTGGGGTCTGATAGATAATTTCAGTTGCCTGGTATGGCATTATCATATTTAATTAGACATGGTATTAATTAAAATCTGTTCCTTGTCATGTTTCATGTTGTTATATAATATTTGCTGTCACTCAAAGAAATTTATATTGAGGTAGCTATCCAGAGGGAAGCTGGTTATTAATTTAGGAGTTTCTGTTGTTTCAGTGCTGCCACCAATTGGATGGTGTTGCTGCTTGGGTAGTAATGACAATTATTTCAATTCAACTCATCAAATATTCACTGTCATTTATACAAGTATTTGCCTGTTTTCCTCCTGATCTACTTAAACAGTACCAAACTTTTTTTTTTTTTTGAGATAAGGTCTCACTCCGTCACCCAGGCTGGAGTGCAGTGGTGTGATCTCAGCTCACTGCAACCTCCACCTCCTGGGCTCAAGCAATTCTCCCACCTCAGTCTCCCAAGTAGCTGAAAATACAGGCACGCCTCACCACACCTGGCTAATTTTTTGTATTTTTAGTAGAGATGGGGTTTCACCATGTTGCCCAGGCTGGTCTCAAACTCCTAAGCTCAAGCGATCCGCCTACCTCGGCCTCCCAAAGTACTGGGATTACAGGTGTGAGCCACCATGCCTGCCCAGCAGGACCAAATTTAACAAAACAATTCCTAGGAAAGAAGATTGAGTGTAGAGCAGATAAATTTTTCCAAAGCTGAACTTCTGCCACATTCTGAACAGTACTTCCTAGAGGGTTAAGTTTTTGCTAAGGACCTCAATTGGGGGTCAGTGCCAGGTTGGGATGTGCTGCGTGGTAGAAGGAAGAGTCCTAGTATCTATAGCTGGACTTTATTTCTGGCTTTCCCCTCTGTGCCAGAACCCTTCCATTTCTTGGTTCTTGGTTTTGGTATAAAAGCTGCCGCCACTAACTTCCTTTCTTTCCACCTCCCCACATCCAGTCTTTTCTAATCTAACAGAAATGTGGAAAAAAGTCTTTTCCTCTTAATTTGAGCCAAAGCACAATTAGAACTTGTAGTAGTAACTTTTACCTAGAAAATGAATGCAAAATGAAAACACAAAAGTCTGAAAGAGGCCAGATGTCTGATCTGGATCCAGGTGAGTCTGGCTTGCACATATTATGGGACACTGTAGTACCTTTTCCTCATTTCAAGTCTGTTGGGGTATCTTGTCTAAAAGTACTCCTTTTTCAGGTCTAGGACAGGGGTTGGCATACTATGGCCATGGGCCAGTTCTGGCTTGCTGCCTGTTTTTGTAAAGCTCTGTTGGAACACAGCCACCTGATTTGTTTACATATTGTCTGTGGCTGCTTTTGTGCTACAACAGGAGAGTCAAGTGGTTGCAACAGGGACTGGATAGGCCACAAAGGGAAAAATATCGACTATCTGGCCTTTTTTTTTTTTTTTTTTTTTTTTTTTTTTTATGGAGTCTTGCTCTGTCGCCCAGGCTGGAGTGCAGTGGTGCGATCTAAGCTCACTGCAAGCTCTGCCTCCCGGGTTCATGCCGTTCTCCTGCCTCAGCCTCCTAAGTAGCTGGGACTACAGGTGCCCCCCACCACGCCCAGCTAATTTTTTTGTATTTTTATTAGAGACGGGGTTTCACTGTGTTAACCAGGCTGGTCTCAAACTCCTAAGCTCAAGTGATCCACCTACCCCGGCCTCCCAAAGTGCTGTGATTACAGGCATGTGCCACCACGTCTGGCTAATTTTTGTAATTTTTGTAGAGACTGGGTTTCATCACGTTGCCCAGGCTGGACTCAAACTCCTAGACTCAAGCAGTCCTCCCACCTTGGCCTCCCAAAATGCTGAGATTACAGGCATGACCCACTGTGCCAACCTAGTTATTTTTTTTGACAGGTTAATGGACACCTTGTGTAGGTGAATTAAATGATTATTCTATATAGCTATACTTTATCATATGAGAGTATTACCCTATTTGTACAGCATTATGGCTGTGTTTGCATTCTTCTTACCTCTTGTTAAAAATGGGGTGTGTGGGCTGGGCACAGTGACTCACACCTGTAATCCCAGCAGTTTGGGAGGCTGAGGCAGGCAGATCACCTGAGGTCAGGAGTTCGAGACCAACCTGACCAACATGGTGAAACCCTGTCTCTACTAAAAATACAAAAATTAACCGGACATTGTGGTGCGTGCCTGTAGTCCCAGCTACTCAGGAGGCTGAGGCAGGAGAATTGCTTGAACCTGAGAGGTGGAGGTTGCAGTGAGTCGAGATCGTGCTACTGCATTCCAGCCTGGGCAACATGAGCGAAACTCCTTCTCAAAAAAAAAAAAAAAAGGGTTGTGTGTAGAGTGGGTTGGCTTATACCTTCCTAGGCTAGTTCTTGGTAGGTGGCTTGGTTCTATTTTAACAATAACCTTAGACTACACTGCATTTGTGGGAACAGATTGAAACTCCAGGCTCCTTCTGGGCTATCATGAGCCCTGAAGTGGCTCTTAGTGTCTGTATCTAATTTGACTTTCAAGGGTCTTTACCTTCTGTTGATTTTTGTCTTCTGTTAACGCTTTAGCTAGTGTACTCTGTTTTTGCCACACTTACTTTCTTGAGGGCTACTTGGATCTTCTGCTTTTCTTATTTGTTTTTTTGTTTTCTTGTTGTTGTTTTGAGATGCAGTCTTGCTCTGTTGCCCAGGCTGGAATACAGTGGCATGATCACAGCTCACTGCAGCCTTGACCTCTTTGGCTCAAGTGATCCTTCCACCTCAGCCTCCTGAGTAGTTGGGATTATAGATGCATTCTACTATGACTGGCTAATGTTAAAAATTCTTTTTTGGTAGAGATGGGGTCTCACTATGTTTCTCAGGCTGCTCTTGAACTCCTGGGCTCAAGTGAATTCCTACCTTGGCCTCCCAGAGTGCTGGGATTATAGGCATGAGCCATCTCAGCTGGTGGGATCTTTTTTTTGAGAAAGAGTCTCACTCTGTCTCCCAGGCTAGAATGCAGTGGTGCAATCTTGGCTCACTGCAACCTCTGCCTCCTGGGTTCAAATGATTCTCATGCCTCGGCCTTCAAGTGGCTGAGATTACAAGCACCTGCCACCAAGCCCAGTTAATTTTTGCATTTTTAGTAGAGGTGGGGTTTGACCATGTTGGCCATGCTTGTCTCAAACTCCTGACCTCAAGTGACCCACCCGCCCTGGCCTCCCAAAGTGTTGGGATTACAGACATTAGCCACCGCGTCAGCCGCCTTCTTAATATATGTAATTATTGTATGTATGTTTACATTCATGTAAGTGGGTTACTTGCCTATGAAACTATAAGTTTCTGTAAGAACATTTATTTTCAGTATTTTTTCTAATACCTAAACTGAATTGGAGAGTACGTTATAAGAGTCTTTTGGCTAATGGATATCTCTTCCATCAAAGGTCTCCCAACATTTGATTCGTCCTCTGATGGGCATGAGTCTGGTGTTACAGTCCCAAGTGAGGGAGCTAGCAACATTGCTTCATATGAAAGACTTAGAGATCCAAGACTACCAGGAGAGTGGGGCTACGCTGATTCGAGGTGAGAGGACATTCTTGGAGGAGTCGGGTGGGGAGTGGTATAGATAGTCAAAGAGTCTTAGGAAAGAGGGAGACTCATTTGCATTAGAGAGGTGCTTCCCCCAGGATGCATGCTGAATACTAATCAGAAACTGGAGTCTTGATACTAGGTGACTCTTTTTTGTTTGTTTGTTTTGGAGATGGAGTCTCACTCTGTCAACTAGGCTGGAGTGTGGTGGGTGATCTCAGCTCACTGCAACCTCCTCCTCCTAGGCTCAAGCGATTCTTCTGCCTCAGCCTCCCGAGTAGCTGGGATTGTGGATGCACGCCACCATGAGTGGCTAATTTTTTTGTATTTTTAATAGAGATGGGGTTTCACCATGTTGGTCAGGCTGGTCTCGAACTTGTGACCTCAAGTGATCTGCCTGCCTTAGCCTCCCAAAGTGCTGGAATTATAGGCATGAGCCACTGTGCCTGGCCTGGGTGACACTTTTCTCTGCCTCGAATACCTGACTGGAGCCCAAGTGGCCAATAGAAGCTGTAACTGAGTCCAGACATTCCCTAGGCAATGGTGGGGAAAGACTTTGGAAAGGAGCCAATAGCTATACAGAATTGTACCAGAGCAACATGGACTTGGGAGTTTAGGAAGTTTCATGGCTCCAACTTCAGAGTAAAAATTCAATTTGGCCTTTGTTTTTGTGGCAGGAAAAACTCCTAGAGCAGACGCTACCACCAAACCTGCCCTTTGTTGCTAATCACCCTCTCCCACTACTGTTTGCCCACATGCTCTCAGCCCTTCTTCTCCCACTGAACTAGGTATCTCTGCATGATACACCTTCCTCCTCTTTCCTAAGTAACCCTGTTCTGTTCCCTTTCTATCAGGTAAAAAGCTTATCCTATATGACTCATGTTTCTTTTCTCTGTTCCTTCTTATTACAGATCGATTGAAGACAGAACCATTTGAAGAAAATTCCTTCTTGGAACAATTTATGATAGAGGTAAGGTATTTGTTATTTTCTTGTGTGTCTTTGCCCTACTTCCTCTTTCCAGGTGCCTGAGTGGCCACTTGTGTTTTGGGTATTAGGTGGCTTGTGTGGTTGGAATGCTCTTTGTCCAAAAAAGTTGCCCATAGAAAGTCTGATAAGGCTTGAGATGTACTTAGCGAGGATGAGGGGAAGAAGGGGGAAAGAATGGAGGAGGCGAAAGTGGGCTGATTGATACTTATAAAACATCTCTGTTAAAGTACCAGGGATTTCATTTGGAATTCTCTAACCTTGGAAAGGTTGGTTGACCAGTTGTTAAATTTTTGCTTGTTGAGATCTGGTCATAAGGTCTGGACTGTAGAGCAGAAGGGTAGGTGTCATTACTTGTCTAGGTCCTTGCAGGATCCAGCAGGAGACGAAGGTAAAAAGCTTAGGGCTACCATTTGGGGGCTGTCTTGTGGGCACAGTAGGTTGTGGAAAATCACAGTGTTTATACAAGGGGACTGGCAAAGGAATGAATGGGGAGTAGATAATTGTGGCCTGTCAGAAGCTCCTGCCTAGGTTTCCCTTCTAAGGATTGAGCTCAGCCAAAAGAAACATCTATTAAATGCCAAATAGGGAAAGTATTAATAATAGTGACCTTTGATTATGCCAGTCAGTATTGATCTTCTTCCCTCACTCTTCTATGACTTGTTGGTTATACAGTTAGTACCTTAGTATTATTGCCCCATTTTCTTTTTTCTTTTCTTTTCTTTTTTTTTTTTTTTTTTTTTGAGATGGAGTTTCGCTCTTGTTGTCCAGGCTGGAGTGCAATGTGCGATCTCGGCTCACCACAACCTCTGCCTCCCAGGTTCAAGCAATTCTCCTGCCTCAACCTCCTAAGTAGCTGGGATTACAGGTGTGTGCCACCACACCCAGCTAATTTTGTATTTTAGTAGAGATGGGATTTCTCCAAGTTGGTCAGGCTGGTCTGGAACTCCTGACCTCAGGTGACCACCCGCCTCGGCCTCCCAAAGTGCTGGGATTACAAGTGTGAGCCACTGCGCCCAGCGTATTGCCCCATTTTCTAATTATATATATTACCCAAGTTGGTACTTTATCATGTAAGTAAATAATGCTATTATAATCTGGTGTTATATATAGATTATTTATATTTCTGCATTGTCTTCTGGATTAATTTGTAAGCCCTTTGTGGACGAGGTCTCTGTCCCATACCTCTTTTGAACCCTAAATTAGCACTTTTTAAAGGGCTAGGCATAAAGCAAGTATTCTTTATTTGGAACCTCCCATTCTGCCTCTGTGCATTGACTGAGCTACAGTGCTTGGGGTCTAAACACTAAATGCAAAAAATGTGAGGTAGGTGCTTAGTCCAGGTACTGAAGCAATTGTAAGTCTGGAGAAGAAGGAAAACTTGTATTACTAAGTCCTGAAACAGAAAAGGTTTCAAGTCTTTTTGTTGTTGTTGTTGTTGTTGTTTTGTTTTGTTTCTTTTGAAATGGAGTCTCACTTGCTCTGTCACCCAGACTGGAGTACCATGGCACAATCTTGGCTCACTGCAACCTCCCTCTCCCGGGTTCAAGCAATTCTCTGCCTCAGCATCCCAAGTAGCTGGGATTACAGGCACGCACCGCCACACCCAACTAATTTTTGTATTTTTAGTAGAAACGGGATTTCACCATGTTGATCAGGCTGGTCTTGAACTTCTGGCCTCAAGTGATCCACCCTCCTTGACCTCCCAAAATGCTGGGATTATAGATGTGAGCCACCATGCCCAGCCTAGAAAAGGTTTCAAGTTTTTATGGGTAAAGAGAGACTGTTAAACCTAAACTTGTGACTGAGAGAGATTTCTTAGGCCATTTTTCTCTTAGATAGCTTCCCCTGTCTATAAGTTTAGGTATTAAGGCTGGGGATAACATACTGGTTCCCTGCCTCATCCCCTTAGTTAAGCACTGCAAGGCTTGTTCTTAGCTCAGTAGAGAGGTCTCGTCCTGATCTAGTGCCTGCATACCTATCCAGCTTGACTTCTTAACATTTTTCTCTATGTACTTTATGCCTTAGATATATGGAATGACTTTTAATTTCCCCAAATGCTGTTTTATCTTATCTTTAGATACACATTCTTCCCATGATCTAGAATGCCCAATGTTCTGGCCTTATCTAACTTGTAAACTTCTTTTTTTTTTTTTTTTTTTTTTTTTGAGACAGAGTCTCGCTCTGTCGCCCAGGCTGGAGTGCAGTGGCGTGATCTCGGCTCACTGCAAGCTCCGCCTTCCGGGTTCACGCCATTCTCCTGCCTCAGCCTCCCGAGTAGCTGGGACTACAGGCGCCAGTCACCATGCCCGGCTAAGTTTTTGTATTTTTAGTAGCGATGGGGTTTCACTGTGGTCTCGATCTCCTGACCTTGTGATCCGCCCACTTCGGCCTCCCAAAGTGCTGGGATTAAAGGCATGAGCCACCGTGCCTGGCCCTAACTTGTAAACTTCTGTTAATCTTCTAGATGTCAGCTTCACATTGTTTGGGAGACCTTTCTGTACTCTGCTTGTAAGGACTATTCTTCTTCCCTGCTGCTATAGTACCTTGGATTATACCTCTGTTTTACCTCTTATAACATTGTAATATTATTGTTTGTACATTTGCAAGGCTATGGCTTTCTCCTGCACTGATCTGTGGACTCTCTGAGGCAAGGACCATGCTGAATGCGTTTCTATATCCCCAGCACTGTGCATGGTGCCTACAGGTAGTAAGTCTTCAATAAGTTTGGATTAATATTTTGATAAGTCTAAGCTAGGGGAATTTTATAAAAATTATGACAGTGTGGCCTGTGGATACAATGTTACTTTTCTTTGGCTGGAGTGCAGTGGGGTGATCTCAGTTCACTGCAACCTCTGCCTCCCGGGTTCAAGAGATTCTTGTGCCTCAGCCTCCTGAGTAGCTGGGATTACAGGTGTGCCCCACCACACCCTGCTAATTTTTGTATTTTTAGTAGAGGCAGGGTTTCACCACGTTGGCCAGGCTGGTTTTGAATGCCTGGCCTCATGCAGTCCATCCACCTTGGCCTCCCAAAGTGCTGAGATTACAGGCATGTAATTACAGCCACTGCACCTGGCTCAGTGTTGCTTATTAGACCTGTATTTGGGGTCTTCAGTTATTCTCATGGCTTATTTTGCAGCTTTGGATAAATCACTTCTCATTTGTAAAATTGGAGGCTCATCGTTTTCATACTATAGGTTGGGAGGAGCCCTGCAGAATTGAATGAGAAAGCATATAGAATTTAGGTGGCAGCACAGGAAGAGTATTAGTGTTTTGGAACCAGCTACTTCAAGAATACTGGTCCTGTAGGTTCTGAGTGGATCAATCTTATAGACTTGTAGAATTTTATTTTATCTGGAAAGGAAGTGAGAGATAGGTAGTTGTAGTTATAGCTTTCTATTTTATAGATGAAGAAGTTGAGCCTCAGAGAGGTTAAGTGACTTGCCTAAGGTCATATAGCTGTAGCTTTATGTTTAGGACTTCCCACATTTCTTGACACATAGTCTAGGATTATCTCTGTTTTGTTTTGCTACTTTAACTGGTTGTACACACCAGTTAGGAGAGACATAAGGGCTGGGATAATGTGGAATTCTTATGACCTCTGGGGTCATTGCACTGTCCTCAGAATGTCCTGTATAGCTGCTAGAACTGAAAGGTTTCCTACTGGGGCTGTAGAACTTCTTATGACTACTGCATCTTTTTAGTTACTCTGCTTGCCCGGGGTCCTACAAACAGGACACAGAAGGGTCATGGGGTCACCCAAGACTGAACTGAAAGGATGTGCCATCAAAATAAGCAACATGGAATAGGAAGATAAACAAACCAGGGAGAGAGCTCGGGATGAAGGCACAGGGGGGCCAGGGCTGGTGTTAGAGGGCCATGCGGTCATTGCCTGGGGTCAGTTTTTAAAATTCTCATTGAGATTATTACTAGGCAAGAGGCTATAGACAATAAGGCACAGGGGGCAGTAGGCCAGGCAGGTTGCTAGGATACTAAGGCTCGGGAAAATAAGAATTGAGCAGGGGTTACTTCTCCCTATTTGGTCCTTTTGTTTTTCCACTCTCTCTAAGAGCCTCTGATTTCTCATTTCTGGGGAACCCAAGGAGCCAATTGATAGTGGCCTGACTAGAGGGGGAATACTGACAATATTGACTTAAGTCAAGGCTGGGTGGGGTGCCTGTTGGCATGATCTTCATGGAGGCCAAGAACCCTATATAGGGCATTTTGTAGGACTGGGAGTTGAGAGGCATCTTTAGGAGTGAAAGAAGAGTCAGGGACTTAGGGACTGTTGTTACACGGCAGTAGGAACCGTATGAAAAAGGAAGTTTAGGATGACTGGGCAGAGCCCACTCTCAGTCTAGTCCACTGGAGGGAGTTCCTTCCCCTGGCCCTGTCCATGCCTCGCTCTCTCCATCTGGTTGCCATCAGGCTGTGTGGCTGCTGGCGGGCTCTTTATTTATTTATCCCAGTGTAATGGGGTGAGGAGGGAGCTGGCCTAAGGCTGGCATTCCAAGGCCATGCCACTGAGCCACAGGCGGTTTGCATGGGTGTGTGAGTCACTGGGGCTGCATGCTGCTCAAACCAGACGCGGCCAGGCTCAGGGACAGCAGGCAGCCCAAAATAGAGCCCCGCCCTCTACAGCTGGCAACCCCTGGCTAGGAATCGGCTCTTGACACCAAAACCTGGGCAGTTGCATGAAGTTGGCTTCCTTTGGTAGGGGTCCCTTAGCAGAGATGGAGATTTTGCAATTCTTTCCTCCTCTTTCTTCATAGGAGGGTATTCAGCATAGCAGTCGTTCTTACTGCTGCATTCTGAATGCCTTATAAGTCTTAAATATTATCTGTTCAGTATAATACCTTAGCTAAGAAATTAGGGGGCTATAGGTAACGTTGATTTGACTTAGCATCCTAAATGCAGCCATAGTTGTTATATTCTGTCTAGTTTTAGTTACTGTCTTCAGCTCCTGTCTGGTTGCAGCCTGATTCTAGAGCAGATACTTTAAGCTATGAAGATAGTCACTGCTGCTCTTATGAAGCAACAGCTTATATCACTTGGGGAAGATGGGCAATGCTTTAACTTGAAAATTGCCATCCTTTTAAGCTTGTTCACAGTTCTACTTGGTTTCTTTGGCTGGCTCTCCATCTTCTGCCTGCCTCTTAAAGGTTAGTGTTTCCCAGGATCAGGTCCCTGATCCTCTGACGCTACACTTTCGTTCCTCTGGGTCGTCTCCTCTAGACACCAGTGTCAACTATTGTTGGTACATCACTGAATACCAATTTTATATCTCCACTGTGTTTTAGGCCCATATTTCTTTCTGCATATTTGGCATTTCCACCTGGATGTCCCACATAAAGCATATCCTGAACATGTCCAAAATGAATTATCTACTCCCCCAGACTATTTCTCTTATATTCCTTAAATTGGGGAATTATACCATTATCCGTTCAGTTTTCTAAGCTAGAAATTTGGGAGTCACCCACTTTCCTCTTTGTCCTTACTTTCAAAGCCTAATTTATTGACTGTCTTTTGAATCTGCCTGTCTTCTCTATTCCAGCTTCCGTTGTCTGAGATTAGCCATTTTTCTCTCCCCTTTCCCCCACTCACCCCTGCCTTTTTTTTTTTTGAGACCAAGTCTCACTCTGTTGTCCAAGCTGGAGTACAGTGGCATGATCTCAGCTCACTGTAACCTCTGCCTCCTGGGTTCAAGCGATTCTCATGCCTCAGCCTCCTGAGTAGCTGGGAATACAGGCTTGAGCTACCACACCTGGCTAATTTTTGTATTTTTTGTAGAGATGGAGTTTCACCATGTTGGCCAGGCTGGTCTTGAACTCCTGACCTCAGGTGATCCACCTTCCTCGGCCTCCCAAACTGTTAGGATTACAAGTGTGAGCCACTGTGCTTGGCCTTTCTGTCCCTTTTTTGGCTTGACCATGCAGCAGCCTCCTAACTTGTCTCCTGGTCAGTTCTTATTCCCCTGCAGTTGAACTTGTAGTTTTGTCAGAGTGATGTCTTTGAAACCCAAACTTGATTATGCCACTTTTTTGCTTAGAATCCTTTAGTGGTTCCCAGTTTCCTACAGGATAAAGTTCAAACTCCTTGCACGCCACACATGATCATTTATGATTTGATCCTGTTGACCTCTTCAGCCTGCTCCTCTGGCATTCCACTATAGCGCCTTTAAATACCATCTTGTGATGAATCCCACATTTATTCTTCACTGTAGATCTTACCCTGAAACTCCAGACTGCTTGTTCAACATTTTCATGAAGAAGTCTAAAAAATATCTTAAATTCAACATGTCCAAAATTGAACTTCCAGTCTTATGCCCAGATTTGCTTTTCCAACAATCCCTTCCCATCTAAGTTGATGGAAGTTTCATTCTTTCACTTTTAGTTGGGTGAAAAAACCTTGGAGTCATCCTGACTGCTGTCCTCTCACTTCCTACAGTCAGTCCATCAGGAAATCCTGTTGGCTCTACCTTAAAACTATGCCCATATTCCCATCTCTGCTGCTACCATACTGGAGCCACCGTCATCTCCTACCTGCATTATGGCAAAAACCGCCTTACTGGTATCCTGCAGCTACTCCTACCTCTCCTGGCCTATTATCAACAAAGCAATCTTATTAAGTTACAAGGCACATCATGATATTCTTCTGCTCAAAGCCCTTCACTGGCTTAACACTTCATGTATAGAGTAAAATTCAAAGACTTCACCATGGCCTGTAAAACCCTATATGATCTTATAGAACTCTCTTACCTTTCTTACCTCATTTCCTACAGTTCTCCCTCATTCACTCCACTGCATACACACTGGCCGCTTGCTGTTTTTCTAACACTCTAAGCATGCACTGCCTTTAGTCCTTTACATTGGTTGTTCCCTCCACCTGGAATGTTCTTTCTTCAGATATTTGTGTGGCCAACTTCCTCACTTCCTTAAAGTCCGTAGTAGTTATCCATTGTTGTGTAACAAATTGTCCCAAAATGTAATGGCTTAAAATAACACACATGGTTATTGCATGGTTTCTGAGAGTCAGGTATCTGGGAGCAGCTTAGTGGGTGCGATTCTGGCTCAGCATCTCTCATGAGTTGCAGTCAATATGTCAGCTGGTAAATGCAGTCATTGTAAGATCTGGATAATTCATATCCAAGCTTTCTCATGTGGTTATTGGCAGGAGGTGCCATTTCTTGCCACATGGCCTGTCCATAGGGCTACTCACAGGACCTGGTTTCCTCCAGAGCCAGTGATCCAAGAGACAGAGACCAAGGCCGGTTGTGGTGGCTCATACCTGTAATCCCAGCACTTTAGGAGGCCAAGGCGGGCGAGGTCAGGAGTTCAAGACCAACCTGGCCAACGTGGCAAAACTCCGTCTCTACTAAAAATACAAAAATTAGCTAGACGTGATGGCATACACCTGTAATCCCAGCTACTCAGGAGGCTGAGGTGGGAGAATTGCTTGAACCCGGGAGGCGGAGGTTGCAGTGAGCTGAGATCACACCACTGCACTCCAGCCTGGGTGACAGAATGAGATTCTGTCTCAAAAAAAAAAAAAGGAAGTGAGAAATGAAACCAAGACCAAATGGACCTGCAGTCCTTTTATAACCTAATTTCAGAAGTTACATTCTATCACTATCTCACTGTATTCTTTTTATTAGAAATGAGTCACTAAGTCTAGGTCACAGTTAAGTGGAGGGTAATTAAACTTCACCTCTTAAGGGGAGCTGTGTCAAAGAATTTGGAGCCATAGCTACATAGACTACATCCATCTGCGTGGACTACAGCAATGTCTTTGTTCAAATGTTACCTTCCCAATAGAGTGTACCCTGACCACTCATTTAAAGTTGTAAGCTCCATTTCTCCCCCTTGCACCTTAGAACTCCCATTTCACCTTATCATCCTCTACTTTTTATTTTTTCCATAGCATCTAATTTCCAACATATTGCCATAAAATTTACTTATTTTATTATGCTTATTGTTTATGGTCTATTTACTGTCTGTTAGAATGTAAGCTCAACAAGTACAAAGATGTATGTTTTGTGCACTGGTCTAGCCCAAGTGCCTAGAAACGTGCCTCCACACATAGTAGGGACTCTATAAGTATTTGTTGAATAGATGAAGGACTCGTATCTTCCCACTCTTTTTTTGAATAGGCCTTATGAATAGGCCATCAAATAATCACCTGTTGGTAGCCTTAGACATAGGCAGCCTCACATGTAATAGATGAATAGCCTATATTCCCATTCTACTACCTGCCTTATTTCTTTGGCATTTATGTTTTCTGAAAGGCAGTCCCAACTTTGGGATGAAGTATATATAAACCTTGAATCTTTTATTATTGAGAAATCCCAGAACCTCTCTTTTTTTAGAGCCAGTTAAGAGACTGACACCTCAAAAGTCAAAAGAATAAGTACCTAACAAAATCCTGGAAAGAAAATTAGTCAGAGAGTCACAAGGGCTCCACTTCCACAGTTGGAAGGGCTACCCTTTTACCATGTACCTGTTGTTCAATAGGTAGAGCAAGCCATAGGATTCAGGGTGTTTTTTAGTATCCTTGTGGGCATCGTAAAGAAGGAGAAGTCTAGATGCATGAGCATATGCTCCCTCCTATTGTGTGTGTCGGTTCTCCGACCTAGAAAAACTTGCAGTTAGTTCATCCTTTCAGTATTTGGTCAGGTGCACGTGGGCTGAATGAGGTTCTGTGAGCATATAAAGTATGATAATATTGCCATCAAAGAGCTTACAGCGCTTAGTTAATGATAATAAGGGCCACAGTAATGGAGTGATTAGAAAAAGCTTTCTATAAATGGCAGGACTTGAACTGGGCTTTGATTGAGGTTTTGATTGAAGACTATGTGGAAGGCATTTTAGGTGGGAAGCACGTGGGCAAAAGATGGAAAATAAGAATAAGAATGGATGAGGACTAGTAGAAAATAAAGTTAGCAAGATAATAACTTGAGGCTAAATTGTGAGGGCCTTGAATGTTGGGCTGGCAGATTAGTGTTTTATTCTGAAAGTGGTTTTTAGCTTTTTTTTTTTTTGCCTGTAACATTTATTTCTCCACTTAGTTCAGTTGTTAACAACTGTCATTATGTGCAGTGATTCTCAAGCAGGGACACATCTCCTAGGAAGGAGATGGGGCACATTCTCCTTGCACTTATTAATTACTGTTGCAGATAGTGGGAAGCCATTGAAAATTTTGACTGGAGAATTAACATATGAAGGTAATCTTTAGGAAGATTAGGCTCTTGGTCATATGCTTATGTGATTTGAAGAATAGTGATGCCATTGATAGACTAGGAAGATCATGGGTGGGGTCGGTTAAACTGTGGGCATATAAAAGAATGGTTTTCCTTATTGAAAATATGAATGTACCAGTATTTGAGCTCTGGAATGAAGGCTTATTCATTCTAGAATGAAATCTGGAATGAAAATCTCCAGGGAGGAAGGTATGGCTGTGCATGTTTCTCAACTACATTTTTTTTCCTAAATTTCGCCTTCTGATTCCTGTAGTAACCAGGGGTCACCACTTCTTCTTCTTCTTTTTTTTTTTTTCTCAAGAATAGCTAAAAAGACTTCTTTCTTTATTTTCCTTTTGCAAAGGTTTATAAGGGCTTATGCTTTCAAAAGGAAATTTGTTAAAAATTTTAAAGTAATTTTTTTTTTCTCTTTTTTTGTTGAGATGGAGTCTCTCTCTGTTGCCCAGGCTAGAGTGCAATGGCATAATCTCTTACTGCAAGCTCTGCCTCCTGGGTTCATGCCATTCTCCTGCCTCAGCCTCACGAGTAGCTGGGACTACAGGCACCCGCCACCATGCCTGGCTAATTTTGTTTTGTATTTTTAGTAGAGCCGGGGTTTCACCATGTTAGCCAGGATGGTCTCGATCTCCTGACCTCGTGATCTGCGTGCCTCGGCTTCCCAAAGTGCTGGGATTACAGGTGTGAGCCACTGTGCCCAGCATTTTAAAGTAATTTTTTAAAAAAATTGTTAACATTTTGAGAGAGAACAAAAAGGAAATCAATATAGAAAGTACAAATGGGGCCGGGAGTGGTGGCTCAGTTCTGTAATCCCAACACTTTGGGAGGCTGAGGTGGGCAGATCAGTTGAGGTCGCGAGTTTGAGATCAGCCTGGCCAACATAGCGAAACCCCATCTCTACTAAAAATAAGAAAACTAGCTGGGTGCAGTGGTGGGTGCCTGTAATCCCAGCTACTCAGGAGGCTGAAGCAGGAGAATCACTTGAACATGGGAGGCGGAGGTTGCAGTGAGCTGAGATTGTGCCACTGCACTCCAGCCTGGGCAACAGAGCAAAACTCCATCTCAAAGAAACAAGCAAATCAAGAAACCAAATAGGGGCTAGGCGTGGTGGCACACGCCTGTAATCCCAACAGTTTGGGAGGCTGAAGTGGGTGGATCACCGGAGGTCAGGAGTTTGAGATGAGTCTGGCCAACATGGTAAAACTCCATCTCTACTAAAAATACAAAAATTAGCTGGGCTTGGTGGCACAGGCCTGTGATCGCAGCTACTTGGGAGACTGAGGGAGGAGAATCGCTTGAACTCTGGAGACTGAGGTTGCAGTGAACCAAGATTACATTGCTGCACTCCAGCCTGGGTGACAAAGAGAGACCTTATCTCAAAAAAAAAAAAAAAAGAAAAGAAAAGAAACCAAGAGAGAATACATTATGAGAAAGACACTGTCTCAAAAAAAGAATGAAAGAGGACAAAGTGGGTAAAAATTATCCATTCTGGGTTTCTGATTCTAAGAATCCCAATAGCAAAGGACTTTCCCATATCTCAAATTCTCTTATCCTAAAAAAATCTCAAAACCAGATATTACAAAATCATATATCTACAGGGGCCAGTCATATTACATAAATATGTATATCAGGCTGGATAGAAGACAATAGAGAGTTGTAGGGGCCTGTGGAAAACAAAATCATGCATGTTCCTATATCTAGATCCAGATAGGCTAGCACAGTTTAACAGACTCCGCTCCAGGGGGTTGTATATCTTACTTCACTCAAAGGAAGTTACCAACTCTGCCAAATTGAAAACTGTTTTTTCCTCTGTTTTGCTCCACCAAATCCACCATCAGTCTCTCATTTGGTTTATTTATTTATTTATTTTCTAATAGAGACAGGATCTCGCTACGTTGCCGAGGGCTGGTCTTGAACTCCTGGCTCAAGCAATTCGGCTGCCACGGCCTCCCAAAGTGCTGGGATTATAGGCATGAGCCATTCTTACTTGCTTTAAATCTCCAGTCTGAGAAATCTGGTTCAGATTTGATTTGTGAGGCAGTGATGATTGATGTTTGATGTCTTACTTCTTTTTTTTTTTTTTTTTTTTTTGAGAAGGAATCTCACTCTGTCCCCTAGGCTGGAGTGCAGTGGGTGATCTCAGCTCACTGCACCCTCCGCCTCCTGGGTTCAAACAATTCTCTTGCCTCAGCTCCCGAGTTGCTGGGATTACAGGCACTTGCCACAATGCCTGGCTAATTTTTTTTTATTTTTGGTAGAGACAAGGTTTCACCATGTTGGCCAAGCTGGTCTCAAACTCCTGACCTTGAGTGATCTGCCCGCCTTGGCCTCCCAAAGTGCTGGGATTACAGGCATGAGCCACTGTGCCTGGACTTGATGTCTTACTTCTGACAAATACCTAGCCCTTTTGGGCCTAACCTATAAGCTTCATGTACCTCCAGAGATTTTTGTGAAGATTTACACAGTTGAGTCTCCCTCCTCTTCCCCCAGTAGAAGAAGGGTTTCATAAAAATCCATTTGTTACAGTATGGTCATTTAACAATGCCTTAGCCTATTTTTTACAACATCAATGGCTTATTTATAATTAGACTTAATTTGAAAACATAAGATGAAGATATTTTTTCACATACACGTTGAATATATACATATATTTATTTATTTATTTATTTATTTATTTATTTATTTATTTAATTTTTCATTGAGACAGAGTTTTTGCTCTTGTTGCCCGGCTGGAGTGCAATGGCGCAATCTCGGCTCACTGCAACCTCCGCCTTCCAGTTTCAAGCGATTCTCCTGCCTCAGCCTCCCAAATAGCTGGGATTACAGGAGCCCACCACACCACACCCGACTAATTTTTGTATTTTTAGTAGAGACGGGGTTTCACCATGTTGGCCAGGCTGGTCTCGAACTCCTGACCTCGTGATCCACCCACCTTGGTCTCCCAAAATGCTGGGATTACAGGCGTGAGCCACCGCACCTGGCCACATGTTGAATTTAAATGGATTATGGGACATACAAGTGAGAATGCCTAGGAAAGAGTTGAAAAAGTACAGTTGAAGCTCAGGTAGAAAAAAAGGATCTACAGAAATAGATTTGAGAATCTTCTACAAAGAAGTGATATTTGATGCCATGAGAATGGATGGATCTTTAACTGGGAAGAGTATGGAGAAAAGAACAAAGACCCAAAGATTGAGATTTGGGGAACAGTCATAACTGGAAGGAGTAATAGGAGCCAGTGATGGAAATGTGAGACAGGAAGATAATCAGAATAGCATAGTAGATTAGCCAAGAAAGGGTAACTAACAAATATAAAGTCCGTACTCTGTGTGTGCTAGACACAGGTGCTTTATCTAAGTTATAACTTAATCCTTACAACAAACCTATGGGCTAGGTGATATCTTCACTTGAAAGATAAAGAAGCAGAGGCTCAGTGGTGAACTAATTTGCCTAAGGCCATTCAGTTGATTTACCCATATTTGTCTTGACTCAAATCCCGTGCTATTTCCATCACCAAGGATGGCCTCAGTGTCATGTGCAGGAGAGGGACCAAAGAGAAGGGGTAACTGACTGACAGAGGAAAGGCCATTAGGCAGTTCATGGTCTTGGGCAATATCAGAAGAAAGCAGGCTATTAAAAAATGATGAATGGATAAGGCAATGGAGACAATGAGCGTAGAACTCTTCTCCAGAGATAGCTGGAGAGCTAGAAGTAGTTAAGCGAAATAAGATGGAAAGATGCATATGTGTTTGAAGGCAAAGGAGAAACCAGTAGAAAAGGAAAATTTTATGCTGATGAAGGGAAAGGAATGGTGTGGAAGCAGGAACCTGTGGTGTTGAGCCAAGTGGAAGGATTAGTTCTTTCTCTGGGATTTGTGGATGGCATGAAGGGATGGGCAGTACTTTGAAGATAGATGACTAGATTTCTGCATACTTCCAGCTTCTTTCCCCCAGGAGAGGCAGCCTTTTCATCCAATAATTTGTAAAGTCTTTTCCAAGGGCATTTAATTTCCCTGACTTAAAAAGAGAGTCAGATAGTTAAATGACCTTTCTGTTATGACAGAACTAGTGAAAGGGACAGAAGTAAAAGCACAAGCTATATTATTTTCCTCTTCTGAACTCTCAATGCTTTCTCTTTCCTGTGTCACTTACACTTTTGCCTCATATTCTAAGAATTGCTATACTTATCTCCCTGTTAGCTTACAGAGTACTCAAGGGCAGAACTGTCTTGCTCATTTTGTTTCTTCTTGTAATTTCTAACTCTACCTCAGGGCCTTGTAGATAGAAGGTACCTGGTTGTAGGCTTTTTAAAGGTGGTGGCATGAGAGGAATCTCTCACATTGGGACATGTTGTCTCTGGTTGTAGAAATTAGGAGAAAACAAAGAAAGTATCAAACAACTGACTTCTAAGTTTTACCTGGTCTGTTGGCTTCATAATTTTAACAGTATACCCAAAGTGTTCTCTTATATCCTTCACTTACGGGTGATATTTCTTTTGCGTAGTGGGCCACATTGAAAAGTGAGAGTTCTATAAAGACTGAGTCCTGTAGGTTGGCAGCTTAGCTGTCCAGTATTTAGGAAATGAGACTGCAGGATTCACGGACATCCTTGTTATCTTCCATAAGGGAATTGTGAAGGGAGAAATTGCCAGAAGATCCCAGACTAACTTTTTTCATTCAGTGTGGGAGATCTTTGGTCTATTTGTTTTTCTATTTAGAAGTTTAAACTCTTTGTGGACAGTACTTATTAAGCCCATTGAAGATATGAAACTTGATGGAATTATACTGAAAAGTTAAAACATGTTTTCTGCCCTTAAAAATGGCCTTTTGATGGAGATTAAACTGCTGGAATTTACATATCTACAATGAATATTCTAAATACATTTTAAATATATAGTACATATATATAGTATATATAGTACATATATATAGTATATATATAGTACATATATATAGTATATATAGTACATATATATAGTATATATATAGTACATATATATATAGTGTGTATATATATATATAGTACCTGAGAGGAGGAAGAAATGGATTCATTTGGCATTTGGATGGGATCTGGGGTTCATAGCAGGCCAGTTTGGGAAAAGTATTTTTGGAAGAAGTTACTCTTGAGGTAAGAGTTCAGAGGAATATTATGTGGAGAATGGCTGCTAAAGGAAAAGACACAGCTAGGTCTTTCACTGAGTTACACAATCTAAGGGGCTTTCCTGAAGTGTGGTGGTTTGAGGGAATCCTTTAAAAGCTCTTTGGCTTTTGTTAATCTTATGCTTGAAGCCTGAGCAGTTCTGATGCTATGCATTGCTCTCTTAGAATCTTTTACTCCAGAGAACCCCTTCTAATTTGGTATGGGTAAAGTTAGCAATGAAGAGAAATTCTGAGATGGGATAATACTGCTTGGTTTAAAGAAAGAATAGTTAATGGCAACTGCATTCTGTTTTCTGCAGCCGCCAGCACCTAGGGGAAGAGCATAGTGAAATTGCTGAGTTTAGTGAGTATATAGGAAATGCAAGTCTTAAGCAGAGTATCCCCTCTAAATTTGGGGTAACCTCTCATACTGAGGTGTAAAGAAGAATCAATATAAAATGGATAAGATTAGCTCTCTGCAGAGTAATCTATCCAACAGTTAATAAATACATTGCTCATGAAACTAGATGATAAATCTCAAGGGCCTGGGCCAGTATCTCAATGAAGGAAATTACAGCCTCTTAAATATTTTGTCCAGATTAGAGCCATGGAATTTTGAAGTGACTTTATCAATCTAAGGCTATATCAAGCTACTCTCTTTTACTTATGTGGAAATTGGGGTCCATAAGGATAAAATAACTCTACATAGACAAACAATTGTAGAATTTGGTACCAGAGCCCAGGACTCTGCCTTGCATCAGAGCCCAGGACTCTGACCTTCTGGTCCAATGTTCTTCCATCATGTCCGATTGCCTTGCCACGTGTTATACGTGTTGGAAGTTTTGTGGGCAGTAGGCAAGATTGAGACCAATTTGTGAGCAGTATAGAGACCTAACTTAAAAGATAGGAAAATGGTTCAAAGCTAGAGCGCTCTGCCCCAAGTACTGCCTCTTTTCTTATTCCACATTCCTTGCTTGCCACTTTTAGTCTTGTACACCTCTAGACTCTTACAAGCAATTAAAGAAAAACCTTTATGTAATTAATTCATGATGTGTGAGGAAATGTACTAACAGAGGAACAGAGTTGTATAGAATCCAAAACAAGAAAAACCAAGGAGTAACTATTTATTAATTTAGCACAATGCCAAAACAGTGATACAGTAGAACGAGATGAATGTCTAGCTTGCACAATGTATGTAGACTATCCCCTAAAGCTATTTGCCGAGTTTTGCCCTTTTCCTGTGTTTAACAAGTAGCACTCTCAATATTTATTCAGCTTCCCAGGAAAAAGCAGCCGAAGATATTTTAGTAACTGGACTAGACTTCACCTTGTAAACTAATAAACTGGCATTTTAATTTCAAAATTAGTCTCTTATAATTTTTAGTTAACATCAGCCAATCTTCTAAAGTCTGAACATCCCTAAATGAACTAATAAAAACTGAGTTAGAGACTCTGGACCTTTGGTGACCCCTGCAATGTATAGAGTCCCCAGGAGGTGCTACCTGAACAGCCATGCAGGGTCTTTCAATTCATGTATCTATTTCCCTCCCCCAACATGTCTTATCAAAAACACTGAATGCTGGGGGCTCCTCTAACACCATCTTAGAATGTCAAGCTGCAGTTTTTTTTTTTTTTTTCTTTTTGAGACACAGTCTCGCTCTGTTGCCCAGGCTGGAGTGCAGTGGTGTGATCATTGCTCACTGCAGACTTGAAGTCCCAGGCTCAAGTGATCTCCTGCCTCAGCCTCCCGAGTAGCTGGTACTATAGGCATGTACCACCATGCCTGGCTGATGTTTTTGTTATTTTTAGTAGATCCTGGGTCTCACTATTTTGCCCAGGCTGGTTTCGAGCTCCTGGCCTCAAGCGATCCTCCTGCCTCAGCCTCCCAAAGTGCTGGGATTATATACCTGAGGCACTGCACCCAGCCTCAAACTGGATTTAAAAGCACATCACAGACAAGTATTTGGAGAGTGCTTATTTGATGCTGTGCCTTTTGTTCAGTACCATAAGTAGACTCAACCATGCAACCCATTTCATCCAACCTAACATGTACAGAAAGAAATCTTCCCTTCAGTTCTGGGGCTCTGCACAGCTGGAGAAGCCTTTGGACAGTAAATGGGAGATGTGGAAGTTCTAGCTTGGAACGGATCTCTTCAAGCACTCTTTTAACTCGTAACTTCCCTTTCTTTAACTTATCAGCCAGAGAAGGAGGGAAATATTGATGCCCTATTGCCACTCTGTTTTCTTACAGCCATTTTGGGAAATTTTGTGTCAGAGGACTTCCCAGAGTTTTGTTCCTCTGATCTAGAGAGCCCTAATACTTCTGGGTCTGAGGACTGGTTCTGGCTGTACTTACCTTGTCAGAACCACCTGGGAGGACCAGCAGTAATACCAACCAGTAGCCCCTCTCTCCTGAAACTGCTTCTGAGGTCTCAAAGCCTGAATCAAATGACCATTGTACTAGCCTTGTATTGGGGCTCAGAACGTCAGTTTTCGGCTTGTCCTCATATATAAATATAGGTCTCTCTAGATATAAAAAGTGAGAAAGTCTGTAAGTTGCATTTTTTTCTATACCCCCTTTCATAGGACACGCTAATGAGATGCATATCATTAAAGGTCTGATGTTTTGTGGGACGGAGCCTTTTAAACTGGATGTGCCTGGCTTAGTTATGGCAAATATTTACCAAAAAAAAAAGAAGGGACATACCATATAAAATTAGAGTTCTGAAAATAGAACTGAGAGAGGGAGAAAGAAAAAAAAAAAAAAAACCAGGACAGAAAATACAGGCCAGTCTGTTTGGGGAAAAGGGAAAAAGAGATAAAATGAGAGAAACCTCGGCAGTAAAAACAGCATCTTGGTAAACAGACTATAAAAAAAATTGTGACCTGCTTTCTGGCAGCCCTGGCGGCCGTCGAACGGGTGAAGGTGGCGGAGCTGGCGTCTGTGTGGACACACCGTGCCCGGGGCGCACGGCTCCCCTGGCCGCGCAGGGCGTTAAATTTAGCCACATAATGATGGGCCTGAGGAGCAGCCTCTTGTTGACCACACCATAATTACTGCTTCGCTTTATGAATTTTATTTTGCTTATTCTGTTTCCTCCTTCTTTGGCATGAAGGAGGCCTGGAGTGGGGGGAGTCCCGCCCCCACATCCCTCCCCTTACAGGACAAATTAGTCTTCATAGAAACTTGGGCTCTTGGACCGCCAGGATAAAGAGTAAGCTCCCTTGATTAATCAGAGAGGGAGGAAGGTTTGCTGGTCCCCAAGGCTCTTGATTTATCATAGCAAAGTCATAGGTGGGACTTGCTAGCCCCACTTCTCAGAGCTCTTGGAGAAAATGTCCCAAAGTCGTTCGTCTTAGATTAGATGGCACCTTCATGTGAGTCTGAGAGTTGAGACTCTTTTTCTGTTTATGCCTCCAAGAGCTAGACTCCCAGGTTTTGGATTTTTGGTCTTTGGTTCTAAACTTCCTAGCTAACTCTTTGGAAGTTTAGTTTTGACATTCTACATCATGTATAGGCGTATTGTTTTACATATTTCAGTCTTGATGATAACTGAATTCTTGAAGCTGAGGATCTAATGCAATCAAGTAAGTTTGTTTAGGTAAAAAAAATAGTTGTTCAGAATATTCTTTTTTTTTTTTTTTTGAGACGGAGTCTCGCTCTGTCATCCAGACTGGAGTACAGTGGTGCAATCTTGGCTCACTGTAAACTCCACCTCCCGGGTTCACGCCATTCTCCTGCCTCAACCTCCCAAGAAGCTGGGACTATAGGCACCTGCCACCATGCCCGGCTAATTTTTTTGTGTTTTTAGTAGAGATGGGGTTTCACTGTGTTAGCCAGGATGGTCTTGATCTCCTGACCTCATGATCCACCCGCCTTGGCCTCCCAAAGTGCTGGGATCACAGGCGTGAGCCACCACACCCAGCCCAGAATATTCTATTGAAGCCTCAAATATTCTTCTTCTTGGGCACTTGGCTAGATGATGATCTTCTTGGATTTAGTTCACTACAGCATACCATGGCCTTTGTTAGAGTGGTATTCCGAGACTTAATTTTACCTACAACTCTAGGGAAGGGGCCAAAAGCCCTTGCTCTCAGACCAAACCATATGGGGTATAGAAAGTAGCTATAGGAAGTGCATTAGAAGAGTTGTATGGACTAGGTACTAGGTCATTGGGGGTGAAGTTCTTGAAGGGTGACCTAGGCTGGCAGCTACTTATGGCCCCACAGTGGCCCTCGAACTGAGGAAGTGGTGGAAAAGGAAAAGCAAACAGGGGTTGTGGTCAGGGTTCTGGCTGGCCAGTCATTGGCCAGGACTCTCCTATTTGTGTGTCAGGGGTGGTTGGGCTTCTCCTGAGGCCAGGCAAGAACGTGTCAAGGAGAGGCTTCTTGCAGCTCTTGTTTTCCCAAAACAAAGGAAGCTCCTTGCATTGCTGGAAGTCGCGTGCTTGGATGCTGAGTTTGTTATTGCCTGATAACCTGGCCACCAACTCCTGCCCTCCTCTTCACCCCATACAGTCAGTGGCTTGGTGGGAGCAGCTTCCTGTTCCTCATCCGAGGTAGCAGATTCGCTCTCTATTGTACCCAGAAGGGGAAAAAAAGAAGAGAGCTAGCCCCCCTATCACCAGACCTATCCTCTTCCCTTCCGAAAACTTTCTAGAATAGTGCGTTTCACAGTAATCTGACATATGGTCTTAATGTGCCTAACTAGTGTGCAGCATGTACCATATGTGACTTACCATACATGTTCGGTAGTACTCAAACTGTACTATACTCTGTTCATTGAGATAAGTCCTCTGAACACATGTTTTGATGTCCTGGTAATGTCAAGTTGCTTTAAAAGTTTTAAAATGCTTACACTCAATTTCTATACTTATCACGTCATGGGCTAGTTACAAAGAGTTCACAGACCAGCACTGACCAGTTTGCTGATCATACTTTGAATAGCATTGTTCTAGAAGCTTAAGACCTGGTGGGTTGAGCTATTTCCTAATGCATATAGAGGTCTTGCTTTAAACCTGTTCAGTGGGGATGAGTAGAAAAAGGAATTTTCAGGAAATTTCAGGCAGTAAAAAGCAATCTGATCTCAATTGCCAAGTCATGCCAAAGAGCTCTGACACTGAGGTAGAAGATTGGACTAAAGGTTTATTTTCCAGTGCCAAGGTTCTTTGATTCTAAGGTTAAATGGTAGTGCCAAGAGATAAAATTAATGACCATGATGATTTTCCTGTATGGGATTGATTTTAAACCTTAAACTGCAGTTTAAGAGGAGATAAGGAAGAAAGAAAAGGAATTAATGTTTTCGTAGAGTTCATTTGCTAGTTTATCATTATCATCTAGATATGAGGTCTTTCTTATGAGGCCTTTCAGATTGATCACCTGTTTGGTCAGCATATCTTGGTCTTCTGTTAGGAGGCCACCAAATTGTTTTTAGAGGTTGAGAGATCTTGGATTGGGAGAAAAGTAAATATTGGCAGAGTTGGTGGAATTTAAGTAAGAGATAAGAAATGGGCCTTGGATTAGAAATGTAGATTACTGGCAGGGTTACTTGACAGCCCTCTTTGGAGGTTGCTGGTGAGGGGATAATATTCAAGAAAAGAGGCTAATATCCCAGGTCAATAGGACAGCTGATTGGAAAGGACTTGCCACATCATAAAAGGTTTTTCTTTGCCAGAAGAAGAGGGAGGAGTAAGGGGACTGACTGAGAGAGAAGACTGTGTGGAAAGTAAGCTAAGCACTTAAAGGACTGGAGAGTCCCATGAGGAAGGGAGTGGGAACCTGCTGGGTTCCATGGAAAGAAAAGAAGTAGGCCACGTCTGAACCTCTGTTTCTTTTCTTTTTGACACCTCCCTAGCCCCAGGGATCTACAGTCAGGAAAAGAAACCAAATGGAAGCTGCTGATCAATGTAAATCTGGTCATGTGTCCCTGCTTAAAACTGTTCAGTGGCTTCCTGCTGTCCTAGGATAAAGTCCAAACTTCTTAATAAGACCGTTAAGGCCCTTATGATCTGGTCACTACTTACATCTTCAGCTTCATCTGCTACTCTTCTGCTAGGCCACACTAACCCTTCCTCCCCAACCCCATCCACACTCTCCACCTTGCTTCTTAGATCTACACTTTTGTCACAGTGAACTGCTGTCAGTTGCTAGAGCCCGTCATTCCGTTGTCTCTAGTCCTTGGCACATGCCGTTCCCTCTGGAAACCCCCTTCCACCTTTTCACTTGGGTAACTCCTGTTCATTGTTTGGATTTCAGTGAATGTGTTATTTCCTCTAGGGAATTCTCCCTGGCCCTCCGAGTTCAGTTTACTTACCCTTCTTATGTGCCATTATGTTTGCTCTATCGTAGGCCATATCAACACTGTACTATAATTACTGGTTTTTCTGGCTCCTCCTACTAGGTGGTAAGTTCCCCAAGGGAACTTATGTTTTTAACTTGTCTGATCCATTGTAAATACTCAGTAAATTTTTGTACTACTATGAATTCTGCAGAGAACTTTTGCCTTTTTGATTTCATTTGATTTGCATAACTGCCTGGTAAAATGAGCAGGCTTCCTTGAATAAAGTTCAACACGAATATATTGATCACCTACTCAGATAAAAAGAAGACTGAATTGACATAATTATTGTTTTGAGGATTTGTTTGTTTGTCTTGAAAGCCCAGTAGGGCCACTTTAAGGATGAGGAGATAGGATGGGTTGGCTCAGAAAAATTGAATAGCCTCGAGTTGCACAAGTAATTGTTGGAAAACAGAACCTTGTCCTTTGACTTTCTAGTGCAGAGCTTTTCCCCGTTATCCCGTGCTATCTTAGAGACTTTGTTCTAATAAAAGATATTTGAAAAGGGAGAAAAGTCAGAGAGTAAACAGCATTCCTATAACTCATCCTAAAATCTGCCCATTGAACCACAGGTTCTGAAATTACAGAAAAATGACAAAGCCCCAAAGTGGAATATCATTACACAGAAGGTCAAGGAAAAATGTTAGGACCATGAAACATGGAAATGAGCTAAGACACAGTTGGAGGGAATCCTCTATCTTGGAGAAGGATCTAAGAAACAGTAACATTTTCAGCTGCCAAAATGTTTTCCTTGGGGCTACCCTCAGAACAGAATAGCCAAGTGGAATGAGAGCAGAACTGGGGGGATATTTGCTGGCACTCTTCCAACTCTAGCAATTTCTCAGCCACTGAACAAGTAAGGCAGAGGAGCTAGAACCTTTAGGGCTGCCTCTCAGCCCTTTTTATCCCTCAGCTGTTGGGGGCTGGGTATCACCCAAATCAGTGGACACCTAGTCTGTAGGCAGGGCTGGCCACAAGGCCAAGTTAAAAATTATTCCTGTGCCCTGCCTTTGGGCAGAGAAGAGCATAACCTGGGTTCTCTCACCGGCAGGGATCAGTAAATGCTAGCCATACAGGACCCAGACACTCTTTGTCCAGCTCTGTTTTCCCAGTGTCTCCTGGGGAGTGATTCAGGGCCAAGGTGACAGTGGGTTTGGAGCCCAGATGAAAGGATCTCAGGGACCACAAGACAAGATCCCTTGTGTGGTGGCCGGCTGGAAAGAGGAGGGAGTGAGTGTGTGTGGAGGTCAGTGACGCAATTGCCCTGACTCGCAGGGGTGGAGGAGGAGAAGGCTCGTGGTGTGTCTCCTTATAAAGAGGCTCTTACCACATGAAGCAGGGATGAAGGTGATCCCAGTGTGAGTCACTCAAGAAGGGACGCTGTGTGCCCAGAGCCCAGAAGAGAGGACTTGTGGATTTCCCACTCTTTCCTTCTATGATTTTATGCGTAATATGGGTTGCTTTAGTCACTCAAGCTGCGCTGCTTCTCTTTCTGTCCTCTAATCCATTCTTCCCCCTTAACTCTGCACTATCTATGATGTGTATGGGTTTTAAGTCTATCAATTGTTCTTGATCTCTCTAGGTTTTTTATCTTTTTTAATTTCCAAAGTTTAGAATCTATTGATTCCAAGAAACTCAAACCATCCTAATTGTGTTTGCCTTTGAGAAGATGGTCTAGTGGCTCTTTGCCAAGCATGGTCGTTCTTAGATTGTGTTTGCTTTCCTCCTTATCTTCAACCAAGGCAGATATCATATCCTGGACTGGAATCTGAAGGGATTCTAGGGGGCCCCTCAGTTGAAGGCAGCTCAAGTCTGGCCTTTATTGAGGTCTGGGACTGCAGAGAGCTCTGGGGAGTGGCCCTGTAATCAGCCAGCCACCAACCCCACACTGCCTTGTAATAAAGCAGCACTATATTTGTTCTGTTTATAGTCTTCTCTGTAATAATGTCACAGCCCTCACTTCTCTCTCTCTTTGGGGAGATTTTCTGGGTAATAGAAAATTTAAAAATGTTAAAGAGTGTTGTAGACTCCGAAAATGTTTTTATCTAGGACGTGTCTTAAGTTGGGAGGATGCCCAGGAAATGCAGGCAGCCCGTGACCTTAAGAAGGAGCGTGCTGTGGTGAGCGTGTTGTATGTGTGTGCACTGTGGCTGTGAGGACCATGTGTGAGGAGGGGCGGTGTGGGAGAAGCTGTGGGTGTGTGTCGTGTGGTTGGAGTAGGTGTAGGGTGCACTCCTCTCGTGGTGGTGGTGGTGAGTGGAGAGTGTGGTTGGAGTGGGGGTATGAAAGGTGTGCAGAAGGGGACAGTGCAGTGATGGAAAACCCTGTTTGGGCAAATTTCAAAATGGTCAGATATGCTGGATGGTGAGAACTCAAATTTAGCTCCAGAATGGAACCTTTTAAAGCTTACATTCCACTCATTCTTTCAACTGATGCCTGCTTTCCTCTGCTTCCCAGCCTCTTCAGGCCTAGGCTCCACAGTTTTGCTGATATCAATTCTTTATTCCTCTTCCCTACTACTCCCAGTTCCTCACCTCTTTCTTTGTTAACCAGGAAGAAGTCAGAGACAGACTGTTTTAGAGGGAGTGGACAGTAAGCCATGCTGATCTAGGTTGATGACAGCTGGCCTGATGTCCCAGGCTGAAGGCTTTGAGGTTTGCCCAGGGTGGCTAATGCTGGGGGGCTGCCATTGCTGGGGTTATTGCTAACAATTTCGATTCCTCCTATTTCCTTCTCCCTCTCTCTGCCTCTGCCCCCACCACCCGGATTCTATAAATACTTTATTATATGGCACTAATAAAACTTCAAGTATTTCTTTTTATTAGAGCTACATAATATGGTAATTGTGTGACAGAACACAGCGCCTGAGAGTAGCCCCCACCCTCTTCCTAGGTGTGGCCTCTCACCACCTCAGCTTGGGCTAGGCCTACAGGCCTCTCTGTTCCTCTTGAGTGTGGGTGAAGGGGGCTGGATCAGCTTTTCAGGCAGAGCTAAGGGGTCAAGGCCTTTGAGTAGGATCAGGCTAGGCAAGTAAAGAGGCACTTTTCTAGTTTTAAATGTAGTCTGTCTTGGTGGATGAGTACAGCAGGAATCTTATTAGCATTAATTCCAGCCACTGTATGGGGTTACTTAACCTGCTTTTCCTTTTAATAGTTCTGTCATGTGACATAGAAGTAGATTTTGAACTTAGACCCAGGGCTAGGAGTACATGGGTTTCTTTGGTCAACTCTGATTCACGGTACTTTTTGTTTTGTTGTTTTTGTTTGTTTTTAATAATGATCATCATTCTTTCTGATGTTTCCTGGGTTGAGGATCTGTAGGTGCAAAAAGAATCTGACTCCTTCTGTCTCTCACTGCATCAATCCTAGAATAGCTTTCCGCTTAAGTCTCAGTCATTGTTCTCTGTGTCCACTAGTCTCGTGGGAGGGTATGGGGCTGGAAACTCCAGTCTATAGAACTTTACTTACTGTTAATGTGTGATCTACAAATATGTCTTTGTTGCCTAATTGAGCCTTATAATTTGATTCTGGTTTTTGTCCTATGTGATCTGACTGTCAACCTTTCCTACCCCTCTGCTGTAGCTATTGAACTAGGTCAGTGTATCCCCACCAGTGTTTTTCTGAATTATGATTTAGCCTCTACATCCTAACTTCTGCAAAGCTTGAGAATTGGGGATTCCTGCCTGGGTAGCTACTAACAGAGCCCCCCAGTGCCAGGGACGTAGGACACAATGTTTAGTTCTTTCTTAACTGCCTGTGTGCCCAGTGTTTGCACAGGGGCCAAGCTCCAAACTGGCCTCCACTATCCACTCTTTACTCCCCATGGGGATGTATGGGCATATGCGCTTTCTACCTTTTGGGCCTAGCCAAGGTTAATATTAGACCTTCTAGCTGGGCTGCTATTCCCGAAAGCCACAGGGTGTTGTTAATATTCATGTGACCGCAGAGGCTCATCAATATTCATGAGGTATCTGCAGTCTTCCTTCAGGCCCTTAGTTTGGAGAAAACAGGAATGATTAGAGTTTCTAGAACTTAAAACTAACCCTATTTCCTGGAGTCTATTGAGGAGGAGGCAAATCTTAAGAGTAAATGTCTGGGCCAGGAGAAAAAGCATTTTTCATGCCAATATCCTAAACTGGTCTGGCAACTTAGTGGAGTTGTGCTGAATGGCTGTTATTAATGTTATCATCCTTATCCCGCATTTACTGAATACCACTGGGTTTAGGTTCTTGTACCAGTACTATGGGGGATAGGAAACTAGCATATTTAAGTACTTACTGTCCCAAGGGTACAGAGGTAACTAACATGATTCCTGCCCCCAAGAAGCATATGGCTTAGAAAGGGAGATATGTGTACATACACTTATCTTACCAAAGTAAGAGTGCTATAATAAAGACAAACATGAAGTGCTCAGTGAGGACAGATGAGGAAGTCATTCCCTGGTGGGGATATTAGTGAAAGATTCCCAGGGAGCTCTTGAAAGGTGCATGGATCTAAGGAAAGTAGAGTAAAATTTTTGTGACTTCTTGAATAACCCTCCACAAGGCTGTAAATACCCTCCTGGGCTCCCTACTTACCAGCCATGGCTGCTGCCCCTGCTGTCAGATGCTTCCCCTCTGGTCTAGTCTCTTGTTTAATAGAACTTCTGCTTATAAAGTGGTCTTCTACTCTTTAGGTGGGAGATGTTGCCCCACCTTTTTTCTTGAAACATTTAACTAGTAAGTGCTCCCAATTGTGATACAGTTCTTGGTATATTTTGGGTGTTTAAAAAGATGAATATAATTCCAGACTGTAATTAAAAGAAGAGCATGAAAACCCCAAGCCACCCTATCATTGTATTTAGCATTAGTTGAACTTTTCAGGTTTTAAACAATTTTCATTATTTTTATTTATTTATTTATTTTTTTAAGATAGGGTCTGTTGCCCAGGCTGGAGTGCAGTGGCACAATCAGGGCTCACTGCAGCCTTGACCTCCCAGGCTCAAATGATCTCCCATCTCAGCCCCTCGAGTAGCTAAGAGCATAGGGACACGCCACCATGCCCAGCTGATTTTTTGTATTTTTAGTAGAGATTGGGTTTCACCATGTTGCCCAGGCTGGTCTCAAACTCCTGAACTCAAGCAATCCACCTGCCTCGGCCTCCCAAAGTGCCAGGATTATAGGTATGAGCCACTGTGCCCAGCTGCTCTTGAGGTTTTAATGTTTCGTGTGAAAGATGCGTGGAGGCCTTAATGCCCATAGAAGGAATCAGAACAATAATAAAAGAGGTGGACATAGAATAAAAAAGAAAAATCCAAGGACAATGGAATTATTTAATTCAGAGAGTAGATTGAATGGTAGTTCATTCTTTTAAATATGGAAAATTAACACATGTAGGATAGTAAATAGCTTTCCTGCATTTCGCTCAAGATAGTACAAGAAAGGATTAACTTGAATTATAAGGATGTAGTTGAAGTGGCGAGAAGAATTTTTTACCTGACCTGATTATGTTACTGTGTTACTAGGGAAGCTTTGGGAGCTCCTTTCCTAGATTTCTTTCTTTCTTTTTTCTTTCTTTCTTTTTTTTTTTTTTTTTTTTGAGATGGAGTTTTGCTCTTGTCACCCAGGCTGGAGTGCAGTGGCGCAATCTCGGCTCACTGCAACCTCTGCCTCCTGGGTTCAAGCCATTCTGGTGCCTTAGCCTCCCACTAGCTGGGATTATAGGCATGCGCCACCATACCCGGCTAATTTTGTATTTTTAGTAGAGGTGGGGTTTCACCATGTTGGTCAGGCTGGTCTCGAACTCCTGACCTCAAGGGATCCACTCGACTCAACCTCCCAAAGTGCTGGGATTACAGGCATGAGCCACTGCGCCTGGGCGATTTCCTTAAGATTCTTTACATAATGATAAGTATAGTATAGTCCTGCTTGGAACAATTAGAGGATGAGGTTAGGAGAGGACATGGCTAGCCCTAAGATTTGGTGGCTCTCTATTCCCCTAGATTTATTCCCCTCATACTAGGGTCGATCAGAGACTTTTTTCTCTTCTACAAATGGCAGTATACTTGATGGAGCCCCACGTATTTCCCAAGTTGACATTTGGGGAAATACTTGCATATAATTTAAGCTAACAATCCTAGGTATTGAATAAATATCACCTCTTCTTCATTCTTTCTACAAAGACTTGTAAATCTTGAGGTCTGAGGAAACTGACCTTGGACGCTGGCATGCAGTTCCTAGAGTTAGGTCTAGGAATGGGGTTTAGGGAAAAGCATAGCCAGAAAGAATAATATTAACAATTTTTTATATACTCATTAATTACCACCTACTCTGATTCCTTCTTACATTTCTTTATTTTGCCTTTTTCCAAAGCCTGTTTATATTTTTGTCTTGATCTTTGCTATTCACATAGATTTTCTTTAAGATGAATGAGAAATTGCTACACTACCTTGTTGGGTCAGATAAGTGATCATAGAATGTAGCCTTTCTGAGAGTACGGACCTTGTGTGACTCACTCCCCACTGTACCTCCAGTTTGTGGCTGGCATATAATAGGGGCTATAGAAATTGTTAAATGAATGAAAAAGTATCTTTGTGAGATGAAGTGACTGCTCAATGAACTTACTACATATTAGAATGTTTGCCCAGAGTGAAGATCATAGGAATGATACAGCAACATAATATATCGAAGTCATTGCTTTTTGGGTGATACTGCATTTATTAGTGTTTGATGACAAACACTAGATCATGTCCTCTCAGTGCTAAATTAGAATTTCTGCCCCAAACCAAGAAAACCAAAACAATGTGATTTGCTAATTTCAAAATATGTGGACTCTATTAAGTAGCGAAAAGGTTTGTTGAGTATTGGTCATTCTCAAATCGGCCAGACTCGTGGAGAAGGAACTTCACAAAGAGCTGTAGGACCGGATGTAAAAATCCTATGAGAAGGTTCTGGCTAGTTAGGATCCAAGGAAATAGGAGAAGATTGGAGCACTGGATTTCTCCAGTGTGCTCCATAGGAGTACTCTCTTTAATAGAAATTATGGTTTCTGTTCTCTTGGATTAAGTTCCTTTAGGATTTATGGTGAATTAAGGAAGGTAAGCTTGAGGTCCACTCAATTCAAAGATCTATTCTACTCAGTTGTCGTGAAAGGACAGCAGGTGGCGCCAAAACATTGTCCTACTTGTGCGGGGCCAGGGGCAGGGTGGCGGGGAGGACTCAGGTTTGTGAGGGGGAGGGATTCTCTGCTGAAATAGGGATGGGGGAGTGGGAGATTGGTTACCCTGGCTGTTGCTCAGGTAAGAAATTCTTGTGAGCTTAATGTCTTCTAGCTCCCCATCACTGGGATCTCTACCCTTAACGTCCTGATTTGACAAGAAGGTTGATGGGGAGAGGGGGATCCCAGCAAACCAGAGTGGAAGACAGTTCACTTTCTGTCCCAGGCAAGACTCCTTTAGGGCCAATTCCACCAGATGCCATAGTTTCTACACTATTGTCTCATTCTGTGAGCCTCTTTTTCTTTTCTGTGAATTTGTTTCTGTCTTTTGACAGATGTCCGTCTTGAAATACTTTCCTTGCTTCAGGACACTTCTTTACAGATAGGTTTCTTATTTTCACATGCCCCCAACTCTCATTTCTGCGGGAGACTGGGAGTGGGGTTAAGGGAGTGAGGCATGGAGAACATTGGCCCCTCGACTAATTTAAACTGCAGGTACTGGTGGGGATGCAGAGGAAGAAAACAGGGAAAGCGGTTTGTTAGAGGCTTGTTGGTCCTGAGAAGGAAGCAGAGCACTGTCAAGACTGTGGGACACCAAAGCAGATGGTTCAAGTCCCCCCAGGATCTGCTGAAACTCCAAGTCTGCCCTTTAGCGTCTATCTGTGTGCTGGAGCTGTCCCCAGCTCCCACCAGCCACCATTGATTCCCACAGCTCAGTCGTTAGCTCTCTTCCAGCATTGTCCCTGACGCCCCTAATTTCCCCACTCCCTTCGTAAGCCCGCCGGGCTGTCTCCAGCCTTCATTCCTTCAGCTTGTTCCTTGGGCCTCCCCCTTCCCTGGGGCGGGTTTAAGGGCTGGGCGGAGCTGTCCGCCTGAATCCCCTGTGGCCCCTTTGGTTCCTGATTCTATATATATCCCTGTCCTTCTCTGCACAGGGTTTGATACGGCTTTATGGGCATTTCCATCCGCTTTACAGACACAGCCATCACAGAGGCGTGTTTCACCCGAGAAACCTCAGCGGAGCCTGGCCTGTAGCGGACTCAGTCTGGCCCCCTGAATCAAGGCTCTCTTCTCTTCCTGCCCTCCCCGCCCCTCCCCCTCCATCTTCCCACTGCCTACCCCCAAGTGAATAACGGAGCTCTGGGGAGAACTCAGTCTCCTTGGCAGAGCATTTTGGACCCCCAGAGACTGGAGAATTCCTTAGTGTCCATTCTCCACTATGTTAGTTCGGGGAAGGTATGAACCCTCACTTCTGGCTTAGAGTCTGTTGTAATAGGGCAGTCCAACATTTCGTGAAAAGAATGAAATCCATTGGGTGCTGGCAGGTTCTCTTGAGGCGTCTGAAGAGAAAGAAGAAGAGCCTTGATAAACTGAGGCTGAAGAAGCCAATGGGGGCCTAGTGAGAAGGGCCAGGAGCAGAGCTAGGTTATGTGAGTTCAAAGTCATGAAGGGGCAGGGGTCCTCACAGCAGTGGGTAGGAAAGAATACTCCCCTAGGAAATTCTCTTTGGCTCTTTCCCTGGCCAGGAGATCAAACAGTGGAATCTGGTGTAGAAAGGGAACTGCATAGAATAAAGGGGAAACCTATTAAAAAGGCTGTATTTGCATGGAGAAAGAATAGGACCTGTTCAGCCTTACCACATCCCCATTTTAGGATGTCTAACATCCCAAATAACAATTAATAGCTACAACTTTTTATACCTATTGTATGCCAGGCATCCTGGCTGTAAATCTTATTGTTAATCTTCACAACCTTTTTACAAGTTGGTATTTTTCTATGATACAGAGTAAAACTGAGATTCAGAAAATCTGAGTTGTCCAAAGTCACATAGCTAATAAGTAAGTGATGAAGCCAGCTTTCAGACCCATTCAGCTGAATTGAAAGCCTGTGCTCCTTCCATATACCATGTCACCTCCCTTTGAAGCCCATAAGAAGGCGACAGAGCTGATTCTGAGTTCGTGGTTTGAAAAATGTTTAGTCTCTTTCCGTTATTTAAAATTTCACATTTCCACATGGTTCTCTGAACCTGACACCTGTGTTTACTTGTGAGTTTCCCCAACATTCTGGCTGATTCTCTGAGCCTGGGAACTCCCAGGGCACCAGGATACTTGGCTGTGCCCCATGAAGGATTGGCATCTGTGTGTGCATCTCTTTGTTACTGACCAGGTGAGTCCAGGCAAGAAGGTAGCTCACTGTTGCCTAGAGGCCTTCATCCCTGGCTTAGAGACATCGGTCCATTTGTGACTCTGCTGTCCAGAGTAGCCTGGCTAGGTATTTTCTTTCCCCTGCAATGTTTACTGTTCTTTCGTGGGATTTCAGATTTCCATGATGGCGGAAGGCTTGTAAAATGAAGGGGTGGAGAAGGGTTACCGTGGCAGGAGCCTGGGCCAGGCCAGGTCGAGCCAGCAGCACAGACAGCTTTTATAATGGTCTGCAGGGCTGGGAGGCTTGTAAAGGCGATGCAGGCAGATAGGGGGATAAATCATGCAAGCAGTGGGCAGGGTGGTGAAGCCGAGGTTAGGAATTAACTTTGTGTTGGATGGAGCCCAGGTTGTGGGATGGGAAGAGAGGCCTCTCCTCTTTTCCTCTCCTCTCAGCTCTGTTCTTTGCCTCTCCTTTCTGTTGGCTCTATTCACTGCAGGCTGTGACATGTTTGCCCTAGCCCTTCCTGTCCCTCCTCCAAGTTGCCTGAACTAAATCAACAAAGGAGAGGGTACCCCAGAGCAAGGGGAAGAAAGTATTCCATGCCTCTCCCAATCAAACTGGTTTGTTTATTGCAAACGTGGAATGGAACCAGCTGATCCGTTCCTTCCTATAGCCATATACAAGGGTACCCATGCCCAATTTCTTTCTGCTTGTTCTTATGTATTATGGCCTTTACAGAAAATGGACCTGAATCCTTTGGGATCATAAAGAAAGCGGAAAGGCTAGGTATGGTAGCTTACGCCTGTAATCCCAGTGCTTTGGGAGGCCAAAGCAGGCTGATCACTTGAGCCCAGGAGTTCGAGACAGCCTGGGCAACATGGCGAAACCCGTCTCTACAAAAAAAGACAAAAATTAGCCAGGTGTGGTGGTGCATGCCTGTAGTCCCAGCTCCTGAGGAAGCTGAGTTGGAAGGATTGCTTGAGCCTGGGAGGTCAAGGCTGCCGTGAGCTGTGCTCATACCACTACATTCCAGCCTGGGCTACAGAGTGAGACCCTGTTTCAAAAAGAAAAAAAAAAAAAATCTTAAGAGATATATCCACCAATTGCAATGTGTAAACCTTACTTGAATCTTTTTTATTTTTATTAAAAAAAGAAAAAGGAAATCAAGAAATGCTCTTTCAGCTGTTCTAAGTTTCTCCATTTTGATGCAGTGTCTCAGCTTGCCTGAGCCAGGTATAGACCTTGACTGGCTTCTTTTGAGGGCGGAGGCAAATCCAAATCACTTCATTCAGGAATTATATATTTTTGATGTTGTTTGAGATGGAGTCTCACTCTGTCACCAGGCTGGAGTGCAATGGCATGATCTCAGCTCACTGCAACCTCCGCCTCCCAGGTTCAAGTGATTCTTCTGCCTTGGCCTCCTGAGTAGTTGAGACTACAGGCACGTGTACCCACGCCCAGCTAATTTTTGTATTTTTAATAAAGGCAGGGTTTCAGCATGTTGGCCAGGATGGTCTCGATCTCTTGACCTTGTGATCTGCCCGCCTCGGCCTCCCAAAGTGCTGGGATTACAGGTGTGAGCCACCGCTCCAAGCCAGAAATTATATTTGATGTGATAACATATTTTTATTATGGGGTCTGTGTATGTCATAATTGCAAATGAGTAGGGAGCTGGGAAAAATGCAGAGACAGCCCACATGAGTTGTCGGAGTGGACTTTGTATATGAAAAGAAGTCAAGGTTGAATTTTCTCTGAAGACTGGTGCATGTGTATACAGTGACTGAGTGTTAAGAGGTGGGTGCTTTTTACAGGGACAGTATTTATAAGTCTCTTTAGGTCAGAGTTATATCTATTGTGATCTTTGTTTCTCTTTCTAGCCCTTTGTGTAACGCTTTGCAGATTGTGGCTGATCAATACATATTTTTGACTATTTGCTCAGGCTCTTGACTTGCATGATCAGTCAACCCCCAGGCTCTCTTCTTCTGTTCCTCCCTTCCCCTCTACCATCTCTCACCATAAATTATCCCTCTAATCATCATAGCTTTCAAGTGGATGGCTCAGCCCAAACTAAAGTCATTGACTGCATTTCTTCCTTCCTAGATCTGTAATAGCATGGCCACGTTTCTTTCTAATTAGGCCCAAATTGAAAACTGGTTACATTTGGACTTTTCTTCTTCTTTTTTGCTTTTTAGTTCCACTGGTGGAAAAAGATTAAGCTGAGGTTTGGGTTTTTCCTCCCCCTGCCCCCTTTCTTCTTCTTCTTTTTCTTTCTTTCTTTCTTTTTTTTTTTTTAAATATGGTGGGATTCTTTTGGAAAAGCTGTCCCCAGTCTGTTGGAGCCCCACTCACAAACCCCAACCTCCTAGAAGACCAGGTCTTTTCAAGTGGTTTGCATTGAACACGTCGGAGGCCCCCAATGCCTGTGACAGTTTCTGTTAATTATAGAGGCTCTTTCCCCCTCTCACATTAGTCAAAGGAGTTTTGTGTGTTTTAACAGCGTTTTCCCTTGGCTTGAATAAGACTCTGTTCAGGCATTTCCTAGGCCTGGTAAGTCGGCAGCACTCACTGGTACCTGGTAGCAATGTTTCCTTATTTGCCTCTCTAGGGGCTTCAGAGACTACAGTAGAGGGATGCTTCCTAGCATGCTCGAAATTTAGTTGTTTCTGGATTACAGATATAGTTCTTATAAAATCAGAAACCTCTGCCATGTCTGGGCCCCAGATATAGAATTAGATGGGCACTGGTGTGTGGAGATGTTCTCCAGGTCTGTGGGTCACTTCTTCATGCTTGCAGTCTGCTCCCAGCCTTACCCAGTTTCTGTGTAAGAGTCCCCTTCTTGTCCCTCTTGTTGGGCTGCATCAGAGCATTTTCCTGGGATCTTGGCTTCCCTTTTCTATTTCTTAGGCCTGTGTAAAGCATTACCTCTTGTAGGCCTGTGCAGTACTTATGCTACTGTCATCTTCAATATTGGAGTGCCCTTCTGTCTGGAAGCCCCCAAGAATGACATTTTGCTTGCTTAGGCCAAGACATTCTAAAAGGAATCAGTCCACGCACATGATCTGCTTAGGGACTTCTCTGAGACCGATATACGAGCTTGACTAGGAGAAAGTACGAGATCACTGAAACAAACAATATTCAACTGGAAATCCTATGTGGGGTTGCATTTTGCTGAATCGAGTTGAATGTAGGCAGCCTGAATTTAGTCTGGGAGGTGATCAGCAGATGGAGCTATGGGTGGAGAGTGAGGAGACCCCTTCATAAGCAAAATGTCCTTAGACATGTCACTTCTAATTGCTGGATGACAATTGTTTGTCCCCTTGTGGGCTTTTGTGTGTGTGTGTTTTCATAGATTTCCTTAATGTGCTCAAAGCTGTGAACTTCTCCCTAAGAATATTTTGCTTTTGAAGATGCTTGTTTTTAGCCCCTGCCCCACTTTCCTAGCCTAGAAACCTCCCTGCCTAAGGCATTGGTTTTATTTGGATGAGAATATTGTGGGAGGAGGATCCTGAAGAGTGATAGACTGAGTTCTGTTTCGGGCTTCTCCTGTGAGCATTGTTGCTGAGAATGAGAGGGAAGAACTTTTTTTGGGTTCTTCTTAAATGGGTGACGGTCATCATTATGATAACTCTCCCTTTTCTAGAAAGGTATTCCAAGTATGGAATATCTTGGAAATGATAGCAATTCTAGTTGTAGCTTCATAGGTTTGCCAAGGATCTTAGGCTCATACAGGTAAGGCCAGCTAACTCCACTTCTCTGTAGTTTATAGAAGGTGACACTAAGACTTATGGAGGGGGAGAAAAATGAGGGTGGACTGAGAAAAGGGCTCTTTTCTATGTCAGAACAAAAGCCTTGGAGGCCCTGAGTGGCTAAACTTGGAGGCTTATCAGTTATCTGGAGCCTCTGAAGAAAGACAAAGCCAGAGAAAGAGGGTTATAGAGATAAATAATGATTACATTTTTTTTTTTTTTTTTTTTTTTTTGAGGCGGAGTCTCGCTCTGTCGCCCGGGCTGGAGTACTGTGGCCGGATCTCAGCTCACTGCAAGCTCCGACTCCCGGGTTCACGCCATTCTCCTGCCTCAGCCTCCCGAGTAGCTGGGACTACAGGCGTCTGCCACCTCGCCCGGCTAGTTTTTGTATTTTTTAGTAGAGACGGGGTTTCACCGTGTTCGCCAGGATGGTCTCAATCTCCTGACCTCGTGATCCGCCCGTCTCGGCCTCCCAAAGTGCTGGGATTACAGGCTTGAGCCACCGCGCCCGGCCATGATTACATTTTAAGATAAGTTCTTGATGGTAAAAATGTCAGATTACAAAAAAAAAAAATTGAATCAGAATTCAAGGAAGCTGGTCCCTACCTGGAGGATAGTTTCTCCATTTTCCTCCCTTTTCCATTCCTGTCTATCTCTCCCTCCTCAATTTGTTTTGAGTTTGTGCTTTAGCACGTATTTGGTGCACCAAATGCAAATCATCTTGCCCTGTGACCACAGAGACTGCAGCGCTGGAAATTCTTCCTGAATTGCTGACCTGGTTCTGCTGTACGTTGTTTATATTTTATGACACACGTTTAACAATATAAACTGTAATATATTAAGGTAAAACATTGAACAAGTGAAGCTGAGTCAAAAGATGCTGGTGACACGTTTGGTTAGCACTGAGGAGGTAAAGTACTTTGACTTAGTTGTTGCCTTTTTCATATGCCATGATAGCTGCCTGCCTACCCCATGATTTTAAGATGTATAGCATAAACAACATACCACATAAAGGCACAAGAGCTTTCTGTAAAACTGGACAACTAACTTCAGCAAAATCTTTTCATGTGTTTTTATTGGAAATACTTTCAGAATTGTGATTCTTGGTGGCACAGTGCGTGTGTGTGTGTGTGTGTGTGTGTGTGTGTGTGTGCATGTGTCATGTCCTACCATATGGAGATGGATCCAGTCTTTTTCTGCTTACTCTGATTCATTGTGAAAGTAATGAGTGTAAAGGAGGGCATAAAAGAGGGCAAAGTTTCAGGGGTTTGGAACAGAACTAAGTTGCCCAGCATCTGTGATGTTTGTTCCTGAAAAACTTCAGGTTGCTAGAGATCAGCTTTCAGGGAAGTAGTATTGATTAGTCCTTTCTCCTCCTTCATATCTGGACCTTTTGCAACCCGAGTATGGCTTTTGGGGCCTGTTTGAGCAGGTTGGCCTCCCTGTTATCCTGCAAGAAGAGAAGGGTCTAGGTGTGTGCCCCTAGGGGACTTTTACAAGTTCAAGGCAAGGTCAAGCTCTCCTTTCTAGCCCTTGACTTTGTTCCTGGAGAGACTGCAGTTTGTTGGCCAGTTTGGAGTATAAAAGTGCACAGTTAGCTGGAATAGAATTAATAATAATGATGATTTATATATGTGTGAAGTTTATGGTTGGTCCTAGTCTTTGTGAATTAGGACAATATTTTTGTATTATTATCCCTGTTTTATAGATGAGGAAACTGGGGGTCCTTGAGTTTCCCAAGGTAACATAGCAAGTAAGCAACAGAGCCAAAACTCAAACCAGGTCAGTTTAAATTGTTCCATTAGGTTACTTAAATTGGTCACCTGGTCTTCTACCTTATGACTCTTGCTTTGACCAAGGGCCAGGGTTCAAAAGGATAAGCTCCCCAGTGCTCTCGCCATTTAGTTACAATCTGTGTTATATTTCTCATTCTTTTTAGCAATTTTTTCCTCTCTGAAGCTTTCCATTTCCACTCTATTCCTATTTCTCTGACCCCCACTTTCAGAGACTGCCTTATTTGCTTTCCTAGAAATTCCCCTTTTAAGGCTTTTGGGAACTTTGACCTACCAGTAGTAACTACATTTAAGAGAGTGTTTAAAATGTCTCCTGCACCTCTCATTCATCCCCCCACCCCGAAAGCGTGGCCTCGCCCCATCCTGCCATGATGCTGGCCAAACGCGTGGGGCAGCTGTGGTCAGTCCCATTTATAAAGCTGGTAAATATGGGACCGGTTTCTGTCCCCTCCAAAGGTCAATATTTGTACAGAGTTTAATTTTAACTTAACAAGCAGTTGTTTTCTGCAGCTGCCCTGGTGTGTTGTGTTGTGTGTGCTTTCCTTTCCCCTTCCTTCCCACTGACTGTATGTGTGTGTGTGTGTGTGTGTGTGTGTGTGTGTGTGTGTGTGTGTGTCTGTATTCACACTGTAGACTTAATTCTGGTCTTCAGAACCTGCAGCCCACTGGCTTGGCCTACTGTCTCATGAAAGACATTTGGGGCGAAGGGATCTAGATAAGGGGAGTGGGCCTAGCGTGTGGGATAACTAGATTTTTTTCTAGGCGTCAGGGGACAGAGAAGACTGTTTATTAGTATTCTGTAATGCGAGTGTTTATTAGTATTCTGTAATGCGAGTGTCATCACATATCTTTCCCTGGTAGGAGAGTTTCTAGAATGCAGGATTTGAGAGCTGGTCCCCTCTTTTAAAAGCTGTACCATCCCCCTACTTTGCTTTTTAAGTAGTGTTACCCCTTATCCAAGAAACCTATGTTCTAATTTTGTCAGCTGCCTTTTGAGTAAATGAGGAGAATGGGTGAGATAAATCTGGCTTCTACCTTTTAGTACTATGCTTTTAGGAATAATAGAGCATTGGTCTGGGTATCAAGAGTAAATTCTATTCCAGTTCTAAAATCATCTTTAAAATGATTTCCCCCCCTCTGGTCCTTAGTTAAGGAATATGACCTTTATTCCTTACAAGGATTTTGTGAGGATGGGTGATGTTTTATTTAAAGGAACTTTGAGCTGTTTTAAGTAAAGAGAAATACTTTAACACTAAGCTCATCTTATCTACCCATGTCCCTTTTCACCAAGCTATTTAAGTTCTTTCTGCTTGCGAGCATGTTCCTGGCTTGGCCAATTCAGTCCAACATGCAGTCAGCCCAGACTCCTCAGAGCCAAAGGATCTGAAATGGAGGAGGAGCGCTGTGATGAACAGTAGCATATGGACTCCATCCGCGGTGGCTGCCCCCTTCCTGTTCCCTGAACATCTGAGACCGGTGCCCCACCTTAGGACCTTCTCACTTGCTGTTCCCTCTGCTAAGAATGGTCTTTCCCAGATATCTGCATGATTCATTCCTTCACTTCCTTCAGGTCTTTTTTCAAGTGATACCTTCTAATTGAGGACTTCCCTGCCACCCCATCTAAAATTTCAGCCCCACCTCCACCCCCACCCCACCAGCACTTTCTGTCTCTGTCTCTGCTGTATTTTTCTCCATAGCACTTACCATAACCCAATATACCACAGATTCTACATTTTTTTTTTTTTTAAGACAGCATCTCACTCTGTTGCCCAGACTGGAGTGCAATGGTGCAAACACAGCTCACTGCAGCCTCAACCACCTGGGGTTCAAGCAATCCTCTCACCTTAGCCTCCCGAGTAGTTGGGACTACAGGTGCACTCTACCATGCCTGGCTAATTTTTATATATTTATTTTTGTAGAGATGGGATTTTTCTATGTTACCCAGGCTGGTTTCGAACTCCTGGGCTCAAGTAGTCCTCTTGCCTTGGCATCCTAAAGTTCTGGGATTGCAGGGTGCAGTGGGTACCCCCTAGATTCTGCTTTTTAATTACGTTGATTTTACCCCCTGTGAAGGCACGGATTCTCAATGAGGGCAGGGATTTTCGTCTGTGTGTTCATTGCTATCTTTCCAGTGTCAATAGAACAATGCTTGGCACATGCAAACTCTCAAAATGTATTTGTTGAATACATGGAAGGAAGGAAGGGAGGGAAGGAAAAGTAGGCTCTTTAAGCTCATGATTCTTCATAGGGGGTACATACTCAATTGGGGAGATGGTTAGAATTATTTGGAAGTTTTTTCAAACTATTCATACCCTTATCAAAAAATGTTTGATATGCACATATCAAAAAACTATCCACCCCAAGATAGTTAAGGATTATTGCATAATATGCCATCGTTACTGATGAAAATCTGTGGTATGCCTGTCTGACAGGGCCTGTTTCCTCCTGGCCTGTGAATTACAGGCAGTCCTGAGGGCTAGGAGGAGATTTGATGTTTTTCTCTCCTTTCTCACCTTTCCCTACCTTATATATACTCCCAACCCACGCCTCCTTGCCCCTCCCCTTTCCTTTATTCTCTGCCAACCCGCCTCCAGCATGCAGAGTCTGCCTACATTGTGAATGGTTGTAGCTGGGACACAGAGAGCCCTTGATGCAGCAAGCGCTTCTTGTGACATCAGCTCTGTGGCTTTAGGGGGAAGGCTGTGGCTCCGGGTCCCCAAGGGAGGGGGCTGTTTTTCTCTTCTTGATCCTTCACGTTGGTGCCCGTCTGACTTATAAACTTTAATGGCCAGTTTTAAAGGTTACTGCCATGGGGCACCTTTGTTGCCAGTTTTAGTTTTTTAATTTGGAAACTTTTTTTTTTTTTATCCTTTGTGGTCTTGGGAGGAAAGATTTGGGACCATTTGGGGCTGGGAATTGGTATTTGTGGGTGATGATGAGATAGCACAGCAGCATTCTGGTTCTGGCTCCAATAACCAGAATCCCTGGCACGTTATCCAGTTGCCCAAATGAACCCCAAAATGAGTAGGGAAAGACTGGCATTGGGATGTGTAGTCTTAGGCAGTATCAGTCAAAGATATAGAGGGTTGGGAGCTTATTGTTCTGTCTGAGAATGGTAACCATAGTTTAGGTGCTGGGGCACTGGAAAAAGAAAGAGATATCTCACTTTTAGTCTCTTAACTCTTCTTTCATCTCTAGTCCCAGTCCTTTGTTCTGAATATAGATGTCATTGACAGTGGTTAAGTTTAATTGGGATGGGAACAAGGGTTCAGATGTAGAATTGACAGCAGGGAATGTGGCCCATAGTGGTTGCCCCACTGTAGCACAGGTACAGAACCAACAGAGTAAGCTTCACTGAGTCTTTTTGCCATTAACTCTTATGCCTTATAAAAACTTTTTTTTTCCCCACCCAGGATAACTTCACAAAGCCTCATATGCCAAAAAAAAAAAAAAAAAAAAAAAAAAGAAGTATCATTGCCTATCTCAGTCATCTGTATCTCTAGGGGGAAAACAGTATTATAGAATAATACTCAAATAACAGCATCTTGGATTTATAGCACTCTCATAAAACTATCTTATTCAGGTCCTCTATCTGAAACTAAGAATATGTGGGATTTAAAATGTATTTGGTGAATGCTAGAAAAGAATTTTTAGAAGTTTAGTTCTGAGCGTGCCTCCTGCCTGGGTGCTTTTTTTGTGGGTGACTAGTAACACAAATAAATGGACAGATAATCAAACAAATAGACCCCGGGAAGAGGCAAACACATGAATCCATGGGTGCTTAGATGCTTGCTCAAAGACTTATGCTCTTTACTTAACTGTTGGCTGGTTTCCTTGATAGCCAAAACCCGTCTGTCGCTCTCTAGCATTTGTATGGGTTAGACTGAACTCAGGATTCAACTCTGGATGAACTTAGAGAATTCAGGAAAGGAGACTGCTGTGGAAGGAGGGACACTCAGCTCTTCAAGATGTGTGGAACCAGGGCAGAGCCTTCTGGACAGTTTTGATACTGTTCACAAGGCATATAATACAGGGTCTTGGATTCAGATCTCACTCCTGGCTATTCTTCCTGGGCTGGACAAAGCTAGATTTTCATCTTGTTCCCTGTATTACAGGGCGGGGGAGGAGGTGTGGGGGTTGGCTCGGGGCTGGGCCACAATTAGTGACCTGGAAGCTGGGCTGGGCACCCAGAAGCTATAAATAGCAGTCATGGCGCAGTCGCTGAGCAGACTCGAAGCCCAGCCAGACTAGCCGCGTTTCAAGTGGTCTGGGTGGGATTTTTTTTTTCCTCTGTTAACCATTTGTACATCTGGTTTCCTCAGTGTTGGTGGGGCAAGGGAGGAGGGTGGGGCTGTAAGCAGAACAAGAAGTTCGTATGTAGAGTAACTTTTTGGTTAGTTTTGCCATATGTATATCTTGGAGCTTCTAGGGCCCTTAGAACCAGTGCAGACTCTGGGAGTGAGAATTGTGGCCCTTAGGGGGAGATTAGGCCCCAGAGCAGGGCATGTGGTATGGGAAATACAGAAGTCCTGCAGGGCACCTGCCGCTAATTTAAGGTATGGTGAATGTTCCTGGAGAGAGGGAGAGAAGTGGGGTCCATATGGAGCAACTAAGATTATTTGGGAGTAGCCTGGGGCTTCTTATTTCTCCTTACTCTATGAAACAGTTCCTCTGTTCCCACCATGCCAATCTGCTTACCTTCTTCCTGATAGACATTGCTGTTTCTTGCTTCTCTGCATTTGTTCCTGTCACCTGCCCTGGATTTTGAAATCAGAATACTTTGATTTGAATTCCAGTTCTTCCACTTTTTTGATTTGTCACCTGGGCATATTATTATGCTCCCTGGGCTTCATCTGTCAGATGAGCAATTTTGATCGGATACACCCTGAGGTTCCTTCTAGCTTTTGTAAACCATAAATTGGTTTCAATCAATCGATTTCTATTTTTCCTCTTTAGGAAGAAAATTCACTTCTGCTGGGAAGCCCTCCCTGAATGATCAGTTCAGTTATCTTCCCCTGATTTGACAGATCATTAGCAGTTATATAGTTTATTTATCCTCCTTCCTCTTGCATATATCATATGTTTCTTTGCAGTTATTTTCTTGCTGTTTTCACATACCTTTTTTCTCTTCAAGTACATTAGAAGCTTGTTGAAGCAGGACACCATATCTTCTATATCTCTCTCTCAGCACTCACTGTCAAGGTTGTGGGCACCTTTGAAGCCCACTCAAGCTCACTGGAAGGCAGACTTGGAGTAGAATGGGAAATAGGAAAAAAAATGAATATTTTTTCAGCAGATGCCAGTTTGAGAGGTGTTTTTGTTAGAGTAAAATGGAAAACAGCAAATGAGAACACAGGTAAGTGATTTCATGCATTTTACCAAACTATGGGATTCCAGTTCACTGCTTTGCTGACTCTCTCTACTTTTTCTTTTCTCATCTTCTCTTGAAGGTGCTTTTACTTATGAGCACAGCCTGAGTCTGTGGGTTTTTTTGGACACTGTTTAATAACACTGAGTATGGAGCTACATTTTGCATAACGGTAAAAGGACTTTCTGTTCCAAGCATAGGCTCTTTGTATTAAGTTTCAATAATCCATCTGTTGTAGGCCTCCTTTATGCCCAAAGATGAGGATATAACACTTGTAGATATCTGTGAAAATGTATATGGCCTTGTTTTCTCTGAGTCCAAGGAGAGCAGTGTCTCTTTTGCTTGGCTTTCTGTCGCAGGGCTTTGATCTCCCGTCCCTTGTCTCATCCTTTCTCCTACTTTGAGCCCACTGGACCAGGCTAAACAATTCCTCCCCTCTTGGGTGTTTACACTCTCCCAGTGTTAGCGGAAGGTTATCGTGTCTGGTCTCAGACGTCACTTAGGCCATCTGTCTAACTTGAGCCCCTAATCGCTCCTTTTTTATCCTTTCCTCCCCCATCCCAAGTCAATTATGTGACTCTCCCTGGCACTTCTTCAAATTTATCTCTACAGTTTTGGTGCCAGGGTGGCTGACATTGAGCACAGGAGCCAGGCAAGGTCTTCTTAGAACCAAGAGAAAGAGACCATTTCTCTGTCTTCAAGGCATGATGCCTCCTAGTCCTGGGATTTGAGGCAGCTTAGTTTTGCTGGTATTACATTTCTTTCCATTCATTCATGGAATGAACGTTTAGTGAGCACTTAATATATGCTGATGCCTTATTAAGCACCAAGAATATAATTCTATTTTATTAAACTTAAAAGACATTTAAGTAATTACTATATGCAAGGCATTATGTTAGAGGATGGATGTTCAAGGATAACTGAAACCAAAACCTTGCCTTCAAGGAGCTTGTAACCCCGTGGAAGAATTGGGCATGTAAATACTGAATTGAAATACAGTATAAAATGAAATGAGAGCAAATATAGGTCCAAGTAACATACCATGGGAAAATGAATAAAGAAGATTTAATTCTGGCCATTTGAAGGAGGGAGGATTGTAGGCGGCAGAAAGGAATCAGGGAAGACTTTAAGGAAGAGAAGAAATTTGAGTTTGACCTTCATAAATGAGATTTCCTTAATTAGAGGAGAGGAAGATGGAGTATTAGACAGAATGAACAGAATTCATTCTTTGTCAAGAGGTTTTTTTGAAAGAATGAGAAAAAGGCATAGTAAATAGAACAGCATTTGTTAATATTTCTTCTTTAAATACTTTGTGAACACCTCCTATGTGCCAGTCACTGTTCTAGAGGCAGTGGCAGAGCAGTGACCAAAGCAAAGTCCTTGTTCTCATAGAGCTTGCAGTCTAGTGAGCTGTCAAAACAGATGTGGCTGGGTTTCCCTTCTGTCCCATTGCTGTGATAATTAACCACATGTCTTACTGTACAAGTTCTTTGAATTAAAAAACGTCTCTTTCCTGTCTGGGCAGTGGAAATCTGGTGCCACCTACAACTTTCTAGATATTTCTTCTTAGCCAGATCTTTGACAAGTCAATAACAGACCGGATTCTGCACAAATCTTAGACAATAGTGACAGTTGATACTTTTGATTAACACCCTATGTTACTGGAAGATTATGAGGTGTGTTATTTTTATTTTATAGTATACTTTCTAATTATTTGAAAATTAGTAATTTGCTTATGGAACAAATGGTAAATACTAAACTAGAAGATGTGTTTAAGCAGAATATCCCCTCTCAATCAAGCAGTGACCAGCACTCAACTATAATCAGGTTTACCTTGGTGAATCCTCTTCATTTCCCTCGGTTCCTGTGATACATCTGAGTGCTTGTCTTCCACCCCAGCTGATGTGTGTTTCTGTTTTACCCATGATCTCTTCATGGCTTTAGGCCATTTTAATTTGGTCAAGTTAAGCCTTTCTTCCCAAGTCTGCAATTGCCTTTGCCTCAATTCTAAGAGAGGCTGACAGTAGGAATGAGTCCAAAATTCCATTCATTTTATATTCACCACATCTGGGTTTCTTTTAGCATCATTTTCCCTCTTGAGAACATTTTCAAGGTTTTCCTAATTTTCTAGTGGTTTCTTCTTTTTTTTTTGTTGTTGGGGGGGTGCCTTTTGGAAGATTACTGCGAAGTTTCCACCATTGATTATCTAGTCTTGAGTCTATTTATGTATATCCCTCTTTCTCTACCACCTTCTCTCATGTAGTAAAAGTTGTTTTCTTCTCTTCGTTTATTATGTAGGCGTCTTATTCTTGAGACCTAAGTTGTGGGTGATACCTCTCCTCTATTCCCCTTTGTTTCCTAGGGAACCTCTGATTCTTCAAAGAGTAGCCTTGATAGATCTTGCACCCTCTTGTAAGGGAACACCCTGGGTAGAGAGAGCAGCAATTCAAGTTTTCATGTGTGCCCATCTCACTGCAAGCAACTACCCTAATTCTGTCAGTTCTGGAGCTCTCTAGCTAGACATTTGCAGCTGTCAATACAGTTCTCAACCACTAGGGGACACACTATTTCCCTTAGCTCTTTTGGCATAGTTGCAGGCAGAAATCCCTTTTTTCCTTCAGTCAGTCTCTGGGGCCACCATGTTTGGCCCTGCAGGTTGTGCATGGCACAGCGCCAGTGAGTTCCATTCTCATAAAGTAGGATGCTCCTGGATTCATGCAGGGCAGTGACCCTGACTTTGTTCAACCAAGGCAATGTCATTTTGTTTTTTAAACCTGAGACAAAACAAACAAACAAAAAACAAAACCAGAACAACAACAAAAAAAAAGGGTAAGAATAAATTATTCCCAAGACTATCATAACATTATTCATACAGATAATATAAATTCTATTAAATACCTTACATATGTGTGCTCTAGAGTTAGGCAAACCTGTGTTTGAATCCTGACTGTACCACTTGCTGGCTATTTGACTTCAATTGAGCTGATTTTGGTATCAATGGAGGCTCCAGAGTCTGGTGATCTGAGTTGAAACCTGGCTCTACTTAATTACTAGCTGCGGGACTTTGAGAAACTTACTTAACCTACCTGGCTCCAGTTTATTTTGGTGTAAAATAGGGATAATGTTCTCTTTAGAGTTGTGAGAGCTCAATGAGATATACTTGAGTGCTTTTTGTAGTGTCCAGCACATTAGAAGCATTTGAAAGTGTTAGTTATATGTGTATTATTGTTATTCTTAGGTTTCTTTCCATTTAGCAGTCATTCTGTTTAAAAAAAAAAATGGTGGTCAGGCATGGTGGCTCACACCTGTAATCCCAGCACTTTGGGAGGCTGGGCAGATGGATCCCTTGAGGTCAGGAGATCGAGACCATCCTGGCCAACATGATGAAACCCCGTCTCTACTAAAAATACAAAAATTAGCCAGGTATTGTGGCGCACATCTGTAGTCCCAGCTGCTTGGGAGGCTGAGGCGGGAGAATCACTTGAACCCAGGAGGCAGAGGTTGCAGTGAGCCTAGATGGTGCCACTGCACTCCAGCCTGGGCGACAGAGTGAGACTCTGTCTCAAAAAAAAAAAAAAAAAAAAAAGTTAAAAATAAATAAATAAAAATAGTATCCTCTTGGTTCAATGTTTGTGTATATAACCTAATCTGAAAACAGTTTTCAGGGTTTTTTTTCCCCATTTTTGCTTTTTTTTTTTTTTAAAGAGTGCGATGGTGCGATCTTGGCTCACTGCAACCTCTGCCTCCCAGGTTCAAGAGATTGTCTTGCCTCATCTTCCCAAGTAGCTGCAATTATAGGCACATACCACCACGCCTGGCTAATTTTTGTGTTTTTAGTAGAGACGGGGTTTCACCATGTTGGCCAGGCTGATCTTGAACTCCTGACCTCAAGTGATCTGCCTGCCTTGGCCTCCCAAAGTGCTGGGATTACAGGTGTGAGCCACCGTGCCCGGCTTTTTTTTTTTTTTTTTTTTTTTTAATGTTGCCCAGGCTGGAGTGCAGTAGCTATTCACAGGCACAATCCTACTACTGAGCAGCATGGGAGTTTTGACCTGCTCTCTTATCAGCCTGGGCTGGTTCACCCCTCCTTAGGCAATCTGGTGATCCCGCGCTCCCAGGAGTCACCATACTCATGCTGAGCTTAGTGTGGACACCTGATCGGCATAGCTCACTACAGCCCAGAACTCCTGGGCTCAAGCGATCTTCCTGCCTCAGCCTCCTGGTAGCTGGAACTACAGGCACACGCTGCACCCAGCAAGTTTTCAGTATTCTTAAACTGATATATCCCCTGCCACCAAAATAAAGAAAACCCCAAAAAATAGTTCACGTTAAAACAAGAATGAGTTGATCTTCTCCTATCAGTTGGCAAAAATTAAGATTATTATAGCTCTGACTAGAGTATGAAGAATTGGGCAGTTTATACAATTTTGGTTGGAAGGTATGTTGGTACATTTTTGGAGGGCATTTTTTTGGCAGTGTCAAATATGTCCTTTAGCCAGTTGGGTATGTACTCTATAAAATTATTAACATACAAAAATACCTAATAAGCATACTCAAAGCAGCATTGTTTACAATACAGAGAATTGGAAACAGTTTAAAAGTCCATCATTATGGAAATATGAATAGATTATGGTTTATCCATATAAGGTAATGCAATGACGCTATTAAAAAGAATGAGGGCCGGGTGCGGGGCTCATGCCTGTAATTCCAGCACTTTGGGAAGCCGAGGGGGGCGGATCACGAGGTCAGGAGATCAAGACCATCTTGGCCAACATGGTGAAATGCCATCTCTACTAAAATACAAAAAATTAGCTGGGCGTGGTGGCACATGCCTGTAATCCCAGCTACGTAGGAGGCTGAGACAGGGGAATCGCTTGAACCCGGGAGGCAGAGGTTTCGGTGAGCTGAGATCGCGCCACTGCACTCCAGCCTGGCGACAGAACAAGACTCCGTCTCAAAAAAAAAAAAAAAAAAGAATGAGATAGTCCAGGTGTGGTAGCAGAGGCCTGTAATCCCAGCGCTTTGGGAGGCCAAGGCAGGAAGATCACTTGAGGCCCAGAGTTCAAGACGAGCCTGGCAAACATATTGCGACTCCATCTCTAAAAAAAGTTAAAAATTAAAAAGTTAGCCAAGCACAGTGGCATGTTTCTGTAGTCCCAGCTACTCAAGAGGCTGAGGTGGGAGGATTGCTTGAGCCCAGGAGTTTGAAGCTGCAGTGAGCTATGATCCTGCCACTGTGCTTCAGCCTGGCAACAGAGCAAGACCCTGTCTCAAAAATAAATAAATAGGCCGGGTGCGGTGGCTCACCCCTGTAATCCCAGCACTTTGGGAGGCCAAGGCAAGCAGATCACCTGAGGTCAGGAGTTCGAGACCAGCCTGGCCAACATGGCAAAATGCCATCTCTACTAAAAATAAAAATTAGCCAGATGTGGTGGTACGCACCTGTAATCCCAGCTACTCAGGAGGCTGAGGCACGAGAATTGCTTGAACCCAGGAGGCAGAGGTTGTAGTGAGCCAAGATGGTGCCACTGCACTCCAGTCTGGGCAACAGAGCAAGACTCCATCCCCAATAAATAAATAAATAAATGGCCTTGAAAAGATGACTATGATATACTGTTATGCAAAAAAAGGCAAAATGCATAAGAATATATGTAATGTGATCCCATTTGGGATGTTTATACCAAATAGGAAAAAAGTCTGGGAGCATACACATCAAATTGTTCACAGTGGTTTCCTCTGAGGGGGGGATTGGAGTTAAAGAGAATAAGTCTTTTATTTATATACATCTATAGTGTTTAAATTGACTAGTATTTTAAAAATAATTTTGTAAAATGCCCATAGAGGAAGAAATATAAATGGGTGAATTTTCCCAGTACCAATTCTTTATCTTGATAGAGTTCTTTGCCACTTCTTAGCTTCCTGGGTCCAGATTACTTTCCTCAACCCTGTCTGGCTTGGTGGGATTCTTGGTCCCTGTGGGAATCTGCATTCTAATTCTCTTCCAGAGTGTATAAGCACTAGATCAGATTCTCTGGATTCTTAGTCATATTTCATTGCTGCTTTTTTTTTTTCTTTTTTTTTTTTTTAAAGACAGTCTTGTTCTGTCGCCCAGGCTGGAGTGCAGTGGCACAATCTCAGCTCACTGCAGCCTCTGACTCCTGGATTCAAGTGATTCTCATGCCTCAGCCTCCCAAGTAGCTGGGATTACAGGTGCGCACTACCATCCCCAGCTTTTTTTTTTTTTTTTTTTTTTTTTTTTTTTTGCATTTTAGTAGAGACTGAGTTTCGCCATGTTGTCCAAGCTGGTCTCAAACTCCTGGCCTCAAACAATCCACCTACCTCAGACTCCCAAAGTGCTGAAATTACAGGTGTGAGCCACCATGCGCAGCCAAGTTTCACCATTCTTGAAGGTTTCCTTAGCTCCTGGAACTTGGAAGACCCTGTTCTCACGTCCTGCTAGATTTGTATCTCTTTGGTCGACTTCCTTATATTAAAGCTGTTGACGCTTAGAAAACTATCCCTTTGTTCTAAACTGGTTCTAGCCTAGGGTTGGTAATTACTGCATGATTCCTGACTATAGTGTGAATATGTCACGTGCCATGTTCCCAGAAGATTCTTACTTTATGTCCACCTTCTTGCCACAATAACCGAAGGCTTCCTTCTCCTGTATTAAAGATGTGCCTCCACTATACCACCCCTTCCCTCGGTGGACCTCCCACTGGATGCCACCTACCAGTTTCAGAAATACACCTTGCATTTCCCCATTCTGTCATCTTTTCCTACCCTTCCCTGGTTCCTGGGCCCTACCGTTGTACCTTCTGAAATTCATAGTTTATAATCAGCAAAATCTTCTTTATCTTCAGTCTCTTCCTCGAGCATTACTTTCTCCTTCTTGGTCAGAAACCTGGCCTTCCCCTAAAGACTTTTCCCATGTCTTTTCTGCCGCACTCTCACACGGTGGCTGTTTCTTCTTTCATAGTCCTCTTACTACTGAGTATGGAGCTGGGATACACGTCTTCCTTATTTCTAATTGCTGGTTTCTGACCATGTACGCTCCCTCTTCTTTAAAAAGCCCCAGCTTTGAGTCTAATGCATCTGAACCTGTCACCCAGGACTCTTCACTGTTATAAAATGCACTGACTTAGTAATTCCCACTCATTTCTTGAGGAGTTTAGCTCCTGACTCACTACTGCCTTCTCCAGTACTTCTCTAATTATCTTGACTCTTGCCCTATCTCATTCACTGACTTCTCTGGACATACCCTAGAGCAGTGGTTCTCAACAAGGGGAGGTTTTGCCCACAGGGAACATTTGGCAAGGTCCAGAGACATTTTTGGGTCTCATAACTTGAGAAGTGCTACTGGCATCTGGTGTAGTGAGTAGAGTCCACGGACACTGTTCAATGTCCTGTAGTGCACAGGACAGCCCTCCAGCATGAAGAATTGTTCAGCACAAAGTGGCAGTAGTGCCACTGTTAGAAGCTCTGTTCTAGAGTCTGCTCTAGGCCTTGTAATCACCAATCATTGCACTCCTCCATATTCTCAGTTTTATACATCCTACTTTCTGAGCATATCTCCATCCTGTTTTTCCAGCTGTCTTCTTCTACCTTGACTCAACATTCCTTTGATCCTACCGAGAGCTCCAGCCCATTGATCTTACCTTCCTTTTCATTGTCTTGACTCCTGTGATATCCTGCCTCCCTTCCTTACCCAGCTTCTGTGGTCAATTATAACCACTCCCTTGTACATACTCCTGATTTTATTGCCCATTTCTTGTGTACAGTTAAACTCAACTTTCTACCTCCCCCATACCTATGCAGTCAAATGTAGTCAGAAAGCAAAATGTAACAACCATGCTGACTAGTTTCATCATTTTATTTATTTATTAAAAAAACTTTTTTAGAGACAGGGTCTCGCTGTGTTGCCCAGGCTTGTCTCGAACTTCTGGACTTAAGCAATCCTCCTACCTTGGCCTCTCAAAGTGCTGGAATTACAGGAGTGAGCCACTGCACCCAGCCTGACTAGTTTCAATTTAAATTCTTGACCCTGCCTCTCAAATGCACCCTTAATGCTGCCAGACAATTAAATTTCCCTAAAAAAGAAGAATCAGTCAGAAATGAACTTTTGCAGACTTAAACCATACTTCTGCTTCCTGCTAACATATGTACCCTCAGACACTGGCTTTCCACCTGTGTGCAAAGATAAAGTAGCCTTGCCTCTGTCTAAAGGCTGTCTCTCCATTTGTGCAATAGATTCTATCTCACCTATCAAGGAAATTGCTCTAGTAATTGCCCTCTCCCTAAGTTTTTGTTTTCTATAACATTGTTATATTAATATTCAAGTGTACTATTATTCTTCCACCTTAAAAATCCTTCTGATACCCCAGTTTGCCCACCAATCACCACCCTACATCTTTACTCCCCTTCACTACAAAACTCCTTACAAGTGTTGTCTATTTTTACTGTGATCTTACCTTCCTTTTCTTCCGGTTCTGTCTTAAAACCATTTAAATGGGGTTTTGGGTCTCATCATTCCATTGAAATTGTTCTTGAAAAGGTTACTAATGACTTTTACGTTGCAAAATCCCGTAAATAGTTCTCATCTCTCATCTTATTTGGTCAAACAGCATTTGATAGAGTTAGTCGCTCAGTCCTTCTCGACATACTTTCATTTGGTTTCCAGAGCAATACACTTTCCTGGCTTTATTTTCTGCTTCATCAGTTACTTCTTCACAATCTTCTTTGCTGATCTCTTCTCTTCTGCACTACCTCCAAGGCTCAGTCCTTGGCCCTCTTCTATTCTCTACCCACGTTTGCCCTGTTGGTGATCACTTTCAGTCTCATGGCTTTAAACATCATCTTTATCCCTGTATCTTCAGCCCAGTTCTTTCTCCCAAACCCCAGACTTGTATATTCAACTACTTGTTCAACATTTCCACCTGGAAGTCTAATAGATCAAACTCAACATATTCATATTGGACTTCTCGTTTCTTCCCCCCTCCCCCCAACCCCCACATCAAGCCTGCTCATCCCATAGCCTTTTCCTTGGTTAGTGGCAACTTCATCCTTTCAGACTTGCTCAAGTTAAAAATCTTGGAGTTGAGCCAGATATGCTGGAGCACATGGGTAGTCCCAGTTACTTGAAAGGCCAAGATAGGATGATCTCTTGGGCCCAGGAGTTTGAATCCAGCATGGACAATATAGCAAGATTCTGTGTCTGAAACAAACAAATCTTGGAGTCATGTTTGACTCTTGTCTTTCTCTCATACCCCACATCCAATCCATCAAGAGATTCTATTGGCCCTTCTTTCAAAATAAATACAGAATCTGCCTCTGCTCTAGTACCTTGATCTGAGCCACCATCATTTCTTGCTTAGGGGACTACGGTTGTCTCTGGGTTTCCATCCTTGTTCTCCTATACAGATGTCCCTTGACTTATGATGGAGTTACATCCTGATAAACCCATCATAAGTTTAAAATATCGTAAGTTGAAATGTATTGAATACACTTAACCTACAGAACATTATAGCTTAGCCTATCTTAAGCATGCTCAGAACACTTATATTAGCCTACCGTTGGGCAAAATCATCTAACACAAAGCCTATTTTATAATGAAATGCTGAATATCCCTGAATATCTACTGAATGCATATCACTTTCACACCATTGTAAAGCCAAAAAAATCATAAGCCAGGAATTGTCTATAATCTCTTCTCAACCTGGACGCTGGAGTGATTCTTTAAAGTTCTGAGTCAGTTCATGCCACTTCTTTGCTCAAAACTCTGCAAGGGATTCCATTTTACTCTAAGTAAAAACAGTTGTCACAGTGGCTCACAAGGCCCCTTCTTATCTGATCCCTATAATCTTTCTGACCTCATCTCTTAACCACCTTTCTCTCTCTTACGTCACTGTAGCTACATTGGTCATCTTACTGTTTTGTTTAACACCCTGGGCACACTCCTGTCTTATGCCCTCTGCTTCCAGCACTTGTGCCCCAGATATCCATAGGCTAATTCCCACACTGTCAAATCTTGCTAAATGTCATCTCATCACAGCCTACCCTGATCACTTTATTTAAAATTGCAAGCCACCTTTTCATCCCTACATTACCAATCCTTTACCCTACTCTTTTTTCCCCCCATTGCATTGAACATTTCCTAACATAACTAATATTGATGGCGTTCTACTGCTAAAATATAAGCTCCTCAAGGGCAGGAATTTTTGTATGTTCTGTTGACTTCTGTGTCTCAGTAGCCAGAAATAGTACCTGGAACATAGTAGGGCCTCAATAAGTACCTGTTGAATTAATACTTGTCTACTTTTAGGCATGATTGCAGAGCAAAAATGACTGAAAATCTGAGTCAGTTGAGTAGTAATTTCATATATCTCTACAGCACTTTATGTTTACAGAATCTTTCCCAGGTCATTACTAACTCTTTCTCCTGCTCCCTCAAGTATTCTTCTCCTGAGGGATTAGTCTTGCAAAGTTCTATCAACTTTATGCAATAAAAATTCAAAGAATTAAAAAATACATAAATAGCAAGAGATAGGTCCTCTCACTTTCCTCCTGCCTTGAATTATTTAGAAAGAAGGAAATCTTAGAAAGCCATGTATCCGTGATCCAAGTGGCCCTCTCTAAGTTTGAGTCCTTGATTTCTGGGCTTTGATGTTGAGTTTTAGGAAATGTTTCTGTATGAGGTAGAATGCTTTGTATCTAGGAGCTCCTTAATATTAGTCTCCACCTCTCTCCCTGAATCTAAATTTTGGTTTATCAAGCCACTTACTCTTCGCCAGGTTTTTTTGGTTTTTTTTTTTTTTGTTTTGTTTTTTGAGACAGAGTCTCGCTCTGTCATCTAGGCTGTAGTGCAGTGGTGTGATCTCGGCTCACTGAAAGCTCTGCCTCCCGGGTTCACGCCATTCTCCTGCCTCAGCCTCCCGTGTAGCTGGGACTACAGATGCCCGCCACCACACCTGGCTAACTTTTTTTTGTATTTTTAGTGGAGACGGGTTTTCACCGTGTTAGCCAGGATGGTCTCGATCTCCTGACCTCGTGGTCCACTGGTCTCAGCCTCCCAAAGTGCTGGGATTACAGGCGTGACACACCGCTCCCGGCCTGCCAGTTTTTTTTTAAAGCTTCTCTATCTAGGCCCAATTCAGATGTTGTCAAATTGATACATTTATTGCTTCGCCAGCTTTTATCTGGTTTTCTGCTTTCAGTCCTCCTCATTACCTTGTGGAAAATGTTTTGAATTTTGTGTGTACTTTGAAACCTGCCCCTTAGCTCTCTGATTGCATTTATAATAGTACCCATACCCCTCCTCCCTGAACTAGATCCTAGGCTCTTAAGAATTTAATCAAGAAACTAATCCCTGCTATGGATGGTGCTCTCCCCATTGGCTGTGAGCTCTCATCCCTGTGGTAAGGGCTTCCTTGAAGCAGTCCAGGCCTGGCCACAAGAAGTTGGCAGAGGCTAAGGAGTCTTTAACTTAAGTTTCAGTTGTATGGGGAATGATATGGGAAGGAGACAGCTATTAAGTGACCATTAGGTTTAAAGCATTGTACAATATCACCCAGAAACACATGCTAAGAACCTGATGGTAAGATCTTTTAACAGTCAGGACTACTAGTAACCAAATAATTTATCATCTGACAGTTAAAAGATATACCCATCAAAACTGGAGACCTGGCATATTGGCCTAGAACTCTACATACTGTGTCGGTCTCTTTTTATCATGGTAGGCTTTTGTTTCCATTGTCTTCCCTGACTTACTCACTCACAGATCTTTCAAAAGCCACCTCAATAGTTAGGCTGAATGGAAATGGGAAGGGAAGAAAGCTGATTTAGCCAAGTGTTTCCTTAGCCACACCCACTGCCCACCTTCTAGGATGGTACCAATATGGTCTTCCACATGCCTTAGTCAGTCTTTTCTTTAGATCCTCCTAGGTGCTCTTCTACTCTGGCTAGTGGCCTTTGGGATGGAGTGGGGGTTGTTATTACCTGGGGTGAAAATCAGAGGGACTAAAATTCCTCTCCCACCCTCTTCCTCTGTTTTGGTGGTTTGGAGGGTCAAGGCCTTGACAGATAATGTTTTATTATTAGCAGGTGTTCAAGATGCCCTGTAACCAGAGCTTAGATTTGGTCTTTCCTTCATCCCCTCACCTGGAGATGAACCCTGGAGTGCTGTTCTGTTGCCTAGGGTCAGCCTGGTGTCAGGGCTGCCTGTTTGTGCCTCCTAAGTGAGCCTGAGGATAGGGGGTTAGCACACTCAATGGAAATCCTACACGCACAGCTATGACTTCCTGCAAGGAAGTGGAGATCAGTTAGGAAATGCTAAATTAAGTAACCAGGGCATTCTCTCCTGCTTAGTGAAACCTAGACCCAAAAGAGTGTGAGATGTACTGTACCTAGAAATGATCTGGGCATTTTAGAGTACCTGGACAATAGCCAGGAGTGAGGACAAGGATGCAGAAATTCTGAACCGGGGAACTAGAAGTCTCAGGAAGTAGCTCTTAGCCTCAAGCCTGATCATATCCATTTAGGAAAACTTCTTCCAAATCGAGCCGTCTTGACTCTTCTGCAGATTCAGACTTCTCTCTTTCTCCAGTCCCCTTCTCCCAGCACCCAGCCACAACCTCCGTTTCCACAGTACTGTCAGACTCCTGCTCTGAGTGGGGAGTCTGAATTGAAGTATATCTTAATTTCCAGTTCTTTTTTTCTCCCTACCCTCCATCTTTTTCTGGGATCTTTTTAATGGCTAGTAAGTCTTGCTTAATTTTCCCCAGACACTGGATGTTAGGGTCATCCTAACATTTTAGATCAGATCAGATACCTCCATCACCACCCCAGCCATGGGTTAGGCAGGTACCCTGTTGAGAATGAGTCTTCTAAGTTAAACTGGTGGCAGATAACTCAGGCCTAGCAGTTGACCTTCTGCCCTTCGACTTCCTAACCTCAAAACCTGCCAGTCTTGATTTCCTGGAAAGTGACTTTGTATCCAGAACTTATTTTTCTCTAGAGCCTCTCCTCAGAATCCTTGCCCATCTTTAAACTTGGAGTCTAGTGGGACCAGGCATTGACACAGGCTGGAGATGTTCCTCAACACACGTTCCATGCTTGGACTTCGGTAGTCACTGCTGATGTTGTATTAAGTAACTTCATTTTCCAATTGTGTGTTTGGTTTGATTTGGTTTCACTGTGTCTTTTAAAAATATTTTTACTATAAAGTATTTAATACACACAAAAGAACATATAATAAAACAAAAACTATATACCCACTATTCAACTGCATTTTTAAACAATTGATAGTAATATTCAGTTCCTTTCCCAGTCACTTCTCCTTTCCTGTTTGCCCTTAGTGGGATTAAAAACAGTGGGAAGAGGCCGGGCGCGGTGGCTCAAGCCTGTAATCCCAGCACTTTGGGAGGCCGAGACGGGCGGATCACGAGGTCAGGAGATCGAGACCATCCTGGCTAACATGGTGAAACCCCGTCTCTACTAAAAATACAAAAAAAAAAACTAGCCGGGCGAGGTGGCGGGCGCCTGTAGTCCCAGCTACTCGGGAGGCTGAGGCAGGAGAATGGCGTAAACCCGGGAGGCGGAGCTTGCAGTGAGCTGAGATCGGGCCACTGCACTCCAGCCCGGGCGACAGAGCGAGACTCCGCCTCAAAAAAAAAAAAAAAAAAACAGTGGGAAGAGCAGCTGGAGAGGCCTGCAAGGTCATTCTGTTCCCTTCTCCACAGAAGTGGCCCCAGATCTACGTCTGTCTTGTGGGAGTTTAGGCACTGACCATTCTGTGTTCAGGGCACAGTTTTCCCTGTCAGTAGTATCGAAAATCTGTTTTAAGACACATTTTGCAAGAGGACTTCTGATAGCTTAGGATTCTTCTTCTGGCCATTTATATATCCCTCTTGTCCTTGTCTCCTTAAACCTAAAGATGCACAGTTTCAGGTAGTGCCCTGGCTTCTCTATTGATTGTTCATCCTGCTCCCTTTCTTCTGGCTGCTATGAGTTCACTGTCTACCTGTTGATTAGTCATCCTGCCTGCCAGGGTAGCCCTCTATGTAGAGGACGGGCAGCTTTCCCTCCTCCCTAAGGTATTCGACAGTGGTATCTTCTACAGGAGATTTATGGAAATCAGCCGCTGTGGGCTTTACAGAATCTGGAGTATACATACCCTGAACTGATTATAAATTAAGGAATTTCTCATCTGGAAGGCTGTTAATATACACAGATATACATAGTGTATTGCAAACATGTTTCATTGAGCACTTTTGTTTGAAGTATTAACAATTAATTGTGAGGTAGAAAAATCCCCTTAATTAGCTTAAGTGAAAAGGGGATTTACTGAATAGGCACAGGGTGTTCTCTGGGTACCTAATTGGAGATGGTTACCCATGCCTCACAGGAACTGGACAGGCAGCTTCTTTCTCTGGGATCTCAAGATCTCTTATCTCTGCCCCCTACAGCCAATTTGTTTCTACTCCTGCAGACCATTGACTGGCATCTGGCTTTGGCTCCCCTTACTGCTAACTCTGAACTGGCTCTGCATGGTCTTTCTGATTATGCATCCACTGTTACCCAATGAGAGTCTTTACATCTTTACAGCAGAGGTTTTTACCCTGGGGTCTATGGATGCCTTGGGAATTCATGCTTAGAGTTCAGGGTTTCGTGAATGGAATGAGGGAAAGTTGCATCTTATTTTTATTAACCCGTAACTGGAATTTAGTATTTCCTTCAATTATAAATGTAAGCAAAAGACACTGTGTATTAGAAGTGTCTGTCACCAGTAGAAATCACAGATACTTTCATATCATTCTATACTGCTGCAGATATCTTGAAATATAGTTTTTGCTGATTACTGCTTGAAATTATGGTTATTAGACTCATTGCTAGATCTCATGATTTAATGTGTTAATAAAGAAGCTCATATGTTATAATATTACAGATTAGTTTAAAAATATTTGAATAATAACATTTCAATTAATTGGTTTCCTTTGTAATCCTGTAATTTTTTTTTTTTTTTTTTTTTTTGAGACAGTGTCTCACTTTGTCCCTCAGACTGGAGTGTAGTGACACAATCATAGCTCACTGCAGCCTTGAACTCCCAGGCTCAAGCAGTCCTCCCTTCTTAGCCTCCTGAGTAGCTGGGACCATAGGCATGTGCCACTCAGTACACCTGGCTAAGTTTTCACTTTTTATAGAGACAGAGTCTCACTATGTTGCCCAGACTGGTCTGCTCTTCTCTCAAAGCAGACTGTACATAGACCTGTATCACAGAACTGAACATATTTTGCTAAACCCACAATCAGTCATTTATTTCTTTGTACCTAGAATAATGTGGCTCAGAGAAGGTGTCAAGTAAATAGTTCTTGAATGAATAGGTCTGTTTGCTTATGTGGCTTGAAACTTTGTCCCTGATTCTGCTCTCAGGACATTATCTCCTGCTATTAAGCAAGGATTTATTCATTAATTTTATATACACACACACTTCATATATACACATACCCTTGTTCATTTAATAACAAATTTAAAGAAGCTTTTTCAACAATCCTTTGAATTTTGTTATCACCCAGTGCTGGAAAACAGTGTTCCCTTGGCATTTCCCCAGAGAGTTTGCAGCAGAATGTATTTCCTAGAGTTTAATTCAGCATTCCTAGACCTCAGGTTAGCTTAGCAGGAAGTAGCCTTTAGGACGAAGTCAGACTCAATGGTAGAGAAGCTTAGACTGTGGGAAGCAGCCATCTGAGAAATCGAGGGCATCGAATTTGAAAGGCGCTGAGGGCTCAGCACTTCCAGTTCAGTCGTTTCATCTCTACAGGACTTTGGGAGACTCTTGCCTCCCTATCCCCATCCCCACCCCACCCTCCACCCCACCCTCCACCCCAGCCAATGTGTTTCTTGCCTGATACCGACCATGTTTGCCCTTAGAATGCTGATAGGAATAGCTTTATAAGGAAAGAACTTGCAGAAATGGCTCTGAGGTTATGCTATTTACCCTAGCTTAAACTCCACAGGAATCTAGGACTGCGGAAAAAAGAACTGAGAAGTCACCAGAGTTTCAGCTTCTGGCTTTTTGGACTCAGTGAGAGATTGGCAGCCAAGGGCTCCTATCTAACTGGGCTAGTCATAAGAGAGTCCTCAGCCGGAACTGGGATAAACCTGCATCCTAAAACTTTTTCCACAGATACAAACTGTAAGCTCTATGAGGGCAGTGGCCATGTCTCTCCCCCGAAACTGAATTCCCAGCACATACTTCAGTGCCTGGCACATAGTAGGTACTTATATTTGCTGGATGAATGGTCCCTGAACTCTAGGTCCCTGAACTCACAGCCTAATGGGGAAGACAGGAAACGAGTAAATGAATAATGGAAAATTATTATAATTACTTGAGGAAAATGAATAGAATGCTATAAAAGCACTTCAGATGATATGGTCAGGGGGCCAGAAGAAGTGACATTTAAACTGAGACTCGAAAGATGAGAAGAAACCAGCCACTTGAATAAGTTGGAGGACACAGATGGCCCCTTAGTAGTAATTCAGAGGAGGAAGTCTGTATACCTATCTAGATTTTTGTAGGCTATTTGTGGGAAAAGAAGGGCCTACTGTTGATTCACGGTTCGTCTATTCACTGCTGCCCCCACCCCACACTGTTCCTTACATATCCGGCTTTGTTTAGTAAGGCCTCAGACCTAGTGCTGTTGCCTGGGAATCAAAGTCTCCAGTGTGTGACTAGCTGTGAAGAACAATTATTTGTTTATGTGTCTGACTCTTCAACCAGACTGTGAGCTCCCTGAGGACAGTGAACCCTGTCTTATCCTTAGGACACAGCATGCTTTAGTGTATCCTTGGCAATTTTGTTTAATGATCGAATTAATAATAACAGTTAATACTTATTGAGCACTTCCTATGTGCCAGGCATGATAGGGAGAACTTTACTTGCATTATCTCATTTAATCCTCATAATAACTCTATAGTGCAGGTAGTAATATCATTCCCATTCCACAGCTGAAGAAACTAAGGCTTAGAGATGAAGTAATGAGTCAGGGATTTGAGTGTAAGCAGTTGAACTCCAGAGCCCACACTGTTTTTGCTGAAATAAAGTGATTTTCCCAGTTGCCTTCAAATAGTTGAGAGTGCATGGAACTCTCAAGGGAACAGAATTAATATGTTACATACATTGTCTCATTTAACAATCCTTGGACAACCCTCATTAGTAGGAATTCCTTTACTCATTTCATAGAGAGAGAATTGAGGCTCAGAAAATTAAGTCACTTGGCCAAGATCAAGATCATAAAACAAACATGTAAGTGGTGGACTTATTTTCAAAACCAGGTCTGTCTGACTCTAGATCCTGTGGTCTTTCAACATGCCATGCCACCTCCAGTCTCTCAGCCACTGGTAGGTATCTGCTTCACTGACTGCTTAAAGTTCTTTAAAAGTTGTCCAAGCCTGTTGGGAGCCTGAGCATCTATTCCTAAAAGAGGAAATAGAGTGGAGAATAGGCAAAAGAGATGGGGAGAATAGAGACTTTATCTATTTTAAAACTTGTTTTTAAAATTACAGCTATAATCCACATACCGTGAAATGTACCAAAAAGTATATACCAAAAGTATATACAATTCAGTGGTTTTAGTGTATTCACAAGGTTATGCAACCATAACTACTATCTAATTCCAGAACATTTTCATCACCCCAAAAAGAAATGCCATACCTATTTGCAGTCATTCTCTATTCGCCCTGTCTCCTAGCCCCTGGAAATCACTACTCTTTGTCTTTGTGGATTTGCCTATTCAGCGTATTTCATAAAAATGGAATCATACAATATGTGGTCTTCTGTGTCTGGCTTCTTTCACTTAGCATTATGTTCTCAAGGTTCATGTATTAAAGTGAATATCAGTACTTTATTCAGATATACCACATTTTGTTTATCCATTCATCCGTTGATGGACATTTGGGTTGTCTCTACTTTTTGTCTCTTATGAATAATGCTGTTACGAACATTTGTGTTCACATTTTTGTGTTAACATATGTTTTCAATTCTCTTGGGGATGTACCTAGGAATAGAATTGCTGGGTCATATAGTAACTCTGTGTTTAACATTTTTAGTAACTGCCTCGCTGTTTTCCATAGTGATTCATCCTTTATTAATAAACTTTTAAAATTGAAGTATAAGATGCATGTAGGAAAGTGCCCATATCAGAAGTGTACAGCTTGAAGAATTATTACAAAATTAACATAGCTGTGTAACCAGCACCCAAATCAAGAGCTAGAAAATTTCCACTACTCAAAAGTACTCCCCCATTACCTGCCAGTATCTACCACCTCCAAAGGGTAACACCACTATCCTGACTTCTAATATGATCATTAAGTTAATTTTGCTTGTTTTTGAGCTTCATAGAAATGGAATAATATAGTATATACTCTTTTGAGTATGACTTCTTTTACTCAACAAAATGTAAATTTTTTTTTTTTCTTTTCTTGAGACAGGGTCTCACTCTGTCGCCCAGGCTGGCCTGCAGTGGCACGATCATAGCTCACTGTAGCCTCGAACTCCTGGGCTCAAGCAATCCTCCTGCCTCAGCCTCCCAAAGTGCTGGGATTACAGGTGTGAGCCACACACCTGGCCCAAAATGTTAATGAAATTCATCCATGTTGCTCTTTGTAGCCATACTTTTAAAATTTTCACTTCTGTGTAATATTTTATTGGAAAACTATGCCACCATGTATTTACCTAGTTGTGTTGGAGAAATACATAGAAGTGGAATGTCTAGGTCATAGGTGTGTATATTTTTAGATTTAATAGATACTGCCAAACTGTTTTCAAAAATGATGTATCAATTTATAACCACACAAGCAGTTTAGGAGAATTCTGGTTGTACTATTTCTTTGTCAACACTTGATATTATCTTCCTTTTTCCTTTTAGCCATTATGATGAATATGTAGTGATATTCTGTTGTGGTTTTAATTTTCTCAATGAGGTGCTGTACATTTTAATGTAGTTATCAGTCATTTAAATATGACTAAGACTTAGGTATGACTAAGTCTTTTTTGTACTGATTTTTAAGAGTTTTTAATATATTTTGGAAATGAGTTTTTTGTTGATATATGTATTGCAAGTATTTTCTCCTACATTGTAGCTTGCTTTTTTGCTCTCTTAAATGTCTCTTTCGATGAACGGAAGTTCTTAATTATAATCTAGTCCAATTTATCAGTCTTTTCCTTTATGGCTTGTGTCCTGTTAAGAAATCTTTACCTCCTCAAGGTCATGAAGATCAGTACCTTATATTATTTCCAGTGTGTGTGGCAGGTGGGGGAGGTGGTGCATCACCCTATAGAGTAAGATTTCTCAGGGCAGAGAGGACACTGCCACCCTCCAGAGAGGCGGGCAGCAGGCGGGATGGGGGCAGGGAGTCCATGAGAACGTGGCTGCTATGGGCTGTGTTCCCAGCTGTCAAGCGTGTAATCTGGAGTGAAAGAGAATCCTTTTGGTGGTGGAGGTCCTACAGAGGATACTGCGGGGTACTCTAAATCAATTTTGTACCCTGCACACCCAGTTGACTGTCCTCTCTTCTCCACTAAGACAGGAAAAAAAAAAAAAAAGGAATCTGCACTCCTGCACAGTGCCAGTAGCACAGGGCAGGGATGAAGAGCTTTCAGAGCCAGACTATCTGCCTTATAGCTGTGATTTTCTTTTTGTTATTAAATCTGATGCTTTTGTTCTTTCCAGTTTCTACCACATTGTTTCATTTCCATTTGGGAAGAGGGTGTTGAGGTGGCTGAATTTGAGAGAGGTGCTAAAATAATGTTCAAACTGCTTGTTCCCCTGCTAGGCTGGTCGGAGCCCCTTCCCTGAGCCAGAGCTGACAGGAGCTGCTTGTTCTTCTTGGAGAAGGAGTGGGAGTAGAGAAAAGAACGAATGAAAGTTGCTCCTGCACTTTCTGAGGGGCTCTGAGGATCCATCCCCCCCAGGAAACCACTTTCGTTCCCCAAGCCCCTCTGCTGCTCGTTAGTTGCCCTCCAGACTAGAAAGCCATGGTTTGTGCTGGGGCTGGGTGGGGCTCCAGGGACAGTTTAGGCTCTGGCCCTCCAAAGGGGAGGGGGTGGCTATAGAGCAAGCAGAGGGTCACAGCTCAGTCTGTACCATTTGCTTGTCACCTTGAGAAGTTCCACCTTGTCTAGCAAAACCTCCTTTCAGAGGCAGCCACCACAAAGGCCTCTTATGAGAGCTACTGCCCCACCCCCACCTTCACTTCCACTCCCTTTACCATTATTTTTCTTTGGGGGCAGAGCTGTGGGGCCTTCCTGCTATGACTCTGAGGGGCTGTACTTATTTTAAAAGGAGATTCAAGTCTAGAGACTTCCCATACCAGAGATTCATTTTTCTGATTTTCCAGTATACTTGGAGGACACTCAAGGGGTGAAGTAAGGCTTTCCTTTTCTAGAGGGCATTTTGTCTTTTCCCTCTTTCAGCCTCTTGAGCTATTTGGAGATTTAAGAAGAGAAGTGAGAGCCAGCTTCTAGTACCACTAGACCTCAGAACAGGGACCACTTTCTTACAGGGGTAGGAGATGGGAGGGAGAAATGGATGTCTCATTGGTAAGAGGCATTATAGTGTGGAGATTGAAGTGTAGGTTCTAGAGTTCAACTTCCTGGGCCTTCTGTTTCCCCATTCTGCTGTGACATTGGTCAAGTTACTTAATCTCTTCAAGCCTTTGTTTTCTTATATATAAAATGAGATTGGGCTTCAAGTCATGATAAATAAGTAATAAAAAAAAAACAAAAATAAATAAAATGAGAATGATTTTGGAGCCCAACTGATAGGGTAACAGTGGAGGTTAATTGCAGTAATGTGTCAAAATGCATAGCCTAGTACCTAGCACATAGAAAGCATTTACAAAGTTAATCTTACTAATATTTTTCAAGCCTTCTGTTTGGACCTCTTTTCATAGTCTTTCTTCCCATCCCCCTCCTCTTCTGACCCTGCAGTCCAGAGAGCTAGCCAGGCCTCAGACTGAACCAGAAAAATCTGAATAGTATACGTAGGACTTGGACTTTGTCTCAAACTGTTTTGAACTCTGCGCCTATCTTACTCCATTGTATTTACAGCATCGTGAGAGAGAGGCAGCAAAATTATCTCATTTTGAAGGGAGGCCACAAAGAAAGTGATTTAGTAACTTGACTAGATTGCATACATGCATGTTTGCATGTATGACTGTATGGCTGCATCCATTCTCCCACCTTGCTTTTAAAGGTCGGGGGGGCGAGTTGGACTATGACTTAATTAATTTGCAAGGTCCCTAAACACAAGATTAAGTTTGGGTTTCTGTGTGTTCTTTTTCCTTATAGCCCAGCACTGAGTGGATGCTCAGGAGCTGGAGGCTAATCATAGAGCATGACGAGGTCGGCTGCAGCAGGGCAGGATGATCAGGGAAGACCTTGTTGCAGGCACAGACCCAAACAAAGCTAAATCAGACCAAACACAGGGGCAGTGTTAGCTCTCTCTTCAGTTTCACATTTGGACCTTCAAGGGCAGTGTGCCTTGTGTATTTAGGGTACTATGTGTTCTCCCAAATCACCAAGGTTTCTGATCAGTGAACTGATAGAGGGGTATTCTGTGAGGACAAAGAGAGAGACCCAGTATCAGAGTTGGTTATTGCCTGAAACTCAGAGATAGCTCATCCAAGTGAGCTGCTATTGAAAGTTTGAAATGAGGAGAAAGGAGAATGAAACAGTTGTCTTCTAAAAATCCAGATATCACCACCCTCTCTCTTTTCTCTGTCCTGAGAATTTTTTCTCTCAGACTCTGAGGAAACTGTGAAATTAATCCCCTCAAAAACCATTTGGCTGTTAGCTATTTTTATGATCTATATCTGCAGGTTGTATTTTTGTGTTTTCCAGATAGCCCTTATTGAGTGTATATTACTTAAAAATGGAAATGACATAGCAGAGCATTTGCACAAGCCACATTAGGAAGCAGGAAATGGTGAGAGAGTTCTCGGTTCAAGCATTGTGGGATCAGTTGTGCTGTGCAGAATACTCTTGCTAAAATGTTGGAAGCAAGCTGTTTGTGCTTTGTGTGCTTCTGGAGAGAGTAGGAGCTTTACTCTTTACTGTTATACTTGCCACCCAGAAAAGAGGGTGGAGAGAATGAAGATGAAACCTTGGCCTCTTGGGTAGGTCCTGAAGAATTGGAGAGTAAAGGAGAGCTTTGAGAAGCAGGGGCTATTTGGGGGAGGTAGGGAGACAGTACCTACTGAGCAGGCACCCTTCAACATATCCTACGGAATCCTTCCATCAGCCTCATCAAAGTAGCTGTTGGTCTCCTCATTTTTCTGGTAAGGGAACAGAGGCTAAAAGGGGTTAGTAACATACCTGGTAACTGGCAAAGCCAGGATTTAAACCCAGGACCTTCTGATGCAAAAGCCATGCTGCCTCGGTCATTACTAGAGACCGAGGAGTCGGCTAGTGTGGTGATGGTGGGCAGTGAACTACCCACAGGTTACTGGGTAGTTTCTGTGTCTCCCTGATCTGGACCTTGACTGGATAATAGTATGCTTTGGGACACCAATGGAGAGAAGTTAATACAGATGCTCCTCAACTTACAATGGGGCCGCATCCCAATAAATCCATCCTAAGTTGAAAATAGTAGAGCCAGGCGTGGTGGCTCGTGCTTGTAACCCCAGCACTTTGGGAGGCCAAGGTGGGTGGATCACCTGAGGTCAGGAGTTCGAGACCATCCTGACCAACATGGTGCAGCCCCATCTCTATTAAAAATACAAAAATTAGGCGGGCGTGGCAGCAGGCACCCATGGTCCCAGCTACTTGGGAGGCTGAGGCAGGAGAATCGCTTGAACCTGGGAGAAGGAGGTTGCAGTGAGCGGAGATTGTACTCCAGCCTGGGAGACAGAGCAAGACTTCATCTCAAAAAAAAAAAAAAAAAAAAAAAAAAAGGAAAGAAAGAAAATATCCTGAGTTGAAAGTGTGTTTTTGACTTATGAGACTATCCAAAGATAGCCCCATCATAGGTCAAGGAGTGTACTGAATGCCTATCACTTTCACATCATCAGTAAAATAGAAAAATCCTAAGTCAGGGACCATCTGTAATTGGATCAGACCTGGTTTCTCTGTGTACTTTATCATTAGGGCATTTCTTAAGTCCACTTAGCACTCACTGGAGTAAGGCCAGGCAAGAAAAGTCTCAGTGTGCCTTGCAAAGGGAAGGAACAGACATTTCTTGGGCACTTACTCAATTCTCTAATTTAATTCTTTCACATATTCTGTGATGTAAATGTTGTTAGTCTTGATCCCTCAGTGCCTGACTCCCAATGTCTCTCTCCTTTCCCTCCCCTCTCTCTCAAAATAAACCATTAAGTATGATGGCTTGCCCACAGTGTCACAGCTAGCAAATAGAAGGCCACCTTAGGTACAAATCCACATCTTTGAGACCTTAAGGCCAGAACTTAAAGTGTATTTCTTTTTTTCTTTTTTTTTTCTAATTCCTGAATAGCCTTGCTTCTTTCTCTTTGAGTGAGAAGCTACTTTGGGCTTTCTTTTTTAAACCTTGATACTATCCTCATGCATTGGGTTCATCTTTCCTTCTGACTCTCAGCGTTTTACTACTGCAGTTGGGTCTGTGTCATGGATCCAGGGCCATTTCAGATTATCTTTGATTTAGGGATTTCATTTGGATGGTAATAGTACCATCTCACAGAGTATACATTTTAATTAGCTATATATTTGTTGGTGATCTCCCTTCTAGAATGTAAACTTCAAGAGAGCAGGAATTTTATCTCTTTTGTTCACTACCATATTCCCAGCATCTAAATAGTCCCAAACACCACAGTAGATGATCAGCAAATATTTGTTAAATGTGAATGGATTGGCAGAGGGGGAGTTACGTTTCTTGAAGAGTCCTTCTCTTTAGAGTCTTCTTCCTAAACTACATTTCTTGTTCCTGTCTCTTTATTCTGGCGAACTCCCTGGCCATTTGAGACCTTAGAAGAGTTTTCTAATGTGCTCTTATTCCTAAGGGAAGCTGATGGTTCACATTGCCGTGATTCCCTAAGTGGAGACCTGGGCTCCCAAGGGAAGGAAGTTTGTATCCAGACCAGCAATGTTTACCACATTGCAAGAGGGAGGAGCGGAATTCTTACTCTTAGGGAAGTCACATGTTGTGAGCCCTGCCCTTGCGATATTGTGATGGTTAGTGCCAGGGCCTTGGGGCTGTGCCAGTTTCTGGGGCGGGTGCCAGAACCAAAGACATGCTCAAAGGCTGACTCTGGAGAGCTCCAGTTAGCTTATTTTCCCTTTTTCTTCATTAAACCTGTATCCTCAGACTGTGGGCCCATATTTATAGGGTGAGCAGTAGATCAGATCTAGCCTTTCTTACCCAGGATTCTAGAAGTTTCTTTTCTGAAACTCAGAGGAAAGTAAGGCAGGGAGGAGAGGCAGATTTTGTATTTGTAGTTGAAAATGCTAATTGGAAGCTCTTGGGCTTTCTGGACCACTGGGAGTGAGTTTAGACCTCATGAAGATGAGAGATACCTCTAAAGAGGGGAGGTTGGACCCTCAGAACCAAGATGGGCTGCAGCAAGGACAAGAAGGGGAAATAAAATGCCCTACAGGATTTCTGTCACTTTGGTTTGCCTACAGTTTCTGGTATGGCTGTATACCAGGGTCCAAAGTCCCAGCGAATTGGACATGGGAGAGTAATATAGCTCTTGTGGCTGTTGAAAAATCACACTACTAGAAGTAAGTAATGAGGAAGTACTAAGAGTTTAGGTAAATGTAACAGAGAGTCTAAAAAGCGAAGCCTGGAAGCAGCTCTGGATTCCTTGTTGTTCCATCAATACTAGTTTGGAGCCAAGGAAGCTTTGGCAAACAGTTGTAGAGCAGAGAAAGCCACTTTGTGAAACAAAAGGAAATTCCCTTAGGCATAACCTTAATTCAGAAAATGAAGTCCTTTGCAAACTAGTGAATGTGAACTTAGCCTTCTAGTCTTGTTTCCCATGAGACACATCCGCATATCCTGTCTTCACACCTTTATGCTTCACTTACTTCCAGCACATCCAAAGTCTAACTTTGCAAGGCTTGTCTTGATGTCATCACCTCTGATGCTTTTTGCAGAACTCTTGTGTCAAAATTCATCCCTTTCTTCTTCTCTGGTTCCCTATTACCCTTCGTTTTGAACTCTGTTATAGCAAATCACTTGAAAAATAAAACAAAACAACATATGTCTGCCTATCTCCCACATGCAAATATGAACTCTTTGAGGTAGGGACTCTGAGTTACTATTTTTTTTTTTATTAACTCAGACCTGTTATGAGGGAAGGATTGATGCATCTGTTTCCCCTGCCTTGAATCCTGTCTTAGCAGACTCTCAGTAACTTTTTTGCTTACTAGAATTGATTCTGGGTTAATCAGATGAACACGTTCTACGAGTAGGCTTACCTGACTCTTCTTTCCCTCCCCACTTTGGGCAGTGACCCGCATTGTGGCTGGTACATCGTGCTCCTGGCTCAGGTCGCACCTATAGCAGGGGGCACTATTTACTTTACTTACTCCTGACTCCAGCATTCTCCCTTTGATCTCTGCTGCCTGCCCCAGATAGCCACTACCATTGTCCTGCCCCAGGAGCTAATGTTTCTCTTTCCCAAGCTCCTGCCTCTCCACCTCTCTTCCCTACTATATTTTGAGAATGAGGCCCAAGGAATCTGTGATAATGGGGAATGGCTAGAATGGGATTAAGAGTATGATCTCTCAGCTCCCACGGGTTCCAGTCTGGTCCAGCTGTCTCCTTTTTATCTGCTCCCTTTTCTTGACACCTTGGGGAACTTGTTCCTCAGCTGGATGGCCGGTCATCTGGGATGTGAAGGATTGCGGGTTGTGATCCTTGGAGAAGCTGGATTGCCCTTTTGACTAAAATTTTGCTGTTCAGGGAAGTAAATAGGATAGTAATTATATGTGTGGGCCCTGAAGCCAGACTGCCCGGACTCTAACCCTGTGCCACCACTTACTAGCCGGGACCATCTCAGCCAAATGAGGTCATGCTAGTGCCTACCATGCTCATTTATTCACACATAGTTACTGAGCCTCTACCGTGAGCTCAGGGTTCTTCTAGATGCCAGGGAAATAGTAGTAGAAAACACAAAAATGGTTTAATACATTTTAAGTACTTAGAGCAATGTCTAGCATATATTAAGTATTCGACAATTCTAGCAATATGCTGTTCCTAGGACTTTTCTGAGAATAGTCAGGTGGAATAACTTTGCCAGCAACTGCAGAACCAGATCTCTCTGAGAAGGGGAAGGACAGAGGAAGGGCTTAGATTAGTTTCCACGTTTAGACGCAGGCCTAACATTTCTGGCACTTCATTTTGAGGTTAAATACTTGAGCTGAGTGAAGGTCACCCTGAAAAATTGATGAATCTGTTTGATTCCATGGAAAGGGCAGGAAGAAATGACTCTGGACTGCCTCATTCTGCCTAACCCATTTGTGTAGACAGCACAGTGCCTACCAAGTCATGTATGAGTGACCCTAAGAGAGGCTACATTTCTTGGGTAGTATGAAGGGAGATGCTAGAGGTCAATATATAAGGAAGGAGGGCAGCTGTTTGCCTCCCCACCATCAGGGCTCTCTGGCTGTGGAGGAGAGAACCCTCTTTTGAAGGCGGTGTCTTGAGAGTTAGAGAGCTGAACTTAGGAAGGAGAGTGAGGTAGGGTAGAGGTGGTGTGGCCTGATAGTTTACCTTCCCTGTTTCAGTTCATTCCTCAGGGAATGCTGCCAGAGGGCTGTTAGACTCCTAGTGTGATTACTGGCTAGAGGCAAAGTTTGGACTCGGGGCACTGATTCATTGCCTGTGGTTTCCAGTGAAAGTCCAGGCCTGATATAGTCTTTATGGGGATAGGGTTGGAGTAGAAATGTATGTGACATTTCCTGGTAATCAACAAGGTTTTCAGCTATCCTGACTGGTTCAGCACCTGCTTTCCTGTTTCTCACACTTTCTCTTTTCTATCTTTCTGCCACGAGGGGCTTTCAGAAATGAATGCCCTTATAGCACAAAAAGGTGCCCTTGACCCATGATATGGGCCAATCCAGGATTCTTGGGTTGGTTCCCGTGTGAGCTGCTGGCATGGCTGCTCTTGGGGACCTGCTAACTTGGCTGGGAACCATGGTGATTTGCACGCCTAGGGACAGATGAAATCGTTCTGGGCCCTTTCCACGATTCCGAAGTGCAGCCAGGTTTGGGACCACTAGATACCCTAGTCTTTCATCTCATTTTTATTGCACTTTGTTCAGTCTTCAGCCATTCCCTGAACCCAGTTCAGCCAAGTGTATGAAACTACAACTAGGCAAAGCATTTTGCTCTGGATATAAGTCCACAGTTCATTCTGTAGTGAAGGAAACAGATAAATATAATGTAATCATAACAGTGTTTCTCAGCCTTTTAAAAATTATCACTTCCCTGAGGAAACTTTTAAGACATTTTTTGCCTAATCACTCCCTCTCAGGAAATTTTAATGCTACAGATATACCAAAAAATCTATGTACTCTGTGTGTGTGTGTGTGTGTGTGTATGTGTGTGCACGCTTTATGCTTTAAAAGAGTAAATTTTTTTTACCCCTCAAGAACAGTTTTCACCCCTTGGAGGAATCTCAGCCCACTATGAGCATGTGGGTGATAGTAAAGGAGGATGGGACAGCAGTGGGGAATGGAAAATGGCAGGGGGCCTCAAAAGTTTTGTCAGCTTTGTTTTTCCTGTCTCTTCTGCCTGAACATCACAGCTCCATATTTTTTTCTTGTGTTTCAGTCTGTCATTACCATTTTGCTCTCTCTCCTTTATCCTGAATTTTATCATTTTTCTCTAGTTTAGGAATGAATTTAATGAAAATAGTAATTTGTTCAGCTCAGGGAAAATTTAGGGGAAATAATTTCCTAAAGTAGCCCTCTAAGAAATCATCCCTTTGGAAAAAGAGCCTAGAAATCTATAGGGTATTCATGGGAAAACATAATAGACCTAAGGATTAGGGGAAATAAGATATACATTTGGAGTTGCCCTTCAGAGGAGATGTCCCAAGAAATCTTTATATTGGTGCCACCAGGCTTGGATATGGACGCCCCCTATTGGATCTAACTGCTTTATATTAATTCATTTGGGGTTGATGCCAGTTCTGCATGTGGGGTATTAGATTGCTTCTCCAGCAGTACAGTGTAACCAATGACAGTCTCTCCTCTCTCTTACAGAAACTGCCAGAGGCATGCAGCATTGGTGATGGAAAGCCCTTTGTCATGAATCTGCAGGATCTGTATATGGCAGTCACCAAACAAGAGGTCCAAGTGGGACAGAAGCATCAAGGCACTGGTGAGCACTCCAGAGGTACCTGGTCTGTCTGAGGATACAATTAGGATCTAGGTTTATGCTGTCCAATATGATAGTTTTCTAGCCGCATATAACATTTAAGTTTAAATTAATAAAAATGAAATAATACTAAAAATGTATTTTCTCTTTTGCACCAGCCTTATTTCACATGATTAGTAGCCACATGTGGCTGGTGGCTACCAAGTTAGTGCAGACACAGAACATTTCCATCACTGCAGAAAGTTTGATTGGGTGGCTCTGGTCTAGGTGCTTAGAAGGGTTAGTGAAAGAACCAGGAGAAAGATTAGTTTCCCTGGCTGGGCACAGTGGCTCACACCAGTAACCCTAGCACTTTGGGAGGCCAAGGTAGGAAAGGCCAGGAGTTTGAGACCAGCCTGGACAACATAGCAAAAACCTCATCTCTTAAAAAAAAAAGTTAATCTCCATACCTGAGACATGTCAGGGAATATGTAGAGGAACAGCTGGCTATTTTGAGTAAAGGAAACTCTCATCCTACCTGCTGAAAGTGGGCCTGGGGAAATCTTCATAGCAGAAACAGGGCTTTCTGAAAGTCAGCTGGAAGTTGGACTTGTGGCTACTTCTGTCTACTTATATATTTGTACCAAACTCTGGCCTTTATCAGAATGCTTGGTGAATACTAATGTCTTCCTGGTAAGAAGAAGGCATTTATCACTATCTTCTCTTGATCTTTCTGATTTCAGGAGATCCTCAGACCTCAAACAGTGCTTCTCTGCAAGGAATTCATAGCCAATGTGTAAACCAGCCAGAACAACTGGTCTCCTCAGCTCCAACCCTCTCAGCGCCTGAGAAAGAGTCCACAGTAAGTCATGAGCAGCTTCCTGGATGGTGTTCTGAGAGTTGGCACCTATATCCCCCAAACCAGTGGTCCCTGGAATTGCTACTTCATTGGCACTGCCTCAACAATATTGAGGGATATTTGTGACCAGGCTCCAAATTGTAGGTGTCTAGATGGAGAGTCATGGTCTTGCACATCTTCCCTTGCTGTCTCTTCTCTGTAGTCCTTGTACGAATGATGTGCCTCGACTCCTCTTTCACCTTATCCCACTTCCAGTGATGGCCAGTGATGACCAGTGATAGCGAGGCTGTTCCTTGGGGGAGAAGGGACATCTCCATCTCCTGCTTAGGGTCTTATATCACATTTGCTGCCTGACATAGACTTCAAAATACCTATGTCAGACACTTCCTGAATGCCTCTTCTTTCTAGCTGGGCATGGTGGCTCACACTTGTTATCACAACCTGTGGGAGGCCAAGGCAGGAGGATCAGTTGAAGCCAGGAGTTTGAGACGAACCTGGGCAACAAAGTAAACCCTATCTTAAAAAAAAACAAAATTAGCCAGATATGGCGGCATGTGCCTGTGGTCTCAGCTACTTTGGAGGCTGAGGCAGGCGGATTGCTCGAGCCCAGGAGTTCAAGGCTGCAGTGAACTATGATTGTGCCCGTGTACTCCAGCCTGGGCGAAAAAAAAAAAGAGGGCCTCATCCTAACCAGGAGCCATGAGAGGAAGAAAGTTCCTTTCCTAATTTCAGTGGAACTATTTCAAAACCCTTACTAACTTGGGTTCCCTTTTTTCTAGGGTACTTCAGGCCCTCTGCAGAGACCTCAGCTGTCAAAGGTCAAGAGGAAGAAGCCAAGGGGGCTCTTCAGTTAACCTGTTGTGGCCTCAGCTGCTGAGGATGGACTTGGAGAATAGCTTCCAAGCTTCACCTTGAAAGAAGCTTGCATGGCAGCAGTATTTCTAAAACAGTGATCCAGTCAGAGGCCTACTGTAAGGGCAAGAGAACTGAAGTTCATGTTGACAGGCCCACAGGGAATTGGCCTTCCTATTCAAGTGGAAGCCAGTCTCTGAGAATCCCATGCTCTCCTCTCTTTTGGTGGAGGTTCTGTAGATTCAGGTTTCTACCATGGACTTTAGGTATGTAGGGCAAGTCAGCAAGAAAGCACCACACACTCAGGAAGCCTTGTCTACCTTTCCCTAGAGTCTCTAGCCAGCCAGCCCCCGACACTCCTCAGAGACCCACTTCTGTCTTTTGCATGGAGTAAGAAGCACTCACACTCCCCTGCTTTTGGGATTACTTATGCTGTGGAACTCATAACCCAATTCACTTCACTGGGTTCCACCCCATTGTTGTCTCTGGATGAAGTCTAGCCATCAGTCCAGTCCTTCAGATTCTTCTTAAACTTCTCTGCAGTGGCCAGAGCTAAACCTCCATTTGGAAACTTCGATCTTGAGAACTCTCTTCATGGTGGGAACAAGATAGATAGATGATTGCTGCTTTCCTGTGTCAAACTTGAATGCATTTTTCTCTTTGTTTCCAAAGTATAGGCAACAGGTTAAACTATCATGCGGGGTAGTTTATCAATCCTCCCACCTCATCCTCCTGAGTAACTGGGACTAAAGGCACACACCACCACACCTAGCTAATTTTTGTATTTTGTGTGTGTGTGGAGACAAGGCTTTGCCATGTTGCCTAGACAGGGCTTGAACTCCTGGGCTCTAGTGAGATCACTGCCCACCTCAGCCTCCCAAAGTGCTGGGTTTACAGGCATGAACCACCATGCCTGTCCCATTTCTGGTTTATTTACTTGTGATGGTTAAATGCCTCCTTATTCATATATCCTGTATATATACTGGTGTTTCTGTCCTGATGTCAAGTCTCGAGAAGATGATCAAACAATAATAAAATAATTATAATAAGAACAACAATAATAAATAGCTAACATTTATTGAGCAGTTAATGTATACCAGGTACTCTAATGAGCACCTGACATTGATCCTCATGGCATCATGTGAGGAAGATGCTGTTATCCCACTAAGAAATTGGGTCTTGAAGTAAGTGACTTATCAAAGGTCATACAGCTAATAAGTGACAGCCAGAATTTAAGCCCAGATAGCTGAGTTCTTCGCAGCATTATTATATACACTAATGAGAACATTTATTTTCCAGAAAGGACATTAGGTCCTTCTTTCTAGTCTCCCACTGTAAACGTCCATATCCCATGACCTTGCCTCCTTTCAATAGGATGTTCTACTCCCCTGGGGCTCTTCAAGGAAGGAGCTCTTGAGGACTCCAGGACTTACCTTCATGCTCTTTCCTGCTAGCAGAGTCTGAGAGCTCCACCAAGGCTCCTTACCAGTCACTGCTAATAACTTTTCTTTACTCCCAGACCAGAGGACCCTAGAGTGTGCTGTGTGGTAGTGACTGTCATCGAAGTGAATTGGGAACTATATAAAAACAGCCTATCAGCTGGCTTACTTTGCCCTTTCGTTTCTTTCTTTCTTTCTTTTTTTTTTTTGAAATGGAGTCTTGCTCTTGTTGCCCAGGCTAGAGTACAATGGCACGATTTTGGCTCACTGCAACCTCCACCTCCTGTGTTCAAGCGATTCTCCTGCCTCAGCCTCCCGAGTAACTGGGATTAGACACCCACCGCCAAGCCCAGCTAAGTTTTGTATTTTTAGTAGACACGGAGTTTCACCATGTTGGTCAGGCTGGTCTTGAACTCCTGATCTCAGGTGATCTACCTGCCTCGGCCTCCCAAAGTGCTGGGATTACAGGTGTGAGCCACTGCACCGAGCCGATCTTTTGTTTCTTTTCAGCATAATTTAGATAGTCAGATTTCATTATCCACAAGGCACATGGGAAATGGAAAGGCTTCCCAAGCAAGCTTGGAGAAAATACGGGTTCTTCACCCTGGGCATTCCCTGTACTCTAAGAGCACAGACTCAAGACATTTTTCATCACAGCGGGGTCAGAGGCCTGTGAATCCCTCAAAATTGTAGGTAAAATCTTAAGACCAAAATGTTGTTGATGTTCTCAAAAAGAATGTGTGACCTTCTAAAAAGGTTAAGTAAGAGTATAGCTAGTAACCTTCCATCCACTGCCCCCATCATCCCCAAAGGTTGCTGTCTCCATGGGGGTATTGCTTAAATACATCCTTAGAGAAACATTGCTACCAGAGGCTCTGCCACAGGCATTCTTGCCCTGAAGCCCTTACCCCCGAAAACTAGGGGTAGTGGTTGAGCATCATTCATCCTAAGGCAACTCCAGGGAAATCCCTGCTTTGACAAATTGGCCTAGCCAGGCTGTATTCCAGCCCTGCCCTCTGGCTTGGGCCCCTCCCTGAGGCCCCCAGCCTGGCCCAACCCCCACTCTACATGCACATAAAAGGGTCGAATTCTCGTGGCTGCTCCATAAATTTTATTCCGTAAATATTAGTTTTCCCTGTGTTTAATAAAGCAGTGGCCCACCTCCCCGCCTACCCGCCCGCTCCCCGGGGCTGGGGCTGGGGCCAGAGCTGGCTGGTGGGAGAAGGGACTCTTTCAATTGCTTTGGAGTATTTTTAGAAAAAAAAATAATATAAGGTGGTTTACACGAGCAAGCCAGCAAACCAGGAGCAGGACTTGGGACCTCGAGGAAGTTCCTGCAGGAACTCGACGTAAAAAGTAGAGAAATAGCGCCACCTAGGTTGCAAGGCCTACTTGGCCTTGCCGGCTGGTCCCCCATAGTTAGCTAGGACAGGCGTGCTCTTTGCTTGGAGAGAAAGCCTCATCCCTTTCCACTCCAGCTGGATAGCACTTCCTTTTCTCATGCCTCAATGGGAACTTCCCCAGCAACCCTTAAAAGCAAAGCTCAGGCTGGGTCCTGAAAGATATCACTAGGGTCATTCTCTTCTCTTGTCACCAGGCAGCCAGTCTCCCAGATCAAGGAGAATTTCCAAGGGATAGTAAAGTTATTGAGAAGGCAAAAAGAAAACTTCTAGTCTCCATCTTTCCCTGACTCCTGTGGAGCTAATTGCTATGGTGTAAGGTGGCAAAGAGTGAGATCTGTGCTCCTATGCTCTGAACTGGAAAGAGTCTAGCCTGTTGAGACCAAAATCCTTCCACAGGCCTGGTGTAGTGCACCCACAGTGAGCACTGGGGGAAGGAGAGATGCTCACATTTTTTGATACTCAGCCCTACTGCTGCTTGTTTTTATCCAGCAGTACATTTGGACTCCCTTTTCTTTCCTTCCTTTTCACTTAGACCTCCCATTTTCCCAAACCCTTACCTCCTCCTTAGCCCATGTCTGTTGGGAGATAAGCAGAGGCCCCTTGTATACTCTGTACAAAGTTGGCGGGAGGAGTGGGGAGTGGAAAAGGCTGTGCTGCTCCTCCTGGTTTCATTCCTTACATTGTCACCAGGAGCATTTTCCTCTCTCCATTTATTCTGTCTCTCATTTTCTCCAGCTTACAAAACTACACAAATTTACTCCAAAGAGTATAGGGTAAACCTAAATTCTCTTAATAGCCCTTCCTCATGATATGGTAAGCTCACTTTGTCTGTTCTGCTTATGCTATTAATGTAGACTGTGTTAATAGACACATTTCTTGTGCACTTTTCTGTTTTCATCCTTTCGTTAGATTATACTCTTTGAGAACAGGGTCAGTGTTAACCCTAACTCAGAAAATATCACTGCAGGGGTATTATACCATTAAATAATATAAGTTTATGTTAACTAGGTTTTGATACAATCGGAATATGTTTTTCTAAACTGCTGTGAAATAGTTTCTGTCTTCTAATTTTTCTTGAAGAAAAATCTGTTTGAAAGGAATAAGTGACATACTGGAAGGAAGCTGCAGAACTCAGAGCTCAAGAACCTTGGTTCCTCATCTCTGTTACTAACATGCATAAATGTATGGGCTAGCAAAATTGTAATGGATTACGCTAGGCTCTTAGATACAGAGGGGAATGCAGGAAGAGAAGGAAGCCCACACTTTGTAGGAGGGGGGTTCCCAGCTGCGGTGACGCCCTGGAAGCTGCTACAGGGTACTCTTGTCCAGGGCAGCTCATTGCTCTGTGTTTTTTCCTTGTGTTCTTGGCCAAGGCCTCAGAAGACCTCACCATGAGTGGAACATCCAGTGCATGGAGGATATGAGGTAGCTTGTCTTATGTGAGGAAGAGGGACCATAGGGAATCCTTCTCTATTTGAGGATCTAGAAGTCCATCTGTTCTTGATCTTTCATCCCATCTTCTGAGACTTTTTTTTTGTGGTGGCCTTTTATGTATCCTCTCAGCTCTGGGCTCTCAGTTCTCTATCCTAGCACATAGGAAGTCATTAGGTGGCACCCAAGTATTCTAGCAAAGGCTTCATCACTCTTCTCAGCTATTAAGTCCCACCCCGCTCAGTTTCTCTGTTTGGAGTCCAACAGATTTTGCTACCCTTCCACCCACTCGGCACCCAACTCTCATGGGTTCTTGAGAATCTGGGCCAGTCTACCAGGGGAACCCGGAAGAAGCACTGGAAGAGCTCCAGGGTGTGGGGAGCACACAGCCATTGACTCACCTGGGAAGATTGTGCTAGGATTACTTGTCCTGCTGGGCCAAGGGCCAGTAGTTAAAGGAGCATGCAGTGCCACACTCTTCCTCCCTCCCCTTACTCTGGGGCCCAAAACAGTAGCAGAGTTAGAATTGGGGAGTAGGACTCAGGGGCTGCTGGGAGTCCCTGCTGAAATGTGTTGTATTTACTTTTTCATATTGGCAGCTGGAAGGGGAAGCCCATCCCAGCTCGGCATTGTTGTCTAACATGGTTAATCAGATCCTATAATCCTGCTGTGGAAATATTGGGCCTCACTCAAAACAATAGAGACCGAGAATATTGTGGTTAAATTTCAACCAACTGCCTCCCTGGCCTGTTTGCCTAACCCCTACCCCCCTCTCCCGGGCCAGAGTCCTCCCAGCTTTATGGACCCCTGATAGGACTGACGGCCAGTCAGAAATGGGTGACAGAAGAGGGGAAAATGGAATAGGGGAAGGGTGATCCTCTTGACTGCCACTTCATCCTGGCTTTTCCCTCCTACCTCAGGCCTTGAAGGCTGAGCAGGGAGTGGTGAAAGGGGTTGGAGCTAGTAGAGAAGCTCCATAGGGTGTGGGTCTCCACTCAGGGGTCAAAAGCAGTACTGTTGGGAATCATGCATGGTAAAGACAGCCCTTACTCAAGAGAGAAAAAGCCTGATGCCACACAAGAAGGAAAGACTTCCAGTTTCATTTAGCATTGTTGCCTAGGGGGGATTTCAGGGTGTCCTGTCATGTGGGAGGAATGAGGAGGCACTAGTTGCGGAAGGCAAAGCTGGTAATAATTTAGGTTTTGTTTCATATATGACAGCAATACTAATAACAGTGTGATGACATTTGAAGGTGATACTGATGGCCCAACTTGAGTGGTTTTCTGGTAGTGGTAATGTCCGTTGTGTTGCCCTCTTTCATAGGTGTGAATTAAATCTGGCAGGAAAATTTACATAATTAGAATGGCAAGACAAAGGGAATAGATCATTTCAGAAGGATAAGCTGTACAATGGTATTTAAGGATTAATGGAATTAAGAAAAAAAGAAAAGATTGAGTGTCTGGATTGTGCTAAAGGGGAAGTTTAAGACTGGGCTCCATGGCTTACACCTGTAATCCCAGCACTTTAGGAGGCTGAGGTGGGAGGATTGCTTGAGGCTAGGAGTTTGAGACCTAGGCAACATGGCAAAACCCTGTCTTTGCAAAACATTTTTAAAATTAGCGTGGTGGGCCGGGTGCAGTGGCTCACACCTGTAATCCCAGCACTTTGGGAGGCTGAGGTGGGTGGATCACCTGAGGTCAGGAATTCGAGACCAGCCTGGCCAACATGGTGAAACCCCATCTCTACTAAAAATACAAAAATTAGCTGGATGGAAGTCCAGGTGGCGTGCACCTGTAATCCCAGCTAGCCTACTTGGGAGGCTGAGGCAGGAGAATTGCTGGAACCCGGGAGGCAGAGGCTGCAGTGAACTGAGATCGCACCACTGCACTCCACCCTGGGCAACAGAGCAAGACTCCATCTCAAAAAAAAAAAAAAAAAATTAGTGTGGTGATGTGCGCCTGTAGTCCCAGGTACTCAGGAGGCTGCGGCAGATTGTGGGCTTATTGAACACGGCAGTATGTTTTTGTGGCCATTCAGCAAGAAGCATAATGCCCCTGTTGGTGGTGATAGTGAATAAGCACTCAATGCAGTCAGTAAGTATATAATTTGAGTTAATACGTGTTTAAGGATTCCTGTTTCTTATTGAATGTGGGTTTCTCTATCTAATTCCCAATATATTTCCTACAAGTCTGTGCCTTTCCCTTAGTGATCTGGAATGTTTTCCCACTGGATCTTCTCATTTGCAGTTCAAGTCTGTGAACACCATGATGTTTAACCAACATGAGGTTTAAGCCAACTTTATAGGCTTCCTGTATCTCCCTTCCTGGTCAGCAATATAGCCCATTTTCTGGAGCTTCCAGTGGGGATCTTTCTTCCCACTGAATTCTTCCAATTAGTTATCTAAGTGGCTTAACCATTGAAATGTTTTCCATCATCTTTAGATCCTTTTGAAACCACTTTCTCTACCTGCTTCAGTTCCATTTGATGACTGCCATTATCTCTGAGATTCCCATCCAGAAGCATGCATACCTCTTACGTTCTCACAGCCAGGAACTATTTCCTAAGTTGTCTTTCTGGTGGAAAGCTCAGCTCCTGCTAAGCAGTCCCTGCTTCAAAATGGCTTTGATCAATGACCCAAAGGAGCCAGGCCAGTCCCTGAGTCACCACAGAGCACCCTAGGTGAGAAACCCTGAAGTGTTCTCTGCTGTTGCTCCACCCCTACCCTATATGAACAGATTAAATAGTTTCATTTGGCACAGTTCTGCTATTTTCATTTGTCAAACTCTAAAAATGCACACACACTTTGACCGTTCACTAGTCCATAGTACGGGAACTGGGGTCTCACTGTACTTCATTTCGTTGACTGGTGACCCCTCCAAAAACAGTGTGGCTGTGACTTATGCCTGGTACGTCCCAGGTACATGACAGCCAAGTACAAACTCAAAGTCAGCTGCCTCACAAGTTGGGTGTCCTAGTGAGGAGTCTTCTCTGCCTTTTGCTGAAAATATCACCGTGTTAAATTTCTCCTTTATTTTTAAAATTTTCATTTATTTATTTTCGAGATGTCTCACTCATTCTCCCAGGCTGTAATGCAGTGGCACAATCATGACTTACTGCAGCCTCAACTTCCTGGGTTCAAGGAAAGCCATTAGGCCCAGCCTGAAGTTGATATTTAAAGGATAGATTCTTTCCCCCAAATTGTTTCATTTTTTAAATTTTTTCCCCCGTGGGGTCTCACTGAGTTCCCCAGTCTGGTCTCAAACTTCTGGGCTCAATCTCCTTACCTCAACTTCCTGAGTAGCTGGGACAATAGGTGAGTGCCTCTACACCCAGCATTCCTCTCAAATTTTTTAAGTGTGGGAGCCAGGTGAGGTGGCTTGCACGTGTCATCCCAGCACTTTGGGAGGCTGAGGCTGACGGATCATAAGGTCAAGAGATCGAGACCATCCTGGGCAACATGGTGAAACCCTGTCTCTACTAAAATTACAAAAGTTAGCTGGGCGTGGTGGCACACGCCTGTAGTTTCAGCTACTCTGGAGGCTGAGGCAGGAGAATCACTTGAACCCAGGAAGAGAAGGTTGCAATGAGCCGAGATCGCGCCACTGCACTTCAGCCTGGTGACAGAGCGAGACTCTGTCTCAGAAGAAAAAAAAATTTTTTTAAGTGTATGAAGGAGAAAGTGAGAACCATGAGAGGGTTTCTCTCTCTCTCTTTCTCTCTCTCTCTCTTTTAAAGTTTAAAAGAATCCTATATGTAAATACTGTTTTGTTACCTACTTTTACTTAATTATGTTGTGTCTATATTTACATGTCAATACGTAAATCTCTTTAAAGGGTAAATTATCTTCACTCTGAGCTTTACAAAAAGTTTGAAAAACACCCTCGTGATCAGAAAGTAGAAAGTTAAGCTCACTCACTCCATCCTCCTCTCCCGCGACTCTCCCACCTAGCTTTATTTTCTGTAGTCACAATGGTCTCCTTGCTATTTCCGTGACATGCCATGGTTCTGTCTGCCTAGAATGCTCTTCCTCTAGGTACCTGGTTGGTGAAAACCTTCTCCTCTTTCAGGTCCTTGCTCAAATCGCACCTTCTCAATGAGACCAACATTAACCACTCTACTTAACGGAGGAATCTGCCTTCTGACCTTGCATCCCCCTCCTGCCACAAGCTGGCTGCACCCCAATCCTTTCACCCTGTTTTAGGTGCTTGGAATGTGGTGTTTTGCCCATAGTCCTTTCTTATTCCCTTCTAACACATTATTATTATTATTATTACAGATGGTCCCCAATGTACGATGGTTCAACTTACAATTTTTTGACTTGATGATAGTGCAAAAGCCATCTGTATTCAGTAAAAGCCATACTTTGAGTGCCCATACAATCATTCTGTTTTTCACTTTCAGTATAGTATTCAGTAAATTACATTAGATATTCAACACTGGATTATAAAACAGGTTTTGTGTTAGATGATATTGGCCAACTGTAGGCTAATATGAGTGTTCTGAGCATGTTTAAGGTAGGCTAGGATATGACATTTGATAGGTTAGGTGTATTAAATGCATTTTCGACTTAGGATATCATCAACTTACAGTGGGTTTAGTGGGACACAACCCCATTGTAAACTGAAGTACAACTATATATTTTATTTTATTTTTTGAGATGAAGTCTCACTCTGTTGCCCAGGCTGGAGTGCAGTGGCTTCATCTTGGCCTACTGAAACGTCCCTCCTGAGTTAAAGTGATTCTTCTGCCACAGCCTCCCTAGTAGCTGGGATTACAGGCACGCACCACCATGCCCAGCTAATGTTTGTATTTTTAGTAGAGATGGGGTTTCACCATGTTTGCTAGGCTGGTCTCGAACTCCTGACCTCAGGTGATCCACCCACCTTGGCCTCCCAAAGTGCTGGGATTACAGGTGTGAGCCACCGCACCCAGCCTATTTATTTATTTATTTGTTTAGAGACAGAGTCTTGCTCTGTCACCCAGGTTGGAATGGAGTGGTGCTATCTTGGCTCACTGCAACCTCTGTCCCCCTGGTTCAAGCAATTCTGGTGCCTCAGCCATTTTAATAGCTGGGATTACAGGTGGATACCACCATGCCTGGCTAATTTTTATATTTTTAGTAGAGACAGGGTTTCACCATGCTGGCCATGCTGGTCTCGAACTCCTGACCTCAGTTGATCTGCCCACCTTGGCCTCCCAAAGTGCTGGGATTACAGGCATGAGCCATGGCTCTCGGCCAGTTATTTGTTCTTATGTTCATTTTAAATTGTCTGTCTCCCCAACTCCTGTTTACTAGAATAAAGTTCCATGAGAACAGGGATTTTGTTTTGTTTTGTTTTTTTGTTCTGTCACATCTCAAGCACCTAGAATGGTGTCTGGCACTTAGTAGGTTCTCAAAAAAGTTTTTTTTTGTTGAGTGAATAAATGAAGAAAGATTATCACACACATGAGACACCCCTGTTCACACTAGCAGTATCTTGGGTGGTTTTAGAAATCTGTGGATATAAATGAAGTCTGTTTTGTTTGGGGCACTCTGTTGTAGGGTAGGAGTGAGAGTTAAATACCCTTTTGTTAGCTATAACCAGAATAGAATAAACTTGTCATTTTGCAGAAGCTAAGAATACAAGTTACTAAAAAGTAATTGACTGTATCCTTTCTTGCTTTCTTTGGCTACAGATCCCCAGCATCCTTAGGGTACCATCTCTACCCAGAGGGACCGGGTGAGAGACTGTGGGTAGACTAGTACAACCCAGTTACAGAAAACTGATAGGTGTGCCAGGGAATCACTTGAGTGTTATTGAACATTCACTGACCTAGTGTTTTCTAAGATTTTCTATTAAGCAACTCATTTCTTCTCAAATAGAGACTGGAGTAGAAATAAAGGTTGGGCATGGTGGCTCAGGAAAAAAAAAATAACTTATTAGTTAGTCAATATGTTATAATCCATGTACAGAGATATATGTATGTATGTTGTTGTTGTTCTTTTTTTTTTTTTTTTTTTTGACAGAGTCTTGCTCTGTCGCCCAAGCTGGAGTACAGTGGTGCAATCTTGGCTCACTACAACCTCTGCCTCCAGGGTTCAAGCCATCCTTGTGCCTCAGCCACCTGAATAGCTGGGATTATAGGCGTGCATCACCACACCCAGTTAAATTTTGTATTTTTAGTAGAGAAGGAGTTCCGCCATGTTGGCCAGGCTGGTCTTGAGCTCTTGACCTTGAGTGATCCACTGGCTTTGGCCTCCCAAAGTGCTGGGATTACAGGTGTGAGCCAGAGCCCAGCCCTAGATAAAAAAAGACATCTGTCTTTTTTTCTGTAAATGTCTTTCTATACGATAAGAGTTTCCCACAATCTTTGGTCTCTGATTTGAGGGAAAAACACTCTGTAACTAATTCTGCCTTTTCCTAGCTTTTCAAAGTCATCAAAGCAAGGTCTTTAATGCCTGACTCTCTCTGAAGTACCTTGTAATGAGCTTATTGTTTGAGCAAAGGTAACTTGACATTCCCATTTCTAATCAACAGCCAGCTTTCAAAGCATTGTTTTGAGTGGCTCTAGTTGGATCTCCAAATGTGACCTGGACTGATCAGAGGCTTGAAAGGTATGCTTTTATTTCTGCATATGGGGCCAAATTTGGTGGAGTTGCTTACCTTTTCAAAAAATCAACAGTAGAAGTCAGAGTGACACCATCTTGTTGGGGAAGTGGTCAGTCAAATAAAGTATAAGGTGTTAAAAGCGCAAGAAGAAGGTAACAGTTCTGGAAGGAGGAAAAACAGTTACTTCAATTTAGGAAGGAAAATGGTTGACTTGAACAGAGGTGGACAACCCAGCATGCTTGCTCTGGGAATCACTCACCAAGAAACTGTTACCATGGAGTCAACAGGGTCCTGGATTCCAACTCCAGCTCCCTATTGGACAAGCTGTGAATCTGAGTTTCTGCATTTGTAAAATTAAGATAATAGTGTGAACTTCATAAGGTTTTTGTGAAGGTTTTGTGAGGTGATACTAGGGTTTCCTCTCTTTCTTAGATCATCTAACTTGGCTCTTCATTACGAGGCCATCATCTTTGCTTGTACCACTCCCCTTTCCTGAGTATCCTCTTCATTCTTTTCAGTCATTCCCTTCCCTCCTTCAGAACTGATTTTATCCAAGAGGTCTAACCCCAGGCTAATCACTTCTTATTTCCGTATTCTCCTAGACCAAATTCATCTAATCTATTAGCCTATCTAGTTTATAATGCATTATTCTGTATTCACTTATGAGTAGCATTTGTGGCTTTGTAATTGTCTTTTATTTTCATGATTTATCTCTAAGGTTAAATAGTAAATTCCTCAAGGACAACTGTATCTTCTACTTTTCTGTTTGCATTCTGTGTTCTTATGGGCCTATTATACTACAGCATCAAGGTAGATATTCACTAATAGAAAGAGGTAGGGGCTCCTAATCACCACTGCTGTCTTGGGGCACCACACATGAGCCTCTTTATGTTCCCCCTAGATGAGTAATAGGAATCAGAAAACTGCTGCTATCCCTAAGTGAACCCAGCAGAGGATAAAAGTGAATTATAAGTAACATTTGTACTTTAAAGCTTTTATTTTTTAACCCTTTCAACAACTCTATGAGGTATATGATATTATTTTCATTTTATAGATGAGAAATGGAAGTTCAGAAACATGTCTAAGGTCACACAGGTAGAAGGTAGCAAAGACGGTGTTCAGGCATGGGTCTGCTACCTCCACGTCCACTGTTTCTACTGAGCCAGGGTTGCTGTGCACTGGGTCACTGGAGGGTGTTGGACTAACTGCATTCCTGAAACTTGTCTGGGTGTGGCTTACCACCCTTGGATTTAGAGCTGGATTGATCTGGTCAAGTGGCAGGATTAGGAGAAAAAATACTGGTTGACTATAGAAGTGCGGACCTATGCAGTATGTATATGGATGTGAAGATATGCTATAGAATATGTATATACTATAAGTACAATGTATTTGTACTATATAGTGTTAAAGTAAGATTAACTAAAAATGCTAACATGGTAGTCTACTAAGTAGATATTTAAATTATGTTCTATTATGTATTTCCCTCCATTTCTAATGTTTTTTTTAACTTTCACTTTTCTAAACAAAAAATTAATCGTATTATCCAAAGCAATAGATAATTTGTCCTCTTCAAAATAGAGCTGATTGAAGGATAGAAGAGATCTAAAGGTAAGAGAAGAAAGTGATTTTACCAGCAGGCTCAGGAGGGTCGAGCCCAGTGAGGCTCGATCACTGCAGCTCTCTCCTGATAATGAGGTCACATGTCCCAGCCTGTAGGCCATTGGAGCTTCCAGAGTGGCATACTCTGCCCCTGTCCAATTTCAATACTGCTGGCAGAGGCTGGCAATGATCAGAAAAAGAACCAGGTCTTGTTTGATAGGTCTAAGGAACTACTAGCCCAGTTTAAAAGCCACCCTATACCTACTGAACAGCTAAGAACTTAGGCAACCAAGAAATGACCTGGGTACTGAGGCCCCAGGTTGGATTTAAAGTGTTCCAGGTCACTTTATGGTGCTCCCAGTCTCCGCCCTTCCTCCATTGAAGGAGGTTGGACTGATGTTGACCCAAATTTGAGATTCAGATCTTGGAGCACCATTATGTCCTGAGAAAACAGTATAGCTTTGGAGTGAAAAAGCTCTGCGTTCAACTTTTAGCTCTGGGACCCCAGGCAAGTTACTTGGCGACTAGATCTTGGAGTTACAGATTTCTAAAAGGAGAATAATGTCATGCACAGAGGATTCTTGTGGAGATTTTACTAATTGTGTAAAGCACCTGGCAGAGAGAAAAAACTTGATACACTGGTCTCCCTCTGCTTCTCCAGCACACACCCTTATCACTGCTCCTAAGTTAGCATGGCAGAGGAGGGTCTGGTCTTAGTGAAGCCCAATCTCAACCAACGAGGTGACTCTGCTGCAGAGGCACACCTATGCAAGCTATGGCAGCACTTACAGCATAAGAACTTATTTGACATGGATCAGATCTTTACCAGATTTGTATTTAATAGGTTAGAATCACAGTCTGAGAGAGGAGAAATGAGAGGAAGAATGGAAAAGCTAATAAATGATTATAAATTAGAACCTCTGATAGAACTTAAAGAAATTGTCTCTTACTTGGAGAAAAGAAGATTGAAAGTAATTTAACAACTCTTCAAGACAATGCATGAAGGATAATCAGCAGGATAATGGTCCTAATCCCCAAGGCCAGAAAAAGAGGAATGAGTTGAATTTGCATTACAGAGGGAGGGAGAAAGATTAAATTTAAGGCAAAACTTCTCTAGAAGAATATTATTAAACACTGGGATAGGTGACCGCAGAAGCCTATGGAATTTTCTTTCATGGAGCTCCATAAAAACAGAGAGCCCCTGTTTGTCTGGTTTGTGAGAGGTACTGACCCAGCTCCAGAAATCTGAGGTAGTGGGGCAGGAGGGAAAAGGGATGGAGAATATCGCAGAGATAGTTCTTGAGCCCTGGAAAATACAAGTTAAAGCTCTTGGAAAGCTTTCAGGGAAAAGAAGCAACATTCATCTTTGACTAGGAAACAGAATCTGAATGCTAGTGCAAGAAAGAACATGCGGGGTGGGGAGAAGGTGCGGGCAAAGGGGAGGAAAGGAGGCGATCCATTTTGTTTCCACATTGCAGGCACCACTCCACTCCTAGTGGAGCAATCCTAAATTTCTTTCTGTGGGCCTCAGTTTCCTTTCAAGCGCTTAGATTAAGCACTCTCTTAAGCACTCTCTTGAGTCTCATCCAATCCTGAATTTGTGTTTATAAAACTGATCCAGGGAGTGTGAGTAAATCTGTGAAGAGCTACTTCAGCCCCAAACCCGGTGGTGTTGGGTGGATTGGTCCTGCACAGAGGGACAATGCACCTGCATAGGCGAAAACTGGGGCTGGGCCAGAGTCATAGGCTTCAATCCCTGCTTTTCAGCCACTAGCAAGTTGTTCATCTTCTCTGAACTTCAATATCTTCATTTGTAAAATGTAGACAGTAATAGCTTCTTTGGCCGTTTTGAGTTTAAATTAGATAATGCAAGTAGAACAAGTAGTACAATAATATCTAATAACTCCCATATTCAGGAATATAAGTACCAATAAAATGGTACCTATTGTATTAATAGAATTTGGATGAGAATTTTTAAGCCTTTTTATTTCTCATCTTTTCATTTCTACCTTTATTGGATTTGTAGAATCTATTACAGTCAAATCATATAGTTTGGTGTTGTGGTGGTGATGTTTTTTGTTTGCCTTTAACACACTTGCCTTTACTTGTTTTGGCAGAAGGGATCCTAATTCATTCAGCTTTCCCGAATGTCGTATAAAAACACATAACAGATGTTCACGTTCCTAGTTGTTTCTACATATTCTCTGCTCTTTTAAATGTGTAATATAGAAGCAAGTAATTATTTAGCAGTTCCGGTGGCTTTGCATCATTTTGGCATTCATAGCAAGCCCCCGTTACTGAGATATTTGCGGCCTCTCTTTAACATGGTCAGTCAGGGTTCCTCGGTATTCTGTTGATGTCAACTTTTTAGCTATCCTTCTCTGCATATTGACTTATCCCTTTGCAACTTCATATTGTCGCTTTTAACAGTGTTTCCAACTAAAACCCCCTATTTGACTCTTCAAAAGGCTAGACTCCCCACCCCCAGTTTGACACCGACAGGCAGGCTGTGGGATGTGCACCCGGTTGATACAGAACCAAGCTCCACCAAGCTGAAAGGGCGCGTCGCCTGGGCCAGGGTGGGGCACCAGGTTATGAGCGGCCTCCTGCCTTTTGGGTTTGCTTCCCCGCAGGGGACACCGTAGGCGGCTGTGCGGTCCGGTCACTGCCCCCCGCCCCTCGCGTCCGGCCGCGCCGTGGGTTGCGGTCTCCGTGGGGGTGGCAGCTCCTGTCCGGGAGGTTTGCGCCTGGCGGGGCACCCCAGAGCCGCGAAGAGCCGGTAGGCGAGGCCAGGGCGGGGTGGGGCGCGTCCAGGCTGGAAGGGCAAACTCGGGCAGCGCAGGGGGCGCAGAGGGCAGCGGGCGGGCGGACGCGCGGCGGAGGCGCGAGCGGGACTAGGGCTGGCTAGTGCCGGGGCCGCCCGCCCGAGGGGGAGGAGGCTGTGTTGCCCTTGCTGCAGGTTCGCTGTCGAGCGCACAGGAGGCAGGGACATGGGTAGGGTGCGGTCTGCGCGGGGCCCGAGCCCGGATCCCTTCCATTTCCCCTCTCACTCGGCCCCGGGCCGCGCCGCAGACGGCAGCAGCTCCCGCTCCGCCCGAGCCGCCTGACCGCCGGGCCGGGGTGCTAACCGCGGGGCCCTGCAGCCCGCCGGCCCGGCCAGCCCAGCCCAGCCCGGCGGCCCGCAGCCCCGCCGCCCGCCGCCCCCCGCCGCCGCCGCGTTGCCAAAACAAACGGGCCGGCCTATTTATTGGCGGCCGGCGAGCCCGGCAGCTCAGAGTCGAGGCGCCGAGGGGGACAGCGCGCCGCCACCAGCTCGGGCCCCGGGCCCCCGCCCCGCACTTGAGTCCCGCCGGCCCTAGCCGCACCGCGCCGCCCATGGCGCCCCCGCCTGGAGCCCCCCGGAGCCACCCGGACGCCTGAGCCCCCGCAGCGCTCCCGTCGACTCGCCTGCCCATCAGCCCACCAGGAGTCCTCGCCCGCCGCTTCCCCGGGTTCCCCGGCCATGTCTCCCGCCCGGCTCCGGCCCCGACTGCACTTCTGCCTGCTCCTGTTGCTGCTGCTGGTGGTGCCGGCGGCATGGGGCTGCGGGCCGGGCCGGGTGGTGGGCAGCCGCCGGCGACCGCCGCGCAAACTCGTGCCGCTCGCCTACAAGCAGTTCAGCCCCAACGTGCCCGAGAAGACCCTGGGCGCCAGCGGACGCTATGAAGGCAAGATCGCTCGCAGCTCCGAGCGCTTCAAGGAGCTCACCCCCAATTACAATCCAGACATCATCTTCAAGGACGAGGAGAACACAGGCGCCGACCGCCTCATGACCCAGGTGAGCGCGATCCGCCCTACCAGCGCGCCGCCGCCGAAGCACCGCCACCTGCCCGGCCCTACCCACCCCCGGCACCTTTTCTCGACTGGCTGGCACGCTCCCTGGCACCTGCCCCTCTCGCCAAGCCCCCCTGCCTCCTGCCCACGATGGGCTGGCCAGGGGTCCAGGCAGGAGTGTCAGCATCCCCAAGCCCGGCGGAGACTGCTAGAAGAGCTCCTCGCTGCCAAGCCCCACAGCCCAGCAGGTTGGCGGCGGCTCCTCTGCCCCAAAGTACTGGCAGCTCAGCCAGACGCGGCACTCGGAGGTACCTCTACCCAGCTGCCTCCTGCGCCTCCGGGACCCACGCAGTCCTTCCCGGCCTAACCTTCTGCACAGCTGTGCCCCTTTCATTTTGAAACCTTTCGGCACCCCTGAGGCAAAGAATCTCTTGTTGCGTAGGGGCACCACGGCCTTTCCTCCCTGTGCGCTCTTGGTTCTATGCGCTGCCCCCTCCAGGAGCAGCGTCCCGGCTGGGTCTGGGGTTAAGAACAGCGAGGAAGAGTTGAATGGGGAGGCGGAGGTGGGAAAGGGAACCCGCTCAGCGAGCCCACGTGTCTGTTCGGAGAGCTGAGGGGTGCTACTGCGGTGGAAGGGTAGGTTGTTGGGGTCTTTGGGCTCTGGAACTGAGCTTAGGGTATTCCTGGGCTTGGTGGTGGAAGAGAGGGGCTGAGATGCCGAAGGAGGCAGGGAACCAGGGCTGACGCTAGTCTCTGCATGCTGGGAGCGGGACCCGCGCTCCACCCAAGCTTAGAGGCGCAAACTTCCTTCTCTGCAGCCAGGTCCGCGAGGGGGGAGACCTTCACCCCCTTCCTCCGGGGTCTCCCGAGGCTTCCCCCTGAAAGCAGGCCCCTGACTTTCTAGATCCGTTGGGAAGAGCAGCTAGACTCAGGGCCCTCAGCATGCACCCTGGCGCCGGGGCTGGCCGGCCCGTGTCGGGGCCGAAGGTTGGCTGGTGGCCGGGCCGGGCCGGGCGCCGAGGAATGCAGATAAGGATCCGGGCCACGGGCTGGGCAATCATTGACAGCGCACGCCCGGGCTCTGGACCCGAGAGGGGGCGGTGGCAGTGAGGGAGAGAGGCGGGGAACCAGGGCTGCAGGCGGGCATAGGTGAGGGGCTAGAAGCCTGACAGCAGGGTCTACAAAGGAGCAAGCGGAACTCCCTTCCCAGGCAGTAAGCACCCCCAGCCAGGCTGTGCACCAGCGAGGACCTGCGAGGCCCTGGGTTGTAGCTGCTATTGGCTCCTAGGAGGCTGAGTCCAAGGGTCTGTGAGGCCCAGGCTCTGCAGGGTGGGGGTAGGTTGAGTCTTGGGCTGCCTACACTTGTTGGCGCCTTGAATCTCAGAGTTGAGGACTGGTGGAAGGGCCTTTCCCCTCAGGCCAAGGCCTCTGCCCCAGCTTCTTCTCAGAGTCAGCTGCACAGTCCCTTGGGCTCTCAGGACCCAGGCATGCCAGGAGGCAGCAACCAGGGATGGCCGCTTCCGTCCTTCCCCCAGGGCATGGCTCTACCCCAGCTCCACATGAGGAGGGTGGTGGAGCTGGCTCCCTGAGATCAGAAGCTTGGTTTATGGAGTTCCTTCCCACGGTATAGGGGCGGGCCACCGGTGCAGAGGTCCTGGAGGTCTGGGATTGTCAGCCCCTTATGTGCCTTGCAGAGGAAGACGCTGCATGTGGCCCTGCATTGGGCGGCCCTGGCGCTAGTCCACTGGTTTCTGATTTCCTGGCCCTGTCATCTCTAGCGGGGGTGTGGGCCAGTTTGGGATTATAAGAGGGTCCTGGCAGGAGTCCCCGGTGATGCTCGAGGGATCCAGGCAGACCGGCGATTCCCCTCCAACACACCCCCTGAAGCTCCTGAGACACTCTGCACCTGCCGCGCCTCCAGAGCCCGTCGTCCCCAGGCCTCAGCCCTGAGGCTGCGGTGACACCTACTGGGCACCTCGGGCCTTGCACGCCTTGCAGGCCCGCCGCAGGCAGTCGACTCCGCTGCCACTCCTCCCTCCCGGCCGCTGGCTGGCCCTCCTGCCTTGGAGGCACAGAGGGACCGGGCGCTGAAAGGTGTAGTCCTGTCTGTGGAGGGATGGATACCCAGAGCTGAAGACAGCACAGGGAGGGAGGGGACCTCTACCTACCAGAGAAGGCGCCGGCAGGGCGCTTGCCTCCATGCCTCCTCCAGATTTGTGATACCGTCGTGCGGTCTAGATCCCCGGGGGAGGCTGTATGCTAGGGAGGGAGCACTTCAGGGCCCTCTGTTCCTAAGGGAGAGGGACAGCACCCTCCCGGGCTTCCAGCTCCCGTGGGTGTGGCGGGAGAGTTCTGGGCGAGGCTGCGCCTACACCTGCACCTCGGCCGTCTCCTCCCGCCGATTTCGCTCCAGCTGATTTCGCGCACATTCCTCTCCCAGCGCTGTAAGGACCGCCTGAACTCGCTGGCTATTTCCGTGATGAACCAGTGGCCCGGTGTGAAGCTGCGGGTGACTGAGGGCTGGGACGAGGACGGCCACCACTCAGAGGAGTCCCTGCATTATGAGGGCCGCGCGGTGGACATCACCACATCAGACCGCGACCGCAATAAGTATGGACTGCTGGCGCGCTTGGCAGTGGAGGCCGGCTTTGACTGGGTGTACTACGAGTCAAAGGCCCACGTGCATTGCTCCGTCAAGTCCGGTGAGCCGCCGCCGGGGGGCTGGGCCCGGGGCCGGGGCCGGGGCCGCAGGGCGTGGGCAGGAGGCCTAGTGCCAAGAAGGTGAAGAGTCCCGCCCGGGGATGGAGGCAGGGATCCGGGGGAAGAGGACATCAGCGGCGCTCTCCAAGGCTACTCCTGACCTTGACTGCCTGCTCATCCCATGCCTGGTAGTGTCATGGTAGGAGCCTAGGGAGATAGGGCCCTGTCCCAGGGCTGCTGGGTGCTGACCTGGTGGCCCACAGTCCAGAGCCTGCCACAGGAGGTGCAAGACAGAGCAAGCTGGACAGATGGAGGAAGCCAGGCTTCCAGAAAAGGCCTCCCCACCCCACCTGGTGCAGAATAAGGTGGGTGGTGGGGCCAGGGGCCGGGATATGCCCAGACACCTGCATGCCTGACCAGGAGCCCAGAGGCTCAGAACCCATCACCCAGTTGCAGGTCAGCCCTCCCTGGGGCGCAGGCGTCCCCAAACTCAAACTCTACACCCCGTGCCCTGAAGCTGGACATTTCAGGGCAAAGCCAGCCAGGAGAGCCAGACTAAACAAAGTGGACTCAATAAAGTGGATTTTCCCAGATTGGCCGCATTGTTGATCAGAATCGGCAGGCACTGGGCCTCACCCCTCCCTCAAGTCTTGTCAGCACCCTGTCAACTACACTGAACCCAGCCATGGAGGCTCCAAAAGGTTCCTGTGTGGCTTCCAGCCTAGCCCCACCTGGCTGCCGGCTCAGCCCTTCACATTGGCAGCATGTAGTAGTCGCACTCTCATAGACCCACATACTGATCCCAGGCCCACATGTTGATATTCCTGACCCTACCCTGACCCACAACCACACTCTGAACCTTCCACTCAGTACTTCCCCTGCCAACTGTGTCTACTGCAAGCCCCATCCACCCTTCACCACAAACACCAGCCCACGACAGCCACTTCTGTTCATTACTCCTGACCCCCAAACACTGTTCTCCAGCTCACTTGCTGATGCCGCAGGTGTCCTGTCCCTGCACAGGGACTCAGCACATGAACTGAAGATGGTGACTGTGTCCTCGCCCCTGGCCTGCTCCTGACCCAACCATTCACTCCGAGGCTGCCCAGGAGTCTGCCTTCGCCCCACTGGGTGGGCTTCTCTCACATCCCTACGTTCAAAGGGCCAGCTCTGTTACAGAACCTGGGGAATCAGCCTGAGAGGGCAATTTTTGGGGAGGGTCTGAGCAAGGGGTGTGAAATAACAAAACATCTAGGCCTCGGAGGAGCTAAGCAACCTCCTGCTCCATGAGGCAGCCCTTTCCTTCTCATCCACTGGGTCTTGGAGCCCTACTGTGCTCCTCTCGTTGGCAAGGTATTAGGCTGGGGAGGAGGGGGCAGAAGATCACATTGGAGTGAGGGATGGGGGCAGTGAAGTGTGGGTTCAAGCCTGCATAGGAAGTGGGCGGCAGGAGCCAGGATATGGTGACAGGGGCTCTCTGGGAGCAAGAGGAGCTCTGGCTGGCTGGGGTGGCCAAGGGAGGGTCATTGTGACGGGGAGGCCGAGTTACACAGCAGTAACACCTTCATGTCCCTTTCTCCCACAGAGCACTCGGCTGCAGCCAAGACGGGTGGCTGCTTCCCTGCCGGAGCCCAGGTACGCCTGGAGAGTGGGGCGCGTGTGGCCTTGTCAGCTGTGAGGCCGGGAGACCGCGTGCTGGCCATGGGGGAGGACGGGAACCCCACCTTCAGTGATGTGCTCATTTTCCTGGACCGCGAGCCCCACAGGCTAAGAGCCTTCCAGGTCATCGAGACTCAGGACCCCCCACGCCGCCTGGCACTCACACCCGCTCACCTGCTCTTTACGGCTGACAATCACACGGAGCCGGCAGCCCGCTTCCGGGCCACATTTGCCAGCCACGTGCAGCCTGGCCAGTACGTGCTGGTGGCTGGGGTGCCAGGCCTGCAGCCTGCCCGCGTGGCAGCTGTCTCTACACACGTGGCCCTTGGGGCCTATGCCCCACTCACAAGGCACGGGACACTCGTGGTGGAAGATGTGGTGGCATCCTGCTTCGCGGCCGTGGCTGACCACCACCTGGCTCAGTTGGCCTTCTGGCCCCTGAGACTCTTTCACAGCTTGGCGTGGGGCAGCTGGACCCCTGGGGAGGGTGTGCATTGGTACCCCCAGCTGCTCTACCGCCTGGGGCGTCTCCTGCTAGAAGAGGGCAGCTTCCACCCACTGGGCATGTCCGGGGCAGGGAGCTGAAAGGACTCCACCGCTGCCCTCCTGGAACTGCTGTACTGGGTCCGGAAGCCTCTCGGCCAGGAGGGAGCTGGCCCTGGAAGGGACCTGTGCTGGGGTGCACTGGCTCCTGCCATCTCCTCTGCCATGGAGATACATCATTGAGACTTGACTGGGCAACACCAGGGTCCCCCACCCCAGTCGTGGTGTAGTCATAGAGCTGCAAGCTGAGCTGGCGAGGGGGTGGTTGTTGACCCCTCTATCCTAGAGACCTTGAGGCTGGCACGGCGACTCCCAACTCAGCCTACTCTCACTATGAGTTTTCATACTCTGCCTCCCCCATTGGGGAGGGCCCATTCCATCTGTCTTAGGCCCCTTTGGGTGGGCTTGCACCTCAGTTGATGCTGCTAAATTCCCTGGGAGCCAGCATGGAACTGGCTGGACCCGATGCTGTCCAGAACTGGGAAGGCCACAGGGGTGGGGCAGCCATCCCGGCCATTCTGAGGTATGACATTCCTCCCCGGCCACACTCCTCAAGACACATCCAGAGACTGTTGCCGTCAGTGGGCAGAGTTCTGTGTTCTGGCCAATGTGACTATAGTGCCGGGGACTGGGGGAAGTGGGCTGGATGTGCTTGCCACCCCCCGGGCTAAGCTCCCTCTTCTGCTGAACCATGATCCCCACCCCTTCCGCTGGTCAGTCTCCCATACCTTATTTATTGGTGCGGAGGGGGAAGCCCATGGGAGAATTTTGGGGATGTTTTGGTCTTTTCTTCCTTTTGTAATAAAAATTATTTAAGTTGTTAGAGCCACAGAGTCCAAGATGCTGAGAGGGGACAATTCACAGATAGTTTGGAGCCCTGGAAGGGTCTGTCCAGGGTTTTCTTCCCTCCTCAGAGAGGCCTGGCTCACCTTCCTCCAAGGACAGAAACTCCAAGCCTTCCACCGTCGCTGCAGGTCCATTCCCACCCAGTAGCTCTGCAAAGCCCCTACAGAGAGCTGTGCTCTGCACAGGGCAGGGCCTTCACACTGACCTCACCGTTTACCTCAAACAAGGATGGATCCGAGAGAGAACAGAGGTGACAAGTCCATGGTCACCTCACTCATCTATAACCATGCCCTTGTGCTCTCAGGGTCTGGGCTTCTGACTCTTCCCTGTTGGTAATGGACCACAGTATGAAAAGATTCTGTAAAATTCACATTTATCTTGTGGACTATTCTGACTTCTCGGATAGGTCAGAGATCTCTAATCCAGCAGTTCTGAAACGTCAGGATCACCTGGGAAGCTTGTTTAAAGATGATTCCTGGCCCTACTTCCAGGATTCCACTTTTTTTTTTTTTTTTTTTTTTTTTTTGAGATGGAGTCTCACTCTGTTGGTCAGGATGGAGTGCAGTGGCACAATCTCGGCTCACTGCAAGTTCCGCCTCCTGGGTTCACGCCATTCTCCTGCCTCAGCCTCACAAGTAGCTGGGACTACAGGTGCCTGCTGCCATGCCTGGCTAATTTTTTTTTTTTTTTTTGTATTTTTACTAAAGACGGGGTTTCACCGTGTGAGCTAGGATGGTCTTGATCTACTGTCCTCGTGATCCACCCACCTTGGCCTCCCAAAGTGCTGTGATTACAGGCATGAGCTACTGCACCCAGATCCAGTGCAGTAGATCCAGTGCAGTAGATCCAGTGCAAGGCCCAGGAGCTTAGTTTTGCAAACACCCCAAACATGGCAGATGGTCCATGGGCCACACTCAAGAACTGCTGCTTAGTCCAGAGGAGGCCCGGTTTACTGCCAAGACAGCATGACCCCCTTCTTTACTTTCCCTTCATCCCTCCATCCCAATGGAAATTTTTCTATACTCACTACAGATAAGCTGAGGTCCTAGGTCCAGTGATACAAAATTTTCAGGAGTTTTGTGAGTCAGTTGAAATAGGCACAGTGAGGCCGGGCGCGGTGACTCAAGCCTGTAATCCCAGCACTTTGGGAGGCCGAGGCGGGTGGATCACGAGGTCAGGAGATCGAGACCATCCTGGCTAACATGGTGAAACCCCGTCTCTACTAAAAATACAAAAAACTAGCCAGGCATGGTGGCGGGTGCCTATAGTCCCAGCTACTCGGAGGCTGAGGTGGGAGAATGGCGTGAACCCAGGAGGCGGAGCTTGCAGTGAGCCGAGATCGCGCCACTGCACTCCAGCCTGGGCGACACAGTGAGACTCTGTCTCAAAAAAAAAAAGAAATAGGCACAGTGGCCATAGAACACTGGAAATTGGCAGAGACTACAAATTAGGGTTTCCCCCCACCTTGGGGAGCTAGTTGTTGAAGTGTGCCACTGCCCAGGCTCTGTCCTCTTACACAGATGACTGTGTTGAAAGTGGTGGGGATGACTGTTCAGACTCTTAGCTTATCCTCTCTTCACATCCATTGAAGAAAATGCCAGAGAAAACCATTATTCTGTGGTCTGTGTCATCTGGAGAAATCGGGCTCCACTGGCTGTATTGATAACTGCTATCATTTAATGATGACTAACCCTTGCTAGGCATCATTCTAGATCTTTACACTCAGTAGCCCATTTAATGCTCATAATGACCCTACGTGGTGTGTACTTCATTTAATATTACCACTTTCCAGAAGAGAACACAGAAGCACAGGGAAAAACTTGCCCAAGATTACACAGCAAACAACAGAAGCAGAATTTGAATCCTTCCAGACTGGCTCTTGTGCACATTGTTTTTAACCCCAAGCTTTTCCTCTGGGGAACTCAGATTTTCTCTGGAAGGTAACATTCAGCATCTGAGGTCTGGAAATCTGCTTTGTCAACACATCTAGAGTGGACCCATCTCTCTGTGGCAGACTCTTACTGACCAGGCTCACAGGGACCAAAATGTTCATGAACTCATTCACAGTGAGAAATATCAGGCCAAGGTCAAGATGCTCTTGTCCATTCATTCACACATTCTCTCCCTGTAGACATTCTACCTGGGAGATCAGATTGCAGTGACAAGTTGTTGGTGAGTGTGGATGCATGCAGTGGATGACTCCCCAGGTCATGGGGGAAGGAGTGGGGGGGCGCCTCTCCTACTAGGGTTGGGCACATGTGGTCCAGCAGACACAGTCATTTGGTGTCCCTAGACCTTTCTGTTCTAGATGGGCCTCCTCAGGGAAAAAATTCATTCTTCAGACAAAGATTTCAAAGATTTCAAAGACAAAGAACTTTGTATGAATTCAGTCCCTCAAAAGAACAAATTTGGGATGGGAGTTGGACCGTACAGCTTTTCCTGGAATCCTGGGCCCAGATATGAAGAAACAAGGAGACAGCCTAGAGATCATCTTTCGCGTCTGCAGTGTGGTGGCCCAAATCTCTCCCATCCTCTGTACAGTGCCGAGACCCAGAGGAGGGTCATTTGCACTGCCCAGACCCAGGCAGTGCAGATCCGACGCCTCCTTCTCCACTTGGGCCCAAGCTTAGCACCAAAGGCTGCTGCATCCACAACTGTGACGGTCACTCATAGTCAATGCTTATTTTTTTTTTTTATTTTTTGAGACAGGGTCTCATTCTGTCACCAGGCTGGAGAGCAGTGGCATGATCTCAGTTCACTGCAGCCTCTGCCTTAGGTTCAAGCAATTCTCCTGCCTCAGCCTCGCAAGTAGCTGGGATTACAGATGCATGCCACCAAACCCAGTTAATTTTTTGTATTTTTAGTAGAGACGGGGTTTTGCCATGTTGGCCAGGCTGGTCTCAAATTCCTGGCCTCAAGTGATCTGCCCACCTCAGCCTCCCAAAGTGCTGAGATTACAGATATAAGCCACCGCGGTTGGCCAATCTCATAGTCAGTGTTAATGGATGCCACTCCATGTCAGGCACTGTGCCCAAGTTGGGGGAAAGAGGCAGTGCCTGTCTTCAGGGAACTCCTAAGTTGGGAGGGAGAGGTGTGGGAGACAGGGATATCCACATGGTGCACCAACTGCTGTGGCTGACATCCTCACAGTGGCTACTGAAGCACCATGGAGTGGCTGGTGATTAGGAAGACTTCCTGAAGGCGATGACGCTACAACATGGGGCAAGAAGGAGTTTGCCTGGCAGGCATGTGGAAGAGATCCAGGCTAAGGACATAGTTAAATCAAAGGTTTAGGGGCTTGCAGGCTTAGAGGAACCACCATGAGGTCAGCATGGTAAAGTTATGTGGGTCATGTGGGCTTGGCAAAAACCAAAGTGGAGACAGAGGCAGGAGGCAGATGACACAGAGCCTGTGTTGCACACAATAGGACTCAATCCTGGGGGCCCTCAAACAGAGGAAGCTCATGACTAGGTTCTTCCAAAAGCTCATCTGGCTACAGTATGGAAGGCAGACCAGAGGGAACAATTGTGGAAGTTGGTGTCCTAGACTAGGGAAGTGGCCCTAGGGTCATAAAGAAGGTGATGAATTGTAGACACTTAGGCAACAGAGTGGCCAGGATGGAAGCCAGGGTTGGATGAGCCAGGGGATGAGAAAAGGGCCCAAGTCAACTTTGGGGGTTTTAAATAGGAAATCCAGCTCCCCCACCCCCAGCATCCTTGACCTTGGACCTTGGTCTTCGGGCCCTAGTGGCTGCACCTGTAAGGGTGATGTCCAGGGCTTTCCTGTAGAGATATCCTCTCTCCCTGTCATCCAAGAGTCTACTTGGGTTCAAGGTACCCTCCAAGAACCTGTTCTGTCTGCCTGCCTCTCCGCTCTATCTTGGAAATGCGTGGGAAAGAAATTCAGAGTAGCCTCTGATATCCCAGTCCAGGCAAAATGCAAGACCTATGCCTAAGTCCACAGGTCCCTGGGAGGACCTGGAATGTCAGGGTCTAGGAGTCACAATGGGGAACTTCCTGGCTGCGAGGCCTCTGGAGCTGCCTGGGCCAGTTACCTTCTATAGAAGCTCACTGCACCCTGGTTCCCCTATCTGGCTGTGCTGGGGCCTCTCCATAAGTACTCTTCCTCAGGCGGGCCTTGCAGCCTCCTCTCTTTTGTTTGGAAAGCCCCCAGTCACCGCTTGCATGGCTCTTTGGAAGCCCTGCACGCCTGCACTCAGCCATCTTCCCTAAGACACACAGGTCTCAGGATAGAATGGCTTCTGACAGTGAGTGGTCTTGTGTTGGAAAGGGCTGAACCCAATGCACATGGCCTTTAGACAGCAGAGCCCTAGCACCTATGCCACCTGTGTGGGAACTGGAAATAGGAGCCCTCCATTGAAATATTTGGTAAGAAGTGCTCCCTCAGGGACACTCAACTAGAAAAGGCAGCTCTCCTGGTCTGGTGCCCAGAGCAGGAAGTCCATTTAGAAGAGACTAATGCAGGGTATATGCTGGGACTTTCAGAGCGTGTCTGGATTGCAGTCCCCCTGCTCGCTCAACCTAGAGCCCTGTGCAGTGTACAACTTTTACAGCCATCAATTCTGGTCCTGGTGGGCCTGGGCTTTTGCCAGGCTTAGCAGATTCTGCCAGGGATGAAGATTCAGAGAGAAGCTCCACACAGTGTGACACCAGAGGAAGTGCAGAGCAATTAGACAAGACTAGGGGCAGGATGCGCAGTGCTCAGAGACTTCCTGGGGCTGGTGTTGGTCTGGGTCTTCAGGGGTATGAGTGACTTGGGCAAGGGCAGGTGGGTGGATCATCAGGAGCAGATGTACAGAGGGGAAGTTCAGGGCATGCCCAGGGACTGGGAGCCAGTGTAGTTGGGGCTAGAAGTTTGAGGAGGGGAGACTTCAAAATGGGAGGTGGGGAAGGGAAATGCTCTATCCCATGGCAGGAATGGAGTTGAGGGCCTGGAGGGAAATGCCCCAGCAGGTAGTGTGCCAAAGAGGGCTGGGCTCCCGCAATGGAGGACTTCTCTGGAGAACACAGACCCAGCATCCCACCTTGGGGGGCGCCCCTTCAGGGCAAACCTCCTTGGCAGGGTAGGTGGTGGCAGCTTCCCAGCCTGTGCCTTCTGGTCCCTGGGTGGTTGTACCTTCTGGGGCTCGGCCCCACCTCCCACACCTCAGCCTGGTTCTCAAAGCCTCTTTGTTTCACGGGGCCAAGTGGTGGCCAGCTCGGATCTGATAAGGCCCAGTTGGGTAGATATAGCCGCGCCCTGTGTGCCTCACCGGCCTGAGTCACACCTGCCGCCTGGCACGCATGCACATCCCATCCACCCCAGCTGGGCCTTCTGCCCAGGCAGGGTCAGGGTTTGACCTCTGGGCTGGCCTTCCCTGCAGCCTATTTAAGAGCTCTGTCATCCGTGTGGGGAAGCAGAATTGGGGAATTATTACCCCCATTTCAGAGATAAATAAACCAAAGCCCCAAGAGGGAAAATGCTTTGCCCACAGCCATATCTTCCATAATCTATTACTCACCTACTATGGATTAGGTGTGCTACGTGTGATATTCACATGTCTTTTTTCATCCTAACAGTGTGTGACATGAGGTTGTTCCTAATTCCTACTTTGCAGATGAAGAAACAGAGGCCCAGAGAGGTGAACTCATTTTCTTAAAAATCAAACATTAGCAGAGTTCAGACCAGATCGCAGGTCTCCTACAGCAGCAAACCAAGGGGATGGGAGGGACAATCCTCACCTCAGCCAAAAGGACTGATGAACTTGGGAGTAACCAGAACCCTGTTAGAGAAGGGAGTTCTGGAGGAATAATGTTCTAGGTGCTGTGAGGGGATCCAGGATAGGGTTGGGTTGGGGGGACGGTCAAAATATGTCCACAAATTCTTTGACACTTCTCCTGTAAAGATGCTGGGTCTACCTCAAATCTGGTCTGAGGCTAGGTCAGAAAGGCCATGCAGCTTCTGCCTGGTTCTACACTAAGACCGCCATGCTGGAGAGTGTGTGCACCTAACCTATAGAGAGATGTTCCAGTCCATGGTCCAATTGACACCCCAGCTAACAGCCAGAGTCAATTGTCAGCCATGGGAGTGCACCATCTTGGACATTCAGCCCAGCCGGGCCTTCAGATGGCTGCAACCCTGGCCAAAGTCTGAATGCAACCACATGAGAGACCCCAAGCTAGAACTACATGGACAAGCTGCTTCTGAATTCCTGACTCACAAAACCACAAAATAAAATGGCTGTTCAGAACGTTGACATTTTGGAGTAACTCCTTACACAGCGATAGTAACCAGGACAAAGGGCAAAGAGGGAATGTGGACTAATGAAGCCTTCTCCTGAGGCTTTCCAGAGCCTCAAAACACAATTTGGCACAAAGGCTTTTAAAAATGGAGACTGCATGAGCCTGGAGGAGGTGTGGCCTAACACTTTGTCATCTGAAGAGGCAGCACAAGAAAACTATGAAATGGAATAAACTTGGGGCAGATGGAGATGGTGACAAAGGGGAGGATTGAATGAGCACATCTCCCCACATTCAGTTGGTTGAAAAAATCAACTGTATGTCTGCCTTTCTGGCAGTACCTCCGCAGAAGCGAGGAGTTTTGCAGTGATCCTAGAAGAAAGGAAGCTCATGGATACAAGCTTGTGGTTAGCAAGAAGTTATACATGGTCAATTGGAGAGAAATGTGATTAGAGATTTTTAAAACCCAAACGTTAAATGTTGAAGAAAGTGCTCAAGGGTTGCAGCCAGAGCTGGGAATGGGATTGGACATGCCTGTGGACCGTTGCTAGCCACATTTGCTCAGAATGTCCCTGCAAGCAGAAAATGCAGTACCTCAGCAAGAAGGTTCAGAAAGTACCCTGTTCCCCTAGCAAACTCCAGGTGCATTTGCATCTGGCTTCTGCACACACCTCTGAATGGCTGACTTAGGAAAACTCAGAGGAAAGGAACCAGGTAGATGATAGGGAATGGGTATGGCTTGGGAGAGTGGTTGGGAGTGTAGGGGTGGAAAGGATAGTGTGAGGACAGGGTTCTTGGTTTCGACCTATTAATCCTAGAGAAGCAAAAGATGGGGATGATCAAAATCTAAAAAGAGAGAGAAATAGCAATTTTATAGTGGAGAATCTCAGCAGATACCACTTTAGCCAGTTATCAAGCTAACATCACTGATAATGCATATCAACACTGTGATATAGTGCTCTGAGAAGGGCATATCACCTCTGTGTTATCCTCACTCTAATCATGAGAAATCATGACACAAACCCAGAATGAACCTTTTACAAAATAACTGACAGTACTCTTGAAAACAGTTAAGTCACGAAAGGCAAGTAAAGACTCAGGATACAGTGAAGGATACTAAGTAGGCATGAAAACTAACTGCCAAGTGGGATCCTCAACTACTGTAACAGGAATAGAACACTAATGGACAAACTTGAGATATCTAAATGCCATACTTTTGTTAATAGCATTTGTGTATCAAGGTTAATTTCCTGGTTTTGTTCTATGGTCATGTAAGATGTTAACGTAAGGGAAAGGTGGGAGAAGTGTTTATGAAAACTGTCTGTATTATTTTCGTGACACTTTGGTACATCTAAAATTAACTCCATTGGAGTGGTGGCTCACTTCTGTAATCCCAGCACTTTGAGAGGCCGAGGCGGGAAGATCGCTTGAGCCCAGGAGTTGAAGACCAGCCTGGGCAACATGGTGAAACTCCATCTTCACAACGAAAGTACAAAAAAAAATTAGTCTGGCATAGTGGCACACACCTGTGGTACCAGCTACTGGTGGTGGCAGATTGGGTGGGGGTTGGGGGGTGATGTGGGAGGATTGCTTGAACCCAAGAGGTCAAGGCTGCAGTGAGCCATAATTGTGCCACTGTACTCCAGCCTGGGCAACAAAACAAAACCCTATCTTAGTAACAATAATAATAATTTTAAAAAGAAAAATAATAAAATTAACTCCAAAATTTTAAAATGCAAAAATAACTAACAAACACAGAAAACTAACAAACACAGAATCTTATGGACCAGTTAAATGTGGGCTCTCTTGCCATACCTGAGTCCAGGCTGACTTCCACACTGAGGAAGGCCAGCCACACTGAGCCGGTGGTCATATCATAACACCTTCATTTGAGAGAGGGCTCTAGTCAGAAATGGAGTGGAAAAAGGTGTGAGGAATTAAGTAAGATGGAAAGTCACAGAATAACAGCGTTCTTCATTTACTCAGAACCTGTAATGAACCAGGCACTGTGCTAAGTTCCTTAATTCTTTTGTCTCCTATAAACCTCATAACCTTTGAGGTAGCAGTTATAGGTTTGCCTGTTTACAGATGAGGAACCTGGTTCTTACAGAAATGAAGGAAAATATTATACAGTTGATAGCTGATGGTGTTGGGATTCAAATTCCAGTCTGCTTGGCTCCAGAGTCTTTTTCCTAGCCACTCCACTGTACTGTCTTCTCGGGGGTGTTGTCATTCAGTTCAGACCTCGGGATTTCATTACATTACATTACATTAGGGTAAATGGAGAAAGAGGCGATAGAAGGTTGGAGGAAGGAGAAAGGGGGATGGCCTGGCTAGCGGGAGCTGTCCGTGGTGCTGGTCATAGAACCAGCTGGAGACTGTGTAGGTGAAGGCAGCAAGGAGAGCTACCACAGAGAAGGAGCAATGCTTAGGCTAGAAGAAAACAAGTAGTTAGCTGTGCTCACAATTCCTTCTCCAGTGAGGAGGATCAAGAAGGGGAAAGACTTCAAGCTGAAATAAACAACCATATATACAGTAGCTAATAAGGTAGGGATTTGACCTTAGGTGTGACTTGCACCCAGTACCGTATGGCTGTACTGGTTGTTTATATCTGGAAATACTTTGGTGCCAGTTGGTAAAGTCACTTACTGAGCCCTACATTGCCCTGGGCGCTCTTCCAGTCCCCTCCCTAAACTACTCATGCTTCCTTATGACCCTGGCACAATGTGGGCTTCCAGGACCCTGGCTCTGGCTCTAAAGCCAGCTAGTGTCCAGCTCACAGGTCCATTCTCATGCTCATAGGTGCACACACCTTACCAATTGTTACATATTTTGATTACACTCCTGTTTGTTCCCATTTTACAGATGAGGAAAATCAGGTTTAGAGAGGTTTAACCGTTTTCCTGACATTGCTCAGCTATTAAAACCTGGAATCAGGACTTGAACTTGAGTTTTCTGAGATTAGACTTCATGTCATTTTTCCTCCATCCTCCTACTATTAGCTTGTATGTCTTTCTACCCTGTAGTGGGGACAATGAATAGAGGGAGAAAGTTATCTATGGGGCCTGAGTTTTCATAGGAGAGTTAGAAAATCCTGGCTGGGCTGGGTGCAGTAGCTCACTCCTGTAATCCCAGCACTTTGGGAGGCCAAGGCGGGCGGATCACGAGGTCAGTAGATGGAGACCATCCTGGCAAACACGGTGAAACCCCGTCTCTATTAAAAATACAAAAAATTAGCTGGGCGTAGTGGCAGGTGCCTGTAGTCCCAGCTACTCGGGAGGCTGAGGCAGGAGAATGGCGTGAACCCGGGAGACAGAGCTTGCAGTGAGCCGAGATCGCGCCACTGCACTCCAGCCTGGGTGAGAGAGCAAGACTCTGTCTCAAAAACTAAATAAATAAATAAAATAAAATAAAAAGAAAATCCTGGCTGGGCGCGGTGGCTCACGCCTGTAATCCCAGCACTTTGGGAGGCTGAGGTGGGCGGATCACGAGGTCAGGAGATAGAGACCATCCTGGCTAACACGGTGAAACCCTGTCTCTACTAAAAATACAAAAAAAATTAGCCGGACGTGGTGGCGGTCTCCTGTAGTCGCAGCTACTCAGGGGGCTGAGGCAGGAGAATGGTGTGAATCCAGGAGGCGGAGCTTGCAGTGAGCCGAGATCGCACCACTGCACTCCAGCTTGGGCAACAGAGCAAGACTTCGTTTCAAAAAAAAAAAGAAAAGAAAAAAAAAGGAAAAGAAAATCCTATAGGGGTCCCAGGCAGAAAGGAATGCTTTCCTTTAAATTTTCTTGCCATTTGGCAGTCTATCCCCAAACCCTGCCAGTTTTAGGCCACTGGCAGCCCTTTCAGACTGGAGTTGCAACCAGTTTCTTAACACCTTCCAATGCCAGTAGCTGCAGGGGACCATGACCCTCTAATGCAGAGAATGTCCTCTGTCTGCTCCTAGATCCAGCCCTGAACTACCCAGTGGCCCTCTTAGCTAGAGCCTTTTCTCACTCTCTACCCCCCACTCCAGACTAGGCTGAGAATACTCACCCCACTCATTTCTGAGGACAGGAGCTTCTGTGGGAGTGCCTACCTTTCCTTTTTCTGTTTTTTTTTTTTTATTTTTTTATTTTTTTATTTTTTTTTGAGACAGAGTCTCGCTCTGTCGCCCAGGCTGGAGTGCAGTGGCCGGATCTCAGCTCACTGCAAGCTCCGCCTCCCAGGTTTACGCCATTCTCCTGCCTCAGCCTCCCGAGTAGCTGGGACTACAGGCGCCTGCCACCTCGCCCGGCTAGCTTTTTGTATTTTTTAGTAGAGACGGGGTTTCACCATGTTAGCCAGGATGATCTCGATCTCCTGACCTCGTGATCCGCCCGTCTCGGCCTCCCAAAGTGCTGGGATTACAGGCTTGAGCCACCGCGCCTGGCCTTTTTTTTTTTTTTAAGGTATACCTTTGCATTTTATTTTATTTTGTTGTTTTTTTTTTTATTATACTTTAAGTACTAGGGTACATGTTCACAATGTGCAGCTTTGTTACATAGGTGTATATGTGCCATGTTGGTTTGCTGCACCCATCAACTGTCATTTACGTTAAGTATTTCTCCTAATGCTATCCCTCCCCCAGCCCCCCACCCCCCTGACCGGCCCCAGTATATGATGTTCCCCACCCTGTGTCCATGTGTTCTCATTGTTCAACTCCCACCTATGAGTGAGAACATGCAGTGTTTGGTTTTCTGTCCTTGTTATAGTTTGCTTATAATGATGGTTTCCAACTTCATCCATGTCCCTGCAAAGGACATGAACTCATCCTTTTTTGAGGAGAGCCCACCTTTTCACCTCCATCCCTCAAGTACAGCTTGAATGCAAACTGATTCCAGAACCAACACTCAAAATGGAGTCAGAATCTCAGGACGGAGAGAGGCAGGAGAGGGCTTTCTAAGTGCTGGATCTGGGTGGACTTGTAACTGGATAGGAAGGCACCCTGGTGTCTCCTTTTGTCTTTCTCCATCCAGAGCAGCAAGGTAGCCTCCTTCTTGGAGAAACAAAGCAGGAGGACGTGGAGATGGCAAAAATTTCCCACTTCTCCAGCATGCAGCAGAGAGGCTGGATGCTTATAGGAGGTGCAGGTGTGCAGAAGGCTGAGTGGCTTACCTACAGAGATCTCCCATTTAGTGAATGTTCTCTCTCTCTCTCTGTCTCTCTCTCTCTCTCTGTCTCCCTCTCTGTGTGTGTGTGTGTGTGTGTGTGTGTGAGAGAGAGATTTTGTTGATTACCTACCACATGTCAAGTACTTTACATATACCTTATCACTCAATTTTCCCACCTGGCTTCTGAGAATTATCCCCAGGTAACAGATGAGGAAACTGAAGCTCAGAGAGGTCATGTGACTTGCTGAAGGTCACACAGACAGTTGGTAATAGAGTGGGGATTAATCTCAGGTCTGCCTGATTTCCCAGCCCAGGGTCTTCTCTATATGATGGAGGGCATAGGGGTGTGGGAAGATACCTGGGAAAAAGAAGCTTAGAAAATGTGTTTTTTTTGTATGTGTGTTGAAGTTCAAATCATGGAGTGTGCTTTTACCTTTATTATTCCTCACCCCAGCTTCCAGGCCAGGAGGATCTGAGGCCATCTCCCTTCCATCCTTCCTCCCTTCTCCTACATCCTGATAATCAGTTTCCTGTATCATCACCCAGTCTTGAACCCATGATCTTTTTTTTTTTTTTTCTTTTTTTTTTTGAGATAGAGTCTCGCTCTGTCACCTAGGCTGGAAAGCAGTGGTGTGATCTCAGCTTACTGCAACCTCCACCTCCCAGGTTCGAGCAATTCTCCTGCCTCAGCCTCTCGAGTAACTGGGATTACAGGCATGAGCCACCATGCCCGACTAATTTTTATGTTTTTAGTAGAGGCAGGGTTTCACCCTGTTGGTCAGGCTGGTCTTGAACTCCTGACCAAACTCCTGATCCACTAGCCTCAGCCTCCCAAAGAGTGGGCATTACAGGTGTGAGCTACCACACTTGGCCGCCTCCCCCATGATCTATTTTTGGGTCTAGGGAGAATATGATCAACAGGTCCCAGTATCCATTATTCCACTGGTTCTGGGCTCCTGGAAAGGGAGAGTTTCAAAGCAAACCCAGCTTCCTCTTTTCCCTTCTCAGGCTCAATCCATTGTAAAGCCTCTTTCCATGTGTGTGCCTCCCTGGGCAAAGTCCAGCACGCAGGCTTCTCCCTGGGAGTCCACCGATGTCAGTTGCAGTCACTAGGCATCAGGGCTTCCAGGAGGCAGCTAGACACCTACAGAAGCAGAGCCTACAGGGGCCCTGCTAAGAGGAGGAACCATCCCTTTTAATTTTTCCAAACTCAGAATCCACCATTGAGCAGGCAAGAGCTCTGGAAGGAGGCTCCCCAGTGAAGAGGCACAGGGACGCCTTTAGCATGAGCTGTTCTTCCTCCTTGGGGTTTTCCCACTGAAATTCTTGGGGCCAACACAAAACCTTGCCCCCAAAGTTCCTATTTCTTTTTATCCTAAAAATGAACCAGTTCCTTTCCTTGTCCCTAAGGTCCAGCTGAGTCAAGCTGACCATTTCAAAAAGAATTTGGGGAAAAACAAAAAGGAAATCATTATAGAAACTACAAACAGTGTGAAAATCGTCATGTCCAAAGTGCAGGTTTCAGATTCTGAGAATCCCGTTAAAACCAGTGAAAAGCTCACTAAGTTCCACATTCTTTGATTCCCGGAAAATTACTAATCATGCTGGCGTAATTTGCCTGCCCCTTCCCTCCAGCCCTGCCAGTCTCTGGCCATGTGATCTCCCAGGCCAGCTCAGGTCACTTTGTCATCTCAGTCCATCTTTCACCTTTCACAAGTCAACTCCAACTCTCCCAAAATGATAGCTTATCTTCTGTGTTTAACCCTCGACTCACTAAGCTCTCTCCGCCTAGTCACGTCCCCTCTTCCATCTGAAAGGAAACCGGTTCGCTGTTTTGGGGAGCAAAATATCCTTAGTTACCCAAGAGTAACTTTGAGACTTTCAGCTTCACATACTAAGGAGTCTTCACAAAATGAGACCCTTCCTCCAACACACATACCAGCAAATGAACCAACGGGCTTCCAGAAGTCTACATTATGTATAATAATTCCTTTATACGTTAACCTTCCGATCCCTTCAAAAGAGTTGTTTTTCTTGTTGCTGAGCAAGAAGAAATGCCGGGAGAAAACGCAGAGGACACCTTCCCTGTCATCAGCAAAAGGGATCTATTTGCAAAGCAATATTCAAATAAGAAATAACTGCGGGCTGCTTTTAAGTTAACAATTGCAATCACAGAGAATGAGGTTCTGTCTCTATGCGTGTCAGAGTGCCAAGCCCACCGAGTAGCTTCCTGCGAATTTGGTCGTCAATTAAAGTCATGATTGCTGGAAAGTCACGACAACTAGGGGGCTCTACATTACCATGTCGCGACAGGTAGAAGCCCACAGTTACTGCCAGCAGGAAAAATCAGGGAATCAAAACTGAATACAGAAAATAAACTTGGGCGGCGCATTCGCCTTCTACGAATCTTGCCTCACTCGGGCTGCCGTCGTTGCCCTGGGATATCTGAAGACGCCGTTTCCTGCGCGTCCTGTGTCTATGGAGACGGCAATATGGCGGCGATGTAAGTTCTGAGCGTTAGTCCCAAGGTCCCAGGGTCCCAGGGTCCTAGGGAGCGGCGCGAGTGGCCTGGGAAGGTGTCTGTCCCGGGAGACCCTATCCTTCGGGAAATCGTGGCCAGAGGTCCCCTCCATGCCCTTCAGAGAGCCCCATGGGACTGAGTCTTGGGCGAGATCAATCAGACTAAGGATCCCGAAGAGAAAGGAGAGACAGCTCTAAGTGTATTTTGTCCCCTTTTGTTTCATCTCTTTCTTTCTCCCTCGACTCTATACGACGACCTGCCACTTTTTCTAGTGGTCATCTTGGAGATTTTTAGATCAGCAATTAGGCAAATAAAGGAAGCTCATGATACATATTTTCAAAGTCCTCGAAATTGGAAACTTCAATTTAAAACAAAACAAATTCAAAACAAAACAAAAAACCTCTCTTGCCCAGTCTCTTCACAACGACTGCAGATGTGTGAGTCTTTTGGAAGAATAGTGCAGGCTAGTGGGAAAGTTATGATTGTTAATTACTATAACATAGGTTTGTTTAGTGCTTTTTCAAATCCTGTTTCATTCGAGCTGCACATCAACTTTGTGAAATCGTCAGGATAACCCACATTTTACAGGCGAGGAGACTGAGGCTCCAGGAGATGGAGAAATTTGCCTATCCCCGTAGAGTCTGAGAAGATGCTGGCATCCAGCTTCCCTTGCCCTGGGACCACTTCCCTAGCCCTATGACCTGGGTTGGACCAGCTTTCTACTCCATTATCTCTCATCTCTTCTATGCACTCTCTGGAATAGTTTCATGTGTTGAGTGGAGGCTTTTTCAGAGCTCTGAGGCAGGGGCTGTCTGTACAATCCCCTGAGGTCAGAGGCATTAATGAGTTAGGGCAGTGCTGCAAGACCATCCCATGGCAGAGAAGTAATGGATTCTCTGCGTGTCTCCTCAGCTTACATTTTCTTTGATTTCATCTGAACATCTAGTTCACAGTTGGAGGTAGGAGCCTTGCCTGCCTTGTCTGGTGCCTAGCACAGTACCTGGTACATAATAGGCACTCAGCAAGTGCTTTGTGAATGAACGAATGACTGAATCTAGATAGTCCCCTCCAGAGGGTTTAGAAATGTTGCCAACTAAGAAAACCAGGGTCAACAGAACCTTCCACTTTGGAAGGGTGGTGCTGGGTGGTGCGGGAGGGATAAGAGAGTGTCTGATGGAACTGTATAAATTCCTAAAGGCTGATCTTAAAATTGCTAAATCTGAATACATTAAAGTAAGGAACTGAACGACAAACTTGAAAAAGGATCATTTTAGGTCAAATAAATGGGTAAGTCACACGTAATCATAAACTGTTGTAAGAATTAAAATACCTGTAAGGGAGAATTGCTTGAACCTGGGAGGTGGAGGTTGCAGTGAGCTGAGATCTTGCCACTGCACTCCAGTCTGGGCAAGAGAGTAAGACTCTGTCTCAAATAAATAAATAAATAAATAAATAAATAAATAAATAAATAAAATCCCTGTAAGGACCTTACAACACTGCCTGGCATGTAGGTTCTCAGTACATGTTAATAGACATTATTATTTTTGAGATTGTTATTTGAAGAAGAGGGGGAGGATATTGAGTAGTCTGAAAAATATACAAATGTTCAAAAAAGGTATTAAAGTGATGCTGTCCAATGTGGTAGCCAATAGCCATATGTAGTTATTCAGCACTTAAAATATGGGTAGTCCAAATTGAGATGTGCTATAAGTGTAAAATGCACACCAGATTTCAAAGACTTAATACAAAATACGAAAGTAAAGTATCTAAATAATTTATTGATTATTTTCATATCAATTTACATATCAATTATTTACATATTGATATTATTTACATATCGATTACATATTCAATGTAGTATTTTTGATATGATAGGTTAAATAAAATATATCATTATAATTTAATTTTACCTGTGTCTTTTTACTTTTTTAATGTGGCTACTAGAATGCTTTAAAGTACACATGTGGATTGCATTATATTTTGGGGAACAGTGCCATGTTCTGTGATTTCATGGATGATGGCTTTGTATCAAGTGTAAAGGGAAATCAGAGATGAACCATTTGTGGTAAGTCATTATAGGGATCTGCAAACCACTTCCACATGTGCTTGAGTGGGGCTGGCTTAGTCTTGGTGTGTGAGTGTGAAAATTGCTGTCCTCTTATAGAGGTAACAAAGTCACACTTGAGTGTGTGTGCTAAGGGAAGCCAGCTAAAGGAAGAGGGGATTCGAGGTGATGGAGCCAGAGCTAGTCTGAGATACTTTGTGTCCCTTAGATCGAGGTCAAGCATCCTCTTGAGCATTTGGTGAAAACTGTGGCCATTCCCCCTGGAAAACAGATATGTATGCATACATAGCACCTGGCATATCCTTTACATATGTGTCACATATATTTGCATATGATTTCAGCTACAGTCATCAGGGATCCTGCTGCTCTAGAGATGGATTGACTTATGCTTTCATTGATCTATTTCAGTGATGTTTACCTTAGGAGGTTGTAGAGAATCCGTCAGTCTCATTTGCCTCTTCTTTCCCCCTTATTCCTCTTCTCACAAGAGGCAAGAGCGTTCAGAGGAAACAAGCAGAGAGTAAAAGCCACATAAAGGTAATGCACACACTTCAGTAACACCCACTGGAGCTTGCTGAGTAGTGCCAAGAGTGGCCACAGAGGGGCATAGTGGGGTGGGCCTTGTTCCCAAGTCTCTCTTTGGAGTGCCTTTCCTGATGGTGAGTCCCTAGGCTCCCAGGCAAAGCCCTGGATCTCATGTAGAGCCTCATTCCTCATGGTGCCACCTAGCACCTATTGCCAGAGCTGGGAAGCAGACCCTTTCCTCCATGACAAGGATGGCCATGAGAGTCTCCTCCCTCAGCCTCTCTTTCTCATGTCACTCCTGTCTCCCCCACCCTCTGCTCTCTTCCCAGCTCCATACTCAGAGTGCTCCCTTTGGACTGTGTCCCAAGGGCCTGATGCTTACACAGGCTCCAAGCTCCATCATGAGGTCCAGGAACAGCAAGGACCACACCATGAACTCTGGCGGATCCTGCCTGAGTACCAGCACGGTGGCCATCCCCGCCATCAATGACAGCAGTGCAGCCATGAGTGCCTGCAGCACCATCAGCGCCCGGGTAAGGATACAGCCAGGGCAGGCAGAGCAGGGTGTAGCAGGGCCAGGGCAGGGCATGGGGGGCAGGGCACTGGGGTGGGAATCTGAGAGGCCCTGACTCTTCCCTATGCATCTTAGCACTAGACCCTGTCTAGACTTCCCTTGTCACCTTTTTTCCACTCAGGAAAGAAAACACTACATTGGCCATCGAATACACTCAGTAAATATTGAAACTGAGAATGTAAGCTCCAAGAGAAAAGGGATTTGTCAGTCCTGTTCACCACTTTAGTACCAGGCACGCTGGAGTGCTGGGAGCAGTGAGTGCCCGAGAGGCCGTGGGATAGGAGAGTGCCAGAGAGGAATGAGCCAGAGGCTGGTTGTATAGCCAGGATTTCTCTTTCCTCAGAAAGTTCTTCTGGTCTTGACCCCTAGGACTTTGTGTTTGACCAATAATGTGTGGATGCTGTTTACTTTTTGCAGCTCTTTGTAGTGCTCTCTATGTGATGATGCAGCTGTCCAGGGGTGTGACTATGGGTATGGCTTTGTGTATGATACAGTGTGTGTCTGTGTTGTGTGGTATACAGTGCCTAGCTCCTTAGATGTGCTGCCCTTGCCTCCCTGTGAACGGAGGGTCGTGTTTTAGAAAACATCTCTGTCCTCTGTGCCATACTGGGCCTGTTTGCCCTTGCATTCACTCACTGCCCTTCCCTGCTCTGCTTTGAGCTAGTAGGAGATTGGAAGGTGGGAGGAAGGGAGAAGCCAGGGCATTTCTCTTCCTCTCTCTGCTGTTCACGGTGTCTCTGTCAGCAGCTGCATTTCCCCTGTGGCTCCAGTTCCCACCAGACAGGCCTCAAGGCTGTATTGACCCCACCACTTCTAACCTAGGTGTGGTGGCAGCTTCTTGATGTTGCCAACTCCCAGGTTCCTTCACTACCCATGGTTATGCAGTAAATTCCCTGGTTTTTGTTGTTGTTGTTTGTTTGTTTCTTTTTTCGAGACAGTGTCTTGCACTGTCACCTGGGCTGGAGTGCGATGGCGCAATCTCGGCTCACTGCAACTTCTTCTTCCTAGGTTTAAGCAGTTCTGCTGCCTCAGCCTCCCGAGTAGCTGGGATTACAGGTTCCTGCCACCATGCCCGTCTAATTTTTTGTATTTTCAGTAGAGACAGGGGTTTCACTATGTTGGCCAGGCTGGTGTTGAACTCCTGACCTTGTGATCCGCCCACCTCGGCCTCCCAAAGTGCTGGGATTATAGGCGTGAGCCATTGCGTCTGGCCACAGTAAATTCCCTGTTTTAAACATTCAGAGTGGCTTTTGTTTTCCTGCCTGGACACTGGCTGATGCACCAACTGATATTTATAGCAAATTACCTCCCATAATCCATGTCACCTTTCTTCCATAGGTGACTCAGGAAAGAAAATAGTATGTTGGCCATCAGACACACTCAGTAAATATTGAAACTGAGAATGTAAGCTCCAAGAGAAAAGGGATTTGTTGGTCCTGTTCATCATTGTAGTCCCACACCTAGCACAGTGTCTGGTGCATTATAGGTACTCAAAAAATATCTGTTGAATGGATGACTATATCATTATATTATGCAACAATATAAAAGCAATACTTGGTCAAAGATTTAAAAAATTCTTGCTGGGCATGGTGGCTCATGCCTGTAATCCCAGCACTTTGGGAGGCCAAGGTGGGTAGATCACCTGAGGTCAGGAGTTCAAGACCAGTCTGACCAACATGGTGAAACCCTGTCTCTACAAAAATAGAAAAATCAGCCGGGCATGATGGCAGGTGCCTGTAAACCCAGCTACTTGGGAAGCTAAGGTGAGAAAATCACTTGAAACTGGGAGGCAGAGGTTGCAGTGAGCTGAGATTGTGCCATTATACTCCAGCCTGGGTGACAGAGCGAGACTCTTACAAAACAAAACAAAACAAAAAAAATATATATATATACACACACACACACACATACATATATAGTATAAAATATATATATACACACATATATAGCATAAAATATATATACACACACACACACACACACACACACATATATAATGCCAATGAGTTGAGTGCTCATGGCAATGACCGTGGTAGGAAAAGGCAACCAGTTCATCCTCCCTCCACCTTACCACCCAAGGGAGGGTTTCCATGCCCCCTCCTTCTTTATCTAGAAAGGGGTGATGGATAAGCCTATGGAAAGATTTTCCATTACAGATGGAAATTCTGCACATGGCAGTGCTAGCATCAATCACCAGGAGCAGCCCTTAGAGTGGCCCCAGAAGTCAGGGGATGGGTGAGGTGAACAGCAGACAAATGGACTCCTCCTCTGCCCCACCAGCCAATTGAGGAATGGGAGAGGGAATGGTGCAGAGGGAACTGTGGTCTGGAAAAGGGCCTGGGAGAGACTGCTCTAGCTAGGAGAGGCATCTGTAGCAAGGGGCAGGACTGGGAGGAAGAAGAGGGGAGGAGGTACCTGATGGGGTGGTATCTGAGGGCGCACTGAAGAACAGAACAGAAGCCTGCATTTGTGTGCTTGCACGGAGTGGCTGATGGGGCTGCCCAGGGAAAGCTTCAGGGGCAGGGGCTCTAGTTGCAAAACAGTTCCAGTCTTGGAAGAGGTGATATCTGACTTCAGGGCCTACCTGCCTCTCACTATCTGTCTCCAGACCATCCCCCAGGGGTGAGGGGTGGTGTCAATCATTGTTTTTCTGTCTTGTCCTTTATTTTCTTGGTGGTGGAGGAGGAAGACCTTCACCTTTTCTCTGGATCTTGGCATCCTACCCTGCTGATACATCCTTTCTGCTCCCCCTTCTCCCTGCCACCCGAACAGCCTACAAGCTCCATGGACACTCAGATGCACTCCCCAAAGAAGCAGGAGAGAGTGAAGAAGAGGGTCATCTGGGGCATTGAGGTGGCCGAGGAGCTGCACTGGAAAGGCTGGGAGCTAGGAAAGGAGACCACAAGGAGTCTGGTTCTGAAAAATCGATCCTTGAAACTCCAGAAGATGAAATACAGGTACCAGTATAAAGGATCAAGGACCCAGTGCCAGAGCATTGAGCCCTTAAAGCAGGCTCTCTTCAAAACAAAACAAAACAAACAAAAAACCTTCAACATGCCATATAAAAGCCAGTGAGTGTTTAAAACACGTGCAGTATGAATAATTGTTCAACTATAGTCCATTGTTTTTCATTGTGGTATAGTGTCCCAATGTGTGCCTGTACCATAATGCATTCATCCAGAATGAAGCAGGTTTGGACTGTTTCTAGTTTGGGACTGTTACCAACATTTGTGTATATGTGTCCAGTTACATAAGTACAAGAGTTTTTCTGGGGAATACCAGGTACTATGAAGGCTCACGTGATTTTGGGGTCTTATGAAAGTGGTTTTTTGTTTGCTTGTTTGTTTTTCTGCGTAGTTGTTAAATTAGTGTCCTTGCGGGATGGAGCCATCTATTCCGCCACCTTGCTCCACGTTCTGTCTTTTCTGGGGAATAGACGCAGGAGTAGAATTGCTGAGGCTTAGGCCATGTACCTGTTCACTTTCTGTAAATTAAACCAAATTATTTCCCAAAGTGCACAGATTTCTTTAGACGCCCACCAGCAGCGTTAGTTCCCATTCCTCCACATCCTTACCAATAACTGCTATTGTCAGAATTTAAAATTTTTGCCAGTAATGGTAACTTGTGGTTTTAATGTGCATTTCCCTGATTACTGATGAATGGGGATGAGTGTCTTTTTGTAGGTTATTGACCCTTTGTGTTTCTTCACGTGTGAAATTTATGATCAAGTCTGTGGCCATTTTTCTATCACATTATCTTTTCTTTCTTCTTTTTGGTATAAGTTCTTATCCCAATTAAACACCCTTTGCCAGTTATGCATTGTGGATATCTTCTCTCATCTTATGATTTGTCTTTACTGTCTTTATTGTGTCTTTTGAAGAATGAAAGTTCTGAATTTTATTTTATTTTTATTTTTTATTTTTTTTGAGACGGAGTCTTGCTCTGTCGCCTGGGCTGGAGTGCAGTGGCCGGATCTCGGCTCACTGCAAGCTCCGCCTCCCAGGTTTACGCCATTCTCCTGCCTCAGCCTCCCGTGTAGTTGGGACTACAGGCGCCCGCCACCTCGCCCGGCTAGTTTTTTGTATTTTTTAGTGAAGACGGGGTTTCACCATGTTAGCCAGGATGGTCTCGATCTCCTGACCTCGTGATCCGCCCGTCTCGGCCTCCCAAAGTGCTGGGATTACAGGCTTGAGCCACCGCGCCCGGCCAAAAGTTCTGAATTTTAAAGGTATCAACTTTATCAGTCTTTTTCTTTTATGATTAGTGCTTTTTTATGCTTTTCCTAAGAAGTCCTTTTCTACCCCGAGGTCATTAAGATATTTTCCTCTAGTATCTTCTAAAGACTTTATATTTTTGCCTTTTAATATTTGTCTTTTATCTATATGGAATTGATTTTTATGAATAGTAAATTTTGATATCTGGTAGTATAAGTCCTCCTACTTAATTCTTCTTCTTCTTCTTCTTTTTTTTTTTTTTTTTTTTTTTTTGAGACGGAGTCTCGCTCTGTTGCCCAGGCAGGAGTGCAGTGGTGCGATCTCGGCTCACTGCAAGCTCCATCTCCAGGGTTCATGCTATTCTCCTGCCTCAGCCTCCCAAGTAGCTGGGACTACAGGTGCCCACCACCCACGCCCAGCTAATTTTTTGCATTTTTAGTAGAGATGGGGTTTCACCGTGTTCGCCAGGATGGTCTCGATCTCCTGACCTCGTGATCCACCTTCCATCTGCCTCGGCCTCCCAAAGTGCTGGGATTACAGGCGTGAGCCACCGCGTCCGGCCTTATTTCTTCTTCAAGATTGTCTTAGCTATTCTTGGCCCTTCCTTTGATCTTTTATATAAATATTCAAATCAGCTTATCATACATGCACATAAAACACTTCTTGAGATTTTGATTGGGATTTAATTGGACCTATAGATGAATATGGGGAGAAATGATATCATTACAATATTGAGTCTTTTAATCCATGAACACGGGCTATCTCTATATTCATTAGGTTATTTTTCATGTCTCTCAATAAAGTGTAAAGTTTTCTCCATAGACATTTAGCACATCTTTAGTTAGATTTATTCATAAGTATTTTATATTTTTGCTGTTGTTATATATGACATATTTTTTAGTTGTTTTATTTCTGTCTGTTGCTAGTTTTTAAAATGTCATTTTTATATAGGTATTGTGTTCAGTGTCTTGGCAAATCCTCTTATTAATTCTAATAATTTATTTGTTAGTATTCTTGTTTTTTCATGCACACATTTGTATTTTAAATGGAAAATGACATTTTTTTTTCTTTCTAGTCCTTACACCTTTTGTCTTTCCTTATTGCATTGTTAAATAGAATAGTGTTGAACAGAAGTGGTTATAGAGGCATCTTTGTTTTGTTTATCATCTCAGAGTAAAGGACTGCAATGTTTCACCATTAAGCTGTCTGGTAGGATTGATTTCCTATAGGATTTCTGTAAAAGTGTATACCTTGTCAGATTATGGGAATATTCTTCTATTCCTGCTTTGCTGAGAGGTTTTCTCATAAACACACATTAAAGTTTATCTAATTTCTTCTTTCTTTTTTTCTTTTCTTCCTCTCTCTCTTTCTTTCTTGTTTCTTTGAGACAGGGTCTCACTCTGTTGCCCAGGCTGGAGTATAGTGCATTAACATGGCTCACTGTAGCCATGACCTTCTGGGCTCAAGCAATCCTTCTACCTCAGCCTCTCAGGTAGCTCGGACTGTAGGCATGCACCACCATGCCTGGCTAATTAAAAAAAAATTTTTTTTTGCTATAAACAGTATCTTGCCATGTTGCCCAGAGTGGTCTCGAACACCTGGGCTCAAATGATACTCCCACCTTAGCCTCTCACAGTGCTGGGATTCCAGATGTGAGGCACTGTGCCTGGCCTGTGGAAAGGTTTTTGACCACCCATTCCATTTTTTGGTGTTTTTAGGCAGAGCAGCCATAATATTTATTGTACAATTACTTGGTCAGTTTTGATAAATTATATTTTTATAGCAATTGTTTTTTTCATCTAAATTTAAACATTTGTTGGTGTAAAGTTGCTGACAATGTCATCGTCTTATTAATGTTTTGAAAGTCTGCAGCAGCTGTGGTTCTGACCCACTGTGGGATGCTACAGCTCTGCTGAGGTCTCTGGAAAGGCATCCCCAGTCCCACCCTCCTCAGCTTTGGTTCCCCTGCCTCAGTGCTTAGGGACTCTTTAAAATCTGGGCAACCCTTCCCTGTCCCTGTCCCTTTCAGGCCTCCATGCTCATCAGAGGTACAAACACTACTCCCTTTTTGTTCAGAGTGAAGATCTCTGAGAATAGGAGGGGGAGGAGGAGAACGGGTCCTCTTGTAACCAAATCCCTGAGTTTCTACCTCCACGTGCTCATCTCTTGATCTCTTTCTCTGTGGTCCCAAGGACTCAAGCTCCCTTGGCTGCAGGGCTTCCCTCATTTCCTGCCTCTTCCAGTTGTTCTGAGCCCTGATCTGAGGTGCTCACCTCCCCGCTCTCTCCTGCAGGCCCCCCAAGACCAAGTTCTTCTTCACAGTCATCCCTCAGCCCATCTTCCTGAGCCCAGGCATAACCCTCACGCTCCCCATCGTCTTCCGGCCTCTGGAGGCGGTAAGGTCTGCCATAGTGAGTGAGGGCAGGGAGGCACCTGGGAACAGTGACCTCAGAACAGAAAGCAGGACAGAGCACCCAGGAGCACCCCCCCCCCCCCCGCCCCGCCACACACACACACACACACACACATGCTGCCCACTCCAGCAGCAATCCAGCTTGGGAGGCCCTGTCAAGGGCTTGGCCCCTCATCTCATTAGACAGAGGGCATTCCCCAGGGGATGCTGGGGGTAGAGGCTGCAATATTATATTGACCATCAGAAAGCCCTACAGTCCGTGGCTGGGGATGGTGACTCACTTCTGTAATCCCAGCACTTTGGGAGGCTGAGGCAGGCAGGTCACTTGAGGCCAGGAGTTTGAGACTGGCCTGGCCAACATGGCGAAACCCCATCTCTACTAAAAAATACAAAAGTTAGCTGGGTGTGGTGGCGCATGCCTGTAGTCCCAGCTACTTGGTAGGCTGAGGCAGGAGAATCACCTGAACCAGGAGGTGGCTGTTGCAGTGAGCTGAGATCTCACCATTGCACTCCAGCCTGGGTGACAGAGCGAGACCCCCCCGACCAAAAAAAAAAGAAACCCCTTCTACATTCTTTGGCCTCTTCCTGCCACCCCCCACCCACAATTCCTCAAAATACTTTTTCTACAAAAGAGACTCTAATCTTTGAGACCAAGACAACATAGGTGCCCAGCTCCCCTTAGAGTCTGACGTGGGGACCACGGCCCAGCCCTCCCCTCAGTGGTTGTGTTGGGGATGGCTGAGGGTGGGCTGGATGTGCAGTCCCTGAGTGCCACTGATGGGTGACTGCCTCTGCCCCGCCTCACACTACAGAAGGAGTACGTGGACCAGCTGTGGTTTGAGAAAGCGGAGGGGATGTTCTGTGTGGGCCTGCGGGCCACCCTGCCCTGCCACAGACTGATCTGCCCGCCATCCCTGCAGCTGCCCATGTGTGCTGTGGGGGACACGACCGAGGCCTGGTTCTGCCTGGATAACTGTGGGGTGAGTAAGAGGCTGAAGTGCAGGCGGGGAGAGCAAGAGCTGTGAGGAGGGTGTCTGGAAGCAGGAGAGACAGGCATACCCTTGTGGGGGTAGGGTAGTCTGAGGCTCTGCCCAGCATCCCTGACTTGTTACTGCAGGAGCAGGGGCCAGAAGCCCAGTGCCCTGACCTGCCCCCCATCCCCAGGGACCTGCCCACCTTCTTCACCTGGGAGTTCTCCAGCCCATTCCAGATGCTGCCAACCATGGGGCTCCTGGAGCCAGGCCAGGCCTCTCAGATCAAGGTGACCTTTCAGCCCCTTACAGCCGTCATCCACGAGGTGCAGGCCACGTGCTGGTATGGGGCGGGCAGCCGGCAGAGGAGCAGCATCCAGCTGCAGGCTGTGGGTGAGGCCCAACCTCCCACCATCCCCAGACTGGCCCCTGCTGCACCTTCTGGGGCCTCCAGGCCTCAGTGTCCCCCACCTCCCATCTGCCTTGGCCCCCACAGGGCCTCCACTGGCCTCCTGCCCTCCCCCCAGCCCCGAAGGCTTTGCCTTTGTCTTCCATGATGCTACAGACTAAATTTTCCCTGGGGCCATCTGCCTTCTTCGAGGGGCTGTTCAGCTGGGGCCACAGAGGCCCCGGTGGTCCCCCAAGACTCCCCCATCTCTGACCCAGCCAAGTGCGCCCAGCTGCTGGTGAGCATAAAGCACAAGTGCCTGGAGGACCAGGATGCCGAGGGCTTCCAGAAGCTGTTGTACTTCGGCTCTGTTGCTGTGGGCTGCACCTTCGGAGAGGCAGATCAGGCTACACAACCCGTCGGCGGTAGGCACCAGGCGGGAGGGGCGGCAGGACTCATGGCCTCCAGGACTGGAGTCTCCTAAAATCACCGCCTTACTGAATGCCACCCTTTCTTTCTACACCTTTGGCCCCAAGCCTCATATAACCCATGTCAGCTGTCAACAGGTGTGTCCTTCTCCTCAGCTGGGGGTTGGGCTGGGGTGTACCCCAGCCAGAGCCACGAGCAGCCCTAAGACTGTCCTGACCCCAGGACCACAGTTAGCTGTGATAGTACCTTGGGGAGAATTAAAAGGCAGGTCCAGCACGGGGCACATGACTCGGCTCCTTCTCTCCAGAATGTGGAGGCAGTCTGGCTAGTGAGGCACAGCCTGGATGCCAGCTGCCCCCACCCCCTTGGCTGGGCACGCCAGTACAATGCATAGACTGTCGCATCGTACACTGCTCCACTCCGCGACCTGACCCCTTGTCCTTCTACCTGGCCCTACAGGTAAATGCCCCCTTCAGGATTGAAATTTCCCCAGATGAACTGGCCGACGACCAGGCCTTCTCATGCCCCACAGCCCGTGGCGTCGTGCTCCCAGGAGAAAAGAAATGCGTGTCAGTGTTCTTCCACCCCAAGACCCTGGACACCAGGACTGTGGACTACTTCTCCATCATGCCTTCTGGCTGTGCCTCCAAGACTGTGCTCAAAGTCGTTGGTTTCTGTAGAGGTACTGATGACCCCAGCGGTCTCCCCTGGGGACAGGAGCAGCCCATGCTGAAGATTCTGAAGAGCTCCTTCCCTGCTCCTAAGAGCCAGGGCCACCTTGCCTCAGCCTGGGTGTCTGCTGCCCTCTGGTGGCCCCGTGGGGGAATCATTTGTGACTACCTGGAGATTCCAGTCCCACGGGCACCCAGTGATGCTGGAGTTCTGCTCAGGCTGCCAGGGCTCTGGGCCTCTGTAGCCTGGCCCTGAGAGTACCACCTCCCTTCAGTGGGACCTTGTCTAAGACATTCTTGGGGAAGCTGATACCCCATCTCCTGTGTCCAGGCCCTGCTGTGTCCCTGCAGCACTACTGTGTCAACTTCAGCTGGGTCAACCTTGGGGAGCGCTCCGAACAGCCCCTGTGGATTGAGAACCAGTCGGACTGCACGGCCTACTTCCAGTTTGCCATCGACTGCCTGGAGAGTGTCTTTAGCATCAGGCCTGCCTTTGGGACCCTGGTGGGCAAGGCCCGCATGACCCTGCACTGTGCCTTCCAGCCCACTCACCCCATCATCTGCTTTCGGCGTGTGGCCTGTCTCATCCACCACCAGGTGAGTCATGGGGAGGGCGTGAGGCTGAGAGAGGAGGGGCTCCCCTGGGGCCCAGTGATGGTGACAAGGCTTGGTGGGCACTCCCCTGTATTCTGGAACTTCTAGAGCTGTCTGCCTGGTCGTCTCCCACTCCTGGGTCCCAGCCCTAGCTTTTGGAGCCAGTGTGCGGCCTGGGCACAGGGGAGATCACTCTGTGCTAGTCTTGCCTGCTGCTGTGCTCATGGCCTGGGAGAGGGCGGTTTGGACCCGCGGCCCCCCACTCTCCCGCCGAGCCCTGCAGGCTTTGCCTTTTCTTTGCCTTCAATGACTTCACAGACTAATTCTTCCCTGGAGCCACCCCACATAGCATGCATAGGGCAGGGAGCTTTCAAGTTAGACCCCAACCCTCGGCCCCTGGGCATGATCAGATACACTGTGCCCTGACCAGCGGAGCCTGGCCAAGATGGCAAACGGGGCTGAAATGTAACCCATAATCCCTTCCTGAGCTAGTGCCCAGGCTCAGGCTGTGTCTGTGTATCTGGAGGAATGGGTGCCTTTCTCTAATTCTCCTGACAGTTTAGTATGGGCTAGGGGAGGCCTTGGGAATGGAGGAAAGAACAGAAGCCCAGAGGGAGGCCTGATGAGGCCGCATATTCTCCTCCCTTGGGAGGGCCGGAATTCTAGTTTGGCAGGCCTCTGGGCTGGCCGTAGGGTGGGTGGGAGAATGCCCAGGGGCCATGGCAGAGGGGGAGGGTGGGTAATGGCTGAGTGTCCTAAGGTCAGGGGTGCTCTCTCCTGACCTTCCCTGGACTCCTGCTGTGCCCTGGCTGAGCCAGACCACTGCTGAGTGCTCGCTCACTGGCCACCTGGAGCTTCTGCCCCACTGCCTGTTACCCTGTCTACCCAGCTTCTGTCCTCAGTTCAACCCCCCAGCAACCCCCTTGCCCCACCACCCCTCCCATGCCCCATCACGCACAGACAAATGTCACAGGACCCACTGTTCCTGGACCTGATGGGGACCTGCCACTCAGACACCACTAAGCCAGCCATCCTGAAGCCTCAGCACCTCACCTGGTACCGTATACACCTGGCCCGGGGCCTGACGCTCTACCCCCCTGACATCCTGGATGCCATGCTGAAGGAGAAGAAGCTGGCGCAGGACCAGAACGGGACCCTCATGATTCCCATCCAGGTACATGCCCTCCCCAGCTGCATATCCCTTCCCTAGTGATTCTTGGGCAATCCCATGCCCCCAGGGTCCCATGGGCACCATTAGTAGTCGGGGTGACTGGTGCAGCCTTTTCTAGACAGGAGTGTGTCCAGGAGGGGCCATAGCAAGAGGAATGGCAGTTGGGCCCTGTCTACCTCTTTCCCCATGCAGGATCTGGAGGACATGCCGGCCCCGCAGTACCCTTACATCCCCCCTATGACCGAGTTCTTCTTCGACGGCACCTAGCGACATGACCATCTTCCCCCCACCCGTCAGTATAGAGCCTGTCGAGGTAGACTTTGGTGCCTGCCCAGGGCCTGAGGCCCCCAACCCTATACCCCTGTGCCTGATGAACCACACCAAGGGCAAGATCATGGTTGTCTGGACGAGGAGGTCTGACTGCCCCTTCTGGGTGACCCCAGAGACTTGTGACGTGCCCCCTCTCAAGTCCATGGCCATGCGCCTGCACTTCCAGCCGCCTCACCCCAACTGCCTTTATGCGGTGGAGCTCGAAGCCTTTGCCATCTATAAGGTGTGTGCACACAATGAGAGGGAGGAATGCGGGGTCTCTGCTGGGAGCCTGAACGGCTGGGTAGGGTGGCAGGGAGTGACTGAGGGCGGCTTCGGGCTCCATCCTCTGCATGCCAGGCTTTCTGTTGGCTGGACAGCGGCCCCTATGGGTTTGTCTCCTCCAAAGCTCCTGGCCCAGCTAGGTCCATCTGATTTTCTCATTCTTATGTAAGTCTCCCCTCCCCTCCAAGGGAGGACTCAGCTGACATCGAGCTGTTTGGGAAAACTGGGTGCACAGGGAAAACTGGGTGCACAGGGGGACACTCCCTGGGGTTCCTGGCTAGGAGGCCTCCTGGCTTCTTTACTAGTACTTGAATTAAGAAGTGGTCCCTCTAAAGGAGCTTTGAGTGGGCAGGAACCTGGGCCTGGAGACAAAGTCAGCAGCACCAGATGATTGTGATGGGAGGGGCTTCTAGCTCAGCTTCCCTGGGTCAGGGAACTCCGAGTGCTGGCTGTCCCCAGCCCTGCTGTTCTGGCCCCAGATGCATGATGCTCTCTCCTCATCCATTAGTCCTGCCTGTCCCTTTCTTATTGGCTCTGCCCACCCCACTGCCCTTGCCCAGTGGCCAAGGTATTGGGGCCTAGAGAAGAGTAGGGCTGTGCAGTCAAGATCAGGGTCACTTACCAGCTATGTTACCCTGGGCAAGTTCCTTAATGTCTCTGAGTCCTGATCTTGTCATCTCTAAACTTAGGACCACATCCAATCTTTTGAGGAGGCTTTCCAAAGTGGAGACTTTAGTTGCCCCCATCCTAATGCCTTGGCAGTGGGGTGACGTGGAGGTTTGTAGGAACAAGGTTGTAGATGCCTGGCTCTGCTGAGCCTGTCAGATATTTAGGTTACAGGCTGTAGACCTGCACAGTCCAGTACAGCCACTGTCAGCCACATGTGGCTACTGAGCTCTTAATATGTGGCTGGTCCCAACTGAGAAGTGCTGTGAGTGTAAAATGCACACTGGATTTCAAAGACTTAGTATGAAAAGAATGTAAAATATCTCATTACTAATTTTATATTGGTTATATGTTAAAGTGATAAGATTTTAGATCTATTGGGTTAAATAAAATATACTATTAACATTAACTTCACGTGTTTTACTTTTTTAATGTGGCTACTGGAACATTTAAAATGACATTTGCGGCTGGCGTTTGTGGCTCACATGATATTTCTGTTGGCCAGCACTTCTCTAGGCTCATTCCTACAGAATGAATAGTGCTTTCACATCCCAGCCCCACCCTCCTCCTGGGTTGTGAGGACTAAAGGGAGCATTGCTGTATGGATGCAGGGCCTAGCTCCCCGCGGGAGGGGCTTGGTTGGGATGCTTGTTCTCTGCACTGTCTTCCCAGGGAGGCCCTCCTGTCTGTGTCCAGTGTAGGACTCCTGCAGCACAAGGGCAGGGAACGGCAAGGTGGGGCACCCCACAGGGCAGACACAGGACTCTGAGCTTTTCCGTGGGTCTGGCCCCCCTGCAGGTCCTGCAGAACTACAGTAATATTGAGGAGGACTGTACCATGTGCCCATCCTGGTGCCTGACGGTGCGGGCGCAAGGCCACAGCTATTTCTCTGGCTTTGAGCACCACATCCCCCAGTATTCCTTAGATGTCCCCAAGGTGAGTGTGGCCCCAACAACAGTGGGAGGGTGAAAGAAGAGCCCTAGATTCTGCCTTGGCCTGCAGATTCCTCTCCCCTTCTCTGATGGCCTCAGAAACACATCGTTGCACCCTCCCTGGCTGTTCCCACCTCCGCCGTGCCAATTCTGGGGATCTGGGCCAGTTGAGGACTTGCTCCTGGGCCCTGACACTGGGACTGGGGAGAGTCTGGGGCCTGGACAGCTGGCCCCTTGCTGCTCCATTGGAAATACTCACTGGCTCCTGTGACTCTCAGGTTCAAAACCCTCCAGCTCCTGTATTTGTTTGTGTCCTGTTTACTGAATGCCTGGGTGCCCCAAGTCCTGGGTTCGGGCCCAGGGATGTGACAGCCACACCAGCAGCCCCCACCTTTGGGAAGCACCCTGCCCTATGAGAGCGACAGCCAGTCCCATCCTCAGGAGATCATAATTCCCAGGCCACCCCAAGGCCCTCAGAAGCCCTGACCTGACAAGCAAGAGGACATAGGGCTGAAAAGCACAAAGCCTAGGGCCAGACCTCTGGCTTCCAATCAGTTTCACCTTCAATGTCTCCTCCAGTCTCCATCGCCTGGAGGTTTTGCATGAGACTTCTGGTTGCTGGAAAAGCACCACTTTGGGACAATGTGCTTTGGGTTGATTCTGCTCCCCTCACCACCTACACTTCTGCCTTCCTATCCCAAACCTATGCCACCCCAAGGTTCAGCTTGGAGGCCGCTGCTTCCCAAAGGCCTTCCTGCCTCACAGAGTCCCCCTCAATACCTCCCTCAGCCCCCTTCCCTTGGCAGTTCCTCCTGGTGGGTTCTGGCCTTTATGCAGCCCAGCAGATCTGGTGTCACTCCCTCACTGGCTCACACACAGGCACTGTCACCCCAGCTGGATGGGGACCTCTGGTCAGGGATTGCAGGTTTTGTGTTTTGCAGCCTGCTCCGCTCTCAGCTGGTGGTGGCCACACCCTGGATGCCTGGAGAGTGTTGGGAGCTGAGATTGTCCGGGCTGGTTTCCATCAGTTACCTGCATGAGAATCATCTAGAAGGGTTACTTGCTTTTTTATTTTGTATTTTCTGACATAGAATTTTGCTTTGTCACCCAGGCTGGAGTACAGTGGTATGATCTTGGTTCACTGCAACCTCTGCCTCCTGGGTTCGAGCGATTTTGTAGCCTCAGCTTCCATGTAGCTGAGATTACAGATGCATGCTCCTACACCTGGCTGATTTTTGTAATTTTAGTAGAGATGGGGCCCACCATATTGACCAGGCTGGTCTTGTACTCCTGCTTCAAGTGATCCACCCGCCTCAGCCTCCTAAAGTGCAGAGATTACAGGCGTGAGCCACCGCACCTGGCCCAAAGGGGTTAGTTACTGCAGCCCCAGAACTTCTGGACCAGGTTCTCTGAAAATGAGTTATCCAAAGAGTGATGCAAAGACACCCTAAAATGAGACAACTTCTACTTTATCCTTGAGGAGCGGCCTTGGAGGCCTGAGTTTTCCAGGGGCCTGTGGCTCCCTGTCTCCCTGTCTGGAGGTCTCTGGAGAACAAAAGCATTCTTTGGTGTCAGCTCATGGCATCCTTCAATTCCCTGTTCCCCGGGCGTTGACTGGGCTGCAGGGCAGCACCTCGGATTTCCTTGGAGACAACTCCTCCCAAGTCCCCATTCGGCCCTGAGTGTGTTGCAGGGTAGAACGCTGAGCGGGGGGCCGCTTTCCTCCTCTCCCACCCCCAGCTATTTCCGGCAGTGTCCTCCGGTGAGCCCACCTACCGCAGCCTGCTCCTGGTCAACAAAGACTGCATGCTGCTGACCTTCAGCCTGGCCCCCCAGAGAGGCTCAGACGTCATCCTTCGGCCCACCTCAGGCCTTGTGGCACCCGGGGCCCACCAGATCTTCCTCATCTGCACCTACCCCAAGGGCAGCTCCTGGAAGCAGCACACAGTTCTACCTGCAGTGCAATGCTTCCCCCCAGTATCTCAAGGTAGGAGGCAGAGGTAGGGGACCTGGGTCCTTGGGAATGGGCCATAATCTTGAACCACCCTTTTCAAGGCCACATTCTGGGGTTGGCCCCTAAGATTTCCAGGGAGCCACTTCCCCTCCAGGAAGTAGCATAGTAGGGAAGGAACTCCCTTGACCACACTGTGAACAACTTTCCCACCCCTCAGGACCTTGCCTGTCCACCCCGTGGGGTCCGAGGCCAAGAAAGAGGGTGCAGAGAACCCAGAGGAAGGATCTGGGGGAGCAAGACACCTGCAGGTGGTAGAGGGATATTTGGGGCCAGGCCAGCAATAGGTTCTGGGATGGTGGGTCCATGTCTGACCCCATGAAATGGTCTATAGGATCCTCTCTCAGTCCCTGAGTTCTTTTCAAGAATTATCTCCTGGGCCAGTCACCATTGACTCTGCTTTTGACAGAAACTGCCAGTATACAGGCTGACAGAGGGCCTTTCACTGCCCTGCTCCAAGGGGGGAAGGTTGCCTAGCCATGGCTTCCTGGACATGTGGGTGGAGCTGGGACTGCAGAGTGAGGTCAGGGCACTGCCCTCCTTCCTCTGGCTCTAGGAGGTGAGCATGTACAGCCGGGAGGAGCCCCTGCAGTTGAAGCTGGACACCCACAAAAGCCTCTACTTCAAGCCCACCTGGGTGGGCTGCTCCTCCACCAGCCCCTTCACCTTCCGCAACCCCTCGCGTCTGCCCCTGCAGTTCGAGTGGAGGGTCTCTGAGCAGCACCGAAAGCTGCTGGCTGTCCAGCCCTCCAGGGGGCTAATCCAGCCCAGTGAGAGACTTGTGAGTGACTCCCCTCCTGCCAAGTGACGGCAGCCTTCACCTCTGTCATCTCTTACTTGTGCCTATCATAGCCCAGACTTGCCAAGTGCACCCCCTATTCCATCCACAGTAACCTCCCCCACCTGGTGATGAGGTGTTAATATTACTCTCACTGTCCCCCTACCATTTTACAAATAATTGAGGCTTGGTGGGGCAGCCATTTACTAAGAGCATAAGTTAGGCTGTGCAGGGCTGGGACTAGAACCAGTGTTTCTGATGCCAGGGCCGAGGGGCATGTCACCTCCCCATCCATGGTCCCCAAAGCTGGGAGGTCACTGGGAGGGTGGGTTGCAGCAGCTGGATTTGGGCCCAAATGGCCAGCCACCAGTGAGGGTGAGGAAGAGGACTGCAGTCATAGCAGGTGTGCTGGCTGGGATTCAAAATAGCAGATCCCTGTCCCTAGTCTAGAGCCTTACAGACGGGCTGGGGAGGCCAAACTTGGGACAAGAAGCACCAGCACAGGCATCTGTAAGAGCCCGAGGGACAGTCCCTTGGGGGGACAAGAGGCCTCATAGCCTGTGGAATTGGCCTGGAGTGTTGACACCCTGCTCCCACCCTCACTACTGTCTGACCCTGGGCAAGGGACCCCACTTCGCTGAACCTCCAGTTTCTCATCAGAAAATGAGGCATGGAAATAATGCTGCTGACCCCGTGGGGATATAGGATCGAGAGGCTTGGGGAGACTCCATGCATGTGCCGTGTACAATGCCTGGCACAGGGTAGATTCTGAGAAAGGGCTGCCAATAGCATGACGCCCTGCAATGGGGCCTTGGATGGCCGAGTACCCGTGGAGGGGCTTCCGAAGGCCACTGCAGGGATCATTTCTGTGACCCCAGACGCTGACGTGGACCTTCAGCCCTTTGGAGGAGACCAAGTACCTGTTCCAAGTGGGGATGTGGGTCTGGGAAGCTGGCCTGTCGCCAAATGCCAACCCCGCTGCCACCACCCACTACATGCTCCGGCTGGTGGGCGTGGGGCTCACCAGCAGCCTCTCTGTGAGTGGGAGGGCTCTGGCAGGAGGGGGCTGGTGGAGGGGCCCTGGACATGTGGGAGGGAAGGCCCCAGGGAACCTCACCTCAAGAGGGCAGGGGATAGGAGCCCTCTGCCCTGGACACCCCAAACTTGCCCTTCCTTGGGGGATGCTCTGAAAATGGGGCTGGGAGAGTGGGGCTGTGGGCCTTGAGGAGCCCCCACTCCTGGCTGGCTGACTGTGGCCTCCAGGCAAAGGAAAAGCAGCTGGACTTTGGGAATGTGCTGGTGAACAGCAAGCAGTCCAGGTTCCTTGTCCTCCTGAATGATGGCAACTGCACCCTCTATTACCGCCTCTACCTGGAGCAGGGCAGCCCTGAGGCCGTTGACAACCACCCACTCGGTACTTGGGCCTGAGCTGGGACTGGGGCCAGGGGGAGGTGGGAGGAGATACTGGTTAAGATCAGTTAACCTGCTGGGCACATTGGCATGTGACTGTAGTCCCAGCTGTTCAAGAAGCTGAGCTGGGAGTATTGCTTGAGCCCAGGAGTTCCATGCTGCAGTGCACTATGATCACAACTGTGAAGAGCCACTGCCTTCTAGCCTGGGCAACATAGCGAGACCCCACCTCTGAACCTCAGCTTCCTCATCGGTTAAAAGGGGCCACAGGAGGCACCTACCTCACAGGGCTGCTAGGTGGGGAAAAGTGCTTAGCAGGTGCCAGTGACACAAAGTTGGGTGTGGTCCCTCTGACCCAGGCTGGGAGGAGGGGCTCCAGTCCCTGTTTCCAGCCTCAGGGCCTGCTGTCCTCCCCTGGTGCCCAGGGGAGGGTATCTACAAAGGAGCAGGAGGAAAGGCTGGGCCTCCTCTACCCACTGACCCACCGGCATCATCCCTGAGCAGCTCTGCAGCTGGACCAAACAGAGGGGAGCATGCCACCCAGGTCCCAGGACACCATCTGCCTGACTGCCTATCCCAAGCACCAGTCCCAGTACTCCTGGACCATCAGCTACTCTCTCCTTTCCCACAGAGGTACCTAGACCACCTAGCATAGAGAGTCAGGGCCAGGGAAGTGCGGGATGAAGGGGGAGGGCTGTGTGAGGCAGTGGATGCTAAGCATCAGGCAGAGCTGGCAGGGTGAGTGGGGTGTGCTGGAGTGTGTCTCTGGTGTCTGGCATAAATGCCGCACACCAGATGTGTCTGTCCAGATGAGTGTCCATATGTGCGTATGCCCAATGCAGAGTTAGGAGCTGTGCTGACTTACTGTGAAATCTTAGCTCCCAAGCCTCCCTGGACATCATCTTCCTTCTCCATAAAATGGAGTTCTTACTAGCCTGCCCTAGGCAGGTTGGAAGGAGTCCAGGGCAGCATAGAAAGGAAATTAAGAGTGTGGACTGGGGCCAGAGGCTCTGGACCTGGATCCTGGCTCCAGCACTTGTAACCCTAACAAGTTGCTTCACCTCCCTGTGCTCAGTTTCCACATGTCTCAAATGGGGATAATAAGCTGGGCATGGTGGCTCACACCTGTAATCCCAGCACTTTGGGAAGCCCAGGTGGGAGGATTGGTTGAGGCCAGGAGTTCGAGACCAGCCTGGGCAACATAGCAAGACCCCACCTCTACAAAAATAAAAGTATTAGCTGGGTGTGTTAGCATGCACCTGTAGTCCTAGCTACTTGGGAGGCTGAGGCAGGAGAATTGCTTGAGCCCAGGAGGTAAATGTTGCAATGAGTAAGCTGTGATTGTGCCACTGCTCTCCAGCCTGGCAACACAGTAAGACCCTATCTCAAAAATGAAATGAAATGAAATAAATAAATAAAAATGGGGATAATAATGTCACACAGGCCAGAAAAGGGAAGCGAAGTCACAATACCTGCCACCACTTGCATGAACTTTGAAAACATTAAGCTAAGTGAAAGAAGCCAGTCACAAAAAGCCACATATTAAATAATTTCATTTATATGAAATGTCCAGAATAGACAGAGGGAGACAGAAAGTAGATTAGCAGTTGCCTGGGGAGGGTGAATGGGGAGGGATGGCTAATTGGTACTAGCCTTCTTTTTGGGATGACGAAAATTTTCTAAAATTAGATAGTGGTGATGTTTGCACAACTCTGTGAATATACAAAACAAACAAACAAAAAAAAAAAAAAAAAAAAAAAAAACACTGAATCGGCCGGGCGCGGTGGCTCAAGCCTGTAATCCCAGCACTTTGGGAGGCTGAGACGGGCGGATCATGAGGTCAGGAGTTCGAGACCATCCTGGCTAACACGGTGAAACCCCGTCTCTACTAAAAAATACAAAAAGCTAGCCGGGCGAGGTGGCTGGTGCCTGTAGTCCCAGCTACTCGGGAGGCTGAGGCAGGAGAATGGCGTAAACCCGGGAGGCGGAGCTTGCAGTGAGCTGAGATCCGGCCACTGCACTCCAGCCTGGGCGACAGAGCGAGACTCCGTCTCAAAAAAAAAAAAAAAAAACAAAACAAACACTGAATCGTATGTGTTAAAAGGGTAAGTTACCCAGTATATAATGGTGTCTCAATAAAGCTGTTATTAAACAAAATAGTTTGAAAACAAATCACGGTGCACATTAAGTGCAGGCATGTGTATAAGGCACCGAGGACAATGCCCAGTACACAGAAAGTGTCAGACAAGGGCTGGCTGTTGTTGGAAATGCTCTACAGCCCAAGAGGGGTCCACTGCTCCTGATGAGGGTCCTGGGGCCAACTGCCCAGGACTCCTGCACCTATGGCCTGCATGCCCCCTCAAGGGAGGGTGGGAGGCAAGCCCACTTCTCTCTTCCTCACCCCTCTCCCCAGATAACAAGGCTGGGGAGAAGCAGGAGCTGTGTTGTGTCTCCCTGGTGGCCGTGTACCCCTTGCTTTCCATCCTGGATATCAGCTCCATGGGCAGTGCCGAGGGTATCACCCGGAAGCACCTGTGGCGCCTCTTCTCTCTGGACCTACTTAACAGTTACTTGGAGCGTGACCCCACCCCCTGTGAGCTCACCTACAAGGTGCCCACCCGGCACAGGTGAGCTGAGCCTGGGGTACGGGTGGGGGCTGGGGGCAGGGCCTATCTAGAGATGTTCATGGAACTTCCTGCCCAGACTCCCAGAACAAGGAAGCTGTTTCCCATCTCTTTGAGGGAAGAGCTCCCCAGTTCTTGCCCATCCCTGGAGGGGCCCAGGGAAGGGAGGAATTGGCTTGGGGTCTGAAGAGCCAGCCCATCCTTGTCCCTGAGTCCCAGATTCTCCAGTTCCCACCTGGAGGGAGGGGAGTGCCCAAGCCAGCCATCCCTGGGAGGGCCCTGCCCTGGCTCCATCCCCATGTCTGACCCCCTTTCTCTGTTCCACACAGCATGAGCCAGATCCCCCGCATCCTCACCCCTTTAAGGCTTGACTTCAATTTCGGGGCCGCACCGTTCAAGGCCCCACCTTCCGTGGTATTCCTGGCCCTGAAGAACAATGGAGTGGTGCCCCTGGACTGGTATGGTTTGAAGGGGGCCACTGAGGGGCCTGGGAGACAAGTGCCTAGAGGCTGAAGGAGAACAAGAGCTGCACTCTCTTGCCAGTGGTGGCCTGGCTGCTTGCTGTCGGTGAAGAGTGGGTCTCTCACTGACGGCTGTGGAAGCCAGGGTGGGACTGGGGTTGCCAGCAGGACCTGGGGCCTGTCACCGGCTGAGATGTGGTGATAGGCTCAGAAGTGGTGGGACTGCCCATAGTGGCCTTAATAGCGTAACAAATGAGACGCATTCACTGGGTATCTGCTGCACACCAGGACCTGCGCTTTACAAGCCTTTTCTCCTCCAATCCTGTGGGAAACTCCTCTTCTCTAGACTCTTTCATAGACAGGGAGGCTGAGGGTCAGCAAGGTTAAGGACTCAGCAAAGACCATTCAGCCATGAATGGACAGAGCCAGGTTCAAAGCTGGATTTGTCCGGTCCAGAGCCCTTGCCTACCCCAGTTAGTCAGCAAGAAGCCTGAGCTGCTTCCACATAGTACGCAGTGGCTCGGTGCTGCGGCCCACCTGACACAGCCCCAGCTTAGTGGAGGCTGGGCCTGAATGGGAGCAAGTTGAGGGTCTCTGGTGGGGAAGGACAGGGACCTGCTGCTGGGGACAGAGCTGCCCCCAAGGGTCCTGTCTGAGAGGCTTTTCTCCCCCAGGGGCTCAGAACTTGTGTCCAGCAAACATCCTGCTTCCATGCCTGGACTTTTCCTCCCTCCACCATGTGCCTTGGTTTCCTAGTAAACTCCCTTTTGATGACTTCCAACTTTGCTTGGCTAAAGAGAGGTGAAAAAAGAAGTGTCTCCATCTGGGTCAGACTTGGGAGAGGGATCAAGGGGTCTGGCCAGGGCATGGCAGTGAGTGGGGGAGAATGAAAATAGGCAGGTGGGGGCTTCTGTGATCAGGAACTCGCTGGCCTAAGCAGAGAGAGCCTTGGGGAATGTGGGGTGAAAGGGGTGGGGTCTGCATCATCGGGTGGGCACTAGCGGCCCCTCACTCTCTGACTGTCCCCTTTCTCCTCCATGGTGGAGGAAGATGGGGAAACTGGCGCTTTAGGGGGCTCCTGTCTGAGAAGGGCCAGAACTGTGCGTAACTGAGGGCTCCCAGCCCTGAATGACTGGGAAGCTTGGCAGAGCTGCCAGCCTGGTGGGGAAGGCCAGGGACTGCCTTGAGCTCCAGACCTGCCATTCACTGGGCTCTTTGAATGGGCCCGGAGCCAGGCCCTACAGAGCTCCAGGGAGAAGGGTGGGGGCAGAAAAAGCGGTGTTGGCCTGTGTCCTGGAGGGGACTGCGCGCCGGTGTTTGTGTAGGAGCAACCAACTCACGCTCTCTGTGGAGAGGGTCCAGGCTGCTGGAAACAGAGGCGGGGGAAACCCAGGCAGCATGCCCAGCCAGCCAGGCCCATCCATCAGGACATCATCTGAGGTGCAGGAAGGCAATCTGTGCCTCTTCCAGGATTCTAAGTAGATTGACTCTCCTATGCTTTTTGTGTTGTTGTATTTCCTTTCAATTTCTTAGAAGGCTATTTTTGAAAATTCTAGTCCGTCTCTTCTGAGCTCATAAAGAACAGACGGAGAGTTTTATTCCTGCCAAGGCCTGTCAGAGAGGGCCAGGAGGCAGCAGCAGGCAGGAACCCCACGTGGGAGGGGGAGCTCCAGGGGAAGCAGGGAACCATGCAGCCGCCCCACTCCCTCCACACCTTCTTCCCTTCGCGCCTCTGCTTTATCTGGCTCTGGCCTTTGTAGGGTCTTGCATTTAAGGGGAGATTCTTTTCAGATGTCAAATATGCTGGTTAACGGCATTTGTTCACTCATGCAGTCTTTAATTCATTGGCCACACCTTTACTGCGAGCTTCCTAGATGCAGGCTCTGGGCTGGTCTTCAGGATAGAAATGGGGATGGGCCTAGTCCCTTCCTTCCAGGTACGGCAGACTAGCCTCCTCTGGCGGGGTCATATGGTCTGTGAAGGAGGTGTGTGCAGCATTTCAGAAGGGCTTCCTAGGGAAAGCTACAGCTAAGCTAGACCTACAGCCTGGCGGGAAAAGGCAGAAAGGCCGTGAAGCGCCTTCCAGACAGAGGGCCTGGTGTGTACAACACATGGCTGGAGCAGCGAGTGGGAGAGAGTGGAGAGTCTCAAATGAGACTGAGGAGGCAGGCAGGGGCCAGGACGTGCAGGGCCTTGGAATCCTCCTTCAGAGAGTTTGGACTTCTTCCTGAGGACATCATGGGATGGGCATCGGGAAGTTAGGAGCAAAGACAGGATCAGCTTTCAAGACCTGTCACACTGGAGGAGAATGGGTTAGCAGCTTGAGGCAAGGGGACAGGTTGGGAGGCTGTTGTGGTCCTCCAGATAGAGGGGTGCAAGATGGCGTAGAAGCCCACACTAGAGGGCTGGAAGGAAAAGGGGTTGGAATTATTTAGGAGGGAGGCTGGGCCAGGCATGGTGGCTCATGCCTGTAATCCCAGCACTTTGGGTGGCCAAGGTGGGAAGATCACTTGAGGTCGGGAGTTTGAGACCAGTCTGGCCAACATGGTGAAACTCTGTTTCTACTAAAAATACAAAAATTAACCAGATGTGCTGGTACACACCTGTAATCCCAGCTACTCAGGAGGCTGAGGCAGGAGAACTGCTGAAATCTGAGAGGTGGAGGTTGCAGTGAGCCGAGATCACACCACTGCACTCTAGCCTGGGTGACAGAGTGAGACTGTCACAAAAAAAAAAAAAAAAAAAAAAAAAAAAAAAGGACTGGACCAGGGCAGAAGGCAGTGAGGACAAAGGAGGGGCTGAAATATTAAAGGACCCCAAACTAACAAGGTTTCCAATTTTGCCACTGCTCAGTATCCCCAATAAAATGACAACAGTGCTTTACTCACTTGTAACAAGTCAGACAACATAGGAGCTATGGAAAAAAAGTAAGAAGCTCTGCAGTCCCCTCTCCAAGACCAGCTGCTAGGGTGATGAGGACTCAGAATGTGCCTTTCACACTCAGCATTTGCACAACACACAGACACGCACACATTTACAGTGATTCTCTTTCTTATTTTTACAGTAATAGCCCAATACTATACCTGTTACTTTCAGGAATAGTGATGCTTTCATTCAGCATTATATCAGTAACATCTCCTTTAGATCAATACATATATCTAATGCATTCTTTTAAATAGCTGTATAATATGCCATAATATGGGTGGACTTTAAATCGTTAAATCACTCCTTTATTGGAAGCTCTAATTGTTCCCAGCTGCTTTTTTTCATGACCACTACAAAGAAAGTGGTGATAGACATCCATGTGTATATGTACATGCACACATATGTGCCTTTATTCCTACGAATTGGTTTCCCAGAGACTTCTGGGTCAAAGGGCATATGCTGCCAAAATTCCATCCAAGAGGCTGAGCAGTTCCCTCTCCATCCACCTGTGTTTGAGTCTGTTCTTTCTAAACTTACCAGTGTTGAATGTTACTATTCTTGACGCTTCAGATGTGAAAAAATTTAAGACTGGTTCCTTCTGAGGGTTTGGACTTAGGCCTCCCTGACTCCTACTGTGGCTTCCAGGTGCATGTTGCACGCTTTCTCTCAGGTGTGCATTACATGCTTTGTTTCAGGTGCGTGTTGCGTGTTTTCTCTCAGGTGTGTGTTGTGAGCTTTTTCTCTCAGGTGTGCGTTGTGTGCTTTCTCTCAGGTGTGTGTTGCTTGCCTTCTTTCAGGTGTGTGTTGCGCACTTCCTCTCAGGTGTGTGTTGCGCGCATTCTCCTCAGGTGTGTGTTGTGCTCATTCTCTTCAAGTGTGTGTTGTGCGCTTTCTCTCAGGTGTGCATTGTTTGCTTTCTCTCAGGTGTGCGTTGTGCGCATTCTCCTCAGGTGTGTGTTGTGTGCTTTCTCTCAGATGTGCGTTGTGCGCATTCTCCTCAGGTGTGCGTTGCCCACTTCCTCTCAGGTGTGCGTTGCACTCATTCTCCTCAGGTGTGTGTTGTGTGCTTTCTCTCAGGTGTGTGTTGTGCACATTCTCCTCAGGTGTGCGTTGCGCACTTCCTCTCAAGTGTGCGGTGTGCACTTCTGCTCAGATGTGTGTTGCGTACTTTCTCTCAGGTGTGCGTTGAGTGCTTTCTCTCAGGTATGCATTGTGTACTTTCTCTCAGGTGTGCATTGTGTGCTTTCTCTCAGGTGTGTGTTGCGTGCTTCCTCCCAGGTGTGCGTTGCACGCTTCCTCTCAGGTGTGTGTTGCGCGCATTCTTGTCACTTGTGTGCTCTGCACTTTCTCTCAGGTGTGTGTTGTGCGCTTTCTCTCAGATATGTGCCGCGTGCTCTCAGGTGTGTGTTGCACGCATTCTCCTCAGGTGTGTGTTGCGTGCTTTCTCTCAGGTGTGTATTGTGCACATTCTCCTCAGGTGTGTGTTGTGCACATTCTCCTCAGGTGTGTGTTGTGCGCTTTCTCTCAGGTGTGTGTTGCACGCTTCCTCCCAGGTGTGCATTGCACGCTTCCTCTCAGGTGTGTGTTGTGCGCATTCTTGTCACTTGTGTGCTCTGCACTTTCTCTCAGGTGTGTATTGCACACTTTCTCTCAGGTGTGTATTGCACACTTTCTCTCAGGTATGTGTTGCGCACTTCCTCTCAGGTGTGCATTGCATGCTTCCTCTCAGGTGTGTGTTGCATGCATTCTCCTCAGGTGTGTGTTGTGTGCATTCTCCTCAGGTGTGTGTTGCACACATTCTCCTCAGGCGTGTTGTGCACATCCTCCTAGGTGTGTGTTGCGTGCATTCTCCTCAAGTGTGTGTGGCGTGCTTTCTCTCAGGTGTGTGTTGCGTGCATTCTCCTCAGGTGTGTGTTGCATGCTTTCTCTCAGGTGTGTGTTGCGTGCTTCCTCTCAGGTGTGTGTTGCGCACATTCTCCTCAGGTGTGTGTTGCACGCATTCTCCTCAGGTGTGCATTGCGCGCTTCCTCTCAGGTGTGCGTTGCATGCTTCTGCTCAAGTGTGCGTTGCGCTTCCTCTCAGGTGTGCATTCAGGTGTGCATTGCGCACTTTCTCTCAGGTGTGTGTTGTGCACTTTTTTTCCCTTTTCTGGATGCTCCCTGTCGTATCCTCCACCCGGTTTGTACCTGGAACCAGTTCTGTGCCATCTCTGAGGGTGAAATGGGTTCTCCTTTCAAATTGTGACCTCAGGACCCCTTTGTCACTAGTTTTATCAGCTACTTAAGGTGCATTATCTACTTTACTGCAGTCCTAGGCATGTCAGGGACATTAACTCTGTGCACAGACTTGCTTCTGTTTCAAGAGTGCCAACACTGCTGGGGCATCTGTTCTCCACCCTGTGCCCAAGTTGACCTGGACACCCCACTCCCTGGGGCTGCTGGTTGGTGGTGCCAGCCTTCCTAGGTGTCCCAAATGGCCCTTTCCCAAGAGCTTTGTCACAGAAGGGTTCATGGCCAACTCAAAGTGGCCCCCATATTCAAGCAACACCTTGACTCCTGGCACCCACAGTGGGAGCCCCACTCTTCACTTCTTGAGTTGCCATGGCCCTGTGTCTGTTCCCGGGTTTGGGGGCCACTATGAAATGAGAATCCACAACAGCCACATTTGCTCAGACACACATGGGACAGTTTGCCAAATGGGGCATGAAGTGTGGGAGTCATGGAAGAAGCCTTCACCTGCCCGTGGGGGTCTCAGAGCCCCTACCTCTCTGTTCTGCCTGACCAGTTCTTTGTATGGCTTTGCATCTGTCTCCCAGGGCCTTCCTCTTTCCAAGTGACCAGCGGATTGACGTGGAGCTCTGGGCAGAGCAAGCAGAGTTGAATTCCACTGAGCTCCACCAGATGCGCGTGCAGGACAATTGCATCTTCTCCATCAGCCCCAAGGCTGGGAGCCTAAGTCCCGGGCAGGAGCAGATGGTGGAGTTAAAATACAGGTGTTCCCCACCTCCCAAGTCCCCTGCACTTCCAGTCATAGAGACCCCTACCCCTGGCCTTTCCTTGTGTGACTCCAGGGCACCCCAAATGGCCATTCCCTGGGAGGACTACCTTCTTACCTGCAGGGGAGGTCTAGTTTCCTTCTTGCCCCATCCCAACTCAAGGGTGAGTTGCTCCCAGGTGCTGGCCAGCTCAAAGCCACAGAAATGTCATGTCCATTTGCTCTCTTTCTTGTACCAGGGCTTCAGAACTCACTCCCAGACTTTTCTTTCTAGCCACCTGTTCATCGGTACTGATCACCTCCCAGTGCTCTTTAAGGTGTCCCATGGCCGGGAAATCCTGGTGAGGCCCCAGCACCCTGGCCCTGCCCTGGTTTCAGGCTGGAGGAGGGGGCTGGCTGGACAGGAGCAGGGAGCTGTGTTCTCCTGGGGAGCTGGGGTCCAGATCTCCACTGGCTGTGTCAGTTCCTCCCGGGGAACTTTTATTTCCAGCTAAATTTCATAGGTGTGACAGTGAAGCCGGAGCAGAAGTATGTGCACTTCACCTCTACTACCCACCAGTTCATCCCTGTTCCCATTGGTGACACACTACCCCCACGGCAGGTCAGTGGTCCACATTGTCCTGTTGACCAAGAAGGCCTAGGTGCTGGTCTCTAGGTATGAGTGTCAGCCCTTGAAAGAGTGACAAAGACATGGCTGTCTGGAAGCACTTGAGGGGCTGGGCCAGCAGGTTGAACCCCCAGACTGGGCAACTGGGAGAGACTTGAGGGGAGAGGCTGCAGTGTCCTGGTGCCTGGTGCTAAGCCCTTTGCCAGGTCCAATTCCAATTAAAAAATGAGGATTTTTTTTTCCTTTAGCAAAATGTTCTTCAAACTTCTTTGACCATGAACCATACTAATATATTTGATGTTATATATGCTTATACCCCAGTATATATGTAAACATACAACCAAAGTGGAAGAATCACAAATTGATAATTATACTACTACATGCAAAGTATACTGATATTTTCTTTTTTATTCTATTCTGTCCAGTTTTTAAAATGCTGGACGTGACCCACAACATTGATTTAGATCTGCTCACCAGTAGGTCTTAGCCATAGTGTGAAAATCACTGCTCCAAAAAGGATGTCCTTCTGGAATGTGAAGAACTTGCAAACTCTAGACTTTTCTTTCTTTACTGATTGACAGCAATACAGTTTCCTTGCTCTGGAAATGTACATTGGTCATCTCCAAGAGGGGGACATAATATTTTGCCAAACATTTCACAGCTGTGCAATTTCTAATCATTTAGAAGCCCATGTGTTTCTGAGCAGGGGCCTCCAGCCATTCAGCCTAGAGGCCAAGGAATGGGCTTCCTGGATCTAGAGGGGAGTTTCCTATCCCCAACTCTGTTCACTTCTGTAGACACCTGCTACCCCTCTGGCATCCCAGCAGGAGCTGTGACAGTGAAGCTGGTTTGAGCTACTGGGAATATGTAGTGCCATTTGCTAAAAGGAGATAAACTGGGAGCAGAAATAGGCTTTAGAATGAAGAGTTTGGGGCCGGGCGCGGTGGCTCAAGCCTGTAATCCCAGCACTTTGGGAGGCCGAGACAGGCGGATCACGAGGTCAGGAGATCGAGACCATCCTGGCTAACACGGTGAAACCCCGTCTCTACTAAAAAATACAAAAAACTAGCCGGGCGACGAGGCGGGCGCCTGTAGTCCCAACTACTCGGGAGGCTGAGACAGGAGAATGGCGTGAACCCGGGAGGCGGAGCTTGCAGTGAGCTGAGAGCCGGCCACTGCACTCCAGCCTTGGTGGCAGAGCAAGACTCCGTCTCAAAAAAAAAAAAAAAAAAAAAAAGAATGAAGAGTTTGGTTCTGGCCAAGTTTGAGATGCTAATGAGACAACCAAGAGGGCTTGTCAGGTAGAAGGTGGACACCAAGTGTCCGTAGTCCATTCTGGCTGCTAAAACAAGTTACTATAGATTGGGTGGCTTATAAAGACCACAAATTTATTATAATTTATTGTAATTTAATTTATTATAATTTATCGTAATTAAAAAGGCTGGGAAGCCCAAGATCAAGGCATGGGCAGATCTAGTGTCTGGTGGGGGCCCACTTCCTGGTTCGGTGGCTTCTTGCTGTGTCCTCACATGGTGGAGGGGGCAAATGAGCTTCCACAGGCCTCTTTTATAAGGGCACTAATCCCACTCATGAGGGCTCCGCCCTTGTGGCTGAATCATCTCCTGATCATCTCTTAATACTACTCTATGGAGGATTAGGTTTCAACATATGGATTTTGTGGGGACACAAGCATTCAACCCATAGTACCAGGTCTGGAGCTCAAAGGGTGGTCCAGGCTAGCGAAATAGAGTCAGCACGTTCAGGAGTGAGTGCTCAGAAAGGGGAAAAGGGGCCGGGACTGAGTCCAGATGGACTCTACTCTCTTTGGCTTCAATTTTCTCATCTCTAAAAGGAAGGATTGGACCAGAATATATCTGGTTTCTTCTAGGACATTCTATGATTCTCAACCTTTGGAGTTGGTCTTTGGTCCCTCAGATCTTTCTGCCCCCTTACTTGCCTTTAAGCAGAACTCCCTCGGCCAGGCGCAGTGGCTCATCCTGTAATCCCAGCAGTGTGGGAGGCAGAGGTGGGAGGATTGCTTGAGGCCAGGAGTTCAAGACCAGCCTGACCAACATAGTGAGACCCCCATCTCTTAAAAAAATATATTTTTTTGAAGCAGCTGTGTGTGGTAGTGCACGCCTGTGGTCCTAACTACTTGGCAGGCTGAGGTAGAAAGATTGCTTGAGCCCAGGAGGTCGAGGCAGCAGTGAGACATGATTATGCCGCTGCATTCCAGCCTGGGTGACAAAGTGAGACCTTGTCTCAAAAAAACAAAAACAAAAACAAAACAAAAACAAACAAAAAAAACTTGATGAAGTTAAATTGAAGACAAATAAAATAAGCTGCTCCTTTACAAGTAAGATTACAGATTATCCTAAAATGTCACCAGCTGAACATACAGTTACATACTTCTTGGGTAATCAAGCCACACGAGAAATCAGAGATCTTTAGAGGAGCTCACAGACTCAAAGGGTGACATCATGGAGACCAGCCTGTGCTCCCACAGTGGGCGCAGGCTTTCTGGTTTGCAGTCCTGAACTGATGTGGCAATTTTCCTATTCCTGCCCCCTGTAGATTTATGAGCTGTATAATGGTGGCTCAGTGCCTGTGACATATGAGGTCCAGACCGATGTCCTGTCACAGGTTCAGGAAAAAAATTTCGATCATCCCATCTTCTGCTGCCTCAACCCCAAAGGGGAGATCCAGCCAGGTACTACTGCACGGGTCTTGTGGATCTTCTCACCTATCGAGGCCAAGACCTACATGGTGAGCAGCAGCCTGGATGATGTGGGAGGCGGGGTGGTGCTGGCTTCCTCAGCAGGCCTCCCTCTGACCAGTCCCTACCCCAACCCTCCTAACTCCCCAGGTGGACGTGCCCATACACATCCTGGGATGGAACTCGGCCCTCATCCACTTCCAGGGAGTGGGCTACGACCCCCATATGATGGGGGACACAGCCCCGTTCCACAACATCTCCTCGTGGGACAACAGTTCCATACACTCTAGGCTGGTGGTGCCTGGACAGGTGGGGAAAGGGGAACTGGGAAGGCCTGAGGCCTTGGGGAAGAGCCTCAGAGCCCAGGGTGGCCAGGACAGAATGATGGGGAGGCTGGGAGGGACATGAGATGTAGTTGAGGAGGGACAGAGTCTGAGATGAGGCCTTGGAACTCACCCTCCTCCAGATTCAGGAGGTGGCACTGGCTCCTTGAGAGGCCTACCCTGCCACCTAGTGCCCACAGGTGTTCCTGCTCAAGCCGCTCCACCTGCGACAGGGCCCTGCATCCCACCCTCTTATCTGGGATGAGGATGTTAAAAGATGGCATAGGAGTGGGGGTGTTGAACAGTGTCAAAAGGGCCAGGCCCAGTGGTCTTGATTTTCTGACCTCGTGATCTGCCCGCCTTGGCCTCCCAAAGTGCTGGGCTTACAGGCATGAGCCACCGCACCTGGCCAGTTCTTATTTCTTTACCTCTACTCTCTACCCACAGAATGTCTTCCTGTCTCAGTCTCATATTTCCCTGGGAAACATCCCTGTGCAGAGCAAGTGCAGCCGCCTGCTCTTCCTCAACAACATCTCCAAGAATGAGGAAATTGCCTTCTCCTGGCAGCCAAGTCCTCTAGATTTTGGGGAGGTGAGAGTCCCCTGAGCCCTTGAACCTCCATCAGAACTCTGGACACATGCAACCCCACCTGACCTCATCCCATACCACCCCACGCCATCCCATCCCATCCCATCCTACCCTATCCCACCCCACTCCATCCCATCCCATCCCATCCCATCCCATCCCATCCCACCCCACTCCATCCCATCCCACCCCATCCCATCCCACCCCACTCCATCCCACCTCATCCCACCCCACTCCATCCCACCTCATCCCACCCCACTCCATCCCATCCCATCCCATCCCACCCCACCCCACTCCATCCCATCCCATCCCATCCCACCTCATCCCACCCCACTCCATCCCATCCCATCCCATCCCATCCCATCCCATCCCACCCCACCCCACTCCATCCCATCCCATCCCATCCCACCTCATCCCACCCCACTCCATCCCACCTCATCCCACCCCACTCCATCCCACCTCACTCCATCCCAACCCATCCCACCCCACTCCATCCCACCCCCTCCCACCCCACCCCACTCCATCCCATCTCATCCCACCCCACTCCATCCCACCCCACCCCACTCCATCACACCTCATCCCACACCACACCATCCCATCCCATCCCAACCCATCCCACCCCACTCCATCCTACTACATCTCACCTCATTCCATCCCATCCCATCCCACCCCATCCCATCCCACTCCATCCCACCCAACTCCATCTCATCCCATCCCACCCCATCCCATCCCATCCCATTCCATCCCATCCCATTCCATCTTGTCCCATCCCATCCCATCTTGTCCCATCTCATCTTACCCTGTCCCATCTCATCCCATCCTATTCCATGCCATCCTATCCAACCCTGTGAATCTCCAGAGACTCCTTCCCCAAATCAACAGGTGTCCGTGAGTCCCATGATAGGGGTAGTGGCTCCTGAAGAGATGGTCCCATTTGTGGTGACCTTGAGGGCCTCTGTGCATGCCAGCTTCTACAGTGTAGACCTGGTTTGCAAGGTAGGAACCAGCCCCAGGGGTAAGGTGGGATGGAGACATGGCTCCCAATGCTGGGGTGGGGTGAGATGAGCTGTGAGATCCCCAGACCCCAGCAAAAGGCGGAAGTCAGCCCTTGGAAGGGAGAGGGCCTACAGCAAAGGCCCAGGGCAAGCTCCAGACCTTGGCCTTCTCTCTCTCTGTCCTGGGTCATAGCTGTACCCACAGCAGCTCATGAGGCAGTATCACGAGGAGCTGCAGGAGTGGAAGGATGAGAAGGTGCGGCAGGAAGTGGAGTTTACCATCACTGACAGGAAAATGAAGGTGAGAAGGGCTGAGTAGATCTCAAACACCCAGATCTTTCTGTCTGGCCTTACCAGAGGGGACAGAGGTAGTGGGCCAAGGTGGCCTTCCAGGCCAAACCAGCCAGCCTTCCCTAAGAGATTAGATTCCATTCACTAGACTCAGCTTAGCATCTCTACAGCCATCCGGAGAGGCTCTCTGGATAGAGAAGGCTGGCTGTCCATTCCCTGCCTCGTGTAGCCAGCATTTAATGAGTGGCTACTGTGTGCTGCACACTGGGGATTCAGGGGAGACAAGCAGAGCTCGCCTTCTTTTTTTTTTTTTTCTTTTGAGACAGAGTCTCACTCTGTCACCCAGGCTAGAGTGCAGTGGCTCACTGCAACCTCCACCTCCCAGGTTCAAGCAATTTTCCTGCCTCAGCCTCCCGAGTAGCTGGGACTACAGGTGCCCACCACTAGACCCGACTAATTTTTTTATTTTTAATAGAGATGGGGTTTCACCATGTTGGCCAGGCTGGTCTCGAACTCCTGACCTTAGGTGATCTGACCACCTCAGCCTCCCAAAGTGCTGAGATTACAGGCATGAGCCACTGTGTCCAGCCTAGAGTTCACCTTCTGATGGAAGACACTGTGGCTTCAGGGGCAGGCTCTGGAAACAGATTGCCCAGGTTTCATTCCTGGAGTTAATGATTTCTAGCTCTGTGATCTCAGTCAACCTATGTAACGTCTCAGTACCTTCAGCTGTAAGAAGTAGGGGTGGGTACTATTACATCTGGGATTTGCTTCAATATAATCCAGAGGTGGGGCACAGCTCGGACCAGACTGGCTATGAGGTGCTAGTTGTTGAAGCTGGGCAATGGGCAACGGAGAGTTCTTTGTAGCATCCCCTCCACTTTTGTATACATTTGAAATTTTCCATATTAAAAAGGTTAAAGATAAAAGCCTAGGCTGGACGTGGTGACTCACACCTGTAATCCCAGCACTTTGGGAGGCCAAAGCAGGTAGATCACTTGAGGTCAGGAGTTCGAGATCAGCCTGACCAACATGGTGAAACCCCGTCTCTACTAAAAATACAAAAATTAGCTGGCAGTGGTGGCAGTTTCCTGTAATCCTAGATGTTTGGGAGGCTGAGGCACAAGAATCACTTGAACCCGGGAGGCGGAGGTTGCAGTGAGCAGACATCATATCACTGCACTCCAGCCTGGGCGACAGAGTGAGACTCTGTCTCAAAAAAAAAAAAGATAAAAGTCTAAAAATATTTTTTAATGTGAGTGAGATATCTGCTTTGTAACATTGTTGTGAGGATTAAATGAGTTAATACCAGTAAAGTGCCTAGAACAGTGCCTGGCACCGAGGAAGTGCTCACTGAGTGGGAGCTATTAGTATGTGTTTTGGGAGGGGGAGGGTCCGACAATAAACACGAGACAGCATTTCGTCTTGGTTCCTCCCCTAATTTCACAACCTTTCTCGAATGACCTCTTTCAAGAATGACCTCTGGTATTCTTGCTCCTCGGTCATCTTGGTGTCTGCCACACTGAACCCACAGGGAGTCACTGCTCCCCTCTGAAGCTGTGGCCCAACTGTGGATACGAATTACTTCCTAAGGCCAGGCGCCATAGCTCACACCTGTAATCCTAGTGCTTTGGGTGGCCAAGGCATGAGGATTGCTTGAGCCTAGGAGATCAAGACTAGCCTTGGACAACATAGTGAGACCCTGCATCTACAGAAATACATTTTTAAAAATTAGCTGGTGTGGTGGCTCACACCTGTAGTCCCAGCTACCTGGGAGGCTGAGTTGGGAGAATCTCTTGAGTGCAGGAGTTCGAGGCTGCAGTGAGCTATGATGGGGCCACTGAACTCCAACCTAGGTGACAGAGTGAGACCCTGTCTAAAAAAAAAAAACCTCTTCTTGGGGGCATGAGAGAAGGAATTTCTGAATTAAGTCTTAATGAGGGAGACTGATTTCTCATCTCACCGAACCACAGAGCTCCAGGGCACCAGGGCAAGCACCCTTGGAGCTGCCCACCTACATTTGATGGCATTTCCTTCACTCAGGAAACCGGAATTTCCTGGTCTGCAGGCAGCACTTCTCTAGGGAAGGTTCTAGAGGAAAATGTGACAGGGAATTGGGCAGGACCAGGAGGGCAGCAAGAGGATCAAAGTAGGGGAGTCTCTTTAGGACTCTCACATCTTTTTTTTTTTTTTTTTTTTTTTTTTTTTTTTTTGAGACAGAGTCTCACTGTGTCACCCAAGCTGGAGTGCAGTGGCACCATCTTGACTCACTGCAGCCTCCGCCTCCCAGGTTCAAGCGATTCTCCAGCCTCAGCCTCCTGAGTAGCTGAGACTACGGGCACATGCCACTGCATCTGGCTAATTTTTGTATTTTTAGTAGAGACGGGCTTTCGCCACGTTGGCCAGGCGGGTCTGGAACTTCTGACCTCAGGTGATCCGACCGCCTTGGCCTCCCAAAGTGCTGGAATTACAGGCATGAGGCACCGCCTCCGGCTGGACCTCTCGCATCTTAAGCAAGGATCTCTCTTCTTCCACAGAAGAGAACTTGCTGCACAGCCTGTGAACCTGTGAGGAAGTACAAGGTGAGGCAGCGAGCCCCAGGCCCATCTTCTTGGGACAACTTGGGAGGGTCCTTGCTTTCTCCCAGAGAGACCTCCGACCCCTGGACCAGCCTCCCAGAAAGGAGGGATGAAAGTGCCAATGAGTGGGGCCACACGCTTATGTGATGGGGAACTAGGTCAAGGACCCCATTGGTGATGTGAGTACGGTGCCCAAACCCTTGTCATCCATGTCCCTCCCTTCCCAAAGACGCTGCCTCCCATCAAGAACCAGCAGTCTGTCAGCCGGCCCGCCAGCTGGAAACTGCAGACCCCAAAGGAGGAGATGTCCTGGCCCTGCCCCCAGCCACCCTCTCCAGGCATGCTCTGCCTGGGCCTTACCGCCCGAGCCCATGCCACCGACTACTTTCTGGCTAACTTCTCAGAGTTTCCCTGCCACTTTTTGCACCGGTAATCTCATGGAAAGGCAACAGTCACCTTCCTCTTCTCTCTGTCTCCTCTTCCACTCCAGAGCAGGGGCTGCCCAGACCCAACCCATAGTGAGGGGTGGAGCATGGGCAGTGGCAGTGGGACTCATTGAGTGCCTCTGGGCCCAGGATGCCCCATTACCACTTAGGCTCTTTTGAAAGGGGGATGAAACAGCCAGAGCCCCCTGGAGAACACACCTAGGCACCACCTGCCACTCTTTGTTCCTTCTTTTTCCAACTGGGAGTCTCTCTAGCTCCTGTGCTAACTCTGAGGGTTTGAGCTTGGTTCTCTGAGCCCAGTAGCACTACATTTGGGTTAAGGCTGGGAGTGCCTCAAACTCATCTGGGTCCTCATCACTGGTCAGCTACCACCACAGCTTGTGCCCCCAACCCCAGCATGGTGCCTTGCCCAGGCCACTCAGAATGTCATGGCTACCACAGGGAAATGCCAAAGAGGAAGGCCCCCACGGAAGAGTCAGAGACTTCCAAGGAAAAATCCCCTAACAAGTGGGGCCCTGTCTCCAAGCAGAAGAAGCAGCTCCTGGTTGACATTCTCACCACCATCATCAGGTACCAGCTATACCCTGGGCCTTCACTGCCACTTTCTCATCCCTTCAGCTCATTCAGCCAGAGCCCCTTACATTCCAGCACTCTTCCTTTCTTGAGAAATATAATTTGGTGGGGCACGGAGGTTCTTGCCTATAATTCCAACACTTTGGGAGGCAGAAGTGGGAGAATGGCTTGAGCCCAGGAGTTTGAGACCAGCCTGGGCAACATAGCAAGACCCCATCTCTACAAAAAATACAAAAATTAGCTGGACATGGTGGTGCATGCCTGTAGTCCCAGCTACTTGGGAGGCTGAGGTGCGAGGATAGCTTGAGACCATTAATTAGCTTAATTAACTGGGATGTTGAGGCTGCAGTGAGCCATGATCACACCACTCTACTCCAGCCTGGGAGACAGCAAGACCTTGTCTCAAAAAAAGAAAAGAAAAGGAAAACAAAGAAAGAAAGAGAGAAAGAAAAGAGAGAGAAAAAGAAAGAGAGAAAGAAAAGAGAGAGAGAAAGAGAGAAAGAGAGGAGAGAAAGAGAACGACAGAGAGAAAAAAAGAAAGAGCGAGAGAAGAAAAAAAGAAACAACTTCTTTGCAAGATCCCGCCACTGTCCCCCCAACCCACCCACCTCAGGACAGTAGGGCTCTGATGGAGCTGGCTAGAGGGATTCTCAGGTCTGGGTCCTGAGTTCTGCCCCATTCCAGGGTTGGCAGATGAGTCTGGAGCCAGTTCACTGTCTCCCCAGGGTTCCTGCCCAGTATGTGTGTGAATCTGACCTGCCCTGCCTCCACTATACCATGATTGCTTCTAAAAGTTCATGAGGCTCAAATATGTGTTCCTTAAAAGAAGGGACAGGAGGAACAACTGACCAAGGGCTCCCCTCTCCCCTCTCCCCACCTAGCAGCCCCTTTCCCACCTAGCACCTAGCTCTTAAGCCAGGCCTCCCCAGGGGCTTCAGGGCCCCTCAGCAAGGGACTTCTCCTTCTCCCTGCCACCTAGGGGCCTGCTGGAAGACAAGAACTTCCATGAGGCTGTGGACCAAAGCCTGGTGGAGCAGGTGCCGTACTTCTGCCAGTTCTGGAATGAGCTGTCAACTAAGTTCAAGGACCAGAAAAACACCCTGTACTTAATGCCAGTCCTGCCTGTATCCTCCAGCAGCTGGGAGGACGGGAAGGGCAAGCAGCCAAAGGAAGACAGACCAGAGCACGATCCAGGGTTGGGGAAGAAAGAAGAGGGGGAGGAGGAGGAGAAGGGTGAAGAGGAAGAAGAGGAGTTGGAGGAGGAAGAGGAGGAAGAAGAGGAGACAGAAGAGGAGGAGTTGGGCAAGGAAGAGATAGAGAAGGAGGAGGAGAGGGATGAGAAGGGAGAGAAAGTGAGCTGGGCAGGGATCAGGCCCACACCACAGCCTGAGTCCCAGGAGTCCATTCAATGGCAGTGGCAACAGCAGCTGAAAGTCATGGTGAAGGAGGAGCAAGAACAGGACGAGAAGGAGGCCATCAGAAGGTGAGCAGCCAGGCCCCAGTGAGGATGGGAGGAGGCGAAGTGCAGAAGGCTCCTAGGAGGCAATGGGATGCCAAGGAGGGCCGCTGCCTGTATGCACATTTCATCCTAACTCAGTGCTTAGTGAGGTCATGTTGATAGCTTAAGGCCTCTGCGGGAGTATCAGTTGGGCACCAACACTGAACTTCATTCTTTTTTCTCTGAGAACTGGTTGTTGACATTTACCAAGGCATGACTACCAGGAGAATTGTTATAGTCTGCAAAGTCTTGTAAATGGGCTCCTAGAGCCAGAAAAGGACCACCTGTCTTGCAAGTGGGACTTCCCACTGGGGCTGCCCTACAGATGATTTATGTCCTTGTAGGGATTCCCTAGGCCCCACCCAGTCCCTTCTGCGCCCTCTCATCACTTCCCTACCTTTCTCCAAACTTGACCCTGAGATGCCTACTACATCGCCTGGGTTTGAATCCCACCCCTTAAACCAGCAGCATATTTGGCAACTTGGAATCTTTTAGCCACACTTGGAACGTCTGTAACATTGAAACAAGGATGGCCCATACTGTAGTGGATGAAGGGAGTCGAATGGGAATCTCCGTAGAGCTGGCGGCACACTGTACCGCACGGACAGGCAAGCGAGGAGGCGCGCAGTCACTGCGGCCACGCTCATACTAGCCCCCGCCCCGTCGCAGACTCCCGGCCTTCACGAACCTGCAGGAGGCGCTGCTGGAGAACATGATCCAGAACATCCTGGTGGAAGCGAGCCGCGGGGAGGTGGTGCTCACCTCGCGGCCACGCGTCATCGCCCTGCCACCGCTCTGTGTGCCCAGGTAGGGGCGCCGGGGCCAGCGGCCGTGCAGACCGCGCGGGAGGGGCAAGGGGGGCAGGCAGGCTCTGCCCTAAGCCTCGTCCCCACCCCTACTTGGGACTTTTTGTCTTCCAGGATTCTGACCCCGGACACGCTGCTGCCGACGCAGCAAGCAGAGGTACTCCACCCGGTGATACCACTTCCTACCGACCTTCCGTAGATGCCCGCGCCCAGCCTCTCTGACATGCCGCCTTAGGTCATGCCTGGCCCCCTCTCCGCCGCCCCGCCAGTAAAAGCATCTAGTCTTTTTTTTATATCTACCTTGACTTTATTTCCCCGACAAGGGGGAAACGTGCGCGCACGCTCTGAGAGGGAAGGATGGCAGGGAGCAGCCCGGGCTGACTGTAGAGGCGCGGCGGGAACTTAGGGCCCGGGAGGATGCACTCTCCGCCCGCACTGCAGCTGGACTGAGACCTGGCCGCTCGCTGCCGGCCGCTGGACCGGGTCTGGCCAGTGGAGGGCGCTCCGGGCGGGGCTTGGCTGGCCTTTGCCCCAGCGTTGGTTGGTGCACAGTAACTGAGTGCCAGGCCTGGCCAGCGAAGCAGGTGTCCACGGGGCAGGGCGGCCACTCCTCACGTTTCCGCGCCGCGCCTGCTCTGAGGCTCGGCACCCCCAGGGCCAACCCTTTAGCGTTTGCCGAGCTCCGAGAGCCCAAGAGGCTGGGGAGGAAGGAGAACTGAGGCACGCCGCGGAGGGCCAGGAATTAGGCTGGGGCGGGTCGAGGTCACCACTGAATTTCGGGCCACAGACCCTGCTATGCGACTCCCACTGTGAATCAGTCCTCACATGAGGATGGATACCCACCTCTCGGTTCCTCCTAACCCCCGCCTGGGAGCTTCTGTCCTCTACTTCTCGGCTCCTCCCTCCCAGAGGCAGGTGGATGGAAAAGTGACATCTGGTGTTGTTCCAGAGGCGCCCAGGTCCCCAGCACCCTCCCCTCCGCCCCCGCCACCAAGGCCTCGGAGAAGCTCCGATCTCAGAGCCAGAGCGGGGGAGGGACGGGGGGGCTCCGCCTCCATGAGTCAATATTTGCCCTGAGCAAACGGGCGCCTGGACAGGTGTGAGTGTGTGTGTCTGGGGGCGGGGACTGAACAGGCAGTATAAGAGCACACTGAGCCTGGGCTCCGGGACAAGCTCCAAGGCGTGGGCTGGGGACGAAGCCAAGCCAAGCTAGGCTGGGCCGGGCGGAGGGGCCAGGAAAGCCGGGCGGAGGATGGCTGGGAAGGGAGGGGCGGGCCAGGTGCGCACCTGCGGTGGCCGCCGCGGCAGCCGACGTGTCAGCCGCAGATGCGCTCAGGTGAGGGCGGAGGCTTGCGGGGCGCTGTGCAGCACTGCGCTCGCTGAAGACCAGGACCAGGAGATCTCCGAGGGCGACCGCCAGGCCCCGGGCCCTCCGCTCCCGCCCCGCGACGAGCCCCTCGCACAAACCGGACCTGAGCGTTTTGTTCGTTCGGCTCGCGTGAGGCAGGGGCGGCCTCTCAGCACCAGCCCGGGGGCCCGGCCTGATCGCCACGCAGGCACCTGCCGCCACCACCGCCACCGCCATCGCCACCATACGGGTGGGAGAGGCTGTGCGCCGCTCAAGTGGAGATCCGGCTCCCATCCGGCCCCACCCGCCCTGCCTTGCCCTGCCTTGCCCTGCCCGCAGCTTCTGGGCTGCCAGGCTCCATTCTGCGTCGTAATACGGGCTGAGCCGGCTCCAGCGGGTGGCGAAGGGGGCCGTGGCCCAGAACAGAAACCCTTCTGGAGGTGGAAACCCGGATTCTAGTCCGCCTCTGTCCCCGCGACTTCTGTGGCCTTGGGCAAGTCATTTCCTGGCCTCTTGGTTTTCCCATTTGCTCAGTGAACGGTTGGTCTGGCCTTCCGCAAGGGCTAGGGCTTCCCCAGCCTCCTGTCCGGGTTCTTGGACTCCTGGCCGTGCTGGGGAAGATGGAGGCCCTCACGTAGTTGGAGCCAAGACTGATGTGTGGAAAATCTGGGCGGGGGAAGCTGAGGGCCACCATGGAACCTCAAATCCACTCCTTGGATCTCTTTGGTGCTGCTGACATCCTGAGATGTCACTCCCTGACACCTCCTTGGTCCCTCTTTCAGTCTAACCACGTCTGTGACAGTCAGACTGACTGAAAAGGACAAGCCGCCGGGCACAGCCATTCACCACCTTCCTCAAACCTCAGAATCCCACGTCCTGGCTTCCATCAGCTGGGGTGGGGTAGGTAGGCAGCCCTCGGCTCAAGCAGAGGCAGCCCCGGGAGATGGGTCAGAAGTCCCTCCAAATTGCATGTTCCTAGAGGTGCTGGCTTGTCCCCTCCACCACCACCCGCTCTACTGCCCCTATGTCACCCAACACCCAGAGGCCCCAAAGGATCTGCTGAGCCTGAGACCATGGCACAGAGAGAGGAGGGGGAGGGGGCGAGATGGTGTTGGACAGATCCCAGGCAGGTTTGAGGAGAGGGTGGACTACAGGAGGGCTCTTCATGGAGCAGCCCCAGGGGCAGGGGAAGGTTCTTCGGTCCTGGGCTAGGGTGTGTGCAGCCCTCTCCTGGCCCCCCTGACCCGGCTCTGTCCTGGGCCAGCCCTTTGCTCTTTGCTGGGCATTGGAAGATTTGCCTGTCAGGGGCCTGGTATGGTCCTGGCACACCTTCCCTGTGTCTTCCAGGGCTTCCGCTTCCCTCCCCAACCATGACAGGGGCCAGGATTCCACATCCTGGGTCTGCACAACAAAGAGGTCTCCGCCTGGAACGACCCCTCCCAAACACACACAGACACACACACACCCACACGGCCTTGAGGGGAGGGTGGTGAGAAGGAGGCTGCCACCCAGTGGGCTGGAATCTTTCCTGGTGACTGAGAATTACTACCCCCTCACCCAGGGGCCTAATTTCCCCAGCCCCCCACCCCCCACCCATCCCTAAGACTGCATTTGCTGGCCTCTCATCCAGGTCCCTCCTCAGCTGCCAGGCTGGGGGCGGAGTCTCCCCGTGCCGGGCAGGCCTGCAGGTGCGGGGCTGCATGGGGAGGGGGGCACTCAGCAGCTGGTGTGCGAGGCAGGCCCCCTCCCCCTCCTGCTCAAAGCTGGGGCCTGCTTCCTGTCGTCCCTGTCAGCACCCTGGGTGGGGGAGGGACCAGGTAATGGGGGAAGTGGAAAAGGAACTGAGCAGTTGGAGTGCAGCAGCTGAGAAACAGCAGAAGAGAAATGGAGAAGGATGAGACAGAGACCAAGAGCATAGGCAGGACAGAGGGGTGTGAGAACACGGGGGAGATCCCAGGGGCCACAGAGGCTGCAGACCCCAGACTGTGAGAGTGAGACCAGAGACAGAGACGACCAGAGAGAAACCAGGGAAGAGGAACAGAGAGAGACACATGGAGACAGTTCAAGATAACAAGAGATGTACACTGAGAGGGATGCGGGATGTGGAGCCATGGGGTTAGGGCTCAGGGGACCAGAGGTGGGAGGTGCTGTGTGTATGGAGAAAGGGGGAAGCTGTGAATCAGCCCCATCCCACCCCAAACTGGAGTGGGAATTAGCCCCAGCAGAGGATAAAGAGGTGGTTTCTAGGTGGGAGCCAGGTTTGGAGGTGGGGGGAGGGTGATACCCTTATCTTGGAAGCCCATCTCCTCCCAATAAAGGACAGAACGTGAGGGAGGTGCAAGGCCCAGGCTGTGGCTGGACACCGGGGGCCAGTGAGAGGCACAGACCTGACTCCATCTCTCTCAGTTTCCCTCTTGGCCACAGATGGACAAGCCAACAGTTATAGCAGCTGCACTGCCCCCACCCGCCCCAATTATTTCTGGCCTAGCCTTGGAATTTCTGGGCGTAGAGGCCGCCTATGTCTGTGTGAGAGTGGGGGGACCCGGGAGTGGAGGCACTGGGTGGCAGGGGGGAGACTCATACCCAGGTGCTAATCCCCATCCGGCCAAGGCAGTACCAGAGCCTCACTGACCTTCTTGGAGATTAGTCCCCATGGAGACCGTGGCAACTCGCCCCCTCATTCTGGCTAGGCCAGGCGGGTGGGTGGGTGGGGCAGGCAGAGGCTGGATAGGGAGGGGAAGGAACCTTCCAGAGGCATCACAGGAGTCAAGGCTGGGAGGCCCCTCCAGGACCCACAGCCAGGTTCGTTTACACGTAAAAAACAGAGGCCTCAAGAGAGGAGTGACTGACCAAACGCCACAAATGGCGCCAGGACAAGCACTGACACCAGAAGACAGGTCCTCGGCTCGTTTCCCAAGCATCTTTTCCTAGAGAGCAGAGGCCTGAGCAAGAACAAAGGAAACTGGCACACTGCCCTCTGACCCTCCCAATCTTCCCAAACTGAGGTCATGAACTAAGGAGTGGTTTAAATACAGTGAGGCAGGAAGGTGCTCCATCCTGAGCACTAGGCTGGCTTCTGCCAGGGACCAGGGTGAGAAGGAGAGTATGGCTCCCAGAGCCATGCTTGCAGCCTGACCACTCCCCCAACTTGGCCAGCCCCAGGGGTGATGGGAAGCACATGCATCAGAGCCAGTTATAACCACAACCACAGCAGCAGCAGTGGCAGACATTTATTGAGTGGACATTACAGGCCAGTTCTTTTTTACATGCATTTAAATCATCACAACAGCCTCTTAACCCACTCTCTTCACCCTTCAGTGTCTGTATGACCCTGGGTGGGTGGCTGAGCTGATGCCTCTCTGGGTGACTGTGGAGTGGGTATGTGCACGTGTGAAAGTGATGGGGCATATTCGTGTGTGAGTCCAGTACCCAGCACAGCCCATGGCACATAGTACATCGTATTAAATCTTTGAGGAATAAGTCTGCCTATACATGAATATGACATTGAGGTTTCTATTGAATTCTAGAACGAGACTATTCGCATGTGAAGCTTGTGGCATCACATCTATGTGCCTGGAACTGTGGATGACTCTGTCTCCATCTGACTGAACATGTGTCTATGTGTGCCCTCTCCCTGTCACCCTGTGCCAGCCCTGTGGCTTTGTGTCCGGGTGTGTGAGCGACGGTGAAAGCTGCCTGCTAGCTCCCTGGATGGTGGCCAGTTCTCTAACCCCACTGAGGGGCAGAGGAGAGGGCTCTGTTTCTAGTGGGATAGAACAATGGCTCTGTGGGGGTGGGGCTCCTAAATGGCCTAAACTAGACTGGTCTCTGTACCCGTTATCTCTGTCTCCCAGGAGACCAGTCCTGCACAGCCCCAGGGAAGGTGCTCATCTGCTGGTTCTGGGCTCCAGACTGGGGGTGGGGACGGGGGCCAGAGAAGCAGGGGTGGAAAGGAGGGGCTGGTGATGGTGGCAGGGTGGGGGAAGGCACCCTTCCCTGAATTTGCATCTTCACTACCCAAACCCTGGATAATTTCCCAGTAAAATGAGGGGGGAGGGCTGGGAGGCGAGCTGCTCGAGGAGAGGACGTTAGCCACCAGCCCCTCTCCGCTGCCCAGCAGTACTGAGCAGTCAGGCTGTTCCTGGGTTGGGGCTCTAGGTGAGAGAGGTGCCACTTCTTTGGGATTCTCAGGGCCTTTGCTGAGGACGGCGATCTGGGCAGGAGCTTAGGAGTGGGTTTGAGGCTTCCTTGCAGGATCTATGTGGGATCTGGGGATGTGGGATCATGAGATGTGGGTCTGGGTGGGATCTGAGGGCCTCATGGAGGGGACTTAGGCTCAAACGATTATCTGTGGGATCTTATGGGTCTTTATGGGATGGGGGTTTCGGTGAAATCAGAGGGCAGGAGATGGTGGCTAGGGGTGGGATGAGGGCCTGAGGATTTCCCTGTGGGGCCCAGAAGTCCCAGTGTGAGATGGAGAACTGAATGAGGCCAGGGTGGGGGTGTCTGAGGGTGATAAGATCTCTGTGAGATTTTGAGGGCTCTGTGAGGTGTCGACTGGGGTTGCTGGTTGTTGTCTACCTAACTCCCGTTCCATGCCCCAAGGCCAGTCTGTGGATGTGGAGGGGGTAGGGGTGACTGTACTGAGCTGGCAAACAAAGCCACCTGGGCACCCATCCTTCAGGAAGCTCTGGGCACAACTGATCTGGGAAAACAAACAGGAACAGCTGTTAGGGGTGGGGGGGGGGGCACGGCAGCTGCGGAGAGGGGCAGAGCTGGACCAGCCTGGTGGGGAAAGGAGGAGACGGGGAGGGGGTCCATGGTACCCAAGGGGTATGGATCCCAGAGTCCTCCGCTGGCACAGTAGGCAGGGCTGCCTGGAAGCCCCTTCCCCTCAGTGGTTGTTCTCTTTGGCGATGACTGTGAGGCCCAAAGTCAGGAGGGGCCTGAGGGTGTTGGGGAGCCCTGAGATGTTTAGATGTCTTCTGGGCCAGTGACTATGCGTGGTGTTGGTAGGTATACCCGTTTCTGAGAGAGCTGGTCGCAGTTACTAGAACTAAAAGCCATGGGTGAAGGGGTGAGAGGGTGGGGGTACACCTCCATACCATTTCCGAGAGGAGGGAAGAGGTAGAGAAGGGGAGAGGCTGGCTGCCGCCAAGACCAGAGCTTCACACTGGAGGAGGAGCAGGGGCCCTTCTCACACACGGGGTCCCCTCCCCAACTCCAGGCGGGACTCTTAATTCTAACCTGGATCTCGGCTGGACGGCCTCCCCGCTTTTCCTCCTCCCCTAACCCTGGAAAAGGCGCTACGCACCCCTCCTGCAGAATGCCGCAGTCGGACCCACATGTGGAGCCCGGCCCTCGGGAGTACGCCCAGCCCCTAGCCCCGCTCGGTGCACAGTGTCCAGTCTCCGACAGACACCCCCACACCCTCTGACCAACACTTGACGCCCGCATCAGGGACAGCGCAGACGCACAGCCTGACGCACTAGCCACCCGCGCCCGCTGCCCCTACCGACCTGGACCTTCCCTTCCACCCCGCCCTCCGCGCCAGCTGTCGGGCCAGCGCGGCCTGCTCGCGCCTTCTGGTGGCCGAATCCAGAATTGTCGGATAGAGGTGGCGGAAGGAGGGAAGGAGATATCTGATTCTTCACCCCTCACCCCCGGCTGGTGACACTGAAGACAAAGACTGGGACACCAAGGGTCCAGAACTGGTTCGTGCGCACTCTGTAGTTTGTATTCCCTCCTTGCGGTTTGTGTTTGTTCAAACCCCAGCTAGGGTAGGGAATCAGGACAGGGTTCTGACCTCACCCCCAATCAAACCTGCCTGAGATTGTCCCATCTCTGACCCATATCCTCCTCACTCAGACTCTACCTCCATGACCAGTTCTAGGGCCCTGTACTCTTGGCATCCATCTTCACACACACCGCGAGCTCCAACAGTAACTCCTCCAGGGAAAATAGAGGCCCAAGGGAGCCTTTGGCCCCAGCGCCCGCTCTCAGCAACCCAGAACTTCAAGGGTGGGAGAGCAAGCCACCCACCCCCACTTCCACTGGAGAATTTTCTCTACACCCATTTTCCTGTGGACATTTTGCCCACGCCTGACCACCTTGTTCACTCACTCGTTCAAGAAGTTTTATTGAGTGCCTACTACGCATCCAGCACTGTGCTAGGTTTGAGGATAACAACTGAGAACAAGACACAGTCCCTGCCCCTTTAAATGGAGCTTACACTCTGGTAAGGCAGATGCTGGTACACCCATAAACATAAGATGAAAAAGATTACTTTACAGCATGATAAATGCTACAAAGAAAAAAGGCTTATGTGATGGACGGAAGGGTGCCTGGAACAGCATCACCAAGGAGGTGACACAGGAGCCAGCTATGCCACCATCTTGTGACCAAGACACTCCAGGTAGCAGGAACAGCAAGTGCAAAGGCTCTGAGATGGGCTGAGCATGGAACACTGGGAAGAAGGCTTAGAAGGCAGGCTGGTATGGCAAGGCTTCTGGGAGCTGGGCTGGCTACAGCTGGCCTGTGAGCACTTTTTGGCATAGGAGCTCTGATGGACAGTGGTGGAGCACAGGTTTTGGCTTCCAAAGGTCCGAGCTTGATTCTTGCTCTGAAACTGGCTAGCCATATGAGTTTGGACAAGGCCCTGCACCTCTTTGACCCTCCGTTTGCATATTGGTGGATGCAAACCTAACTCACTGGACTGTCCTAAGGACCCATAAGGGAAGCACGTGACTCGTGGGAGCAACAAAATATTAGCCCCCTTCTCACTAGCCCCTCTTACCTCTGCTGGAATATGCCCACCCACACCCACCACCATTAAGGAAAAGTCACAATTTTGCAAGAAGCCTTTGTGTCTCATTAACAGCTGCTGTGGTTAGAAAATTCCACTGCAAGTGGTGAGAAAATTTCCTACCTGGAGCTACCCCTTGGGTCTCCTAAACTTTTTGGAGCTCCCAACCTTTTCCTCTCCCTCCTCTCCTTCCGGCTTTCTCTACACCCCCCCCCCCCCCCCACCGCTGCCTTTCCCCAGCTCACTCTGTCCCCTGGCTGGAATGCAATGGCTTGATTTCGCCTCACTGCAACCTCCACCTCCTGGGCTCAAGCAATTCTCCCATCTCAGGCTCCCAAGTAGCTGGGACTACAGGCGCATGCCAACACGACCGGCTAATTTTTGTTTGTTTTTGTAGAGACGGGGTTACACTGTGTTGCCCAGGCTGGTCTCAAATTCCTGGGTTCAAGAGATCCTCCCACCTGGGTCTTCCAAAGCGCTGGGATCACAGGCGTGAGCCACTGCGCCGGCCCTGCGAGATTTCTTAGCTGTGACCTCTCCACCACATTCCAAAGCCCTCTGGGTCTCCACTTCTACATCTGGGAAACGCAGGATAATAACAGCATCTTCCTCACAGGTCAGTTTTAGGATTGATGGAGTTCACGCACCCGATAGCCTGAACAGAGAGCTCGGCCTGAACTAAGCGCTTCATCCCCAGCTGCTAACTCTCAGGCAGACGTTGGGGACCGGAATCCTTAGAGCCTGGAACTTTGTGGGAGACCCGAAGCGGCACGGGTTGGGCCGAGCTGAGGCCCAACATTCTTCCTGCCTCCCGCGGCAAGCCACTCCCTGGGTAGCTATTATGCCTAAACGCTGAGTAAACCGTGCGGCCCTCGGGCTGTCGTTTCCAGCGCCCGGCGCCGCCGCGTGGCGGGTCCTGATCACCTCCTCCTCTCCTTCCCGGACCCGAGGACACCCCGAGGACGCGGTGCAGGATCTGGGAACGCACGCTTGGGAGGAAAGGGGCCGCGGTGGACCGATCCTCCAGGAAAAAGAGAACTGAGCACGTGAAGCGAATCCTTTGGGCAGAGCCTTCTCTACCTCCGCCCTAGCATCTCCCAAAAGAGAGGCCTGGAGTAGAGCCGAGGAAGGCTGGCGATTAGACTCTGGGAAGAACTTCCGCTCCGCGAGTCAGCAGCGCGGTCTTAGCCCGAGGCCTCGGGGAGGTCAGGTCCCTTCGTCCCGAGGGCCAGGCCAGGGAGGGCGAGTTCTGCCCCGAGGCCTGGCACGCCCTGCCTGGCTCAGGCTGGAAAGAAAGAAAGCGCCGAGTCAGCCTGGGCTGCAGCAGGCGCGGGGTGCGCGCCTCAGCACTTTCTGTTGTCTTCCCCGGGGGCTGGGGCCACAGCGGCGGCTGCGGGAGAGGCCTCGACTCCCCAGCCGAGACCAGAGCCGACCGCAGCCTGCCTGCTGACTCAGCTCCCCACCCCCGAAGGAAAGGGTGCGGGCAGGGGGACAAGGCCCGGGTATAAAGCCCGGCCTGCCTGGCCGCGCGCAGCCTCGCAGCCCGTCCATTTCTCTCGCGCGCGGCGCTCACCCACCCGGTGAATGCCCGCTGCTGGGGTGGGAAAGGGCGGGGAGAGCGGGAAGAGGGCGAGCCCCTGGCAGCTGGGTCCAGAGCTAAGGCCGGGTCCAGCCCCCGGGTTCTTCACCTCCTACCCAGACTGGGCAGGCTGTGGCTCGAAACGGGGCTCTTGAGACGCTGAGCGCGTGGTCCCACCCTTCCTGTCCGCAGCGGCATGAGCAGCGCCCCCGCACCGGGCCCAGCGCCCGCCAGCCTCACGCTCTGGGACGAGGAGGACTTCCAGGGCCGTCGCTGTCGGCTGCTGAGCGACTGTGCGAACGTCTGCGAGCGCGGAGGCCTGCGCAGGGTGCGCTCGGTCAAGGTGGAAAACGGCGTGTGAGTGATTGCCTGGCCGCGGCTGGGCTAGGTTGAGGGGCGCTGGGCTCCACCGGCGCAGGCTCAGAGCCTCAGCCCCCTGTCCCGTGAACGCTGGAGAGACCTGCCAACTTGGGAAACCCCATAGCCTCCCCAAAGTTCCCCACCCATCCCAAGATAAATCATGGGAAAGTGTGTATTTTTGTGCTAAAGAGACACAGGCGAGAAGCGACCCCTTGAGGGTCCCTATGGTACCCCACCGTGAAGGGGTTTCTAATGTATTTACATCCTTCCCAGAGTTTTTCTCTGTGCAAAAGTAGAAGGCTCTGTGCTTGGCTTAACAAAAGAAACCCAATCCTTTTCCCTGGCCCCACCCTGGTCTTAGAGCCCAGCTTTTCCCACCCTCCCGCCCCATACCCCTGCCCCAACTGAGGTCCCAGTTCCTGCTATGATACTCGGGAGGGGTCCTCCAATGTGTCCCTGTGCAAAGGCCTAAACCTTTGAGGTAGGAGCACTTGGTCGGGAGATCTTCATAACCAGGAAAACTCCTTCCCAACCTGGGGTCCTTGAGCGAGAAGCCTGGGCTCCTCAAACCCCAGAGAGCAGCAGGTTTGGGACCTTTAGTCCCTAGAGGGGCTGGATTGCCATACAGTGGGTGTGTCAGGGGAAGGGTTTGGGGTTGGAGAAAAATACTGTGCTTCTCAGTCTTTTCAATCATGGCAAGCAAGGGGGAGGCAGTGGGGGTGCAGCTCAGGCAGATACCTCCCAGCTCTTCTCCTTTAACAGTTGGGTGGCCTTTGAGTACCCCGACTTCCAGGGACAGCAGTTCATTCTGGAGAAGGGAGACTATCCTCGCTGGAGCGCCTGGAGTGGCAGCAGCAGCCACAACAGCAACCAGCTGCTGTCCTTCAGGCCAGTGCTCTGCGCGGTGAGCACAGCCCACTTCTCCTCCTCTGCCTCCTAACTCCAGGCCCTGGCCTCACCATGGCGCCTGGAAAGGTTGTTCAAACCCTGCATCGGGGATATGTAAACAAACTCCGAGATGGGTGGTAGTAGCATTATTTCTCAGAATCAGAAGGGTGTCTCCAAGAAAGTTGGGATTGTGGGCGTAGGCCTGGAATCCAGAAATCATCACCATGGACAGCGCTGAGGCCATCCCATTCCTGAGCGCCTAGCGTTCCCTCACATCCAATAGTCCACACGTGTGAGTGAGTGCCTCTGGCGTCACACAGCCCTGTGAGGTCAGGGTGGCTGCTGTTAGCCCGATACACAGGTGTGGAAATGGGGCTCAAAGGGACAAAGTGGCTTGCCCAGGGTCACTGAAAAGAGAGTCTCAGTGTGTGTTTGTGTATGTGTTATTGTATGTGTGAGGGTGTTGGTAATGAATCAAATACATCGGAAGAAAGGATCTCATTTTCCATTTGTGCCGACCTGGTTACTGGTAGGGCTGGGGAGTGGAGAGCAGAGGACCCAGCCCAGGCCAGTCCACTTCCTCTGTTCCAAGAGGCTGAAGAACCCTGCAGTGGGAAGGCCAGAGCCAAGATGCAATCAGTATTGATGCCCTGACATGTCTGTTCTGATTCTGCCATCCAGTACCCCTTAGCTGGGCACTAATCTGTGAGAGGCTGGCTGTGCTGAGGGGCTGGGCAGGGGATTGCACAGTTAGTCAATGAAGCCCTCAGGGAACTGTCTTGATGAATGGGACAGATTTCTTTAAGGACCTCTGGCTTTGCTCCTGCAAAACAGGCCCATGTCACAAGGTGCTCTCTAGTCCTGACCTGAAAGGGTCTCTGGAAACCCTATCTCCCCAGTCACCTCCTTAGCCCAAAGCCATGGGAGAGGCCAGGTTTGGGGGAGCCTTTGAGCGATCCATTTCCCAGACTGCCAGGGAGCTGATGGGTTGAGCTCTGGGAGTGCCTGTGGGTCCTAGACAGCTGCACAGCTTGTGTGGGGCAATGGGTGGGGCAAGTGAGGCTGGGGATGTATCTGTTAACAACCCTTTGGAAGCCCTGACCTTTCTGTCCCAACCTTCCTGTGCCTCAGAACCACAGTGACAGCCATGTGACACTGTTTGAGGGGGACAACTTTCAAGGTTGCAAGTTTGACCTCATTGATGACTACCCATCCCTGCCCTCCATGGGCTGGGCCAGCAAGGATGTGGGTTCCCTCAAAGTCAGCTCCGGAGCGTGAGTCCTGGAACTGGAACCATTCAGAGAGAAGAGCAGGAAGGCAATGGGGACCAAGGGAGAGGGTGGAGAACAGCGATGTAGGGAGAGTGCTAAGAGAGATATTGGGGACTTGGAGGCAAGGATGGAGTCAGACTGGGAGGGAGGAAATGAGGAGGTCCTAGGAGAATGGGGGGCAGAGGAAAATATAGGCACAGAAGAAGGGCTGGAGAACATGAGGGGATGGAGGCAATGGAGGGTCGGTACAGGAGACAGGATGAGAACGGTGATAGGAAGACTGGGAGCAGTAGCCAGGGGAGGGAGAGAACCACGTAGGGAAAGTTGAAGCAATGATTTTGGAGCTGGGGGTTGGGAGCTACAAAAAGGGGGGCTGCTAGTGGAGAACATAGAGTAGGGGTGGGGGCAGAGCTTACTCCCCGCCCCTGTGCCCTCACTGGCCTAGGTGGGTGGCCTACCAGTATCCAGGCTACCGAGGCTACCAGTATGTGTTGGAGCGGGACCGGCACAGCGGAGAGTTCCGTACCTACAGTGAGTTCGGCACACAGGCCCACACTGGGCAGCTTCAGTCCATCCGGAGAGTCCAGCACTAGGATCCATGGCCCCAGACACCTTCCCTGAGGACCCTCAATAAAGATTCCTGAATCTTCCTGCCCCTCTTGCCTCCTTGGTGTCTTGCTTTGTGATGTCCATCCTCATCTTTGCGAGAGTCCCTCCCTGCCAAGCTGATCCTCCCCACAGGCTCCAGAATCCTTGGCTACCAAGCGTAAGATGGCTGAGGTTGTGTGTGGATAGGCTCTGGTGGGGCTGACAGCAAAGTGCTGGTAAAAATCTTAGAAATTCTGGCTGGGTGCGGTGGCTCATTCCTGTAATCCCAGCACTTTGGGAGGCCGAGGCAGGTGGATTACAAAGTCAAGAGATTGAGACCATCCTGGTCAACATGGTGAAAACCCATCTCTACTAAAAATACAAAAATTAGCTGGGTGTGGTGGCACATGCCTGTAATCCCAGCTACTCGGGAGGCTGAGGCAGGAGAATCGCTTGAACCTGGGAGGCGGAGGCTGGAGTGATCGAGACTGTGCCACTGCATTCCAGCCTGGCGACAAAGCAAGACTCCGTCAAAAAAAAAAAAAAAAAAACCTTAGCAATTCTGTTAAATGGCACCCATCCCAAACCTCTGCTTGGTAAGGTTCACCACTATGGGCCAGGGGTACTGCTAGCTCAGATGGCACCTTTGCCATCCTGTGGGTGGGGTGGACACACCCCCACAGCAGGACTCATAGCAGTATTGCAGGTTCCACACATCCCCTGGCCCAGGTACCATCATGCAGGGCAGAACTTCCTTACTGTACACTGAAGGTCTGAGCTTCCTCTGTAATCCCAGAGCATTTTTCAACCTTTATCTTCACCCAGTTCCCTGCCCAGTCAGGGAAGCCTGAGCCTCCTGCAGTTGTCCCCTTTCCTCCATTCGCAGGAGGGAAATTAGTGGGAAATCCCACTGCTTCCCAAGGCCTTCGAAGGGGAGACTTTCACCCTGTGAGCCCAGACCGCAGATCCTTTGAGCAATGACGATCCCTTGCAGTGGTGTTGAACTCCAGCATTTAGAAAGCATCTTCATACCTCCCCGTCTCAGCTGCTCTGTACCACCCCCTCTTCACTCTTCCTTTCCCTCCCTACCCTTCAGAAGACTGGTGAGCTGTAGGAGCCACCCCTCAGTTGCTCAGAGTAAGCCTGGGTTCTGGGCAAGTGGCAGGTGCCCACAGGCATGGCAGGGCTGAGTATGGCTGCAGCCATTAGAGCCCCTGGCACTGGTATGGGTTTTTCCCAGTTCCCTCTTTGATCCAGTTGGTGATGCCCCCCGACCCCTACACAGACAGAGCCTCTCAAGATTCTTGGGACTCCCCTCATCTTGTCCTTCAGGGATTCTTGTGTTTTCAAGTCCCCAGTGGACCTATCAGTGGCGAAGGGTGGCTCTGATTATTGCCCCAGGTCAGGCAGGGCAGGGCAAGGCCAGGGAGCAGTGAGACTTGGACCTGAAGTCCCCAGAGGTTCAGCTGTGCAAAGTCAGGCAGCTGCTCCTTTGAGAAGTGCTCTGGACCATAAGTCAGAACACCGGGGACCCAGTTCCCTCACCTTGTAAACTGGGGCTATTGACTGCTATCCTGCCTGTCTCACAGTGCTGTTAGGAGGATTCCATGAGAAACCCCTTTTCCATAACACCACAAGCATGTGGTGTTATGGAAAAGCACTGGAGTAGTCAATGTAGGGACATCCTTCCCCTACCTCCCCCACATGGATCCTAGGATTGGGTCAGGGGACCAAGGGAAGCAGCTCTGGGTGGGGTATAAATTTTGCTTTACACTCAAATGGGCTCTAGAGTCCATGGCCCCTGTTGCATTCAATCCTCCTAATACTCTCCAATTTCCTCTACTTTACCAAACTGGGGGTCCAAGGAGAAGCTTTGATGACATCACCCACTTAATTGGTGACAAAACCAGGATTTGAACACAGAGTTCCTGGCCCTAAATCCAGGCTGTTAGGTGGAGGCTGAATTGAGCTGTGGCTAAAAGCCTCAGGCCTCAGCAGAGCCCCAAACTTCTGTGGGCCCCAGAGGAACCTGTGGTTCCTGGCTGGTCATGGGCACCTCCCCATCCCCTTGTGGAATGGCAATATTTACAATATCTACATGTATAGAATCTGTTCTAAACCCTTCACATGTGTTATCTCATATAAACCTCATCATTCTCTGTGGCAGGTACTATCATACCCATTTTATTTTTATTTACTTTTGTTTTTATTTTGAGACAGGGTTTTGCTCTGTAGCCCAAGCTGGAGTGCAGTGGCATGATCTCAGCCATTGCAACCTCTGCCTCCCGGATTCAAGCAATTCTTCCACCTCAGCCTCTGAGTAGCTGGGATTACAGGCATCCGCCATCATGCCAGGCTAATTTTGGTATTTTTGTAGATACGGGGTTTCACTATGTTGGCCAGGCTGGTTTTGAACTCCTGACCTCAGGTGATCTGCCCGCCTTGGCCTCCCAAAGTGCTGGGATTGCAGGCATGAGCCACTGCGCTGGCCCCATACCCATTTTATAAATGAGGAGACGCAAGTACAGTACAGAGGTTATGTTACTTCCCCCAACGTCACATAACCAAAAAATGGGAGAGTCAGGAGTTGAAACTAGAACCCAGACAAACTGGCTTCAGAGCCCAGCAGGCCACTTCCCCACTGCTTGCTTTGGGGAGCAGGCAATGAGCAAAGGGAGATATGGAATCCACCCTTGACTGAGCTGCCCTCCCTGCAGGGGGATCTGTGGTTGCTCGGAAGAATTAGCAAGACAGTTTCAGGAACTAGAAGTGTGACTCTGAACTGGGCTCAGGTCTCTGGGTCTCGTTTCCCCATCTGTGCAACGCAGAAGTCAGGGGAGTTAATATTTGCTGCAGCCTTTGCCAGCATGGACCTTCTAGGTTTTTCTGGACCTAGGGGTCATGTTTTGCTTCCTACATCTGTCTACAGCTAAGGAGTGGGGGTCACAGAGGCCAGTCTAAACTCGAATGCTTTCACCTTCTGGTCCTCCCTTCATTCTGGGCAGGCTGACCATCTGCAGAACCACATGGGGACCAGCGCCCAGCAGGGTAGGAAGGGGATGAAGGGGAAACTGCCAAGGACTCTCCCGTTGGCTTCCCTAGCTGTACTTGCAGCAGAAGGGGATGGAGAAGATCAAGACCCAGGTGGGTGGAGATGACTGCCCCCCATGCACACATTACCTGGTGCCCCACCTGCTCAGCAACTGATTTCTTGGTAAGACTGAGGCATAAAGCCTGTACTGTTGATCCTTGCCCAGCTCAGAGCTGGGATATTTGGGGAGACCTCCTCTCTAGGACCCTCTCCTTTACACCTCAGGCTCCCACTGAGAGCATTAAGTGGGCGAATTTTGATGCCTCCCAGCTCTCCCAGCTCTTACCTCCTGCCCCTTGCTATTTCCTGTTCTTACCTCCTGCTCCTTGTTTTCTGTCCATAGTGGGTGGGGGAAACAGTAAGAGGAACGAGAAGGTAAAGGGATTGGGATCTTGATCCCACCTTCAAGACCCTTACCTTCTGCGGAGTCCGAGTTTGGTCCACAGGGAACATTCCAACCTCTAGTCTTTGCTCCCACCAGATTCCAGGTCCACATCCCAAAGGCTTCAGCCTAGTCCCACTAGGATCCTCCCAGGACCTGGGATCCCTCATTTTTCCCTCCACATTCTGCCTCCCACACTTCTCCCTGGCTCCTTTGCACCGTCCACAAGCAAAGATGAATACCCCAGCAGTTGCAGCAAATGAGGGTGAACAGGGGCCCTGTAGAACCCCAGAAGTAGGACTTTCTAGCCATCCTCAATCAGGCACCCCAGGACCAGGCACTTAGCAGGAGATTTGCCAATTCCCAGGCCTCCTCCACCCCTGGGCTCAAGCAGTGAGAGAGGACTTGGAGAATACCAGTTTTGACAGTACCCATTCCATACTGCAAGGCTGCAGAAGGTGGGCTTCTGGGCTGGAGCCTCATCTTCAGTCAGCATCCTCCTTAGCCTGCCTCTCCAGAGCCAGGAAGTCTCACAGGTACCCAGAGAGGCTCTAGGACACTTGGGAACCACATCAACATCTTTGCATGAGTTAGAAATAGGAATACTTTTCTTGGAGTGGATTTCAGCCTTGCACAGTGCACAACCCTGTCTTAACCCCTCCACCTCTCCAGCCTGGTTCAGGGACAGCCAGAACGGGAATAGTGGTGAGGGTGGGTGGCAGACTGGGAGGACAGGGGATGGGGAAGGATGGGAGAGGGAAGTAGCAAGGGGCTCAGAAACCCATCAGGGAAAGCCAGGACAGATTCTCAACATCTTTAGAGGCCTTCAGCAGTCCAGGCCACTACTAATTTGTGGGGACTGAATGAATGAGAAAAGGAAGGGAGGGAGAAGGATGAGAGGGAGAGAGAAGGCTGGAGGGGAGATGGGAGTCAGAAAAGCCTAGAATAGATGGTAAAGAGAGACCTAGAAGGGGGTGGAGAGGACAGAGGAGGGGGTCACCCACCGTAAGTTGCCAGGAGAGATGGCCCAGCACCAGGCCTAAGGCTTGGGGGCCCTAGAAAGGCAGGAAATGGGCCAAAGCAAGAAGGAGACAGGGAAGGGGTTCAGGTCTCTAGGGAAGAGCAGAGAGTGGAAGAAGAGGAGGAGGGAGCGGGGGTGCGGGCAGAGATAAAGGGAGCAACGGCTGCAGGGCCGGGAGCGCAGCGACAGGCGAGAGGGAGGGAAGCGGAAATTTAAAAGTGAAGATGCAGATAACGCAGCCTGGAGACGGGAACCCGGGTGGGGATAGAGGGAGGGAGGGGGAGGAGAGTGAGCGGCGAGTGGAGCGGGAGCAGACTGGAAGAAGGGCACTAGGGAGGGGGCTGTGGCTGCTGGGGTCCGAGGTGGGGCCAGGTACACCAGCCCCATCACTGTTTGCAGAGAATCAGGGAGGCGGAAAAGACACGCGCTCCCGGCCCCCATCAGGGCGCATGGCCCGGGCCCATCCCCCGCGCGTCTCCCCGGCTGCGGGGCGCGGGGGGCTGCCGGGTGCGCTTGGCTGTGGCGCGGCGCGTTGGAGACTTTATTGCGATGGGACGATAAGAGGGGCGGGGGCGGGGTCCCGGGGGCCGAAGCGGCAGCGCTTTAATTAAAACGGAAATTGCGGCCCCTGACAGCGCGGGGACCAGAGGGTTCCAAGCGGACCCTTAGCTGGAAGCGTTGCTCCAGGACCCCCCCGCCCCGCGCAAACCCCGCCACGCCCGGGCTGCCCCCTCCCGCCAGGCCCTGCCGGACCTGGCGCGTCTTCTCCTCCTTGTCACCCGCGGTCGCTTCGGGCGGGGATCGGTGCCACAGACCGCAAAGCCTGCCTCGCCCCCCTTCCCCGTCCCCCCCATCTCCCACCGCCCAGTCCCCGGCGGCGATGAGACAGAGCGGCGCCTCCCAGCCCCTGCTGATCAACATGTACCTGCCAGGTACCAGGGACCAGCCGGGCGCTGGTGGCACCGGAACCTGGGGCGGGAAGTCTAGGCTCAGACATAGGAAGAGAGTACTGGGGTCCAGGGGAAGGAGAAGTGTCCAGAGATTCGGGTTGCATGGAGGGCCGATTGTAATTTAGGGCACTGGGGAGACCTAAAGGCAGACAGAGAGCTCTGGGTTTCAGTGCAGGGTCTAGAGGAGTTGAAATGAGCAGATTGGGAGCCTGGGGGCCAAAAGCCGGGACTCAGTGACTCGAAAGAGCCTGAGAGGGAAAGCAGGGATCTCTGGCATGGTGGAGGACTCTGTGGCCGAGCCGTACCAGAAGGCTGTGGTCCGCGGGCGTCGCCCCTGCGCTCTCACGGCTCCTCACCTTCCTGCTACTAGCTTCGGGCCGGCCCTCCAGGCGCCCTCCTCTTCTCTCCCCGCGCTCCAGCTCAGCTGGCGCAGTTCCCCCGCTCGGCTTTATAAGGCTCCAGCCGGCCCCTTCGGAAAGCGGATTTCCTTTTTCCTGGACGCGTTTCCTGACTTGGGCTCTACGGAGGGGCTCCGCGCGGCGCGCCTGGACCAGGCTCCGGGAGGAGGAGCCGGGTGGCCCGGGCCCCCAGCCTCTCGCCTGGGGACCACAGCACCCCTCTTGAGCCTTGGCCCGGGGCCCTTTTGTCAAGCCCACAACTTCCGCCTGGGGTTCGCCTGATTCTTTTCGTCCGCTGCTTGCAGATCCCGTCGGAGACGGTCTCTTCAAGGAAGGGAAGAACCCGACCTGGGGGCCGCTGAGCCCCGCGGTTCAGAAAGGTGAGCTGGCTGGTGCGCTGGGCGGTGGAGGCGAGGTTGGTTGGGGTCAGGGCACAGGCGGACAGAAGGTGGGAGCAGTGTGGACTCAGGGTTCACACTGAAGCCCGGAGTCCTGGCCTGGTTGTGGGGAGACCTTGGGAAGACATTCACTTGGTTTTTGGCTCCTGCATCTTCTGAGCACCAGGAAAAGACTTGCAGGCCAAGGCAGGTGGAGAGGATCCCAGCCCCAGGCCCTTTTGCTGCTGAGTATGGTTTTCCAGGCTTTGGGGCAGGGGCTGGGACACTTAGTGTCCTTTCCCTGCTGGTAGTAGGAGCTCAAGGCCGCAGCACCAGCTGGCAATGGAACCGGGGGAATTATTCCCCAAACACAGTGGGCTTCCCAATCACTAGACCCTGGTCACTGCCACCTGCTTACCCTCCCGCGCTGGCCTACACTGGCTGATCTCTGCCAGCCAAGTCTGCCAGACGATTGCAATTGATTCCCAGGTTCACCACCAGCGCTCCACGGATAGACGATAAATTACCCTTTTGACGGCTGGCTCTTCAAGCAGCGTCTCCCCACAGTCCCCATCTCAGTTGTTACCCTAGATCTCACCAAGAGACAGAAACCACAAAAACGAGGTTGGCGACTGTTTTATCCAGAAGGAAACTATGCCTAACAGGAACGGGCATCCAAACCGCTGAGGTTGCTCCGCCTTTGGTGCCAGGTGCACCTTTGTACCCAAATCTTCCCTTGCTTCTGACTCTAAAACTTAACGCTGGGGACCAGGAACCAGGAAGCTCTTTGCTGGGCTGGCTTGAAGGGATTGGGATTGAAACCATGGGAGAGGGTAGCATTTGGATTCTAAGCCAGTGGCTGAAAAAGGAAGAAGGGTTCGCCAGACTCTATTTGAGACAGTAAGCATACCAATTCGAGGAAAATCCGTTTTATTCTAAAAAGGAGTGGGGGCAATTGTATGGGGAGTTTTCTCTGCCTGTCTGCTTGAGGCTACAAGACAGGGGAGCAGGAATTCTGGGACCCCACTCTCTCACCACTGGCATATCCTGGAAAAACCTCCTTGCTGCCTCCAGCAACAGGGAATTCAGAGGGATATCACACAAAGACAGGAGGAGGTTGATAGCCAAGCACAACAGCTGCTCGGTCCGTTCTCCTCCTCAGAATTGCTCATCAGGCCTCGAGAACGATGGCACCTTCGTAGGCAGGGAATCCCGCCTGTTCCGAAAACAAGAGACCAAACTCTCAGGGTCAGCGCAGAGGCCTGCGCACCCAAAGGTGGCTAGGATGGGGAGCCCCTGAGAGCTTGCCCCTCCTGTCACGTATAGGGAGCCACTGTTCCTACTCCTGTCGGATGTAGTGTCCCAAGGAAGCCAGCCACCACTCCACCTCAGGTGTAGCCTGTCCAACTACGTCTTTGGGGACTGGCTGGGCCTTGTCCAGCAGTGGCTGGGTCGTCCCGCTGCACGCCCATCCCTTCCCATCTCTGGATGTGGTCCAGCTGGGATGGGGCAGTCCAATCATTCTGCCCAATGCCGCCCTGTACGGTTGTGCGGCTTTTCCCTAAATAAGAGCACCGGGCTGAGATGGCGAGTGGCGGCAGGTATCTGTCCTTGCTCGCCTTGGAAAGCCAAATGCGTTGGGGGGCGGCTATGCTCACGTGGGGAGGCGACGCTTCCCCTTCCCCCCCCCCACCCAAGTTTCACAAAACCGTGCATCCGGCAAGCTACGTGCTCTTCAATGGAAGCCGCATTTCCATTGTGCAAAAGCGTGGTAAAGGCTAGAGACCACTCTGCTGATCAGCTCCTCCCCGGCCGGCTGCTCCTGCCGAACTCAGCTGCACAATTTGATTGCACTTTTCCTCCCCCAGTGCCGGTTCCTGCCGGGGTGGGTCGGTTTCCCGCCTGCACTCTTTCCCAGTTCCCGCCTCCCCACTCCCACCTGTGGCTGACCGCCCCCCTCCCCACAGGCAGCGGACAGATCCAGCTGTGGCAGTTTCTGCTGGAGCTGCTGGCTGACCGCGCGAACGCCGGCTGCATCGCGTGGGAGGGCGGCCACGGCGAGTTCAAGCTCACGGACCCGGACGAGGTGGCGCGGCGGTGGGGCGAGCGCAAGAGCAAGCCCAACATGAACTACGACAAGCTGAGCCGCGCCCTTCGCTACTACTACGACAAGAACATCATGAGTAAGGTGCACGGCAAGCGCTACGCCTACCGCTTCGACTTCCAGGGCCTGGCGCAGGCCTGCCAGCCACCGCCCGCGCACGCCCATGCTGCCGCCGCCGCTGCTGCTGCCGCCGCCGCCGCCCAAGACGGCGCGCTCTACAAGCTGCCCGCTGGCCTCGCCCCGCTGCCCTTCCCTGGCCTCTCCAAACTCAACCTCATGGCCGCCTCGGCCGGCGTCGCGCCAGCCGGCTTCTCCTACTGGCCAGGCCCGGGCCCCGCCGCCACGGCTGCCGCCGCCACCGCCGCGCTCTACCCCAGTCCCAGCTTGCAGCCCCCGCCCGGGCCCTTCGGGGCGGTGGCCACAGCCTCGCACTTGGGGGGCCATTACCACTAGACGGGGCGGTCGGGTGCCTGCGGCCTCGCCCACACGCCCAGAGTCTCATCTACATCCGATCTACATCCGATCCCATCTACATCCGATCCCATCTACATCCCGGGGAGGGGACCGGGAGCCTCCCAATCGTCCTCTAACCAAGAGTTTACTCCACCTGCCGCACTTAGCCCCGGGGGACAGACCGGAGCTCCCTCAATCCTTGTCTGATACTAGATTTGTCCCCGTTCCACCCCGCAGTCCCCTGAGGAGGGCGATGTGCGCCCTCTTTGACTTTTTTTCTTCTGGGTCTCCAGGTCCCGGAGGGGATTTGTGGACCTCTGCCGTCTCCCCACCACTCCAGTGCATTTCCGCCTGGCTTCTAGAAGCCCCGTTCAATATCACATCTTTTCCCACTTTTGCTCTTCCCCAAGGAACTGCTCCCACCCCAGCACGTGGAGGCCTCTCACAGTCCTCCTTCCTGGGACCTGAGCAGGTTTGGTGAAAGCCACCCTGCCCCATGACACATGGCCCCCTTCCTCCCGTACTAACACTCGCAGGAGGGCCCAGTGTGTTTCTGACCCTTTTAGCCCCATTAAAGCTCCTGAGCTCTACGCTGCCTCCTCTCTCTGTTCTTTGCTGCACCAGAACCCGTGGTTAGGGGAAAGCAGGGAGAGGTTCATCTCGGGCCACAGCAGAGAACTGCCAAGGAAGAGGTCCCAAGAAGGAGGGTGGCGTGGGCTTGGGCGTCGCCTGCAGGGAGCGAGGGTCCTGGAGAATGGGCTCAGCCCAAGGAGCCGCCTTGCCTCACACCCACCCTGCCAGGCGACCCTAGCTCACCTCACTCGGTCTTCCACTTGCCCTTCACCCCACCCTACCCATACTTCCGTCCTAGCAGATACCTGCACCCTCCCCTCCCCATCTCACTCACCCTTTCACCCACCCCTCACCCGCCCCATCCCAATAGGCACCCCACCCCCACCCCACCCAACCCTCCCCATCTCACCCACCCGTCCACCCGCCCCTCACTCCATCCCATCCCAATAGGCACCCCAACTCCACGCCACCACCCATCTCACCCATCCTTCTACCCGCCCCTCACCCCACCCCATCCTAACAGGCACCCACATCACATCTTCCCCCTCTCACCCATCCTTACACCCGCCCCTCACCCCACCTTATCCCAATAGGCACCCGCACCCCACCCCCACATCTCACCCATCCTTCCACCCGCCCCTCACTCCACCCCATCCCAACAAGCACCCCCACCCCACCCTCCCCATTTCACTCACCCTTCCACCCACCCCTCATCCCACCCCATCCCAATAGGCACTCCCACCCCACCCCACCTCCCCATCTCACCCACCCTTCCACCCGCCCCTCACCCCATCCCATCCTAACAGGCACCCACATCATATCTTCCCCCCTCACCCATCCTTTCACCCGCCCCTCACCTCATCCCAACCTTCATCCCTTCTGGCTGAGCTTCACCCCACCTCAGCCTTCCCTCAGCCACTTTATTTCATCCCCTTCCCCAACCACCCTCCCCTCCTCATCGGACTCTCACTTAGACTTTCTCGCCCTATCCCTCACAAACCGCCCCCTCCCCCCAACATCTGTCGCCGTCTTTCTTTTGGCTCGGCCTCCTCATTTGCAGAAGAAGGGGTCTGTCTCCCACCCGGCTCCTGCGCTCGCGGCTCGCAGCCTCCACGCCGAGGCTCGTGGCTGCACCTCCTTCTTGCGGGCGGTGCGCGCCCTCTGCTGGTTGGAGGAGGGTACGCCGAGGGCTTTGTGTGCCGCGCGGTGCAAACCCGTGTGCCTGGCCACACTCAGGACTGCGGGACCCAGTAGTCTCCAGATCTCCTTTGGCTTTCAGAGAGGAGAGTGAAAAGGGAACTCTGCATCCCAGGTCTGACCTCTGGAAGCCCGAAAAGTGGGTCGAGTGGATTATTCTCCTGACTGGGCCCCTTTCCTCACCCCTAGAGGCCCTTCTGAATACTGCGCCCGCCCACCAAGGCCACTGCCCCTTAGCTCCTACCTTTTCCAAAACCTGTTGGCAGGAAAGCTGCCTTAAACGCCTTCGCTTAGAGGAAAACAGCACTGCGGAAGGTGCCTAAAGGGACAATCCCAACCTCAAGGCAACTGCTCCTCAAGGCAAGCCCCTGGCTCACCTTTCACCCGCTGCCCTAGCTGTTCTTTTCCACGCGCGCACCTCTTCTTGGGCACAGGAAGGGGCAATGCAGGCGGGGGGCTGGGCAGTTGGAGGTGTGGAGTGGGCCTGACGCCCCTTCCCAAAGGATTTAGCCAGGGAAAGAGTCTTTATTCATTTCATTTTATTTTTCACTTAATTTTTTTCTAGTTTTCCAAAGAACACACACTCAGCATAGAAAATTTGGAAACACACACCTGAGGTCTCCTCCATGAACTATTGGTTGGATGAAGCATGTAAAGAAGCGTGAAGGGGCCAGGCGCGGTGGCTCATGCCTGTAATCCCAGCACTTTGGGAGGCCAAGGCAGGCGGATCACGAGGTCAGGAGATCGAGACCGTCCTGGCTAACACGGTGAAAACCTGTCTCTACTAAAAATACAAAAAATTAGCCGAGCATGGTGGCACACGCCTGTAGTCCCAGCTACTCGGGAGGTTGAGGCAGGAGAATCGCTTGAACCCGGGAGGCAGAAGTTGCAGTGAGCCGAGATGGCACCACTGTACTCCTGTTTGGGCAACAGAGCAAGACTTCATAAAAAAAAAAAAAAAAAAAAAAAGCCAAAACTATAGTCCTGTTACACAGACGCCACTGTTACTATTGATAATTTTTTGGTCAAAACCCTCCCTTTCTTTTCTCAGTGCCATTTATTTATTTATTTATTGAGGCAAGGTCTCTCTCTGTTACCCAGGCTGCCAGGCTGGAGTGCAGTGGTGGGATTTCAGCTCACTGCAACCCCCACCTCCCAGGCTTAAGTGATCCTTCCACTTCAACTTCCTGAGAAACTGAGACTACAGGCATGTGCCACCATGCCCAGCTAATTTTTGTGTGTTTTATAGAGACAGGGTTTTGCCATGTTGCCCAGGCTGGTCTTGAACTCCTGGGCTCAAGCAATCCACCCACTTCGGCCTCCCAAAGTGCCTGGGATTACAGGCATGCGCCACAGTGCCTGGCCAATGCCTTTTAAAATTTGATAATACCCTGCTTTTGTAGCTGAATAGAAAATAAGTATGTTCCAGGTCATTATGCCTGACACGCCTCACGGGGTGAGAGAGTGGGCTGGTGCATTCATCAAGCAGGTGAGCCAGTCTGACCTGGTGGGGTCTTCTGTGACGTGCATGGTGGCAGTGGGGGAGGGGTGCAACATCAGAGAGTCTCTTTATAGCCCTATTTGCAGGGGTCAGGAAACTGGGAGGAAGAAGAAACACTCTGAGGAGATACAGCCAGGATCCAGAAAGATCTGGGCTGCTAACAATTGTGGGCTGAATGTAACAAAGTAAAATTTATGTGTTTGTTGTTGTTGTTGTTGCTGTTTTTGTTTTTTTGAGATGGAGTCTCACTCTGTTGCCCAGGTTGGAGTGCAGTGATCTCGGCTCACTGCAACCTCTGCCTCCTGGGCTCAAGCGATTCTCCTGCCTCAGCCTCCCGAGAAACTGGGATTATAGGCGCTTGCCACCACACCCAGCTAATTTTTGTATTTTTAGTAGACAAGGGGTTTCGTCATGTTGGCCAGGCTGGTCTTGAACTCCTGACCTCAAGTCATCCACCTGCCTTGGCCTCCCAAAGTGCTGGAATTACAGGTGTGAGCCACTGTGTCCAGCCACAAAGTAAAATTCCTTAGGAAGGACTGTGAGGCCCTGCTCTTACATCTTTAAATGAAACAACAGAAGTTAGAGTCTTGGCAAAGGTGGGGCTCAGCAGAGCCTGTGTGTAAATGAGTAATGTCCTAGCCAATGCAACGTTAAATGGGAACCTGTAGGGTGAAGTGCAGAAAAATCACTGTAATCTGAGGATGAATTGATGGAGCTACGACACCTAAGATGAAGGAAGTGGTCCACTTGGTTTCGTAAGTCTACCACCAGGAACATTGTGCACAGTGTTGTTTTCAGGAGGAGACCAAGTGGAGGACACACAGTGTAGTAGACCCAGGAAGTGAAGAGGAAAAACGGTGGAAAGCCAGCAACAATGTGAGATATATCTGGAAAGTCAACTGGGAGAAAGGGATGGGAGCTGTCATCATTTATGCAAAGCTCTGTCCTGAGAGAAAGGACTGGATGCATGTGACTAAGGGCAGTACTGGGACACATGGTTGGAAGCTCCAGTAAAACAGATGTCTCCTTGATCTAATGAAGAGCCTCTGCCATGAAACATGTTGGGTGAGTTCACTGTCACCAGAGTGTTTAGCAGACCCTTCTGTGAGAAGCAGAGAGGGGAGGTGAACTACTCTCTAACCTTGAACGACTTCTCTAACCTTGAGACTCTTGGAATCCTGTGAAGGAGTCAATAAAGGGGGGATTTTAGTCATTGTTGGGCAGTTGGCTGAGATATTGTTAGATTAAGGGATCTTCTTACCTATGAAATTGCATCCTTAAAGCTCACCCCATGCCTCTGTTCTTTCCTGTCCACATAGCCAGTTTGGGAGGCTAAGATACAGAACTGGGAACCAGAAATTCTGAGTTCCATTTGCAGTTTGGTAACGAACCTGCTGTGTGACCTTCAGATAATCACTTCTCTTTTCTGGGGTTCCATTCTCATCTCATTAAAATAATAAGGCTGAACCAGAGATTTGCAAACTCTGCTCTGTGGAACTTTAAGGGTCACCTAGGTTCTCTCTGTTCAAAAAAAAAAAAAGAAAGAAAGAAAGAAAGAGCTGGGAAATGTCTATCAAAGATCACCTACAAGGGCGAACCCAGCCTCAGAATACAGTAGATAGGAATCCTCTTCTCCAGATTATCTCAGCTCTGGGAGCCCCTGCCTCTGTGATGTCTCCAAGCTCTGAGTTACTGTGGTCTTGGCAGGACTGTACTCCACCCAATCCCTGAAGAAGTCATACTCTTACCACACTCAGCTTCCTGATGATCCAGGCCTGTCCTCATGGACCCTTAACCCCTTGGTCCTTGGCCCTCCAAGGTATTGATCCCACCATTGCTTTCCTCTCCCAATCCAGGGTCAAGCCCCTCTTGCATTTTCTGAAGTTCTGAGCCTTTTCTCTATCACTTCGTTCAAGTTGCTAGTGAGAGTATGGTTCACTCCTCTGCCATATGCTTGCACTACAGTTTACAAAATGCTTTCACACCCATCATTTTATTGACCTCTTCAAGGTTAGGAAGACAGGGCAGGTATTGCTTTATCTGCTGGGAGGATAAATAAACCAAGGCCCCAGATGTTAAATGACTTGGTCGAAGTCCCAGGGCTTGTTCTAAGACCTGTATCTTCTTATTTCTCTGCCAGACCCTTTCCCACTGCTCCCAGTGACCTTTCCACAGTCCTGAGCAGTCACTGATCACTTTGTTTTTAGAATCATTCCCATGCAGGATGACACAGACCCATATCTCCTCCAGTAACATGCACTCTGTGCCACTAAGCTCCACGCTCTATCCCTTGCAGATGGAATTAGAAGCCCTGCTAACATGCAGCTTGAGGACATTCATGTCCGTACCGTTTGGGACCTGCACAGTCACAGTGCAATGATGCCACTGAAGGCACTGAGGCTCACAGGGCACTCTCTCATACGCCAGCTCATGTGACCATAGACAGGCATCGTAATGGGCCACTGTGATGCACTTTTCTCAGAGCCGTCTGCTCTTCTGGCCTTCACCTTTCCTCTAATGTGTCTTTGAAATGTACCAAAATGAACTTGTTTCTTGAGCTATTTATAATCCATGTCAAGTGGATCTGCTGATGATAAAAGTATGCTTTACCACTCACTGAACATGACTCTGTCAGGCTCTGCCCTATGCTAATGCTTTACAGGTGGTGTTTCTTTTGACCTGGCTACAACCTTGCCAGATGGGGATGGTAACCTCTATTTTCAAATGAGGGAATCAAGGCTTGGAGAAGTGAAGTGGCTGGGCCAGCCCGTGATCTGACAACTGAAATCCTTACCATCCCACTAGATCCCTTCTTGCTGGCCTTCCTGGACAGCTTCTTCCTCATGTAAACATGACCTGCTTCTTACCCAGTACAGATGCACACCACCTACAACTGGTTATAAAGGACAAACTGACAGCTTGCCTTATGAGTGTCCTTGGTTAGGCCTCTGTTCGATAAGAAAGTACATTTTGTCCCTGATAAGAAATAGAGACTGTTTTGTTGCCCCAGTGCCTTTTGCAGGCGTTCACTTTCCTAACTGAGGCGCTACAGGCTTGGAGAAGATCACTGTACTCTGAGGTGGAGTGGGGCTCTGATTATATATTGGCCTGAGTGGTATTTCCTACTTTGGTTTGGTCAGCAGGATTTCTCTATGACACTCCTCCATCTTAGGATGACGCATGTCATGTCTAGAGGTGAATGGTTCAATGTCCCATTGACTGATGTTTCTTATTTCTTTTCTTTTCTTTGTTTAGAGATAGAATCTCACACTGTTGCCCAGGCTGGAGGGCAGTGACATGATCATAGCTCACTGCAGCCTTGAACTCCTGGGCTCAAGAGATCTTCCCATCTCAGTCTCCCAAGTAGCTGAGACTATAAGCATGCACCATCATGCCCAACTTGTTTTAATCTTATTTTGCTTTTGTAGAGATAGGGGTCTCACTGTGTTGCCCAGGCTGGTCTCAAACTCCTGGCCGCAATGATTCTCCCACCTTGGCCTCCCAAAGTACTTGGATTACAGGCATGAGACACTGTGCCTGGATAAATTTTTTTTTTTTTTTTTTTTTTTTTTTTTTTTTTTTTTTTTGAGACAGAGCCTTGCTCTGTCATCCAGGCTAGTGCTGTGGTGTAATCTTGGCTCACTGCAACTTCCACCTCCTGGGTTCAAGTGATTCTCCTGCCTCAGCCTCCCACGTAGCTGGGATTACAGGCACCCACCACCATGCCCGGTTAATTTTTGTATTTTTAGTAGAGATGGGTTTTCACCATGTTGGCCAGGCTTGTCTTGAACTCCTGACTTCAAGTGATCCTCCCACCTTGGCCTCCCAAAGTGCTGGGATTACAGGCATGAGCCACCGCACCTGGCCCCAGTTGACTTTTTCTCTTTCTGAGAATTCTCTCCCACTGGATCCTGTTTGCTGTTTCTTTCCTAGCATACCCTTCTTTGAAAACAAAAGGCAACATAGCTTAGTGGTCTGGGGCTTTGGGCTGGACTTCCAGGGTTTGAAATCTGTCACTTGCAAGCTATGTAACGGTATTCAAGTTACTTCTTTGTGCTTCAATTACCTCATCTGTAAAATTATAATATCCATTAAACCTATCTCATAGAGTTGCCATAAAGATTACATAATGATTTAAGTACCTTGCTACACATATCAGTCCTTTCTATTATTAAACAAGCAGACAAAACAATTCAAAACAAAGCAGGCACCTGCCTCCTCTCCCTCTCATCCCCATCAGATGCCCTCCACATGCCCTGGAAAGGAATCTGGGCTTACTTTTCCACGGCAGTACAGTCCTTCTCCTGGGCCCACATGGACTTCACCAAGAACAAGCCTCTTGACTGGCTATGGCTGCGCAACCACTAACACTTGGGTTGGCCTCCTGTTCTCAGAACATCCTCCATTTCCTTATGAAGTAACAAAAGAATGTATTGAATTTCAAATTATAAGATCTCAGCTAGCTACTAGCTATGTGACTTTAGGAATATGTCTACACCATTCTGACACTTGGTTTTCTCCTCTAAAATGAAGATAATAGTAATGCTTACTTCCTATGATTCTTGTGTAGACTATTACATGAAATTTGGAAGTGGGAAGTTTTCTTGTTACAGCAATTAACATTACTATAACTAATACCCATATTATATTTGATCTTTACAATAATACCCTGAAGTACACATTATTATTTTCTTCATTTTATAGATTAGAAAACTGAGCCACAGAGGGATTAAGAAACTTGTCTAAAGTCACACAGTGAGAAAGAGCAGTGCAGGATGTGGACCTAGTTTGATTTCAGTGGCAGTGAATTCTCTTAACCACTAAGGATGTGAAAGAGGTTTATATGCTAAAGCCTCCTAGAAGTGATAATAATAAGTGTGGGTACTTATTGAACCTGTATGTGCCAGGTTCAAGAGCTTTACATTCATTTAATTCTTACAACCCTCTGGAGTTGGCTCTAGTGTTATTTCCATTCTATAAATGAGGAAAACTGAGGCACAAAATGTCAAATAACTTGCATGGGATCACAGAGCTGCCAAGGGTAAAGATGCCTTTCAAACTCTGGCAGCCCAGTTTTCACTCTATTCCCACCCCTTATTCCCCAATCTTCACTACTGGAAGAATGAGCAGATTCTGAGATTCTGAGAGGCCAAGGAAGTAGCAGAACTATATGCCCAAACCTCAGCTCAACCTCAAGCCAGGTACTCTATTCCAGCATTCACCAGGGGTTCCAGACAAATAGCAAAGTGAGAAATGCATTTTAGAAGTCTAATGGTCTACAGTGACCCTTGCAAATATCTCAAACAGCATGGTGGAGTAGAAGGAACCCAGATGGGCATGGTTTCAGACTCATCCTCTGCCTATTCCCTAGACTGAGAAGACTGCTTACTCTCCGTGAGGCTCAGTAAACTCATAAAATGGAAACACTGATCATACCTGCCTTGTTAGTTTGCTGCAAGGACAGAGCCTGTGCCTAGAGAGTCCAGCACAGAGAGCTGGTCTATAGCTGTCATCCCCCCACACTGATTAGCCCAGAAGCAAAGACCTGCCTTGCAAGTTCATCCCATTTCCCACCAGTCCAATCCTCCAATTCTATACCTAGTTCTCCCTCCATGAGGCAGAGATGCTCTTTCCTTGAGATTCCTTCCTTCCCTGGGGTCAGAGGAGAAGGAAGTAACTAAAGGAGGCCAGAAGGCCAGACCTTGAGCATTAGGTTCCTTTTTCGGCAGAGGAGGTCAAGTTGCTTAGCAACACAGCGGGAGGTTGTCAGGGAGGCTTCAGGCAGCACTGTCCATTTTTATCCTGCAGCATGGAGAGATCTGGAGCAACACGAGATGGGGAGATGGATGGGAAAAGTGATGAAAGATCCCAGGCTCCAGTGATAACCTCTTGGGTTAAGCCTCCTTTCCTATGATCACCTTCCCAATCCCCCAAAATTTCCCCTTGGTTTTCTACTTTTGACACACAGTTCTAGGGCATCTTGCACACACATTTGTGCAACGGCCACGTCTATGACCATGAACATGAGGGCCAGACTCAGGACCACCTTGTATTTATTCTATGCTTTACAACTTACAGATCACATCATAGACACATTTTCAAATGATACTTGCAGCAGCCTCATTAATAGTGGGAAAAGGCCAGGCACATGGTTCATGCCTGTAATCCCAGCACTTTGGGAGGCCAAGGTGGGCAGATAACCTGAGGTCAGAAGTTCGAGACTAGCCTGGCCAACATGGCAAGACCCTGTCTCTACTAAAAATACAAAAATTAGCTGGCCATGGTGGCGGATGCCTGTAATCCCAGTTACTTGGGAGGCTGAGGCAGGGGAATCACTTGAACCCACGAGGTGGAGGTTGCACACGAGGTGTGAAGATCATGCCCAGATCATGCCACTACACTCCATCCTGGACAACAGAGCAAGACTCCATCTCAAAATATATAAATATATAAATATATATATATATAGAGAGAGAGAGATAGACAGATATAGATATAGATATATAGATATAGATATAGATATAGATATAGATATAGATATAGATATAGATATAGATATAGATATAGTGGGAAGATGATCATGATTCCTATATAACAGATGAGGAAAACAAAGTCCCAAGATCCCACAGTGAGGAAATAGCAGGGTCCACATTTGCTGCAAATCTCAGGATAGTTCTACTACACCCTGATGCATGGACGTTAGTGCAGGCATTAGCAATGTGTTTGCATGCTTTTCTTAGGGCCTAGTCTCCCGAGATGCATCTCCTCTCACCCCTGATCAGCGGGTGAATTGTGAAGGAAGGACTCAGCTGTTCTTCCCTGTTGGTTCTAATCAGCCTGGGGGGATCCCCGGAGTGGGGAGTTCCAAAAGGGGCCTGGCCTGCTGGCCCAAAGACCTAGACTCAAGAATGTTCCTATGCTAGGCCAGGCTGGCAAAAGTATCTACATACTGACAGCAGAAGCAAGTCACCTGACTGGCATTCCAGAGAGTGGCACGTGGGTCACAGTGGGACCAAGTCTTGGCAGCAAAGAGTAAACATAGTCATCCAGGTCACAGGATAGCTCATGGGTGGCCCAGGCCTTCAGGGCTCCCCACTACCTCAGGGACCAGCAAAGATGGTTAGAGCACCCCAGGGCCCCATTCTGGACTCTGTCTCTGTCCTGGTCATTATTTAGTCCTTGTTAATAGTTATTAATAGTGCTGACTAGTATAGCAATAGTTGTTACCCTAACAACAGTAATATGTCATTCCTATCGTAGGCACCTGATAGACACTAACCCAAGATCTTTGTTCTGATCTGATAGACGAGAAAACTGAAATTCAAAGAGGTTGAATCAGTGTCTTAGATTAGTAGCTAATATATGATAGAGGAGAGATTCAAACCTCTGACTCATAGTATTTTGTTCTGTGCATCATATCACACTACCTTTAAACATCACGGAGGAGAAAGGATCCCCAGGGGAACATTCAGACACCCCCCTCCTATATTCCCAAATTGCAAACGCCTAGGGCCATGTAGTTAGCATGATTCAGTTGGTGCTGTATCTATACAGGACAGGTAATTTGAATAATTATTTTGATTAAAATTGTATAAACTTCCAGAAAATGATTTTACAAGACTCACTTTATCACAACATACATAAAAGAAGATATTCAAATTTAAAATACTCATTTAAAAAGCCATTGGTAAAATATGAGAAGCATTCTTATAAAAGTTAGGGAAAAGGAAGGATGTCTTTTTTATCCCTTGTAATATTGTCATCACTGCTACCACTGAACATTGTACTGGAGAGCCTAGACAACGCAATAAGACAGGAAAAGATATACACTGTGTGTAAATATTGAGAAGGAAGATATTAAAATGTCCTTGTTTGTAGATGATATGACTGCCTACCTATAAAATCCAAGAGATTCAACTAGAACACAATTAGAACTAATGAAATTCCAGTAAGGTATAAGATCAACACACCAAAATATATATATATATTATATATATATATATGGCTCCCTTACAGCCCTGTAAAAAGAAGAAAAGGAATTGGGAATTACAGGCTTACAACAGCAATACAAATGTGCTCCCACATCAACCTAATGAAAACATGAGAAACATCTAAATACAGAAAGCTATAAATATTCACTAAGGAACAAAAAAGAAGACCTGAGTAAATAAAGAGGCTGAACATGTTCCTAGATGGAATGACTCAATATTGCAAAACTGCCAAATCTCCAAATTAATCTATAAAAGTGATGCAGTCCCAGTTCAAGTCACAGAGGGATTTTATGGAACTTGACAGGCTTGGTTCTCAAGTTCTTCTGTACTATGATTAAGAATAGAAAGACATGACTGGGTATTGTGGCTCACACCTGTAATCCCAGCATTCGGGAGGCTGAGGCGGGAGGATTACTTGAGGTCAGGAGTTTGAGACCAGCCTGACCAACGTGGTGAAACCCCGTCTTTACTAAAAATACAAAAATTAACTAGGCCTGGTGGTGCATGCCTGTAGTTCCAGTACTCGGGAGGCTGAGGCAGGACAATCACTTGTACCCAGGAGGCAGAAGTTGCAGTGAGCCAAGACTGTATCACTGCACTCCAGCCTGGGTGACAAAGTGAGACTTCATCTCAAAAAAAAAAAAAAAAAAAAAAAAAAAAAAAAAAAAAAAAAGACAATTTTAGCAAAAGAATAATACTGCAAAACTAGTTATTAAAGGTGTGGTTCGGTACAGCAATAGTTAAGTAGACCAATGAAACAGAGTAGAGCCTTGAAATAGATTCATATGTGTGGGAATTTCATAAATAATAAGATGGTATTTACTGGGGGTAAAGGAAGACTGTTCAAAGATTGGCACAACTTAGTAGTCATCTGGGGAAAATAATTATATCTCTACCTCTCACCACATATAAAGTTGAATTCCAGAATAGATTAAAGAATGAAATAAAGACACTAAAAAAGCACCAGAATAAAATTCAAAGTGTTTTAAAATGCCAAGTAAAGTCAACCAGAAACTTAGCATAAATCAAGAATAATTGAAAAGAGAAGAGTGGCCGAGAGAGGTGGCTCATGCCTGTAATCCCAGCACTTTGGGAGGCCGAGGCGGGTGGATCACCTGAGGTCAGGAGTTCGAGACCAGCCTGGCCAACATGGCGAAATCCCATCTCTACTAAAAATACAAAAATTAGAGGAACATGGTGGCAAGCGCCTGTAATCCCAGCTACTCAGGAGGCTGAGGCAGGGAGAATTGCTTGAACCCAGGAGGTGGAGGTTGCCGTGAGTCAAGATCACACCACTGCACTCCAGCCTGGGTGACAGAGCAAGACTTGGTCTCAAAAAAAAAAAAAAAAGAAAAAGAAAAAGAAAAAAAAAAGAAAAGAAAGGATAAAACATCTTAGGAGAAGTTAGTTACCATAGTTGTGTTCTAAAAATGTATATTTGGTGGCACGCTTATTGGCAACCAAAGGTAAACATGCAGACTGTCACCCTTTTTAGTCCATTTATTCTTTGTTCTGAGGAGATAAATGGGCAAAGACCTGACACACAAAGGCTTATCATAACATTTATCATAATAAAAATGGCTATTACCTGAATAAACATCAGCTCTTATTTATCGAGAGCCTACTACATGCCAGGCACTGTGCTAATTCTCGTTATTCAAAGATATGAACAAGTTAATGTGAAGAGAAAAATTTCCCCTAGCTTTATTATTTCAATAAAGGACAGTGGATTTTCTATTGCCCTTATGAAAAAGATAGAGAAGTGTTTTTTAAATGCTCTTGGATGGATCCTTGTAAGAGTGTGCACATATGTGTGTCCATGCTCTGTGTGTGGACATGCACCTTATATGTGCTTTTTGTGTAATAGACGTGGCTGCCAGGATGGATAGGTGCTTAACTCCCTTTATCCAGCAAGGGACATTGTTAAACCCTAGGGATTTGGAAACAGCTTGAGGTTAGGGGAAGGAGCAAAGGGACTTTGGAGATGTGTGATAGGGGAGTGCAGGACGTGGCTGCAGAAATGTGTTTCTCCTTTTCCAGACACCGTCCAGCGTCACTTTTTTTCCTGTTCCTCCTTCCTTCTCTCTTTCTCTTTCTCTCTTCCTTCTCTCTGTCTCTCTCTGTCTCTCTCTCTCTCTCCCTCCCTCTCTATTTTTCTCTTTTTCTTTCTTTCCTTATAATTTTCTTCTTTTTTAGGTCATAATAATATATTTTCAGGAAGATAAATGCTATGAAGAAAATAAATTAGGGGCATGTGATTGAGGGTAACTATGGGACAGACTGAGATGAATTCAGGAGATGATGAGAAGGAGGAGGCTATTAAGTCAAGATCTAAATGACAAGAAGGAGACAGCTGTTTAAATCTCTCTCAGAAATGGGATGATATGACAATGTTTTCAATCTCCTATTTCCACTTCATCGTGCCATTTTTTCATGTCGATAAATATATATTGATGTACAATTTTTTTCTTTTTTGAAACAGAGTCTCACTCTGCTGCCCAAGCTGGAGTGTAATGGCTCGATCTTAGCTCACTGCAACCTTCACTTCCTGGGCTCAAGCGATCCTCCTGCCTCGGCCCCCCAATAGCTGGGACTACAGGCACAGCCACCATGTTCAACTAATTTTTGTATTTTTAGTAGAATGAGGAAACTCCTGAGCTCAGGTGATACACCTACCTTGGCCTCCCAAAGTGCTGGGATTGCAGGCGTGAGCCACCGTGCCCAGACTGATGTACAAATTTCTTTTTTTTTTTTTTTTTTTTTTTGAGATGGAGTCTTGCTTTGTGGCCAGGCTGGAGTGCAGTGGCGCGATCTTGGCTCACTGCAACCTCTGCTTTCCAGGTTCAAGCGATTCCTCTGCCTCAGCCTCCCGAGTAGCTGGGACTACAGGGGCGCACCCCCATGCCCGGCTAATTTTTTGTATTTTAGTAGAGACAGGGTTTCACCATGTTGGCCAGGATGATCTTGATCCCCTGACCTCGTGATCCGCCCGCCTCGGCCTCCCAAAGTGCTGGGATTACAGTCGTGAGCCACCATGCCTGGCCTGATGTACAATTTTTAATGGTCCATAATATCCCAGTGAATATCAATTTATCACAATTTACTTAATCTCCTTCTAATGTTCATTCAGGTTGTATCCAACTTTTCATTATGATAAACAAAAGTATGATAGGCATCTATGCATCAGATCTTTTCCCACTTATCTCCTCTGGGCAAAGTTTTGGAAATGTGGTAGCTAGATCAAAGAGCATGCTGCCTTTCACATTTTGATCCAGACAATCTCCCCAAAAGACTGAACTAACATGTTCATTTTCCCGTGCTTTCCCTATGGTTGGAATTTTCCATTTTGATAATCTGTATCAGTGTAAGAGATGGAGATGTAATATCTCATTGCTGTTTTGACTTGAATTTCTTCGGCCAATAGTAAAGGTAAGTATCTTTTTATTTGTTTATCATTTGCTTACATTTCTTTCTTTCTTTTTTTTTTTTTTTCCCGAGATGGAGTCTTGCTCTGTTACCCAGGCTGGAGTGCAGTGGCACAATCTCAGCTCACTGCTACCTCAGCCTCCCAGGTTCAAGCAGTTCTCCTGCCTCAGCCTCCCAAGTATCTGGGATTACAGGCACACTCCACGAAGCCCAGCCAATTTTTTATACTTTTAGTGAAGACGGGATTTCACCATATTGGTCAGGCTTGTCTTGAACTCCTGACCTTTTGATCTGCCTACCTTGGCCTCTCAAAGTGCTGGGATTACAGGCGTGAGCCACCACACCCGGCCTGCTTACATTTCCTTTTATGAATTGGCTGTTTCCAGTTTTTGCTATTTTTCTACTGAAAAATATATTGTGTTGCAAATACATTCTCTCCATTTGTCACTGGTGTTTCAACCTTATTTTTATTGAAAGGCTACAAAATAAGTCAGCAAAAAAAAAAAATTATCAGGTGGGAACAAATGTTATGAAGAAAATAAATTGGGTTATGTGATGAACTTTTTTCTTTTTTCTTCTCTATGTCTCTGACATTCAAAAGCTAAATGGAGTCTCAGATGAATCAATCTGTTCCTTTAAGGTCTTTTTACTGCTAAAAAGACATTCTCCACCCACCCCAAGATGCAATATAATAATAATAACAATAAATAATCCATATTTTCTCCAGGTGTTTTGTTTCCTTTTTTGGAGTTAGGGTCTCACTCAGTCACCAAGCTTGGAGTGCAGTTGTGTGATCATAGCTAACTACAGCCTCAAATTCCTGGGCTCAAGTGATCCTCCCGCCTCAGCCTCCCAAGCAGTTAGGACTACAGTTGTGTGCCACCATGCTTAGCTAATTTTTTTTTGCATTTATTTATTTATTGTTTTGAGATTGAGTCTTGCTCTGTCGCCCAGGCTGGAGTGCAGTGGCGTGATCTCGGCTCACTGTGACCTCCGCCTCCCAGGTTCAAGTGATTCTCCTGCCTCAGCCTCCCAAGTAGCTGGGATTACAGGCATGCGCCACCACACCTGGCTAATTTTCATATTTTTAGTAGAGACAGGGTTTTACCATGTTGGCTAAGCTGGTCTCGAACTCCTGACTTCAAGTGATCTGCCCACCTTGGCTTACCAAAGTGCTGGGATTACAGGGGTAAGCCACCACGCCCGGCCAACTAAGCAACTTTTCTACCCCTCATCTACACTCCTATCCTGAGTGTGTAGATATGACCTTCTTTGTAGGGTTTGTGGCAAGATGCTGAGATGGAAGTCATACTTTTTTTTTTTTTTTTTTTTGACAGGGTCTCACTCTGTTTCTCAGGCTGGAGTGCAGTGGCATGATCCCAGCTCACCGCAACCTCCACCTCTCGGGTTTAAGAGACTCTCCTGCCTCAACCTCCCAAGTCCCGAGTAGCTGGTAGTACAGGCACACAACACCACAGCCAGCTAATTTTTGTATTTTTAGTAGAGAGGGGGTTTCACCATGTTGGCCAGTCTAGTCCCAAACTCCTGGCCTCAAGTGATTCACCTGCCTTGGCCTCCCAAAATGCTGGGATTACAGGCATGAACCACCACTCCCAGCCAGGTCATGCTCTTAAATGAAGGTCTTCGAAGTGTTAACCCTGCTGTCTTGAAGCCACTCACAGCAAAAGCCTATATTTAAAGAGGCCAGAAGTGCTACTTAAAGTGGGGTACCTAAAGAAGATCAGGCCTATACACCTGGCTTCCAGCTGTCCCTGATCATGATGATGTGACTGGAGGGGCTTCTTCAGCAGCCTCTTTTGCAGACATCTTCCAAAGGTGCCCATCTGGTTGCCTGGGGTGGATCCCAGTAAATGTCCATAAAATGTCCTTTTGAATACTGTTAGATGCTCTGGTTGCTGGCACCCCTCCTGGCAAGCAAAGCAGTTACCATGACAACTCCCCCTACATATCTGTGATTTTTTGCATTTCTGCTTTTCTAATAAGTAGCAAGGTATTCCAGGGACAGGGGAGCATGGCTCCAAAACAGAATGTCCTCTGTTCCAGGAAGGGGGACAGGGAGGAAAGGAGTGGAGGTGTGTATATGTTATGATTCACCAGTATAAATGCATTTGTCTCCACTTCTGGGTTAAAATGTATGCCTTTGGTTATGCGTCAATGTATGTATCAACATGTGTCGGGTGAAGGGGTGAATTATCCCTTCTGTCTGTCCATTTGCTTTCCTGCCCTCACAGCTGCCCCTGTGCTGGGAGAGTCACTCCAGCCCTTTGCCTAGGGGAAGTGCTGAGTCATTGCTCCAGCTGGGTTTCTGTCTCCTTTCCTCCACCTCCATCTTTCCTTAGTCCACCCCTCTTTGCTTCTGGTTTCTAAAACTCTGGTCCCCCTTCACCACCTTATCAGCAGCTTGGACTCGCTTTCCCCAGGTTAACTCCAGGGCAGGAAAGAAGATACCTTATTCTGTTTCTGCACTTACTCCATCCACCCCTTGCCTTCTCAGAAGAAGGGGTCCTTCTCCTTACGACTTCTCCCACTTAATCCCTGAGGAAACAGGACTCTGACAAGTCTGACCCAGGAGGCTAAATTCTTCCATGTATTCACGTTGATCCTTCTCCAGTCCCTCCCCTCCTAATCGGATTATGGCAGTGTCTCATGCCTTGGGGCATGTCAAACGTGAGATTTAACTAAATGTTACTCACTGTGGCTTTTTTTCTCATTCTATGTCTCCAAGTGCCAGACCACAAGTTCCTGGAGGGGTGTGTGTGTGCAGTAAAGGGTGGGTGCTGTGGCTAAACGTTCAGGGGCAGTAGTATCCAAACGCAGGATGTTTGTTGGGGGTTGAGGGGGGCGTCTGTGTAGGGTCTCTGCTCTCTTTCCCATCCCCTTTAGGCTCCTCTAATTCAGAAATTCTAATCAAATAGCTAGTCTCACTAGCTAGTTCCAAATAAGGTGGACCAGGATTGTTTCCCCAACCAGAGGTGGGAGAGTAGAGCGGCTGCCCCGCCTGCTTAGTCTGGTTACTATGGCGACAGCCGCGGGGTGACCCAAGTGATCCTCCCTCCCTCCTCCCAAACCAAGAGAGATGACGGCACCACGCTGACTGCGCCAAATTCCAGCCAATGGGCGGCTGCTCCCGCCTTCCCTTCCGCCAGCTCTCCCCCTCCCTCCGGGAACTCGATTCACAAATCTGGACTGGGGATTTCCGGCTCCAGGCAGGTTACAAGGGCCCTGGGCTGAGGCCAGGGGAGTCGAGTCCTGTAGTCCTGGGAGGGCAAGTGGGAACCGACATTCTTGGGTTCTGGAGCCAGACTTCAGTAACTCGCCGCCAGAATAGATGACACCCTATTCCCAAATTATCCGGAAGATCTAGTTGAGGCCGAGTCTGCAACTCTTCCTGCCCCTACAAGCCCCGACCCCACCCGAGCGCGCCCTTCAGCACCACGGACAGCGAACCCGGGCCTCGTCTTGGCCGGCCCCGCCGGGTTCTTTCCGAATCTTCTCCGCCACGGCCGGACTAGGGTCGGAGCTGCCGGCACTCTGTTGAAGCCAGGCCTCTTTGGGCCAATGAAACAGTGAACAGGGCGCTTAGCCACGTGGCTAAGAAGGCAATGGGGACAGAGCAGGGATCTCAGGCTAAATAGCACATTTTCCCTCTTGTTTCAATACCGGAGAATGGCTTCCTTCTCCCCAGCTGCCCCTTCTTGGGGATAAATGGCAAAGGTCTGAATCTCAAGCACGGATGGGCCTCCCAAGACTCCTGAGTGGGCGTGCGACCGGGGCAGCGTCGAAGCAGCCCCATGGTGGTTGGGGGATAAGGAGAGAAGTGTGGCAGACAGGCCCCACTTGGGAGTGGTGAATACAGACTTAGGCCCGACTGTACTCTTGACCAATATATGGTGGGGAGAGATGGGGAGGAAGGGGAAAATAGTAATAAGGACTAGCTAGTTCTGCCTCAATGGGTCACATCACAGAAAGGGCACAATTCCCGCTGTCCCTATCATTCGGTCTCTAAGTGGCCCAGGCACTAAAGAGGAGCTAGGTCAGACAAGATGGAGGCGGAAGTGGGGGGATGGATTCAGCTTTATCACCAGGCCTCACCCTCAGCTACCTCCCTTTACTCTTTACCCTCTGTAAAATGGAAGCCGATGGCGGGGGTGGGGATGGGGAGGAGGAGAAGTTCTCAGGGACTTGATCTTCCCTACTAGAGCCCCATCTCTTGCCTTCCTGCCCTGGCCGTGACAGTTCCACTACCACTCCCACTCCCTCCCTCCCGGGGCCCAAAGAAAGACCGGCGCAAAACCATCTGCAGGCGCTTCCAGCGCTTTATAGTTCTTTCCGGGACAGACGGACAGACAGACAGTGCGGTCCGCTCTGTCGGCCCGCATCATTGGCACCTTGGACACGGCCCCAGGCCCAACCCAGTCCCTGGTACTCTACCGGGAGGATTCCTGTCCCGCCTCAGCTCAGCACCTCGGACAGTTCCCAGCCCAGCCTCCCCCCTCCCCCCTCCCTCCGCAAACAACCAAATAAATTAAAAGGGGCAGTGGGGAGGGGAAACAAAAAAGCTAAGGATAAGGAAGCGGGATGTTCCTCCCCCAAGGTAAGAAGTTTTCTTCTCCTCCCACCTGTCCACTGAGGCGCCGCGGCCGGGGTGGTCTCCCAGGTTGATTTTGCCTCCAAACCTCAGCCTCCTGAAAGAAGCCGTCAGCCCCTTCCTCCACCCCCCCAGCTCCCAGCATGCAACACGTTGGAAAAGGTGGGGAGAGGCAGTGGGGGTGGGGCGAGGGGCCATCCTGGTGGCTGTCTGGGTGCCTGCAGTTTCTCCTGGCACCTCAGTCGATCCAAATTAAAAACTAATATTCCCTTTGATCTGGGGAAGGGGGTGTGGGAACTCAGTCAGGAATAAAAAATGCAAGCTGACACAAGTGGAGGAAGAAGGCAGACAGGAAGGAAGACGGTGACACATGACAGGAGCAACAAGAAGAGGAGATGGGGACACAGGTGCAGGAGGAGAAACGAGGGGCCATGGGGTACAGTCAAGCAAGGGGTAAGGTAGAGATGCGGACACACACGCCCAAGGAACAGAAAATGGAAAGGCAGTGAGAGGGAGGAAGAAAGAGAGGAACAGGAGAGAGAGAGGAATGCAGACAGGAGGAAAAATGGAGACACAAAAAGGAGGCAAGGAAATGGACAAAACCGAGGGGGAATGGACTGAAGGGAAGGGGAAGACCCGGGCAGAAATGAAGAAATGGGGGCGCAGACAGACGGGAAGAGTGAGGTTGGAGTGCCCTTCCCGCGCTCATCTTCCGTCCCCACTTCACGCCCAGCAAATCCAAACACCGCGGCCTCTGGTGTCCCGGCCTCCACTTTCCCCTGAGGGGCATGGGCGGCTCCTCCTCTGCCCAGCCGGGGCGCTGAGCGGCGGTAACAGCGGCGGTGGCTTGGTGGTCCCGGGGGGTCCGAGTGTGTGTCGGGGGCTGGGGAGGGGGATGGGCGCGGCCCCTGGGTATCCCTAGCGGTCCAGGTTCATAGTCCAATGCTTGGCTCCGGCCGCGCAGCTGTCCCTGGCGGCCGAGGAGGCGGCGGACGCGCCCCCGTTCGGTGGGCCCCCGCCGCTGGCGGCGGCCTCGCCCTCGTTCTTGAGGTCTTGAAAGACCTGCGTGAAGAAGTGGGGGTCGGCGTTGAGCCGCAGCATCTGCGGGCTGAGCCGCTGGATGAGGCGCAGGCAGCGCTGCCAGAAGCGCTCCTTGTCGGGCTCCACGAGGAAGGGCTTGAGTGGGTAGGAGATCTCGTTGCCCATGTAGGAGTAGGCGAGGTAGAGGCAGGTGAGGAAGGCGGCCTGCAGCTCGGCGGCCGACGCCAGCTCGTCCCCACGCAGCGACTCGCGGCACAGCAGGTACACGAACACCAGGTTGGCGGGCGTAATGAAGGCCTGGTCTTGCCAGCCCTGCAGCAGCAGCGAGCGGTCCACACCGCGGAACCAGCCCACCAGCTCGCCGGGGCTCAGCTCCTTGAGGCGGTAGCAGCGTCGGCACACGAAGTCGCCCAGACAGCGCAGCAGCTCGCCGGTGGACGCCTGCACGATGACCCGCCGCGGCGAGCCGCCAGGCACCGGCGGCGCCGCCTGCGGGGCTGGGGGAGGCGGTGGCGGAGGCTTTCCCCCTCCCGAGCCCGGTGGCTGAGCGGCCGCGCTGCCCCCCGACGGTGGCTCGCAGGTGGCGGCAGCCGCGGGCACGGTGGGCACTGGCACCGCCAGGGGCTTGGCGGTGCCACCGCCGTCGGGGGGATCCCGGCCCTTGCGGAGAAGGTTCTCGCGGTTGCGTTGCTGGACCAGGGGGTCGGGGCCCGTGGATGCCGGCTTGGGTGTCACCTTCTTGCTGCCTTTCTTCTTCTTGGCGGACGCGGCCACCAGGCGCTTCCAGGTGAGCGCCGAGATGAGCACGGACGGCCGCTTGAGTCGGCTCTCGCCTTTGCCGCCCTTGCCCACTGGCGGCGCCCCGTAGCCCCCCAGCGCCTCGTCCCCCGCAGGCGGCGCCTTCTTCTTCTCTTCGGGCAGCCCGCCGGGCCTCCGGCCCTTGGCCGAGGAGGCAGGGGAAAGAGACAGCACCGTGCCCATCCTGCAGAGCGGGGCCGGCGCCCGGGCCCCAGCGGGAGCCGCGGGCGGCGCCGCTGCTACTGCAGCCCCGGGGGACCCGGCGGTGGGGGGCCTAGCCCCGGCCCGGGCGCGCGGACTGGCGGGGGAAGGTGGCTGCTAGGCGGCTCCGCTGCTCTGAGCCTGAGCTGCGCCAGCTGCAGCGTCAGCCCCACCCCTTGGGCCCCTTTTTCCGCCGCGCTGTGCCCCGCCTCACGCGGCCAATCCGCTCCCGAGTTGCACTCCTGATGGGCAGCTCCTGTGACCAATAGACTCTCGCACGTCAATTTCAAGTCCCGCCCCAATCCCCACCCTCTGTCCTGAGTCTTTTCCCTTCCCCCGTTCCGGGGAAGGGGAAGGCGTTGGTCGTCGTTCGAGTGGCCTCCTCAGGGTCAGAGTTGAAGAGGGGTGGTGGCAGGTCCTACCTCCTCCTCCGGATCCTAGAGCATGGGTCAGCTTGTTCTGATGCACTGGGTCGCGGTAGCAGATAAACCATGGGAACAGCCCTCCTTCTCTCTGCCTTTGAATTTGTGTGGGGGGCCAGTGTGAGTAGTGAGTGCCCTCACCGGATGCCCAGGTCCCAGCTGGGTCGCGTTGTAGTGGCTCCTCCAATGTGGCTGTCAGGTCTGTTTCCTCTTCTCCACCCCACCTCGCCCACTACCCCCCAGGTCGCTAGAGGGGCTGCAGCAGGCACATTTCTGCCCTGCCTGTTTGGGAGTCCTGGCAGAGCCTTCTTGCAGGTCACAACCCGCCTCCTTGGGGGTTCCAGCTTGAAGGGGAGAGGGGGAGCAGCAGGGTCTCAAATATGCCCCTGAGGCCTCTGCTTGCCGTCCTGATTCTCTGCAACTGAGCCTGTGGGGCAGACCCTTGGCTCTGGTCCCTATGCAGCTCCACTAATATACACAGATCTCACACTTGGGTGGGTGATGGATAAGGTTGGTCCCTGGGGAAGCGCTGGAACTTGGACCACTTGGTTTACCCGGTTTTGGATAGTGAACGGAGCCTCCTGTGTGGATGGAAGCCCAAGAGGGTTGGACCAACCTCCAGCCCAACCCTGGGTCCAGGTTGAGGTGGGTTTCATCATTAAATGCTTCCTGCAGGTCAGGTCCCAGCTGTCCCCACTCCCAGGAGCAATCTGTTAGGCTGGGTCCTGCCCACTTCTCTCTGGGTCTGTCTGTTCCCTCCTCAGTACCCATCAGCCCTTTGCCCTGGGTTTTGGACTCCCCAGGCCTTACCTGCAGGTCTTGAGCACAGCTGGTTCTGGACCTATTCTATCTGCCTTGTTAGATCATGTCCACCCTTCTTGGAACCTGCTCTGTGTGCCTCCCCCAGGACAAGGGTCTTCTGGCTTCTTAAGTAAGTGGACCTTGTAGGTGCACATGGGTTCGATGTGGAGAAAAACCCCTGCCTATGCATTTCAGTAAATTCTCAAGATTGCCCTTGGAGTCACCTCCATGCTCCTCACAGACCACCAACATAGCTCCAAGGATCCACTGCTGTCAGGGTTGATTTGTGCACATATATGTGTGTGTGTCACCGCAGATAGGCTGTTCTAGAATCCATATGGGCTGCAGTTCTAGCTACCAGAGGTACCAGCATTTCCCAGCCATTCCACAGCCCCTGCTCACTCATACCCTCCTGGAGGCTTGTGGTCTGCCTGTCTCCATTCCCCTTCCCTTTGCCACCATGCACATGCAGCCTTGTACCTCCTCCCTAACTCAGCACCCAATATGCACTTTCTCAATGGTGTATCTCTGCTCCCTAGGGTCTGATCTTTATTTTCTTGCAGCCCAAGCTGACCTGCCCAAACTCTCATTCTCACCATAGTTGTGGGAAAGTGTTCCCTCTTTTCAGCTGCTGTAATTGGCCCCACTTCCTCCTACAAGGTGTTCTGAGTCACTCTTTATCTGCCGCCAAGGAATAGTCAGTTCACCGGTAGTTAAGGACAAGCCCTGTAGAGACTGAGTTGCTCTGGTGGGAACACTGGGCATGTAGATCTAAATGGCACGTGAGTCCTTCCAGCTCTGCTCCCAGGGGTCCCTCACTGGCATAAGGCCTGTCATTAAGGTCATTTAGGACCACGTCTTCTAAGCAGCACCCACAGAGTGTCACCACTGTGGTACCCTACTTCCGGCCCAGCTCTGACCTCCTACTGTCCTCTTGGTCAGAACCAAGAATTTCCTCCTCTGCTTCAGGAACCCCAAATCAGGTGCCTCAGAGGGTCCTACTCCCCCTCCTCATTTTCCACCTTGCTCTGCCTCCAACCTTTTTTCTGGCTCACATGCTCCCCACCCTCCTGCTCTGGTTATCCCTCTGGAATCTCTGAGCTCCTTCTACTGGGCCAGAACCCTCTCTCAGACTGTCAAGCTCTTGAAATCCTACCTCCTCCAAGAAGCCTTTTTTGATTGATTGGAAGGGACCTAATACTCTTTCTGACTTCAGCCTTTCCAGCCTCTTCCCCTCAGCAACAGTGGCTGCATAACAACTTGGTTAAGGGCTGGGCTCTGGGTCTAAGATGTGTAAGATGGATATGGATGGAATTTTGAAGACAAGCAGACAAGCTAATCAAAGAGATCCAGAAAGAGTAACAACATTGCTGTTGTATATAAGCCAGTGGCATTGAGAGCTGAGAGGAAGGGTTATTATGTTTCTGCAGGGGGAGAACAAGGGGAATAAGCCTAGTGAAACCAGAAAGACTTCATGGAGGAGGTGGGCTTCGTAGAAGGGTGATGGCTTTCCCACATTTGCAAGTGTACTCTTCTGGTTAGGTTATGTTTGGGTTCATATTCTAAGATTCATGTATCTTCATTATTATAGTATCTCTATGTTGCTTCTTGTCTGCCCATCTCCCTTTTATTCCTCTGGGGCAGTGCTGGTTGTATCAGACTCCCTTAGACGGGACAGCCCCTGAGGCCAGGCTCCTTGTATGTCTTTATCTCTCTGTAGATTACCTAGAACAGTGCCTATTCAGATAACTGGTTATTCCTGAAGGCTCTTTAAAGCAAATACTCTAGGCCCAGACCAAGAACTGGAGCGCCTAGACTGAGGTTTTAGCCTGGGTAGGATTTGGCCTTATTGATGAGTGCATCACCATCAGATTCACCATAGATGCTCCTGTCACTCACCCCACCTGGGCAGGTGGGCCCCATCTTTTAAGAGAACATCTGCAGACAATGCTGCTCACACTTTGCCTCTCTTTGGCTCTTCTTATCTCCCTTCTGAGAAGGGAGGCAGGAGACAGGAGTCCTAGTCTATGACTGCCAGTTGTGTGACCTTGGGGAAGTAATTTCAGCTCTCTGGGACTCGGTTTCATCATATTAAAATGCAGGGATTCTATAGATTTGGCGCTTATTATAAGATAAAAAATGAATATTAAAAGAATAAGATAACATTTTAGGAATTGGACTAGAAGAGGATTCCTAAAGCCTCCTTCAACTCCACAGTTCTTATTCCAAACAAAACTTGTCCTGTGAATCTGTTTCACTCTCCAGCTCCAGCCCTGTCTGCTTCTCCCTAATCTGTTTCTGTCTGATGGGCTCAGTCTTTGTGTGCACAGCATCCGTGTGAGGCCTGCATTTCTGCAGTTCAGCCCAGGCGATGAAGGGGAGGGGAGCTTAGGCTCTCAGCAATGTAAATCTTCCTAGGTCCCTCAAAGCTTTAGAGGGGCCCCTGAAAGGTGAGAAGGCAAAGAAGAGGAAGGCAAGATGGCTGAAGCCCAGGATATCCCCAGTAAACATCAAGGCCCCAGAAACCAAGGTCATTGCACCTCCCTGTCTCCAAGGGGCCCCTACAAAGAGGCTAATGATGACATAGGTTCTTAAAATATCCAGGATGGAGACCCAGCCTGGGCATCTGAATGCCTGGATCTTGCTGCCCCCCGCTCTGGCACCCCCAACTCCCTTGCCCATCAGTCTCAGTTCCTGAGGTGTGCAGAGGGGGTGGGTATGCACCAGACCAGCCTTCCCTCCCTCTCCTGAGGACCTTACCCCAGGGGAGAAGTGGGTGACTAAAACAAACGAGGGGAGCAGAACCCCTCTACAGGTAACACTCGAGGGGGGAGGGAGTGAGCAGAGAGAAGAGAGGAATTGACAGAGGAGGTGCTGCTAGCTGTCAACAGGGAGACCCGAATTCTCATGTCTTTCCCATTTCACAGGCTCTTTGCTAGAAGGACTTAATTAAGGAGCCCACATATAGTTTCTTTTGAACAGTGAATAGGGTTGGGAGCACAGATGAGGAATGTGATGCTCTGGGGTGGAGAGAGAAGGGACCAGTGCTGAGATGCTGGAGGGCCCAGGGTGAAGGGGATAGAGAGGACAGGGGTGAACTGGTGACTCCTTTTCCCTGCCATAAGCTCTGCTGCTTTCCGTGATGGAAGAGGGGCCATTTCTACCTCTCCCATCCTCAGTCCTGATCTCCCTTCAACTCCCTGGATCCTGCCTTCACCTCCTTTACTGTCCCCTGAGAACAGCTCTCTCTGTCCAGTTCTCCCAGCACTCACCAGAAGCTTTAAGTCTTGGTTCACCTTCTGCCTCCACCAAGCCCCCTTTTTGCCTCCTCCCTTTCGTCCCCAACTCCTTCTCCTCCCAGACCCTGCTGGCGCCCAGCATAGCACTACAGATGTAGGAGAAGATCAAGAAGGGCGGGGGTGGTAGCTGTTGCTTTTCTGGGATATTCTTAGCCTGTCTGGGGGCTGGAGCTGGAATCAGCGTTTCCATCTCAACCAGGCAGGTGGCTGCCAGAAACTGCCACTGTGACTGGGTCTTCATCTAGTTCCATATCCCTTACCGTGTTCCTTCCTCCTCTGTCTTGATTTCATCTATGAACACAGACCCTCTGAGAGTCCAGCCTTCCCACCCTTGTGCCCTGGGTGGAAGGTTTCCTCTACCTATCAGGCGTAGTCCCAGGAAGGTGTGCAAACCTCACTGGAGGCTCTGGGGAGAAAGAAGAGCCTTGGAGAACTCTAGCTCAGATGCTCCCTAGAGCTGCACACAGCCCTTTTCTCTCTGCCCCAAGGCCCTCTTCTTTCATCTGCCCCCAGCAACCCCTGCATGATACTCAGTCCCCAGACTCTAGCCACCACCATGAAGGCCTTTCTTATCTTGATTTACAGGAGTCACTCAGGGGCCCTACAGTTTCAGAAGCGGCCTCCTGAAAGCAGCTGAACCCTGGGGTCCAGGCCTCCTTTGGGCCAGAACAAGGGGCTCACTCACCCAGATCCCTCCCCCTACCTTTTTCTTTGAGACAAAGTCTCACTCTTTTGCCCAGGCTAGAGTGCAGTGGTGTGATCTTCACTCATTCCTGGGCTCAAGGGATCCTCCCACCTCAGCCTCCCAAGCCTGCATCACCAGGCCTGGCTAATTTTTGTACTTTTTGTAGAGACAGAGTTTCACCATGCTGCCCAGGCTGGTCTCTAATTCTTGGGCTCAAGCAATCCACCCACCTCAGCCTCAAAGTGCTAGGATTACAGGCATGAGCCACCACACCCGGCCCTCTCAAATGTCTTTATCAGCAGAGGCAGAGGCAAAGAAGAAGTCTCATTCACAAATCACACAAAAAAAGTTTGTCACCTTAAGAGGGATAGACAGTGGAAGGTCTCCTATGTGGGTTCTGAGGTCCTTCGGTCTATGTTCAAATCCAGCCCCTCCACTTATGACCTGGGGCCCTTGGGGCAAGTTTCTTAATTCTTCTGAAGTCTATAAAAGTGGACCATCCAAGGCGCAGTAGGAGATCACCAACCGCAGCCGGGCTGAGGCTGAGAGCATGTACCAGATCAAGTATGAGGAGCTGCAGACGCTGCAGGAGATGACCTGCATTGTACAAAGACTGAGATCTCCACGATGAACCGGAACATCAGCCAGCTCCAGGCTGAGATTGAGGGCCTCAAAGAACAGAGGGCTTCCCTGGAGGCTGCCATCGCAGATGCCGAGCAGTGTGGGGAGCTGGCCATTAAGGATGCCAACACCAAGCTGCCTGAGCTGGAGGCCGCCCTGCAGCAGGCCAAGCAGGACATGGCGCACAGCTGGATGAGTACCAGGAGCTGATGAATGTCAGGCTGGCCCTGGACACCGAGATCACCACCTACAGGAAGCTGCTGGAGGACGAGGAGAGCCAGCTGGAGTCTGGGATGCAGAACATGAGTATCCATACGAAGACCACCAGTGGCTATGCAGGTGGTCTGAACTTGGCCTATGGGGACCTTACAAGCCCTTGGCCTCAGCTACAGCCTGGGCTCCAGCTCCTTCAGCCACACTCGCTCCACCAGGGCTGTGGTTGTGAAGAAGATCAAGACCCACAATGGGAAGCTAGTGTCTGAGTCCTCTGACATCCTGCCCAAGTGAACAGCTGCGGCAGCCCCTCCCAGCCTTCCCCTCCTGCGGCTGCCCCAGAGCCCAGGAGGGAGGCCACTGTGCAGGGGAACACAGGGAACGGGAGACCCACCTGAGTCTCAGCCCTAGCCCTCAGCCCACCCACAGGGGAGTTTACTGCCTGGGGCACCCTCTTTGCCCATATCTTCAGCTACAAAACAATTCAGTCTTTTTTTTTTCCCCCAAAATAAAACCTCAGCTAGCTCTACCAAATGTCAAAAAAAAAAGGTGGACCATCATCATAAGGTTGTAAGATTTTAATCATGTGATGCTCAACAAGGTTTGTATATCACATGTGAATGTTGTTCATAAATGTTAATTGTTAACAAATTATACTATCATCATTTTTACAGAGCAGGAAAGCTTCGCTTGACCTGTGCCATTAGTATTTATTTTCTCATTAGAACATTTATCATTAAAGGGCCAGGGTGGTACTATCATTTCTTTTTGTTTGGCTTCTGAAGCCCGAATTTGTATCTGTGCTTTCCTCTCAGACACTGTGCTCATACCCACTGCTACTCAGACTGTTCCTGGGGGTGGTTTGATTTGCTTCCTAGGGTCATGAAGACCTGACAGCATATGAGGCACTGGTCCCCTTTTCTGGTCTTGCTGCAGGCCACATTACTTTTCTGAAGCTCTGAGTGTCTATTCTGGGCCAGGTTCCATGCTGGCCCCAAGTCCTGACTGTGGTTTCTGGGAGCTGTACTCTGGCTATTCATACCACATTCCATGATCTCCCCAAAGCTCCAGAGGCTCTACAGTCAGTTCTGCTTTTCAAGGGCTTTGGGGAAAATGTTCAATAAGATTATTAAACCACATGAGCAGATACTACTTGAGAAACTGTAGCCTACACGGTACTGGGCTAGGTGGTGGGAACACAAAAAGGTGTGAGGTAGGGCTCCAGCCTTCAAAGAATGTACAACATAGGTGGCAGAGATATGAAAAATAATGAGAAATAGCAGTGAAATGATGTGTTCTATGGCCAGTTACAGATAATGGGATTTAATGACTTGGCTAATCCTGCCCACCCGCCTCCACCTTCCATCATCACAGCTAATCCTTCTCCAGCTTGTCCTAAATTCATATGCACACAGAGTTAGAATTCTTTTTTATTTATTTTATTTTATTTATTTATTTTTTTTTTTGTGACATAGTTTCTTTCTTGTTGGCCAGGTTGGAATGCCATGGTGCGATCTCGGCTCGCCGCAACCTCTGCCTCCCAGGTTCAAGCGATTCTCCTGCCTTGGCCTCCTGAGTAGCTGGGATTACAGGCATGTCCCACCACACCCGGCTAACTTTCTGTATGTTTAGTAGAGATGGGGTTTCACCGTGTTAGCCAGGATGATCTCGATCTCCCTACCTCAGGTGATCCGCCTGCCTTGGCCTCCCAAAGTGTTGGGATTACAGGCATGAGCCACTGTGCCCAGCCAGAATCCATTTTTAACTGTGTTTGCTCTAGTGCATGGCCTTCCTTGTCCAGCCCTAGGCTGTGATGATAAGCACTGGTCCCAAGGTAGAACCAGGCCTCAGCAATCCCCTGGTCACAGTGACAATGGGTCCTACCCCCTGTGCATGATGAGGCTTAATGAGTAACTCCTATATGAAGAGCGTGGTAGGTCTGCCTACTGTTCCGATGTCTTAGATAGGGGCCTTTTGTTGACTTCCTATTTGTCCAGAACTGAGGGCAAGTGGGGGATGGGCTTCAAAGCAGGTTCATTAATTTACACTTGCCTCTGTCTGGTTCCTAAATATAAAGACAATTCTTTATGTTGACCTCCTTTGAGTAAAAAGGCATTCCTAATTTATAAGCTAGAGCCCCACATATACTTGCTTTTGATTTTGAGTAGGGAGCAGAGGCAAGTAAGGTCGTCCACTAGATTAATGGGTCCTAAACTACTCTGCCCAGCAGAACCACCTAGGGGAATTTTGTAAACATATAATTTCCGGGCTCTACCTCAGACCTATGGAATCATAATTCCTTTTTCTTTCTTTTTTTTTTTTTTTTTGAGGCGGAGTTTCACTCTTGTTCCCCAGGCTGGAGTGCAATGACACGATCTCAGCTCACCACAACCTCTGCCTCCCGTGTTCAAGCGATTCTCCTGCCTCAGCCTCCCGAGTAGCTGGGATTACTGGCGCAGGCCACCATGCCCAGCTTATTTTGTATTTTTAGTAGAGAGAAGGTTTCTCCATTTTGGTCAGGCTGGTCTTGAACTCCTGACCTCGTGATCCACCCGCCTCGGCATCCCAAAGTGCTGGGATTACAGGCATGAGCCACTGCGCCCGGCCTGGAATCATAATTTCTTTGGGTGGGTTCAAGATGAAATCCCTGTAGGAAAAAATTAAAAGGGAGGAGAAAACTCTAGGAAATGGCTGGGTCCCACCTGTTCTTTCTGGAGAGCACCACTGTTGTCTCTCTGGCCAAGCCGCCAGCCCCACCACTCCATGGTAGGAATACCCTAACTTCCTCCTGGGAAACCACTTCTCCCACATTCTCGATCCATGTGGCTTACATGGGGCTAAGCCCACCCTAAACCACAAGACATAGATTAAAGACATAGACTTAGCCAGCTCCCATCCTAGTGACAATGGTTCAGGGAGGGGCTAGTCCAAACCAGGCCAATGAGACTCAATTCTTGGAGTTTTAGAGGAACTGTTGGGAAAGAAAGGCTTTCCTTCCTCTGAGGTTGTCAAGCTGGTGGAATGAAAGCCTTGAGCTGCTGGTGACTCTCTTGTCCCCACATGGAGAAAGGCCACCTGAAGTAATGCACAGGAAAGCAGAGTCAACAGATGGGGGGACAGATCCCTGACATAATTTTAGCCCCTAGATCCAGCTAAACCTGATACAGTTGTATGATCCCATAAATCCACACTGCCCCCACTCCCTAACCTTTTTTCTAATCTTAAGGTAATTTGAGTTGCAAATCTAATTCTTGCAAGCAAAAATATCCTGATAAATGGAACTTCCTGCCTAGAGATTTTCCTCATGGAAATTTGTAACTTCAGGGATGTATGTTTGGTCTGAATAAATGAGGAAGGCAGTCCCTGATATCTGGTTGTCAGTTAATGACAAAATCTGGAAGAGGCACTGTGGACCACAACCTAGGTTCTGATTCTATAGCCTATTTTCTGCTGGAATCTCAAACCTCCCAGTCCAAACCATAGCTGGTGTTTGGAGTTCATCAGGTTCCAAGTACCCTTCCTTAAAGGAAAAGTCATTTCCCTGAGGCCTGCACAATTGTCAAGTCTTTCGGGGCGGCTGCAAGGCTACATTCCTTAGGTATCAGCTTCCTGCTCAAATAAGAAATTTGATCCATCATGCTTCTGAATCACATTTGTCCACAACCAGTGTAATAGGCAGCTGTAGCCACACAGAGCCGCTTGTTATCATCAGGGCTATTAGCACAGTGTCTCTGGGGAAATGGGGGCAGAGGTGGGTTTGAGCTTTAAGCTGCCTGAGTTCCTGTTGGCTCAGACTACAGGACCTCTTGTCTCGACTGCCTTTGGGGAGCTTTCTCAAAGGAGCGGTTGGGGCTCTGATCAAACCACAATTACCTGGTTACAACATGGTTCACACCTGCCTTTTAAAGAAACTCCAAGGCTATTTTCAAGTAGTTTGTGGATTATTCTGCAATGGCACAATATTTTTCTATCCTGCTTGGTGGTATTCAATGGGTAGTTGAACATCCAGTCATAATTCATCTTTTCATTTTTCTGCTCATTCATTTACTCATACAAATTTGTACGAGGAACTGTCTTTTAACTTTTTTTTTAATTAAATCTGACTTTTAGACAAATCCTATTGCAGGTGGAGGGATATGCAGTCTTAGTTGGTATGGAGACTTTGTTCTCCCTCCAAAGACTACACATTTCCAGAAAATGGATATTTTCAGAAAATGTCCTATTTTAAGGCCAACTGATTAATAACTTTAATTACATCTGCAACAATCTCTTTCACCATATAATGTAACATAATTATGGGAGTATCGTGGGGCAAAAAAACCAGGGAGGTCATCTTAGAATTCTGGTTATCACTGTATCTATTGCTTTACCTATCAATTAGGAGACAATTTTTCATTTTGTTGTTTTCGTTTGTTTGTTTTCAGATGAAGTCTTGCTCTGTCACCCAGGCTGAAGTGCGGTGGCACGATGTCAGCTCACTGCAACTCTGCCTCCCAGGTTCAACCGATTATCCTGCCTCAGCCTCCCAAGTAGCTGGGATGACAGTAGCTCGCCACCACACCCAGCTAATTTTTGTATTTTTAGTAGAGACGGGATTTCACCATTTTGTCCAGGTTGGTCTCAAACTCCTGACCTCAGGTGATCCACCCACCTTGGCTTCCCAAAATTCTGGGATTACAGGTGTGAGCCACTGCAACTTGGCCTGTTGGTTTTGAGGCAGGGTCTCACTCTGTTGCCCAGGCTGTAGTGCAGTGGTGCAATCATGGCTCATTGCAGCCTTGATCTCCTGGACTCAAGCAGTCCTCCTGCCTCAGCCTCCAAGTTGCTGGGACCACAGATGTGTGTGCCACCATGCTTGGCTAATTTTTAAAATTTTTGTAGAGATGGTGTCTCTATGTTGCGCAGCATGGTCTTGAATTTCTGGGCTCAGGTTATCCTCCCACCTTGGCCTCCCAAAGTGCTGGGATTACAAGCATGAGCCACCCCACCTGGCCAGTTGTTCATACTTTACTTTATATAAGTGAGACCATACTATGTTAATCGAATACGTGCTTTTTTTTTTTTTTCGCTTTACATTAAGTTTGTAAGATTTATTTTTGTTGATAGCCCTGTTGATGTTGATTTTTCCTGCTGCATAACATTTCATTGTATCAGTGTAGTAAGTTTTACTTATTTGTTCTCTTGGTGACTGATAATTAGGTTGCTTTCAATTTTTTATGATCACAAACAATTGTGTTATAAATATTATTTTACATGTCTCTGGTGCACATTTACAATCATTTCTCTAGGAATATACCCAGTAGTGGAGTTACTGGGTTATTGGGTATACATATCCAACTTTACTAGATCTTGCTAAATTGTTCTCCTAAGGCGTTGTACCAGCTTACACCCTGCAATACATACAAGTTATACAAGTTGCTTTCTTTCTTTCCTTCTTTCTTTTTCTTTCTTTCTTTTTTTCTTTCTTCCTTTCTTTTTTTTTTTTTTTTTTTTTTTTTTTTTTTTGAGATGGAGTTTTGTTCTTGTCACTCAGGCTGGAGTGCAATGGTGCGATCTCGGCTAGCTGCAACCTCCACCTCCTGGGTTCAAGAGATTCTCTGGCCTTAGCCTCTGGAATAGCTGTGATTACAAGCGCATGCCACTACATCCAGCTAATTTTTTTATATTTTTAGTAGAGATGGGGTTTCACCATGTTGGCCAGGCTGGTCTGGAACTCCTGACCTCAGGTGATCCACCCGCCTCAGCCTCCCAAAGTGCTAGAAATACAGGGGTGAGCCACCGCACCTGGCTTGTGCATGCAAGTTTCTATGGCTCCGTATCTCCACCAACTTGTGACATTGTCAGGTTTAAAATTTTGGTCATTCTGATATACGGGCAATAACTTGCTGTAGTGATATATAAATTTTACTTATTCAACAAATAAATATTTATCAAGTGCCACTACATGCCAGGCAGTGAACAAAATAGACAAAGTCCCTGTCCTGTAGAGTTGGAAAGGCCAACAAATATATATTTTTGTATATTGATGTATTATATAAAAGAATGATTAATATTATAATTAACATATTATATATATTAATCGCATGTGGCTTTTCCACTGGCTTACAAGACCCAGAATGATCTTCCCTCTGCCCTTACCACTTCAACCCCACCCCTTACTCTGTCCCCACCACACTGGCCTCCCATTTTGGCTTTGGCATTTTGGCTGTCTTTCTCTTCTTGGAGCACTCTCTACCAGTTACAGGCAAGGCTTACTTCCTCATCTCATTCAACTCTTTAATCAAAAGCCATCGTCTTAATGAGGTATACCCTAATCAGTCTGCTGTGGACTATTCTTGGCCCCCAAAATTCATTTGTTGAGGCCTAACACCCAATGTGATGATATTTGAAGATGTGGCCTTTAGGGGGTAATTAGGTTTAGATGAGGTCCTGAGGGTGGGGCCCTCTGATGGGTTTAGTGTCTCAAGAGAGCTTGCTGTCTGTCTGCCAGGTGACTACACACAAAGCAGATGAGCCTGGAAGAGATCCCCCACCAGAATCCCGCCATGATGGCATCCTGATCTCAGACTTCCAGCCTCCACAACTGTCAGAAATAAATGTATGTCGTTTCAGCTACCCAGTCTATAGTATTTTGTTGTGGCAGCCTGAGCTAAGACACAGACTATTTAAAATTGCATCCTGCCCCTGGTCCCGCCAGTCTCTTATCTCAATCTTCTGTCCCCTGCTCCATTTTTTCTCTGGAATTTGTGATCTACTAACCTACTAGATAATTTTATTCATTTACTATGTTTGTTGTTTGACCACATACATATTAGAATATGAGATCAAGAATATTTGTCTTTTTTGTTCATGAATGTATGCTAAGTGCCTAGAACTCAGTGAATACTTGTTGAAGGAATAAATCCTGTGGAGGAGGCAGCATTCTATTTCATAAAGTATCTGGGAAGGCCTCTTTGATAAGGTAGAAGACATTTCCCAACTATTACTGGAATTGAATTGAGCTTTTTTTTTTTCTCTTTTTTTTTTTTTTTTTTTTGATGGAGTTTCACTCTTGTTGCCCAGGCTGGAGTGCAATGGCACAATCTCAGCTCACCACAACCTCCACCTCGGGTTCGAGCGATTCTCCTGCCTCAGCCTCCCGAGTAGATGGGATTACAGGCATGCACCACCACGCCTGGCTAATTTTATATTTTCAGTAGAGATGGGGTTTCTCCATGTTGGTCAGGCTGGTCTCGAACTCCAGACCTCAGGTGATCCACCTGCCTCGGCCACCCAAAGTGCTGGGATTTACAGGCATGAACCACTGCGCCCGGCTGGTATTGAGCATCTTTTTGTGTTATTTCTTCCTTTTGTGACCATCTGGGATTTCCTCTTTTATTAACTACCTGTTCATCTCTTTTGCTTATTTTCTATTGATTAGTTTATCTTCTCTTTTTATTTGTAGATTTTTTAATATAAATCTTGGATGCCAGTCCCTTGTTAATTACATGTAGTTTATATCTTCTCCTAGGCTACATGTTACTTTTTTAAAAAATGGTGTCTTTTGGCCTGCAATCCCAGCACTTTGGGAGGCCGAGATGGGAGGATCACTTGAGGTTGGGAGTTCGAGACCAGCCTGACCAACATGGAGAAACCCCATCTCTATTAAAAATGCAAAATTAGCTGGGCATGGTGGCACATGCCTGTAATCCCAGCTACTCAGGAGGCTGAGGCAGGAGAATTGCTTGGACCTGGGAGGTGGAGGTTGCCGCAAGCTGAGATCACACCATTGCACTATAACCTGGGCAACAAGAGCGAAACTCTGTCTAAAAAAAAAAAAAAAGTGTCTTTTGATTAGTGGAATTTTTTTAATGTATCTTTTTCCTTTAAGGTTTGTGCATCTAATTTTAGAAGTCACTCCCTCACTTGAAATCGATATTCTCCTAAACCTAGCACTTTAAAAGGTCTTTAAAAGTTTTAAGGGTTACATTTGTTTCTTGAAACTATGTGTTTTCATTTGGGTGTGAAGTAGGGATTTTTTTCCTTCTTAAACAATGGAAAGCCTCTTTTCCCAGCACCATTTGTGGATTAGCACTTTTTCCCACTGATTTTCAGTGCCACCTCTGTCATGAATACATTGTCCATATTTGTGTGGGTCTGTTTCTGAGCTCTTTTCTCTTAGACTTGTTTATTTATCTAATCGGTACAGAACTTTTTACTAAGGCTGGGAACCCCAAGGGGTCAAGTCTGGCCTGGGTCACTCTTTGTGTAGCCTTCTTCCTAGATCAGAGCCACACTCACTCTCTCTCTCTCTTTTTTTTTTTTTTTTTTTTTTTTTTTTTTTGAGACAGAGTCTTGCTCAGGCTGGAATGCAGTGGGGTGATCATGGCTCACTACATTCTCAACCTCCTGGGTTCAAGTGATCCTCCCACCTCAGCCTCCTGTACAGCTGGGACCACAGGCACACACCACCACACCCAGCTAATTTAGAGCCACTCTCCTGATGCTCGTTAGCAAGCCAGCCTCTGGCCCCTCCTAGGTGTGGTGATATCACCCCTCACCTGTCACAGCTCCTGCCTCTCTCTTCCCAAAAACCTCTGCAGCTTTCACTTCCGCAGCATGACTTCTTAATTAGTTTAGTCTTTCATAAAAGACTGGAAGAGCAGTGGCCTGGAAGCAACATCTGAAATATCAACTTTTTTGAGACCAGAGACACCAAGGGGGATTGGCAAGAGGAAAAGACGGAGTTGGAGGCTCCAGGCTCAGTCCTTGGAGCTCTTCTCTCTATACCCACTCTCTGGGTGAAATTCACCCATATGTTGGTAACATTCAAATTTACATCTCCAACCTGGATCTCTCCTTTAAACACCAGACCTACTTGAGACCTCCACTTGGATGTATTGTAGGCATCCCAATATGGCCAAAACCATTCCTGATACTCCCTGCCCAACTGCTCCTGCTGCTGCTCCCATCTCTGTTAACAGTAATTCTAGTTTACTAAATCTCAGATGAATGTTTTGGAGTTATCTTTGACTCCTCTTTTTATTTCACACCCATATTTAATGCATCAGCAAATCTGGATGGTTCTGCCTGCAAAATATATCCAGAATTCAACCACTGCTCACTATCCCCTCTGCCTCCATCCTGGCCCAAGCCACCATTATCTCTTGCTTGGTTTATTGCAATAGTCCCCTAATGGGTCTTCCTCCTATTTCTTCCCTACCTGCAGTGCCTTTTCAAAATGGTAGATAGAGTGGTCCTGTTAAAATGAAAGCTAGATCATGTCACTCCTCTGTTTAACACCCTCCAATGGCTCCCATCCCTGGTAGAGGAAAAGCCTAAGTTTTTACTATGACCTACAAGGGCCTATTGGCAGATTAAAGATAGTCACAAATTATTTGACACTTTTCCCATTGAAAGGTGTATTGCTATCTCCCCTTCCATGACTTCTTTGACCAATGAAATATGGCAGAAGTGGCCAGTCACAGTGGCTCACGTCTGTAATCCCAGCAGTTTGGGAGGCCAAGGCAGGTGGATCACCTGAAGTCAGGAGTTCAAGACCAGCCTGGCCAATGTGGTGAAACCCCATCTCTACTAGAAATATGGCAGAAGTGCCACTATGTCTGTTTTTGTGCCCAGGCCTTAGAAGGACTGGCATCTTCTATTCCTGTCTCTCGAATCACTTGCTCTTGGAACCTTGAGACACCATGTAAGAAACCTAGCTACTCTAATACAGACCACACGGAGAGGCCCTGAGACTACATGGAGAAGAAGAGGGCCAGCCTTCCAGCTATCTCCCCCAGGCATTAAAAATGAGAGTGAAACCACGTGGAATCCTACAGACCAACCCATCTGCCAGTGAACATCAGAGTGACCTTATTTGATGCTAGTAGAGTAGAAAAAAATGCCCAGTTGAATTTTGTCCAAATTCCTGATCCACCAATTGTGAGATACAAAAAGGTGGTTGTTTTAAACCACAAAACTTGAGATAGTTTCTTATGCAGAGACAGAGAATCAAACTAGCTAATCCGACCTTGCCCCCTTCCATCATCTTCATGACCTCATTTACTGCCTTTTTCTTCCCTCATGCCTCTGTAGTCATCACTGCTTCCTTGCAGTTCCTCAAATCCTCCAGACCAGCTTCTGCCCAGAGACTTTTGCATGTGCTGTTCCCAGTGTACATTCTTCCACCTGCACATAAACAAAGGAGTGTCAAACTGTAATACTGTTTTGAATCCTACTTTTTTCAGTTTATAATAAATCTTTCTGTTGGAATAGTCTACTAAAACCTTTTTTTTTTTTTTTTTTTTGAGACAGTGTCTCACTCTGTTGCCCAGGCTGGAGTACAGTAACACAATCATGGCTCACTGCAACCTCACCTCCTGAGTTCAAACAATCCTCCCTCTTTAGCCTCCTGAGTAACTGGAACTACTGGGGCACGTCACCACGTCCAGTGAATTTTTAAAATTTTTTTGTAGACACAGGGTCTCACTATGTTGCCCAGGCTGGTCTCGAACTTCTGGACTCAAGCGATCCTCCCACCTTAGCCTCCCAAAGTGCTGGAATTATAGTTGTGAGCCACTGTATGTGGCCTAAAACATTTTTTAGTGGATGCACAGTGTTCATTTGTGTGGATATTTGTTTTACCAACATTTAATTATGAAAACTTTCAAACATACAGAAAAATTGAGAGATTTGTACAGTGAAAACACATCTATTTACCGCCTCAAGTCTATAGTCAACCTTTTCCTGTATTTGCTTTATCACATATCTATTCCTCTATCCAACTTGCTCTTTAAAATACATTTCATCCTATTCAACATAGTACTGGAAGTCCTAGCCCCAGTAATCAGTCAAGAGAAAGGGAAAAAAGGCATCCAAATAGGAGGAGAGGAAGTCAAGCTATCTCTCTTTGCAGATGATTTTATACCTAGAAAACCCCATAGTCTCTGCCCAAAAGCTCCTAGATCTATAAACATCTTCAGCAAAGTTTCAGTATACAAAGTCAATGTACAAAAATCAGTAGCATTTCTATACACCAACAACAGTCAAGCTAAGAGCCAAATCATGAATGCAATCCTATTCACAATAACCACAAAAAAATACCTATTAATACAGCTAACCAAGGAGGCAAAAAATCTATCCAACAAGAGTTACAAAACACTGCTGAAAGAAATCAGAGATGACACAAACAAATGGAAAAATATTCCATGCTCATGGACAGGAAGAATCAATAGTGTTAAAATGCTCATATTGCCCAAAGCAATTTGCAGATTCAATGCTATTCCTATCAAACTACCAAGGACATTTTCACAGAATTAGAAAAAAATTATTCTAAAATCATATGCAACCAAAAGAGACCAAATAGCCAATGCAATCCTACATAAAAAGAACAAAGTTGAAGGCATCATACTACCTGACTTCTAACTATACTATAAGGTTACAGTAACCAAAATAGCATGGTAACAAAAACAGACACATAAACCAATGGAACAGGCTTAAGAACCCAAAAATAAAGCCACACTCCTACAACTGTCTAATCTTCAACAAAGTCAACAAAAGCAATGGGGAAAGGACTCCCTAATCAATAAATGTTGCTGAGATAACTGACTAGCCACAATTGAAACTGGATCCCTTCTTTCACTATATACAAACATCAACTCAAGATGGATTAAAGACTTAAATGTAAAACCTAAAACTATAAAAACTCTAGAAGAAAACATAGGAAATACCACTCTGGACATAGGCCCTGGAAAAGATTTCATGAGAAGACACCAGAAACAATTGTAACAACATCAAAAATTGATAAATGGGACCTAATTAAACTAAAGAGCTTCTGTATAGCAAAAGAAACTATCAACAGAGTAAACAGATGACCTAGAGAATGGGAGAAATATCCACAAAAGTATAATATCCAGAATCTATAAGGAGCTTAAATCAATAAGCAAAAACAAACAACACCATTAAGAATGGACAAAGGACATGAACAGACACTTCTTAAAAGAAGACATACATGTGGAAAAACCATATGAAAAAATGTTCAACATCATTAATCACTGGAGAAATGCAAATCAAAATCATAATGAAATACCATCTCACATCCATCAGAATGGCTATTAAAAAGTTGCTGGGTACAGTGGCTCATGCCTGTAATACCCACACTTTGGGGGCTGAGGTGGGAGGAGTTCAAGACCAGACTAGGCAACACAGTGAGACCCCATCTCTGCAAAAAAAAAAAAATTTTTTTTTAACTTAGCTAGGTGTGGTGCCACGTGCCTGTGGTCCCAGCTACTTGGGAGGCTGAGGTGGGAGGATCACTTGAACCTGGGAGGCAGAGGTTGCAGTAAGTCGTGATCATGCCATTGGACTTCAGCCTGGGAGACGGTGAGACCCTATCTCAAAAAAAAAAAAAAAAAAAAAAGTCAAAAAATAACATATGCTGATGATGTTGTGGAGAAAAGAAAATGTTTATACACTGGTGGGAATGTAAACTAATTCAGCCACTGTTGAAAATCAGTTCAGAGATTTCTCAAATAACTTAAAACAGAGCTACCATTGGACCTAGCAATTTCATGACTGGGCATATACCCAAAGGATATAAGTTGTTCTGCTATAAAGACACATACATGCATATGTTCATTGCAGCACTATTCACAATATCAAAGACATGGAATCAACCTAAATGCCCATCAAAAGAGGACTGGATAAAGAAAATGTAGTACATATACACCATGGAATACTATGCAGCTATAAAAAGAATGGGATCGTGTCCTTTGCAGCAACATGGATGGAGCTGGAAGCATTATCCCAAGTGAATATACACAGAAATAGAAAGCTAAATGCCACATATTCTCACTTATAAGTGGGAGCCAGGCTGGGCGCGGTGGCTTACGCCTGTAATCCCAGCACTTTGGGAGGCTGAGGCAGGTGGATCACGAGGTCAGGAGATCGAGACCATCCTGGCTAACACAGTGAAACCCCATGTCTACTAAAAATACAAAAAATTAGCCAGGTGTGGTGGCAGGCACCTGTAGTCCCAGCTACTCGTAGTCCCAGCTACTTGGGAGGCTGAGCCAGTAGAAAAGTGTGAACCCAGGAGGCAGAGCTTGCAGTGAGCCCAGATTATGTACCACTGCACTCCAGCCTGGGCCACAGAGCCAGACTCTGTCTCAAATAATAATAATAATAATAATAATAATAATAATAATAATAAAAAAGTGGGAGCTAAACACTGAATACATGTGGACACAAAGAAGAGAACAAGACACTTGTTGAGTAAATAATAAAGTGGTTAAGGTATCTTGAGTGCATACCATGGGGCATATACTGTTCTTTGTGCGTGAGATAGATAGATAGATAGATAGATAGATAGATAGATAGATAGACAGATAGATAGATAGATAGACAGACAGATAGATAGAGAGATAGAGAGATAGAGATGGAGATATAGCTATATATATAATGTGCCTTATGTGTACTTATGTGTATCATGCTACTTCAGTGGGTAAACAACCCTATGAGGCAGATAGTGCTACTGCCATTTACATTTTACGGAGGAAGAAATTGGGGCACAGAAAGGCTAAGTAACTTCTCTCAAGTCAACAGCTAGATAGTTGCAAAATTGGGATTTGAACCCAGGGTGTCTGGCTCTAGAGGCTGTCTTCGTAACACTACACTGCTTCCTACACCAAGGCAGCTCTTCTGTAAAATGTATTAAGCATAAGTTTCAGGGACTCTCCCTTGGCCAGGCACCTCCTAAGGTCCTGGAAGGGGCCCTAGTCATGTGTTCAGAGGTTGTATGCTTTTTCTAAAATTTGCAAGACCAGTATTTTTGTCCAAACTGGTTCAGACTACTGTCTGTTTCCACACCAGCTTCCCCTGTTACAATTCTCTTATGCTAGAGGGTGTTGAAACACTACAGCCATTTCTGGGATCAAGCAAAAATTGGGATATTTAATTTGGATTTACTAGGTGATGAGTTTCCTACGGCTGCCATAACAAATTACCACAAACTTGACGGCTTAAAACAACAGAAATTTCTCTCTCACAGTCCAGAATCACAGTATTGACAGGGTTAGTTCTTTCTGGAAGCTCTGAGGGAAAATCTGTTACATGCCACTCTCCTAGACCCTGGTGGCTGGCAGCAACCATTGGTATTTCTTGGCTTGTAGATGGATCACTCCAATCCCTGCTTCTGTCTTCACATCACCTTCTCCTCTGTGGCTCTCTTGTCTGTCTCTAAAAAAGAATTTTTTTGATTAAAAAAATATATATATATATTTTTTGAGACGAAGTCTCGCTCTGTCGCCCAGGCTGGAGTGCAGTGGCCGGATCTCAGCTCACTGCAAGCTCCGCCTCTTGGGTTCACGCCATTCTCCTGCCTCAGCCTCCCAAGTAGCTGGGACCACAGGTGCCCACCACCACGCCCGGCTAATTTTTTGTATTTTTTAGTAGAGACGGGGTTTTACCATGTTAGTCGGGATGGTCTCGATCTCCTGACCTCGTGATCTGCCCGTCTCGGCCTCCCAAAGTGTTGGGATTACAGGCTTCAGCCACCGCTCCCGGCCTAAAAAAATATTTTTAAAGACAACTGTCACTAGATTCAGGGCCCACTCTAAATCCAGGATGATCAAATCTCAAGATAATTAAATCGACAAAAATCTTTTACCAAGTAAGATCACATTTGCAGGTTCTACAGGTTAGGACACAAATGTATCTTTTTGGGAGGCCACCATTCAACCTATACAGTGAGCTCTAGTTGTATATTCTGCAAATGTTCCTATGTGTACTTAATTATTGCTTGATATACTGGTATGAGAGTGTCTTCTAGGGATATGACCAGTGTCTACTCGCTTTGCGACCTGACCCAGCATCATGAGGCAATGTAGGATAAGAGGTTGTGTTGCAAAATGAGTATGTCCTACAATGCCCAGCACCAGAAGTGTCTGCGTAAGAAAGGCAAACAAGGTTTGAAACGTGTGGAGCCAGACACTTATCTGTGGAAGGGTCTTTTAATTATTGGGTGTATAAAATTGTATACGGAGAATTCAGTTCTCATACACAAAAATGGAACTTCTTACTTGTCAGGAATATATTCGGTTATGTCTTTAAGTCATACAGCTCATATATGGAAGAAACTTGGTAGTGGTTTCCCAAACTAGATAACAATCTTAAACATTTATGTAATATTATCCATGAGTTTTTGAAACCAAAACAAATTTTTTAAAGCTATGAATAATAATTTTTTTAAAAACAAATTTTGATCGCCCATGCTACAGGGAAGACTGAATTGTATTTCTAGTTTAAGATGCTGATATTATCAAATTGATATCATATGAAGACGTAATCACAGAGTATGAAGCCAAGAAATGTGTTTTAAAAAGAAAGTGTTATAGACCAGGTACAGTGGCTCATGCCTGTAATTCCAATACTTTGGGAGGCCAAGGCAGGAGGATTGCATAAGTCCCCAGCCTGAGCAACATAGTGAGGCCCTGTCTCTACAAAAATTTTTTTAATTATCCAGGTATGGTGGTGCACACCTGTGGTCCTAGCCACTCAGGAGGCTCAGATAGGAGGATCACATTAGCCCAGAAAGTCGAGGCTGAAGTGATCTGTTATCACACCACTGCATTCCAGGCTGGGCCAAAGAGCAAGATCCTGTTTAAAAAAAAAATGAAAACCCAAAAAGTATTATAGAGGGATAGGCTAAACAGTTAACCAATAAAAGAGGTTTTTTTTTTCTGGATTTTGTGATGTTTGCAATATTTGTGAGCTTTATAGAATTTATAATTTGACATGATTTCTTTTCTTGTCATAAATATTCATTTTACTGCCTAATATTATACTCATAATTTTATATTATCTTTCTTAAGAAGAGCCCTCCTGAATGTATAACCTTCAGTCCCCACAAAGCCTATTCTTTCACTTTTAAATAACATAGGCCCCACCCTCAAGGAATTCACAGTTGGAGCCTGCACAGATTACAGTAAAAGCATCATTCCGGGTAAGACTTCATTCCTTCAGGAAGTAATGCTGCCCTCTCTGCTTCATGTACCAGCACATCAGATAAACACTCTCCCAAGTCCAGAATAATTACATCTTTCCTTTTTTTTTTTTTTAAACAGTAAAAAGAACATTTTTGCTTAACCTGTTTGAGGATAAGTTGCCAACATGGTGCCTCATTATTCAAGAATATTTTAGATGCATTTCCTACCACAAAGAATGTCTTAGTTCATTCAAGCTGCTATAACATAGTAGCATAAACTGGGTGCCTTATAAACAACAGAAATTTGTTTCTCAAAATTCTGGAGGCTGGGAAGTCCAAGATCAAGGTCCTGGCAGCTTTCTTGTCTCCTGAGGGCCCCATTCCTCATAGTCAGCTATCTTTTCATTGTAACCTTACTCACCTCCCAAGGGCCCCACTTTCTAGTATCATCAATTTGGGGGTTAGGATTTCAACAAATGAATTTGGGGGCCGGGGGAACATAAACATTCAGTGCATTGCGAGGACTTTCTCCTACCAACTGCAATGTAATTAATGATCAAAACAAGAAATTGAGTTTGAAATATAGAGGCTAAATCATCTACACATCTTATTCAGATTTCACCAATTGTCCCACTAATGCTATTTTTCAGTTTCTTGAACCAATCCAGGATCCCACATTGCACTTAGCTGTTATGTCTCTTCATTGGTGATTTTAACCTTGATCACTTGATGAAGATGGTATGTGCTAGCTTCTCCACTGCAAAGTTACACTTTTTCGCTTGGCAAGATGCTTTGAAACTAAATAAATATCCCATTACTCATAAAATTTTAAATTAATTAATTTATTTTTATCAAATGGATTCATGGATTCCCATTTTATTTAATGTGTTATAATCTGTTACTATCTTTATTTCAATGCTCAAATTGTCCCAGATTTGGCCAATGGGAGCTCCTTCAAGCTAGTTTCTATGTCTCTTTGACAGAATAGATATTATTCTTTCAGCATTTCTTCATTTTCTGGCACAGTATTCTAGGTTTATCTTAAATTTTTCCTTTCTTCAGGCCTAGAACCAACCATTTCTCCAAGGAGCCCTGGTTCCTGTTAGGAAAGAAAGGTGTTTAGAAACTAAGATCTGGAGGCTAGATATGCTCATTGCTATTGGGGTGTTGCTGTTCCTAGCCCCTCTCAGTGGACAGACCTAAGAAATATACTCCACACGCACACAGACACACACACTTCTATATCCATCTATGTATACTGAAAACTTTAAGTTCACACTAATACCTCTAATTCTAATCCAGTACTCCAGCATTCACTCTAGTTTCATCTCTTTCCATTTTGGTGGTGGGTGGGGGTGGATTTTTTGTTTTTTTGAAACAGGGGTTCTCTCTGTTATTCAAGCTGGAGTGCAGTGGCATGAACATGGCTCACTGCAGGCTTGATATCCTGGACTTAAGTCATCCTCCCACCTCAGCCTCCCAGGTAGCTGCGACTACAGGCATCTGCCATCCCACCCAGCTTGTTTTTATTTTTTGTAAAAATGGGGTTTCACCATGTTGCCCAGGCTGTTCTCGAACTCCTGGGCTCAAGTGATCCTCCTACCTCAGCCTCCCAAAGTGCTGGGATTATGGGGATTAAGGTGTGAGCCACTGTGACTAGCCCATATTTTTAACTTCTTTCTCCAATAGTTAGAAACCTGTTTTCCCTTTTCTTCAATCCGTTTCCTTACTATATAAATGCCTTTGCATGTTACCGATATTATGTCACTACCACATTCCCTCCTTCCCAAAATTTCTATAAATGTTCTTCTAACTCCACTTGGGTTCTGACACCCTCTGCCAGGTCACCCCTGATGTCAAAGCTCTCTTCACTCCTTTGGGGCCTGACACCTGTGTCACATATGAACATTTTCTTTCCCTCTTGGTGCACCAACATACCACCCCGGACCACCTAACATGTAGATGTCCTTGTCCATCCTTCTGGGCTCTGACACCCTGTCCTGGATCGCCCTTCCATGGAGATGACCTCCTCATTCCATTCAGGCTCCTACATCCTATGCAGATGCTCTTCCCACCCCTATTCAGGCTTGGACACCCTCCACATCAAGCATCATAATAGTAATAAAATGTTGTAAGATATCCCCCTGATATAAGGACCAAGTCAAGAATGTCACTATCATTACTTCTGTTTGATGTTATACTGGGATCTGAACTGAAAAGAAATAAAAGGCATAAGTGTGGGAAGGAGAAAATGAAATTGTTCATTATTAAGAGACTACATGACTCTGCATGCAGAAAGTAGAAAGTACTGGACAGAATGAACAAATGAGTTTAGCAAGGTCACTAGATACAAAGGTATTTTAATGACTAATTGTATTCTATATATGAGCAATAACAATTGGAATTGAAATTTTAAAGTATTATTGATATAGCATCAAAAAAATTAAATACCCAGAAATAAATCCAGTGAAAGATATTCAAGATTCTACACATGAAACTAGCAAACATTACTGAGAAAAATTAAAGAAAATCTGAATAAATGAAGAAAAAATCATGCTAGTGAATTGTAAAATTCGAGTGTTAATTTTTCCCTAATTTATTAATACATTAAATGCAATCCTAACCAAAATCTTAGTAGATATTCCAATGGAAATTGACACACTAATTCTAAAATTTATATGGGGCTGGGCACAGTGGCTCATGCCAGCACTTTGGAGGTAATCCCAGCATTTTAGGAAGCTGAGGCAGGCGGATCACTTAAGTCCAGGAGTTTGAGACCAGCTTAGCCAACATGGTAAAACCCTATCTCTACTAAAAATACAAAAATTAACCAGGCATGGTGGTGCACGCCTGTAATTCCAGCTACTAGGGAGGCTGAGGCACGAGACTTGCTTGAACTTGGGAGGTGGAGGCTGCAGTGAACCAAGATGATGCCACCGCACTCCAGCCTAGGCGACAGAGCAAGACCCTATCCCAAGAAAGGAAAAGAAAAGAAAAGAAAAGAAAAGAAAAACAAATTATGTGGAAATAAAAAAAAAATTATGTGGAAATCAAAGAGTCACAATAACAAAGACAATCTTGAAGAAAAAGCAGCTGGAAGCCTTATTTACTAGATATCAAGACTAACTATAAATCTATTATAATTAAAACAATGTGGTATTGGTCCAAGGATAGACAAGTAGAGCAGAAGAGAGAGTCTATGAATAGATCTCCAAATTTATGGGCACTTGATTTATAATAAAGGTATGTTCCAATGCCCCCAGGAAAGGATGATTTTCTTCTTTTTCAATAAATAGTGCTGGAGTGGCCAGGCACAGTGGCTCACACCTGTAATCCCAGCACTTTGGGAGGCCGAGACAGGTGGATCACCTGAGGCCAGGAGTTCGAGACCAGCTTGGCCAACATGGTAAAACCCCGTCTCTACTAAACATACAAAATTAGCCAGGCATGGTGGCAGGTACCTGTAATCTCAGCTACTTGGGAGGCTGAGGCGAAGGCTGCAGTGAGCTGAGATCGCACCATTGCACTCCAGCCCAGGCAACAAGAATGAAACTCTGTCTAAAAAAAAAAAAAAAAACAGTGTTGGAGTAATTGTAAATTGTCATCTCTAGCTCATTCCATACACAAAATCAATTCTATATGGATCACAGATCTAATAAAGCTTCTTGAGGATACCATAGGAAAGTATTTTCATCACTTGGGGTAGGCAAAAATTTCTTAAACAGATCATAAATCACTAGCCATCTCAAAAACAATTGATAAACTAGGCCAGGTGCAGTGGCTTGTGCCTATAATCCCAGCATTTTGGGAGGTCAAGGCAGGCAGATCACCTGAGGTCAGGAGTTCGAGACCAGCCTGACCAGCATGGCAAAACCCCATCTCTACTAAAAATGCAAAAATTAGCAGCGCGTGGTGGTGGGTGCCTGTAATCCCAGGTACTTGGGAGGCTGAGGCAGGAGAATCACTTGAACCCAAGAGGCGGAGGTTGCATCAAGCTGAGATCGTGACACTGCACTTCAGCCTGGGCGACAAGAGTGAAACTCTGTCTCAAGAAAAAGAAAAAGAAAAAAAGAAAACCAAAAAACGACTGATAAACTAAATTAAAATGATGAACTGTTTATCAAAAGCCACAATTTAGAGAGTAAAATGGAAACCCAAAGAATGGGAGAAGAAATATTATATATAGGCTGAGTGTGGTGGCTCACACCTGTAATCCCAGCACTTTGGGAGGCCAAGGTGGGCAGATCACTTGAGGTCAGGAGCTCAAGACCAACCTGGCCAACATAGTGAAGCCCTGTCTCTACTTAAAAATACATAAATTAGCTGGGTGTGGTGGTGCACGCCTGTAAGCCCAGCTACTTGGGAGGCTGAAGCAGGAGAATCACTTGAGCTGGGAGGTGGAGGTTGCGGTGAGCCAAGTTCACACCACAGGACTCCAGCCTGCGTGACAGAGCAAGACTCTGTCTCAACAACAACCAAAAAAAAAAAAAAAAAAAAGGAAAAGAAAAAGAAATATTATACTGAAGGACTGGCTCAGAATATAAAAATATTTCCAGAATTATAAACAGAATAGATCCATTAGAAAAAGACAGATAACTCAATTTTTTTAAATGGGTAAAGGGCTTTAACAAATGTTTTATAAATGGAGATGTCTAAATGGCCATTGAGCTTTTGAAAAGGTACTAAACCTCATTAAAGCTCAGGAGAAATGTAAATTAATCCATGATGCAATTCCACTACAACCCATCAAAATGGCCAAAACTAAAAAGAGAAAATATCAAGTGTTGGTGAGAGTATGAGCAATCTTATACTCTGCTAGTGAGGGTGGAATTGATACCAGCCCTTTGGAAAAGACTCTTTTGCAGCGTCTACTAAAGGCAAACATGTATATATCCTGCCATCCAGCATTTTCACTCCTAGGGTTATACCCAACAGAAATGCACACATATCCACCATAAGACACATATTAGGATGTGGTTAGCAGGGATATTTGAAAAGGTCTCATACTGGAAGTTTCCCTAATGCTAATTTTATTATTTATCTATTGCTGTATTAGAAAAAAAATCACTCCAAAACTTAGTGATTTCAAATGCTAAACATTATTAATGTGATAGCCTCTGAAATCAGGAATTTGGGAGTAGCGTAGCTGAATGGCTCTGGCTCAGGGACCTTCATGAGGTTACAAAGGGGCTACAATGAAGGGATCACAGTCATTTAAAGACTTGGCTGGGGCTGGCATACCCACAGGCAGACCTCCTCTGGGGGGCTGTTGGCAGGAGGCCTCAGTTCCCTACTGATCCGAGGGTCTGGGGACTCAGTGCCTCACCACACAGGCCTCCCCATGATATTCAGGCTGTTCCTTTGTTTTGATTTTCCCCTTCAGGGATTTCCATTTACCGTGTGCTGGGTCTTACTTTCCTGCGATGGTTAATATTAGGTGTCAACTTGATGGGATTGATGCCTAGATAGCTGGTAAAGTATTGTTTCTGAGTGTATCTGTGAAGGTGTTGCCAGAGGAGACTGACATTTGAGTCAGCGGACTGGGAGAGAAAGACCCACCCTCAACGTGGGTGGGCACCATCCAATTCGCTGCCAGGCGGCTAGAACAAAGCAGGGGGAAGAAGGTGGGATGAGCTGGCTTGCTGAGTCTTCTGGCTTTCATCTTTCTCCTGTGCTGGATGCGTCTGTTCTTTCCTCCTGCTCTTGGACATCGGACTCCAGGTTTTTCGGCCTTTAAACTCCTGGATTTACACCAATGGTTTGCTGGGAGCTCTAGGGCCTTTGGCCACAGACTGAAGGCTGCACTGTCAGCTTCCCTGCTTTTGAGGCTTTTGGACTCAGACTGAGCCACTACTGGCTTCTTTATCCCCCAACTTGCAGATGGCCTAACATGGGACTTCCCCATGTGATAGTGTGCGCCAATTCTCCCTAGTAAATTCCTTTTCATATATACGTACGTCCTATTAGTTCTGTCCCTCTGGAGAACCCTAATACATCGCCTAACTTCATAAAATTACAAATATTTGTAATTTTCTATTTCTTTGAATTTGTTCCATCTCTTTTAAAAATTCATTTCAATTTTTCATAATTTCCTCCTTTTCACCTTCTATTTCTCTTAAGGCATCTGCTGTGTTAAGTCACTCTGGTGTTCTTTTAATTTAGTCTTCCTTTTTGAAATTAATTTTTCTTTCATTTCTAAATTTTTTCTGACTCCTGTCAAATCACATTTCAGAGTTTTTCTAACTCTGATTTATTGTTCTTCCATGTCTTGCATTATTCTTAAATGTGTTTCATCTTCTTTTCGAGACGGAGTCTCGCCCTGTCACCAGGCTGGAGTGCAGTGGCGTGACCTCGGCTCACTGCAACCTCCGCCTCCTGGGTTCAAGCGATTCTCCTGCCTCAACCTCCCGAATAGTTGGGACTACAGGCGCCCACCACCATGCCCAGGTAATTTTTGTATTTTTAGTAGAGACAGGGTTTCACCATGTTGGCCAAGATGGTCTCAATCTCTTGACCTCATGATCCACCCACCTCGGCTTCCCAAAGTGCCGGAATTACAGGCATGAGCCACCACACCTGCTATCTTTTTAAATAGTTACGGTTCCAGGGGTTTTTTGTTTTTCTTTTTTTGAGACTGGGTCTCTCTCTGTTGCCCAGACTGGAATGCAGGTGTACCATCATAACTCACTGAAGGCTTGATCTCCTGGGCTCAAGCAATCCTCCCACCTCAAGCTCCCAAGTAGCTGAGACCACAGGCACGTACCACCATGCCTGGCTAATTTTTTCCAGAAATGGGATCTTGCTATGTTGCCTAGGCTGGTCTTAAACTCCTGACCTCAGGTGATCCGCCTGCCTCTGCCTGCCAAAGTGCTGGGATTACAGGCGTAAGCCACTGCACCCAGCCAATGTAGGGATTTAGAGTAACACATTACACCACTGCTGTAGCTTTCTTTGCAGAATTCTAATATTCTAGATATTCTTGTAAATGGTGGTTGTGTTCACTTTGTAAAAGTTCACTGAGCTGTGCCCTTCATGTGTGTGCAGTTTGTTCTACGTATATAAATAGGAAGTTAACCCCCATGTTAGTCAGGATTCTCCAGAAACAGAATCAATAGGATGTGTATGTGTATGTATCATATTTGGAAAGAGATTTTAAGGGATTGGCTTATGTAATTATAGAGGCTGGCAAGTCCACAATCTCCAGAGTAGATCATCAGCCTGAGGACCCACAAAAAAGCCAGTGTTGGAGTCTGTCTGAAGGCCATCTCAAAATTAGTCATCACACCCCACCAAAAGAACCTTACTTTGGGTTTATAAATGAGACTTAGAGATGCTTAGTAACTTGTTCAGGGTCACTCAGCCAAAAAGTAATGAACCCAAGAGCAGAACTTGGCTCTCACTGAGGCCAGAGTTTGTGCTATTTCCACTATATGAGGCAAAAGATGTTCTAATGGGGTCCGGTCCCATCTTCATGGCTACTTTGCAGGTAGGTTCAAGACACCATCCTCCTCAATGGGTGGCTGCAATAGCTCCAGATTGAGCCCACTGCTTTTACCCTCCATACAGCAGCTAGAAGTGTATCAGTCTGTCACATGTTGTCTGAGTTTAATAGTCCAGGGCTGCAATGACTGTTCCATGGTGAGGGGATCCAGTCACCCTCTATTTTGTTGCCCTGCCATCCTCAACATATGGCTTCCATCTCCTGGCCTAGGATGGCTCCTCCAGTCCCCACCATCATGTCTGTATTGGAAGCCAGTGAGAGAATGGGAGGAAATGGAAGCCTGCATTTACTTCTCACAGCCCACTGGCCAGAGCAATTGGCCAGTGCAATTGGCCAGGTTGTTTTGGTCACATGGAAAAGCTTATACGCAAAGGAGTCTGGGAAGTGATTTTTTAATTGGATAGCTGCATGCTGAGCCTAAATTTAGAGGTTCCAATATTAAAGGAATATTGGAAGGGAATATTAAAGGGGGGAAATGAATATTGGGGGATAACTGACACTCTGTACCACAAATGATTTTCTGTTGCTCTTTTTTTTTTTTTTTTTTTGAGACGGAGTCTCGCTCTGTTGCCCGGGCTGGAGTGCAGTGGCGGGATCTCAGCTCACTGCAAGCTCCGCCTCCCGGGTTTACGCCATTCTCCTGCCTCAGCCTCCCAAGTAGCTGGGACTACAGGTGCCCGCCACCTCGTCCGGCTAGTTTTTTGTATTTTTTAGTAGAGACGGGGTTTCACCGTGTTAGCCAGGATGGTCTCCATCTCCTGACCTCATGATCCGCCCGTCTTGGCCTCCCAAAGTGCTGGGATTACAGGCTTGAGCCACCGCGCCCGGCCTTTCTGTTGCTCTTACAAAAATACTTTCTATCTCCTCCGTGGCTTTGCCCTGCCTGGCGCCTGCTTGCTGCTCCAGCCTCCCCTCTCAGCACACTCCCCCGAACTCTCTGCCCTCTAACCACACGGTGACCTTTCAGTTCCTTGAGTGTTCCATGCTCCCTCCCACCCCAGGGCCTTTGCATGAAACATTCCTTCTGCCTGGAACGCTCTTCTCCTGTATCACCTAGTTAACTCCTACTCATTCTTCAGATGTCTCAGCTGTCATTTTCTCAGGCAGGGCTTCTCTGATTCCACTCTAATGTACGTATTTTTTTTAGCTTCTGATCTGCCATGAATCTTTCCTCTATAACATTCAGCTCAGTTATAACTGTACACCTGTTTAATAACCATTTAACTAATTACCATCTCTTTCTCTAGACAGTAAGTCAATAAAGGACAGATCATCTTGGTTTTGCTCATTGTTGTATCCCTAGCACCTAGCAGAGTGCCGGGGACAAATATTTGTTTTTCTTGAATGAGTGGACAAAGACTCCTTAAAATTGTCTGGATGTACTAACAGGACAATTTCAGCTATGTAGACAAGGCCTCAGACAACATGGCTTGACCCAGAGATCTGTTTTTTAGTCTCTATAGAGAGTCTGGGCTATCTAGGGCCTCCTGTGGATAGAGCGAGTTGTTCAAGTTCCACCTCATGAGGCTTGGTTCTAATACTCATTGCATTGCACTCTTGCTCCCTGACTGCAAATAGATTCTGCCAGGCTTTTAGCTTGTTGCTCTGATGAGGCTGTATTTACAAAAAAAGAAGCCAGGCAGGTTGAATCCTGCCAAATTGCATCTCGACATAGAAAGCCCCATGGCTGCATCATGTGAATGCCTGGCTGCTCTGCGGTTCAGGGCTTGGAATTTCTAGAGAGGAAAGCGCTTGAGAGTGCCCACTAGAGTTAATATGGAGTACACTGGGGAATTTCTGTTAAGTCAAAGATTTACCTCCTGCTTCTGCATTTTTCTGGGTCCAAACACAAAGGCCTTCCCTGACCTTAGAGTTCTGTGTCTGGATGCTTTTGGCTACAAAACCAGAAAACTCCTTCTCAACTGACTTAAACAGTGAGTTTTAGGCCGGGCGCGGTGGCTCAAGCCTGTAATCCCAGCACTTTGGGAGGCCGAGACGGGCGGATCACGAGGTCAGGAGATCGAGACTATCCTGGCTAACACGGTGAAACCCTGTCTCTACTAAAAAATACAAAAAACTAGCCGGGCGACGAGGCGGGCGCCTGTAGTCCCAACTACTCGGGAGGCTGAGACAGGAGAATGGCGTGAACCCGGAAGGCGGAGCTTGCAGTGAGCTGAGAGCCGGCCACTGCACTCCAGCCTTGGTGGCAGAGCAAGACTCCGTCTCAAAAAAAAAAAAAAAAACAGTGAGTTTTGCATCACACATCACAAGGAGGCTGTAGGTAGGGCAACCCAGGGACTTTTAACTGAGCAGTTTGCATATTCCATGGAGCACTTGAATTCTTTCCATCCTTATTTTATATGTGTGGTTCTGCCCTTGCTTTTTTCATTTGACAATATATCCTTGAAATCATTTCCAACAGGACGAAAAGAGCTACCTTATTGTTTTCAGATTGAATAGTGTTCCATTTTAAAGAGATATTATAATTTACTTAACCAATTCCCTTGTAATGAGCACTTACTTTGTTTCCAATCTTTTGCTGTTACAATGATGTGATGAATACTCGTACATAAGTTATTTTACATGTGACTGAGTGCATCCAAGGATAAATTCCTAGAAGTCAGCTTGCTGGGTCACAAGCTATATGCCTTTGTAATTCTGGCAGATGTTGCCAATCTGCCTTCTGCAGGGGTTGTACCAACATACTCCCCTCCCCAAAAGTGTAAAGGAGCATTTCAAGTCTTTTTGACACCTTAACTTAAACCTAGGCTAGAAAAAATATGGCAGGTGCCTAGGTGATTTCTGCATAGATAAACAAAGGTGGGTTGTTTATCAACCCAGTCATTTTAGCTGGCACTAACATAAGCCTCGGTGCTCTTTTTCAATAAATTAGTAATCTCTGTGGACTCCCCTGCCCTCACAATTGTGAGGGTACTAGGATGTCCATGCACAGTCCGTATTTCAGAACTTAGTATCTGCAATTCGATCATTCTGTCCACAAACTACTGCTCTCTAGAAGTCTTTTCTCCACATCTCCACCTGGCAATCTCCTAGTCCTCCCTCAGGCCCAGTTGAGATGCCCCCCTCCTCCATTAAACATTATCTGACACCCCCAGGCAGAATTAGTCACTCTTCTTTGCTCCCATGGAATTTTACTCACACCTCAATCATGGCACAAATCACTTGTAATGTAATTATCCACTTACCTGTTCATCTCCCACACCGCATGCCTTAAGGAAACTTCATCTTCATCTTTGGGCCAGCGCTTCTACACATGGTGCCTGGCACATAAACACTTCACAGTAAAGCTTGCTGAAATGAAATCGGGCAAGGGCGCAGTTTTGTGGTGCCTGGTGGCAAAATCAAACAGTATTTATGTTTTCCCTTTTCTGGTAGTGTCGATGAAAAGGTCAAAAACATGGCACTTCTGAATATTTCTTTATATCTTTTTGTGTTCCTGGACTTCTCCTTCTCCTGGAATCTGTCCTGTTCTCAGTGCCTAGAACACTGCCTGGGAAACAACAGGCATTTCATAAATAAATATTGGATGAATGGGTATCTTTGATCAGAGGAAACTTCCAAAATGCAGCTGAAATTTTTTTTTTTTTTTTTTTTTTGCCTGCTTGATGTGCCCAAAGGGTATTTCCAAGTCTTTCCAAACCTTCAAGCATGGACCCTCATTTGCCAGTTCTGTGTATTTGGGTTTTATTTCACCTCAAGTTAATGCATGTAAAAGTGCTTAGAACAGTGCCAGCCACTTAGTAAGCATTCAATAAATGCTGACTATTATTTTTTATTATTATTCCCACTAGCCCGAACATGCTCCCATCAGTCCACCCCTTGTGCTGGGCTCTTCATCTCTCCCCACCAGTTAACGTGGCCTCAATCCCTGGAAAACATCCATGTAAGCACTCAGGTTTCAATTTACCAACTGTGTGACCTTGGGCCAGTTACTTCATCTCTTGGAGGCTCAGTTTCTTCATTTGGAAAATAGGCGTTATCTTAATATCTACCTCTAGATAGATGTTAGATAAATATTGTTATGAGGATTAAATGAGCCAATCCATAGACACTGCTTACCATAATGCAGGGCTCAGAGGCAGCATTTAGCCAGCATCATCATCATCATCATCATCATCATCATCATCATCATTGCAGATGCCAAACGCCTTTCATCTCTTCTTTCTGGGAGGCTCATTCTCACAGCTCTTCTGGCTGATGGTAAACCTTTAGCTGGTTCTGAATTTTGGGGCATCACCAAGAAGCTTGTGTTGACCATGTGATATGGTTTGGCTCTGCATCCCCACCCAAATCTCATCTTGAATTTTAATCCCCACGTCAGGGGAGGGGTCTAGTGAGAGGTGACTGAATCATGGGCATGGACTTCCCCCTTGCTGCTCCTGACACTGAGTGAATTCTCATGCGATCTGGTTGTTTGAAAGTGCGTGGCACTTCCCTTCACTCTTTCTCTCTCCTGCTCTGCCATGGTAAGACATCCTTGCTTCCCCTTTACCTTCTGCCATGATGGTAAGTTTTCTGAGGCCTTCCAATCATGCTTCCTGTTAAGCCTGAAGAACTGTGAGTGAATTAAACCTCTTTTCTTCACAAATTACTGGGTCTCAGGCAGCTCTTTATAGCAGTGTGAAAATGGACTATACAGAAAATTATTTATAACAGCTATAAAGGTAACTGGAAATGTGGAAGCAACTTTGGAACTGGGTAACAGGCAGAGGTTGGAACAGTTTGGAAAGTTCAGAAGACAGGAAGATGTGGGAAAGCTTGGAACTTCGTAAAGACTTGTTGAATTGTTTTGACCAAAATGTTGATAGTGATATGGACAATGAAGTCCAGACTGAGGTGGTCTCAGATGCAGATGAGGAACTTGTTGGGAACTAGAGTAAAGGTCACTCTTGCTATGCTTTAGCAAAGATACTGATGGCATTTTTTCCCCTGCCCTAGAGATCTGTGGAAGTTTGAACTTGAGAGAGATGATTTAGGGTATCTGCTGGAAAAAATTTCTAAGCAGCAAAGCATTCAGGAGGTAACCTGGGTATTTCTAAAAGTGTATGCTCATATGCATGAACAAAGAGATGATCTGAAACTGGAACTTATATTTAAAAGGGAAGCAGAGCATACAAGTTTAGAAAATTTGCAGCCTGGCCATGTGGTAGAAAAGAAAAATCGATTTTCTGGGGAGAAATTCAAGCCTGCTGCAGAAGTTTGCATACGTAAAGAAGAGTTAAATAGCCAAGACAATGGGGAAAATGTCTCCTGGCATTTCAGAGACCGTTGAGGCAGCCCCTCCCATCACAGGCCCAGAGACCTAGAAGGAAAAAATTGTTTCATGGTCCAGGCCCAGGCTCCAGCTGCTCTGTGCAGCCTTGGGACATGATGCCCTGGATCCCAGCCACTCTAGCTCTAGCCATGGCTAAAAGGGGCCAAGGTACAGCTCTGGCCATTGCTTCAGAGGTTGCAAGCCCCAAGACTTGGCAGCTTCCATGTGATGTTGGGCCTGCGGGTGTGCAGATGGCAAGAGTTGAGGTTTTATAATCTCCACCTAGATTTCAGAGGATGTATGGAAATGCCTGGATGTCCAGGCAGAAATCAGCTGCAGGGGCAGAGCCCTCATGGGCAGTGCCGTGGGGAAATGCAGGATTGGAGCCCTGACACACAGTCCCCACCGGGGCACTGCCTAGTGGAAACATGAGAAAAGAGCCACTGTCCTCCAAACCCCGGAATGGTACATCCACTGACAGCTTGCACCGTGTGCCCAGAAAAGCCACAGGCACTCAATATCAGCCCGTGAAAGCAGCTGTGGGGGCTGTACCCTGCAGAGCCACAGGGGCAGGCCTTGGGAGCCCACTTCTTGCATCAGCATGACCTAGATGTGAGACATGGAGTCAAAGGAGATTATTTTGGAGCTTTAAGATTTAATGACTTCCAGGTGCAGTGGCTCATGCCTGTAATCCTAGCACTTTGGGAGGCTGAGGCAGGTGGACTGCCTGAGTTCAGGAGTTCGAGAACAGACTGGGCAACACAGTGAAACCCTGTCTCTAATAAAATACAAAAAATGGCCAGGTGTGGTGGAGGCAGGCGGATCACTAGGTCAGGAGATTGAGACCATCCTGGCAAACACGGTGAAACCCTGTCTCTACTAAAAATACAAGAGAAAATTAGCCGGGCGTGGTGGTGGGTGCCTGTAGTCCCAGCTATTCGGGAGGCTGAGGCAGGAGAATGGCATGAACCCAGGGGGACGGAGCTTGCAGTGAGCAGACATCGCGCCACTGTACTCCAGCCTGGGTGACAAAGTGAGACTCCGTCTCAAAAAAAAAAAAAAAAAAAAAATTAGCTGGGTGTGGCGGCGTGTGCCTGTAGTCCCAGCTACTTGGGAGGCTGAGGCAGGAGAATTGCTTGAACTCGGGAGGGGGAGGTTGCAGTGAGTCAGGATCATGCCACTGCACTCCACCCTGGGCAACAGAGCGAGACTCCATCTCCAAAAAAATATATATATATATATTTAATGACTTTCTTGCCACGTTTTGAACTTGCATGGGACCTGTAGTTCCTTGGTTTTGGCCAATTTCTCCCTTTTGCAATGGCAGCATTTACCTAATTCCTGTATTTCCATTGTATCTTGGAAGTTACTAACTTGTTTTTTACTTTACAGGCTCATAGGCAGAAAGGGCTTGCCTTGTCTCAAATGAGACTCTGGACTTAGACTTTTGAGTTAATGCTGGAATGAGTTAAGACTTTGGGGGACTGTTGGGAAGGTATACTTGGCTTTGAAATGTGAGGGCATGAGATTTCGAAGGGGCCAGGGGTGGAATGATATGGTTTGCCTCTGTCCTCCCCCAAATCTCATCTCGAATTGTAATCCCCATGTCAGGGAAGGGCTTGGTGGGAGGTGACTGAATCATGGGGGTGGAGTTCCCCTTTGCTGTTCTTGTGAGAGTCAGTGAGTTCTCACAAGATCCGGTTGTCTGAAAGTGTGTGGCACTTCCCCCTTCACTCTCGCTCTTTCCTGCTCCACCATGGTAAGACATGCTTGATTCCCCTAACCCTTCCACCACAATTGTAAGTTACCTGAGGCCTCCCAGCCATGCTTCCTGTTAAGCCTGTGGAACTGTGAGTAAATTAAACCTCTTTGCTTCATAAATTACCCAGTCTCAGGTAGTTCTTTGTAGTTAAAATGTATTAATATATCATGTGTTGATGAAGTTCCTGTTCTTCCCTCCTTATCCTCCTATGTGGATTATTAAAGATATTTATTTCACTCCCACAAAAATGTTTTGTTCTGACCCATTCCCTAGAGCTGAAAGTAGGCTGTGGGAACTCTGAGTGAGAAAATAAGAGCAGCCTACTCCCCCTGACCATATTCCTGCCCGATGACCAGTATTTGGGTGACACTTCACCCTGCCACCAATTTTTTGAGTCCTATTTCCCGTAGACTCTGTGTTAGTTCATTCTTGTGCTGCTATAAAGAAACACCTGAGACTAGGTAATTTATAAAGAAAACAGGCTTTGATTTGTCTCATGTTTCTGCAGGCTGTACAGGAAGCGTGGTGCCAGCATCAGCTTCTTGTGAAGGCCTCAGGAAGCTTTCAATCATGGCACAAAGTGAAGGGGAGACAGCACATCACATGGTGAAGAGATGGAGCAAAAGAGAGAAGGGGGAGGTCTCAGAAACAACCAGATCTCATGTGAACTAACTGGGAGAGAACATCACCAAGAAATGGTGCTAAGCCGTTCGTGAAAGATCCACCCCCATGATCGAATCACCTCCCACCAGGTCCCACCTCTAACACTGAAGGTTACATTTCAGCATGAGATTTGAAGAGGACAAACACCCCAAACATAACAGACTCACTTGTGACTTTGCCCTGTAAACTTTCAGGGAAAATGAGGTCACTTCTGTCCCAGAGACTGTGTCATCTTACCTTCTCCTGGGGTTCTTCATCTAAAGTAGTAAGTGTAAATTCCTTACTGATCCAGTTTTGTGTGTGTGTGTGTGTGTGTGTGTGTGTGTATACACAAAAATTACTATATAGAGAGTAAATTATTCATATATATAGAACTCCTACGGACAAGTGATCTGCCCTCCTCAGCCTCCCAAGCAGCTGAGATTACAGGAATGTGCCACCACACCTGGCTACAGCTAGGCTTTTGACAGAAATGGTTAAAAGAATTCAAAACTGAGGATCCTAGTGCTGAGGGTGTGATATTTTGTGTTATTGGTCAGTAAGAATGTCTCTTACTTAAGACATGAGTCCTGAAGGTGGTAAGAGTTAATTTATTTAGACAGAGTTAATTTTAATTAGTGAAAACTAAAGAACTTATATATATATATAATTTATATATATAAAGAATGTATATATTAGAAGAACTCAGAGGTGTTAGAAATTATGAAGAGGACTATAAGATAACTACCACAGAAGGCAGGTGGAAGTGGTCTCTGTGGAGAAGGAAGAATTGGGGAAGGGCCCATAGGGAACACACGAGACCATCGTTATATTTGTTTCTCACCCTGAGTAGTGGGTACACAGATGTTCACTGGACTCTTAATCTTTAAAATGTACATATACATTTAACACATTGAAGTGTGCATGATGGATTTCATAATTTTTTAAAAGTAAAATATTGTGAAAGGGAAGGGAAGGAAGGAAAGGAAGGCAAATGAAAGGAAAAGAAAGGAAGAAAGAAAGAGGGAGGGAGGATAGGAGGAAGAAAGAAAACTGGATTTGTTAATAGGAAAGAATATATCAATGTCAAATCCCCATTTTGGGCTAGCATTATTCAGTGTCCAGAAAGATAATCTCAACAATTACTCAGTGAATCAGCTTATTTAATTGATGACTGTACAGTTAATTCATGCTCAAAAATCAAACATTCTAAGCTTCTTTCTATGAATACCTTCCAGACCAAGGTTATTCATCTCATGGTTTTAAAGGACAGAATTTCCTGGGGAATGTTGGTCCTCTTGTAGGTGCTACTGCAGCAAAAGTGAAACAAGCATACATCAGACCAAAGTACAAGTCAGTTCTTTAGTTTTCACTAATTAAAATTAACTCTGTCTAAATAAATCAACTCTTACCATCTTCGGTACTCATATATCAAGTAAGAGACAGTCTTACTGACCAATAACACAAAATATCACACCCTCAGCACTAGGATCCTCAGTTTTGAATTCTTTTAACCATTTCTGTCAAAAGCCTTGCTGTAGCCAGGTGTGGTGGCACATTCCTGTAATCTCAGCTACTCGGGAGGCTGAGGAGGGCAGATCACTTGTCCCTAGGAGTTCAAGGCCAGCCTGGGCAACACAGCAAGACTCTGTCTCCAAAAAAAAAAAAAAAAAAAAAAAACATGACAACAATAACATGAAAGCCAGGCTTTCTTGAATTAAACTGAATTAAAGTGTCATAAGGTCCCTAGAGTTATTTAGAAAAGGGTGAAAGTACTAATTCAAGGGTGACTTCATTAAGTCAAGGATGCACGCTATAATATCTAGGGTAATAAAATAACAATAAGAGCAAACATGTGACTACTAATTTATAAAGCAGGAAAATGAAATAATTAGAAAAATATTGATTGATCCAAAGAAGGCAAGAAAGAGGTAAAAAATAAATAAAAAACAGATTTTTTTATTTAATAATAAAACATCTGTTTTAATAATAAAAAACAGATGTGAAAAATGGAAAAAAATGGTAAAATGGTATACTTTAAACCCTAGAGTATCAGTAATTACCACAATATAAATCAATTAAAGGCAAAGATTTTCAGACTGGACAAGAAAAAAACAACTATATGCTGTTACAGAAGACACACCTTAAACATAAGGATGCATAAAGGTTGGAAATAAAGGGATTTTTGGCCGGGTATGGTGGCTCATGCCTGTAATCCTAGCACTTTGGGAGGCTGAGGTGGGTGGATCACCTGAGGTTAAGAGTTCGAGAACAGCCTGGCCAACATGGTGAAACCCCGTTCCTACTAAGTATACAAAAATTAGCCAGGTGTGGTGGTGCACGCCTGTTACCCTAGCCACTTGGGAGGCTGAGGCATGAGAATCACTTGAACTCAGGAGGTGGAGGTTGCAGTGAGCTGAGATCGTGCCACTGCACTCCAGCCTGGGCAACAGAGTGAGACTCCGGAAAGAAAAAAAGAAAAGAAAAGAAAAAGAAAGGGAAAGGAAAGGAAAAGAAAAGAAAAAAGAAAAGAAAGGAAAAGAAAAGAAGGGAGGGGAAAGAGAGAGAGAGAGAAAGAAAAAGGAAAGGAAGGAAGGAAGGAAGGAAGGAAGGAAGGAAGGAAGGAAGGAAGGAAGGAAGGAAGGAAGGAAGGAAGGAAAGAAAGAGATTTTTTTTAAAAAAAGAAAAAAAAAGTAAGCCATGAAAACACCAGAACAAAGCTGGTGTATCTGTACTGGTATCATAAACATAAGGAAAAAAGTATTGCTAGAGATAATAAGAGACATTTCATAATAATGAAAGGGAAATTTTAAGAGGAAAATATAAAATCCTAACTACATATTCAATTAAAAACAGCCTCAAAACATAAAGTAATAACTGACAGGTCTAAAAGGAGAAAGACAGAAATCCATAATACTAGTTGGAGATTTTTTTAGCACATCGCTCTCAATAACTGGTAGAATAAGTAGACAAGAAATCATCATTAGGATATAGGAGATTTTGAATAACATGATTAACAAAACTGATCTAGATGACATATAAGTATCATACCCAATAGCTGCAGAATGCCATCTTTTCCAATATACATTGAACAATTATCAAAATACCCCCACAGGTTTTTTTTCTTTTCCTTGTAAGCATTTTCAATGAACTCACAATTTTGATACGCCATTTCTCTGTTATCATTTAGTTTTAAACATTGTCTTATCTCCACTGTGATTTCTTTGGCCCATGAGAACATTTTTAGCAAGTGTGTTGCTTAACTTCCAAATATTTTGTAATCTAGTTGTTTTTTGTTATTGATTTCTAGCTTAATTTGTCAGAGATTTCAATCCTATAAAATTTCCTGAGATTTCCTTTATAGCCCAGCTTAAAACAAAACTCAAAAGGATCAAACCATTTCCAAGTGACTGCATCCCAGAACAAAGTTCAAACATAATTAAAGGAATACAAAATAATCTAGCACCCAACAAAGTAAACTTTACAATGTTTGGCACCTGATCAAAGATTACCTGGCTTACAAAGAAGCAGAAAAATATCACCTATACAGAGGAGAAAAATAAATCAATGGAAGCCAACCTAGAACTGACATAGGTGTTAGGATTATCAGACAAGGACAGTAAAACAATTGTTACAACTGTATTTTGTACATACAAAAGTTAAGCAGACACTTAGAAGGTGCATAAAATTAAAGACCTAAATTGATCATCCAGAGATGAAAGCTACAATGTGTGAGATGAATTATACACTGAAAAGGATTGGCAGATTAAATGTAAAAGAAGAAAAGATTAGTGAACCTGAATACATAGACTATGATAAATTTAAGATGTATGTTATAAACCATACGGCAACCACTAAAATAATTAAATAATTACAGGCCAGATGTGGTAGCTCACTCCTATAATCCCAGCACTTTGGGAAGCCAAGGCAGGAGGATCACTGGAAGCCAAGAGCTCAAGACTAGCCTGGGCAACAGAGCTAGACACTGTCTCTAAAGTAATTTAAAAATTAGCCAGGTATCATGGAGCATACTTGTAATCCCAGCTACTGGGGAGGTTGAGGAGGGAGGACTGCTTGAGCCCAGGAGTTGGAGGCTGCAGTGAAATGTGATCATGCCACTATACAGTCTGGGCAACAGAGCGAGACCCTGTCAAAAAAAAGAAAAAAAAAAAAGAGTTATAGCAAAAAGCCAATTAAGAAAATAAAGCAGAATTTTTAAAAAACACAAAAATAGTCAACTCAAAAGCAGGTGGAAAAGGAAACAAAGAATGGACAGGACAAATAGAAAACAAATAGCAAAGTGCTGACAAACCTAATCATATTTTAAAAATCACATTAAATGTAATTTCATTAATTAAATGGCACAGATTGTCAGTTTGGATTAAAAAAAAAAAAAAAAAAAGACCCAACTACATGCTGCCTAAAAGAAACACACTTTAAATATAAAGAAACAAATAGGTTAAAAGACATACAATGCCAACACTAAAAGAAATTCATAGTGACTATATTAATAACCAGCCAATCCTGGTTAACCTTCTATCTCAACCTGTTAACCCCCGAAATCTAGACATTGCCACACATTCTTTGTGTTCATTTACCAAAAATCTTAAGAAACAGAGAATCAAAGTAACCGGATAGCTATCAAAGAAATTGAACGTGTAGCTAAAAACCTTCCCACGAAGGACACTTCAGGCCCAGTTGGCTTCCCTGGTGAATTCTACTAAACATTTAAGGAAGAAATAATACCAATTCTATACAAACTCTTCCAGACAATTGGAATGGAGTCAGGGCAAGTTCCAAGTGTTCCCCTGTGGCATCAGGCCAAGTACCTCTGTGGGGCTTGGCCTAAAACTGCACTCTTGTTTGACTTTTACCCCCATGTTTTGTCCTGCTTTCTCCACATCCTCCTGCTTTCCCCTGGGAGTACTCCCTTGATGAATCACTTGCATACTAATCTTCATCTCAGGGTCTATTTCTGGGGAAACTGACCTAAGACAGACAACGCCTGGATTTCAGGTTTGGGGCAACAGGTTTGAGATAGAAAGTTAAGCAGGATTGGGACTGGGGGTAAGGAAAGATAAAGGCTGTGACCATGTTGCATTTTAGCAATCTATATGACATTCTACTAGAGGCATCCAGTAGGCAGTTGGATATGCAGCTTAGGAAAGCCATCTAGGTAGTTAACAGATTTGAGAGTCGTTAGTCTAAAAATGGTCATTAAAGCTCTGATAGTGGAGGCGGAGTGAAGGGTGAGAGGAGAGGAGGGCTAGGGCCTGTGCCCCCAATCCCAATCCTACTTAACCTTCTGTCTCTGTTGGATGGATAAATGAAGAGGAATCAGCAGACAGACTGAGGAGCAGTTGGAGAAGTAGGAGGAAAAGCAGGAGGTGGGTATTCTCAAGGCCAAATAAAGAGTGTTTTGGCTGGGCACGGTGGCTCACACCTGTAATCCCAGCACTATGGGAGGCCGAGGCAGGCGGATCACCTGAGGTCAGGAGTTTGAGATCATCCTGGCCAACATGGTGAAACCCCATCTCTACTAAAAATACAGAAAATTAGCCAGGTGTGGTGGTGGGTGCCTATAATCCCAGCTACTCGGGAGGCTGAGGCAGAAGAATCACTTGAACACAGGAGGCGGAGGTTGCAGTGAGCTGAGATCGTGTCACTGCACTCCAGCCTGGGCAACACAGCAAGACTCCATCTCGGAAAAAAAAAAAAAAAAAAGAGCGTTTCATGGAGGGAATGGTCCAGAGTCAACTCAGCATTTATTCATTCAGCAACTCTGAGCACCTGCTACCCAGCAGGCACTGTGCTGGGGCATAGGGACAGAATGGGAAGACAGAAACTTAACTTGGACCCTACTCTCTTGGAATTTACAGTCCAGATTGGAGGACAACCAAACAAATCTCACTCAAAAAAAATTTGTAATCGCAAAGATAGTTTGCATATATTAAAGAAATGCAATATTCCCTGAGGAAGTGGCATTTGAGGTAGACCAAGACAGAAGGGGACTAGATACAACACCAAAACAAACAATAAAGTTATAAAATAGATAAATTGGACTTCATCAAAATTAAAAACTTTTGTGCTTCAAAGGACACCATCAGGAGAGTGAAAACACGGCTGGGCTCACTGGTTCAAGCCTATAATCCCAATAATTTGGGAGGCTGAGGTGGGAGGATTGCTTGAAGCCAGGAGTTCAAGACCAGGCTGGATAACACAGTGAGACTCCATCTCTTAAAAAAAAAAAAAAAAAGAAAAAAGAAAAAACATTAGCCAGGCCTGGGTGGCACACCCCTGTAGTCCTAGCTACTCAGGAGGCTGAGGTAGGAGGATTTCTGAGCCCAGGAGTTTGCAACCTCAGTGAGCTCAGTGAGCCGTAATAGTACTACTGCACTCCACCCTGGGTGACAGAGGAAGACCCTGTCTCTAAAACAAAAAAAGAAAGTGAAAAGATACCTGAGCATAGGAGAAAATGTTTGCAAAACAAATATGTAATAAGGGGCTTCTATCTAGACTACATCAAGAACTCCTGGCCGGGCGCGGTGGCTCAAGCCTGTAATCCCAGCACTTTGGGAGGCCAAGACGGGCGGATCATGAGGTCAGGAGATGGAGACCATCCTGGCTAACACGGTGAAACCCCGTCTCTACTAAAAAATACAAAAAAAAAAACTAGGTGGGTGAGGTGGCGGGTGCCTGTAGTCCCAGCTACTCGGGAGGCTGAGGCAGGAGAATGGCGTAAGCCCAGGAAGTGGAGCTTGCAGTGAGCTGAGATCCGGCCACTGCACTCCAGCCTGGGCGACAGAGCCAGATTCCGTCTCAAAAAAAAAAAAAAAAAAAAGAACTCCTAAAAGTCAGTAATAAAAAAGACAACCCAATTTTTTTAAAGAAGCAAAGGATTTGAATAGACATTTATCAGAAGATATACAAATGGTTAATAAGCACATGAAAGCATGCTCAACATCATTTGCATAGGGAAGTGCCAATCAAAATCAAATGAGATACCACTTCATACCCAGTAGAATGGTTATAATTACAAAAATGGAAAACAAGTGTCAGAGAGTGTATCAGTTTGCTAAAGCTGCCATAACAAAGTACCACAGACTGAGTTTAAACAACAGAACTTTGTTTTCTCATGTTCTGGAGGCAAGAAGTCCAAGATCAAGTTATCAACAGGGCCATGCTCCCTCTGAAGGCCCCAAGGAAGGATCTGTTCCAGGTTTCTCTCCTAGCTTCTGGTAGGTCCTTGGCTATGGCAGTATAATTCCAGTCTTCATGTGCCCTTCTCCCTGGCTGCGTGTCTGTGTCCACATTTCCCATTTTTATAAAAGACACCAGTAATGTTGCATAAGGGGCCCAACCTACTCCAATATGATCTCATCTTAGCCTCACTAATTACATCTATAATGACTCTATTTCCAAATAAGTTCACATTATGAGGTACGGGGCATTAGGATTTCAACACATGAATTTTGAGGAGCCACAATGCAACCTATAATAGCAAGGATGTAGAGAAACTGAAATTCTCATATACTGTTGGTGGGAAGGTAAAATGGTACGGCCACTTTGTAAAAATCTCGCAGTTTCTCAAAAAGTTGAAAATAGAGCTACCATATGATCCAGCAATTCCAATCCTAGGTTTATGCCCAAGAAAATGAAGATGTATGTTCATTCAAAAAATTGTACATGAATGTTCAGAGCAGCATTATTAATAACAGCCAAAGGGTGGAAATAACCCAACTGTCCTTCCACAAATGAACAGATAAACAAAATGTGGTCTATCACACCATGGAATATTACCTGGCAACAAAATTGAAGCACTGATACATACTACGGCATGGCAGCATGGAAGAAGCGTGAAAACATTATGCCAAGTGAAAGAAGCTAGTCACGAAAGACCACATGATTCTATTTATATGAAACGTACAAAACTGGCAAATCCAAAGAGACAGAAAGTAGACTGGCGGTCTAGGCTGGGGAAGTTGGGGGCAGTGACTACTAATGGGTTTAAGGTTTCTTTCTGGGGTGATGAAAAAAAATTCAAAATTGACTGTGGTGATGGTAGGATCAATATTCACAACTCTGAATATTCTTTTGTTTTGGTTTTTTTTTTTTTGAGACCAACTCTTGCTTTGTTACCCAGGCTGGAGTGCAGTGGCATGATCTCGGCTCACTGTAACCTTCGACTCCTGGGTTCAAGCAATTCTCCTGCCTTAGCCTCCAAAAGTAGCTGGGATTATAGGTGCCCGCCACCACACCCAGCTAATTTTTTTGTATTTGTAGTAGAGACGGGGTTTCACCATGTTGGCCAGGCTGGTTTCGAACTCCTGACCTCAAGTGATCCACCCACCTCGGCCTCCCAAAGAGCTAGAATTACAGATGTGAGCCACCATGCCTGGTCTACAACTCTGAATATCCTAAATTGAACTGCACATTTTAAATGGGTGAATTTTATGAGTTTTAAGGTGTGTGCATTGTATTTCAATAAAGCTGTTATTCTAAAATAAATAAATAAATCCTAAACTCCCTCCTATGAAAAAACAAACGAAAAAAACACAAAAACAAAACAAAACAAAAAGGTCAAGAACATTCCAACCAAAAAGCAACCACGAGAAAGTGAACTCTAGAATGGCAGGAATTTTTGCCTGCTTTGTTCACCATCATATCCCCAGCACCAAAACAATGTCTGGAAATAGTAGGTATAAATAAAAGGACCATGTGCAAAAGTCTTGTGTCAGGGAGGTGGATGGCCCATGGGAGAAATGAAAGATCAATATGAGTGACTGGGACTACACTGGAGATGACTGGGTTCAACTGAGTCTTTATCCTACAAGCAATGAGGAGCAATGATGAATTTTTAAGTGGAGGTGGATCAGATTTACATGGCCGGGCGCGGTGGCTCAAGCCTGTAATCCCAGCACTTTGGGAGGCCGAGACGGGCGGATCATGAGGTCAGGAGATCGAGACCATCCTGGCTAATACGGTGAAACCCCGTCTCTACTAAAAAATACAAAAAACTAGCCGGGCGACGAGGTGGGCGCCTGTAGTCCCAGCTACTCGGGAGGCTGAGACAGGAGAATGGCGTGAACCCGGGAGGCGGAGCTTGCAGTGAGCTGAGATCCGGCCACTGCACTCCAGCCTGGGCGGCAGAGCAAGACTCCGACTAAAAAAAAAAAAAAAAAAAAAAAACCACTGGGAGGCCAGGTACGGTGGCTTACTTGTAATACCAGTACTTTGGGAGGCTAAGGTGGGAGGATCACTTGAGCTCAAGAGTTCAAGACCAGCCAGGGCAACATAGTGAAACCCCCATCTCTACAAAAATACAAAAAATTAGCCAGGCATGGTGGCACGAGCCTGCAGTTCCAGCTACTAGGAAGGCAGAGGTGGAAGGATTGCTTGAGCCTGGGAGGCAGAGGTTGCAGTGAACTGAGATCGTGCCACTGCACTCCAGCCTGGGTGCAGAACACAGGCAGCAGGAAGAGTTGATGAAAGATAAAGACTGAAAAGTTAGATTTAACAAAAAAGAAGTTGTTAGTGACCTTGGAAAAATCAGTCCAGGTGGAGAGATGGGGTGACTAATTTGGGGAATTGGAAAGGAAGTGGGACTGGCAAAATTATACTACACTTGATAAGGCCTCTCCCTATTCCCTATAAGTCTCCAGGGAAACAGACCAAAAATACACTTGGCTTGAGAAATAACAAAGACATGTTCCCATGCATATTCACACACAGCCGGTTCACCAGCGGATTCTGTTTCTGTTCAAGGATTCCATACTTCCCACCCTGACACAGAGGTCCCATGACTGGAGTTCATCAGCGGTTGTCTCCTACCAGCTGCTAGCCTTCTTTCATTGCTGGGGGAGAGGTGGGTGAGAGAACACAGAGTAGGCTGCCATCATCTGAGATTTGGGAGGCACTTCAGAAACATAATTCGTTCCCTTTTAGCTTCATTGGGCTAGGTACAATCCAGAACCCAAAGGCAGGCCAAGCAGACACACTTCAACTCCACTCCCTGAAGATGGCGAAATGTTTTAGATTAGGACACTTCTCTGGTGTGACCAAACGTCTGAACTGAACCAAAAGATCTGGGTTCTAGTTCTAGTTCTGCTGGTCTCAGCAGCAAAGCCTTGGGTAAGAGACTTGACTTCTCTGGGCTTCCATCTCCTCATCTCAAAAATTAGGAGAATAAACACATGCCCTGCCCTGAGCAGAGGGGATAACAACCATGCAAGGGCAGATGTAGATTTGGGGGCCTGAGCTTATATAATCTCATGGTATTCGTTAAGAAAAAGAATACAAAATTTAAAATACAAAAGTAGGTACAAATATAAATATTTAAAACGAGAAAAGAAATTACATCACTCTACAAAATTGAAAAAGCTCATACCAAAAACATCACACACAAAAATTGAAAATAACACTATTTGTTAAATTAACTGCCTGGCATATCACTAAGCACTTTCTCACCACATTTTTTGGCTGTGTATTCTTTCATGGCCTCTTTAACAACATTTTTGTCATTCTGTGGAAAGAAAAGGAAGATAATTGAGTCATTCCTCTCCCTAATGGTGGATCAAAATTTGCTATCGCTGCTAGCTTAGAAAAGATCCAGTTTTCCAACTCCTTATTTTAGGATGGTTGTCAAACTTGGGAAACTACCAAGCCTTTTGTTATGAGCCATAAGCGATCAAGGAACTTCACATTACCTTATACTGTGACCAATATATCTCCCCATCTTTTTGATGCTGGACATCCATGACCAAGACTTCTGAAACACTCAGGTCACTGTGCTTGTAATTCAGCACAGTAGGGACTTAGGGGTATTCCTGGAAGCCTAGCAAAAACGTAAGTGTACACACGAGCCACATAAACTCAAACTCAGTGTATTCCCTACTCCAAAATGCCTAAAACTGCCCACAGCCACTCCAATGCCTCCAGATAGGCAGTCACAGTGGAAAAAGACAGTGGTCTCTTTAAACCTGTTAAGTTAAAATCTTTAAATCTGTTAAGAACAGATTTGGTTTAAAATATCTTCGTTTTGCTACTTACATATATTTTTTAAACCATGATCTTGTGAACACGTTGCTAAGACCTCTTGCATGGCCATGGAAGGGGCCTGGGTAAGTTTGAGGGCCCAGAAGCGGAAGCCCCGCTAAGCGTCGGGGTTCTTTACCGTAAAGGCCCTTTAAAAGGCGGACCCAAAGGGAAGTTGCCGGGAGGCTCGCGCTAGCCTGAGTTTCTCGGGTCGAGGAGCACTGTGGCGGCAGAGGAGCCTCGCCAGTCTGGCTCACGGCGTGTGGCCGGCCCAGGGTAGCTTCCCAAAGATGAAGCTGTGGCCTCTCCCAGCCACACCCCACTCAGAGGGGACCGCTGACCCATCCCCGCCCTCCTGCGACCCCTGCTCGGTTCCCAGAAAGGACAGCGACCTCCAACCCGCCCTCGCCCTCCGCAAATCTCAGTCTCAGGTTTCAAAAGGAGCGCGCCCCATTAGGCCCGCCCCTCACTTCCGGCTTGTAAACGCGTGGGTTCCACAGATCTCGCGATAGAGCGTCTTCTCATCGCTGGCGCTCACCCTGGGCGGCCTCGCCCGAGGTTTACTTCAGGTCGGCTGAGGTCGGCTGCTCTGTTGGCACTTGGGATGTGGGCTTTTCCCCAGGCCCGTTATATGGCAGCATCGGCTGGACTCTTAAGGCCCACCGGCTCCTTTAAGTGCACCCGTCCCTAACGGTTCCTATCGAGAGGCTAGGCGCCGGGAACCGCCTTCAACCCTGTGCTCACGGTCGTACTGTGCTGCGCACGAGTGATAAAGACTCAGACATCCTAATGACCGTTCTAGGCTCTCACTGGGTGCCGGACACCGGGCTCCACACACGTCTTCTCAATTGATACCCACAATAACCCCGAGAGAAAGGCGTGGTTTTTTACCCTCTTTATACAAATGGGGAAACTGAGGCTCAAAAGAGTGAAGGAACCTGCCGAGGATCACAGAAAAGGATGCGGCCAAAACTCGAAGTCAGTCTGGCTGCAGCTCTAAGTCCTCATTACTGTCGTAGAGTAGTTTGTCAGCAGGTCCTTCGGTCCTTAGATTTCTAGGGGACGCTGGAGTTCTTGTGAAGTGCCGGGGATTTGGGTCCACACAGATACAGGTGCATAGGAAAATCCAGGCACCTTCTTTGTTCTGTGGCCTTAAACGACTTGCTTAACCTTTCTGGGGCTCATTTTTCTTCAACTGATGGGGTTAATAATAATACTTCATAGGATTGTCGTGAGGGTTCAGTGCCTACTCCATAGTAAGCTCTCAATAAATGGAAACTGGTGCTATTAATACTCTTATCCTCTCACGTGTTGTACAGTGTTCAAGGTGCAGGAGGTGCTTAATAAACCAGAGTGAATGGTGAATGAATGGAGGAAGAAATGTAGAGTCTGGCCAGACACCATGTGGTCCTTGCCTCCAGGTCCCTAGTCTTAGTTATTTTTGAGACGGAGTTTTCGCTTTTGTTGCCCAGGCTGGAGTGCAGTGGCGTGATCTCGGCTTACTGCAATCTTTGCCTGCCAGATTCAGGCGATTCTCCTGCCCCAGCCTCCCGGGTAGCTGGGACTACAGGCACTCACCACCATGCCCAGCTAATTTTTTTGTATTTTTTTAGTAGAGATGGGGTTTCACCATGTTGGCCAGGCTGTCTCTAACTCCTGACCTCAGGTGATTTGGCCGCCTCGGCCTCCCAAAAAGTGCTGGGATTACAGGCATTAGCCACTGCACCTAGCCAGCCCCCTAATCTCTTACCCACTTCACTATGTGGTGCCACTTCAAAGGGCTTGAACTGAGAAATGACTGTTCCTCTTCTTCCCAAAACAGCTGTGTGTGTGTGCATGTGCGTGTATTTTAACTTGTTTTTGTTTTTGTTTTTGAGGCAGAGTCTCGCTCTGTCACCCAGGCTGGAGTGCAGTGGCACAATCTCGGCTCACTGCAAGCTCTGCCTCCTGGGTTCACGCCATTCTCCTGCCTCAGCGTCCCAAGTAGCTGGGACTACAGGCACCCACAACCACACCCGGCTAATTTTTTGTATTTTTAGTAGAGATGGGGTTTCATCGTGTTAGCCAGGATGGTCTCGATCTCCTCACCTCGTGATCCGCCTGCCTCGGCCTCCCAAAGTACTGGGATTACAGGCGTGAGCCACTGCACCTGGCCTTAACTTGTTATTGAAGTAACGTACAGAAAAATACACAAATCCTACGTGCACTTAACTTTTAACACAATGAACAAAGTGGTATAATCAGGTCCCTGAGGAAGAAACAAATCATTATCAGCTCCCCAAACCCTTCTCCTGTTTCCCTCTATTCACTGCATCCCCTGTAGTGATAACCACTATCATGCCTTTCTAATGTTATGTTATGTTATGTTATGTTATGTTATGTTATGTTATGTTATGTTATGTTATTTTTTTGGAGATGGGGTCTCGCTTTGTCACCCAAGCTGAAGTGCAGTGGCATGATCATAGCTCACCGTAGCTTTGACCTACTGGGCTGGAATTACAGGCCACCGCACCAGGCCACTATCCTGCCTTCCAACTGCATAAGTTAACTTTGCCTGTTTTTGCAGATGCCACTGGGATCATACAGTGTGTGCTCTTCTGGAACTTCCCAGATCTCCATGTGCCCTCACCTTCAGTGAGAGTCTGAGAAGAAGCCAGGTGGGGTTGCTCCCCACATGGTCGGGGCTGCTGCCAAATGCCACTCATCTCACCGTCACCTGCTGCCTCTCTGCCTGCCCCCTGGCCCATGGTTCTCTGACATCTCTCTCTCACTGAGGTGGGAAAGCATATTCTGTTTCTCATTCTCAGCTCTTTCATAAAGAGTTCCCACAGCAGAGATGTCTGTGCCCTGGTGAGCCTGTTCTTGCCATATACCCCAAATCTTTCCCTTTCCACCAGGAAGGCCTGAGGCCTGAGGGAGTGAGGGTAGAGGTACACTGAGCCCCAGTGGTCATGCCCAGCCTCACAACATTCCAAATAGCACTCCTCCCTCTGCCCTGTTTCGCGAACCCCTTCCCCATCCAGTGAAACATTTTTCTCACTCAGGGTGATGAGCTCTCAGGCCTCTGCTGTTCATCCCCTGCAGTCTGCCATCCACTACAGTCCCCCAGCCCACCAGATACCAGGGAACCCCAACTGTGGCCGTGGTTTACTTCCTTTTCCAAGGATTTCTGATGCCATGCTGGTTAAGGGGCATGGCTTAAGGGTCTAGGTGTGTTACATATGAGGAGAGTAAGGCTCTGAGAAATTTAAGGAATTTTCCAAAACCATATAATTTATAAGTGATGAGAATTAGACCTCAGAAGTGCCATTTGATGCAAGGCTAGAAGGCTGAGTGTCTGCTAAGGACCACCATTCAGTGAGACTAAAATGGATGAGATGTCTAGGTACTTTACATGTATTACATCTAGTCCTCAAAACAACTTCAGCAGATGGGTGTTTTTATTTCAGTATAGCAGATACAGAGACTGAGGTCCAGAGAACTTAATGACTTTGCTTTAGGTCACAGGGATAGTGAGAGATTAAACTACGATTCAACCCCTCCTGCCGCACAGGCTGACCCCAAAGCCTGGCTCTTTCCTCTGCACTGTGCCATGCTCCCTGGAAGGATTTTGACAAGAGCAGATGTGAGTGGACATGGAGCTAAGACATGACAGTTAGGGTACATTCCAGAGAGAGGGACACATGGACCACAGAGGGGTTGTTTCCATTTCCTGTTACTGAGTAACAAACCACTCCAAAATTCAGTGGCTTAAAATAACCATTTACATCCCACAGTCCTGTGGGTTGACTACAATCAGCTGGGCAGTTCTCATGTGGGGTCTCTCAAGCAGTTCAGTCAGATGGTGGTTAAGACTGGAGTCATCTGAATGAAGGCTCAACTCGGCTGGATATCCAAGATGACTTTTTTTTTTTTTTGAGACAGAGCCTCACTTTGTCACCCAGGCTGGAGTGCATTGGCGCAATCTCAGTCACTGCAACTTCCACCTCCAAGGTTCCAGTGATTCTCATGCCTCAGCCTCCTGAGTAGCTGGGACTACAGGCACGTGCCACCATGTCCGGCTAATTTTTTGTATTTTGGATAGAGATAGGGTTTCACCATGTTGGCCAGGATGGTCTTGAACTCCTGGCCTCAAGTTATCTGCCTGCCTCGGCCTCCCAAAGCACTGAGATTATACGCGTGAACCACTGAGCTCAGCCCCAAAATGACTTTTTAAAGTCACATGCCTGGCACCTCATCTGGAACTGGTAGGGCCTGCCCAGGCATTACTCTCTCTCCATACAGCCTTCCCATGTGGCTTGTTTCGGGTTCCTCATAGTGTGGTGGTCTCAGGGTAGACAGACCTCATACACGGTGGCTGACTTGCCCCAGAGTGAACATTCCAAGAGACTGAGGCAAAAACTGCAAAGTTTCCTATTCCCTCTCTTCAGCAGTCATGCAGCTTCGCTTCCACAGCATGCCCAGTGCAAAGGAAGCATGGACCGACCCTTTCAAGGGGAGGGGACAATACACAAGTGTGAAGCATGATTCACGGGGGACCATCTCTGGGGCCCAGCTATTACAGGGGCCGAGGCAGGAAGGGACAGATCAGGGAACTGCACAGTCATGCTTCAGTGGAACATGGTGCACAAGTGAGAAAAAACTGGAGATGACCGTTTATGGCAGATGGTGGAGGGCTTCAGTGCTGAGGAACCTGCATATGGATACACACTGGAGTCTTTAGCTGCCCAGCATCTGAGCCCCCTTCATATGCTGGTGGAGTCTCTCTAATATGAGTCTTAGTGAGAAGTCAGATACTTGCTCCCCTGGCCCCTGGCAGAAAGATCACAGCCAAATCAATGCTCCCAATCAGGATTCTAAATCTTCAGTAAGTGAACCAAGGAGGAAGAGGACTGTTTATAATTCACCCTAGAGGCGGCAGCAGCCAGTGCTCAGGGTGGTGGTAGCCATGTGGGAAGCAGTCCCCAAGCCCAGGGGCTGCAGCCCCTTAATCAGGCTGCACTGGGACAGGATTTAGCTAAAGTTCTAGCTGCCTAGCTTCTCTTGGCTCCTGCTTGCTTCCTGAGCCTGGTCTTGAGGCTTCCTGTCAATTCTGTGAGTTCCCTGATGTAATCCCAGTAAATTCCTCTTCTACTAAGTGAACCAGGGTCTGTTTCTGTTGTTTGCAATTAACAACCCAAATTGGTACAAAGATCCATTGAGAGCTTTAGTCAGAGGAAATGACATGATCAGAGCACATTGTGGGAGAGAAAAACAGAACAATAGGATAGGGATGGATTGAAGAGGAAGAAAGAGGAATGAGAGAGGCTAGTAGGAAGGCCGTTGTGATGTTTGAGGTGTGTGGTGAACTAGGATATTGACCGTGTGAATGAAGTAGAAGAATAAGCAGATCTTGGTCACTGATTGAATATAGAAAAGAGAAGAGAAGGTGAGAGTCCAAGTTTACAGCACTTTTGAGGCTCAGTGACTAAGAAAGTGATGACGTGACAAAGAGGAACAAGCAAGTTAAGAAGAACTGGTTTGGAGGGGAAAGTCATTCATTCATTTAATCAACAAATATTAAATGCCTGGTCTATACCAAGCACTGTGCTAGGCACTGAGAAAAGAGCAGTAAACAAAACAAAGTCTTAGCCTTTAGCAAATACATGCATAAGATAATGAATCTGCATTAATAAAGTTTGAGCTGGGCGTGGTGGCTCATGCCTGTAATCCCAGCACTTTGAGAGGCTGAAGTGGGCGGATCACTTGGGGTCAGAAATTCGAGACCAGCCTGGCCAACATGGTGAAACCCCATCTCTACTAAAAATACAAAAAAATGAGCTGGGCGTGGTGGCAGGTGCCTGTGATCCTAGCCGCTCAGGAGGCTGAGGCAGGAGAATAGCTTGAACCCGGGAGGCAGAGGAGTCAGAGGTTGCAGTGAGCCGAGATGGCGCCATTGCACTCCAGCCTGGGCAACAGAGCAAGACTCTGTCTCAAAAATAAAATAAAATAAAATAAAATAAAATAAAATAAAATAAAATAAAATAAAACTTGAGTTGGTGGTATCACACACATGCAGCAAAACATGTATAGCTGGCAGCTGGAACTTCAAGAAAGATCATAGGAGGCCGGGTGTGGTGGCTCACGCCTGTAATCCCAGCACTTTGGGAGGCCAAGATGGGTGGATCACCTGAGTTCAGGAATTCAAGACCAGGCTGGCCAACATGGCGAAACCCTGTCTCTACTAAAATACAAAAATTAGCCCGGCATGGTGGTGCACACCTGTAATACCAGCTACTCAGGAGGCCGAGGCAAGAGAATCACTTGAACCCAGGAGGCAGAGGTTGCGGTAAGCTGAAATCACACCACTGCACTCCAGCTTGGGTGACAGAGCGAGACTCTCTCTCAAAAGAAAAAACAAGAAAGATCACAGGAAGGAATATTGGGTCTGAAGACAGAAGTTAGTAGTCATTTCCATAGACATTTATTTATTTATTCATTTATTCACTTATATTTATTGAGTTCCTACTATGTACTCAATACCATTCTTGGCATTAGAAATACAGCAAAAAACAAGAGAGTCTCAGCTCTCATAGAGTTTCCATTGTAGAGCGTGGAGGCAGAGAGTAAACAAATACACAAATATAGTCAAATACGTGATTTATACTATGAAGAAAAATAAAGCAAGGTAAAGGTAAGAGGAAGTTTGCTATGTTATACAGGATGTTCTGCCAAGGCTCCTCTTTTCTATGTTTATTTTTTGTGGGTTTTTTTTTTTTTTCTTTTTTGAGACAGGGTCTTGCCCTGTCAATCAGACTGGAGTACAGTGGCTTGATCATAGCTCACTGTAGAGTTGAACTCCTGGGATCAAGTGATCCTCCCGCCTCAGCCTCTCAAAGCACTGGGATTCCAGGCATGATGTACCATGCAAGGCTCCTCTCATAAGGATATGTTTCAGTGAGGTCCTGAATGAAGAAAAACAGCATTCATGTGGTTATCTGGAGGAAACCTATTTCAGGCAGAGGGAGGAGGTGCAAAGGCCCTGAGGCAAGACAGTGTTTGGATTGTTCAAAGAATTTGCAGGAGGCCAGTGTGGCTGAAGTAAAGTGGATGAGAGAGAGTTGGAGGAGAAAATGAGGTGAAAGAGGTGGCAGGGAGCCAATCCTATTGAGCCTTGTAAGTCATGGTGACCTGTAAGTCTCACCTCACTGCAACCTCCCCCTCCCAGGTTCAAGAGATTCTCCTGCCTCAGCCTCCCGAGTAGCTGGGACTACAGGTGTACATCACCATGCCCAGCTAATTGTACTAAGTACTTTGGCTCTTGTGCTGTGTAGGATAGGAAGACTTTAGAGACCTTTGAGCAGAGGAGGCACATTGCATGACTGACACTTTAGAAGGATCACTTGGGCTGCTGAGTATGGAATAGACTGGGGCTGTGTAATGGCAGAATCAAGGGGAGCAACTAGGAGACAGCTGTAGTCAATTAAGCCAAGAGATGATGATGGCTTGGACTAGGAAGGTAATGATGGAGGAAGTGACATGTGATCAGACTTTAGATAGAAATTGATGGGGAACTAACATGATCTGCCAATGGGTTTGATGACTCTAGGACTTTTTTTAATGGGAATAACTGGAAGAGCATTTGCCATTTACTGAATAGAGAGGATTGAGAAGTACATCTAAAGCTCCAAGAATGGCCAGGCACAGTGGCTCATGCCTGTAATCCCAGCACGTTGGAAGGCTGAGGTGGGTGGATCACTAGAGCTCAGGAGTTCAAGACCAGCCTGGGCAACATAGCGAAACACCTAGCTCTATAAAAAATACAAAAATTAGCCAAGGGTAGTAGTACGCACCTGTAGTCTCAGCTACTTGGGGGGCTAGGGCAGGAGAATTTCTTGAACCCAGGAAGTCAAGGCTGCAATGAGCTGTATTTGCAACACTGCACTCCAGGCTGCGGGAAAAGTGAGACCCTGTCTTAAATAAATAGAGGCCGGGCACGGTGGCTCACACCTGTAATCCCAGCACTTTGGGAGGCTGAGGTTGGTGGATCACGAGGTCAGGAAATCGAGACCATTCTGGCTAACATGGTGAAACCCTGTCTCTACTAAAAATACAAAAAAATTAGCCAGGCGTGGTGGTGGGCGGCTGTAGTCCCAGCTACTTGGGAGGCTGAGGCAGGAGAATGGCATGAAGCTCTGCCAGGAGGCGGAACTTGCAGTGAGCGGACATCGTGCCACTGCACTCCAGCCTGGGGGACAGACCGAGACTCCGTCTCAAAAATAAAATAAAAAATAGGCCGGGCGCGGTGGCTCAAGCCTGTAATCCCAGCACTTTGGGAGGCCGAGACGGGTGGATCACGAGGTCAGGAGATGGAGACTATCCTGGCTAACACGGTGAAACCCGGTCTCTACTAAAAAAATACAAAAAACTAGCCGTGCGAGGTAGCGGGCGCCTGTAGTCCCAGCTACTCGGGAGGCTGAGGCAGGAGAATGGCCGGAACCCGGGAGGCGGAGCTTGCAGTCAGCTGAGATCCGGCCACTGCACTCCAGCCTGGGCGACAGAACGAGACTCCATCTCAAAAAAATAAAATAAAATAAAATAAAATAAATAAAGCCCCAAGAATAGTGAAACCATTTCCAGCCTTCCTGACTGCCTGCTGGTCTTTCATTTTGAATAATTTCACTCAAAAGCCATAATGTAGAGCCAAGCAAGACAAGGCACCCATGCAGGGGCAGAGGGGACATTGGGCTGGCATAGGTTATGAAAGCCAAAGATAGAAGAAGACAGTGTCTGCAAGGGGAGTGGAGGGAGCAGCAGCAGTGATGATGAACCAGTTACTTACACAGGATTAATCCGATAAGAAGAAAAAGAGAAGTTACAAAAATGGAAAAGGAGAAAACAAAAATAAGCCCTATGGTGTTGGATTGGAATCAAAGGTGAACTCATTGTTTTTTACATGGAAAGATCAATAGAAGATAGACAGATAGATAGGTAGGTAGGTAGGTAGGTAGGTAGGTAGGTAGGTAGGTAGGTAGAGAGATAGATAGTAGACATAAATATGTGTATAATAATACATATATTTTCTAGGACTGTCCACTGAGAGGTCTGGAAACAATGACACTCCTAGAACAATGAGCACATCTAGCACCCAGATCTTGGCTTCTACACATCATTCTCCATTAAAAGAAAGAAGCATCCCTTGGAGCAATGGCTGATTCCAGAGCTGTGGCAGAGAAAGTACAAGATGAGTCTGGAACATCTTGCTGTGACAGAAAGTAAGCAAGTGCTCAAAGAATTATGGCAATAGAAACCAGCTTGGCAGCTGGACAAAATCTGGGAAATTTTAAGCATCAAAATAAATAATGAGGTAATGAGGAAAACACTCAACATCTGTAATATTGCTGTCAAAGTTGCATAACCTACATCTAATCATGAGGAAACAACAAATAAGCCCAAATTAAGGGCCATTCTACAATAGCACTGTACTATTCTTCTAAATTGTCCTGGTCATGAAAGTAAAGGAAAGGCTTAGGAATCATTTCAGACAGAGGGAGACTGGAAAGACCGGCAACTAAATGCAATGAATAATCCTGGACTGGATCCTTTGGTTATAAAGGACAGCATTGGGCCAATTGATGAAAGTCCAGTAAGGTCTGGGGGTTATATAGAACCAATGTATCGATGTTAATTTCCTGATTGTGAGCATTGTGTTAGATTATGAAAGAGCATGTCCTCATTTGTAGAAAATATATATTAAAATGTTAGGGAGTAATGAGGCATCATGGAGGCAACTTACTCATAAGTGGTTCAGGAAAGGGGGAAGTTCTTTGTATATCATTGTAACTTTTCTATACCTTTGAAATTACTTCAAAAGAAAAAGACAAGGAAAGAGTGAATGAAATCCCTGAGGCAGTGGAGAGTGAGAGGAGGATGAGGCAGTGCAGTATCAACCACTGACACCAAAGGGTTCCATATATGTAAGGAGAGGGCAGCTAATAATGTGTAATGCTGCAAAAAGAAGAGAATTTTTAAAAAGGTTTAATACCTATTTACAAATTTTCTACATTATTAATCATGGCAGCATCTTCATACATGTGCAATGCAATGGAAAGTAAACCCATTATTCCATTCACAGACAATACTGAATGTGTATATGGATTTGGCTTCCACATGGAAGCAACTAACAACTTCTTGACTTCCCCGGGCCCTGGGATTCAGAGGTTGGAAACCTGTTCTTACTACAAACCATTAAAGTTTTAAAAAGAAAATCACAATGACATAATTATGTTAGCTCTTGTCAGGAGGCCAGGTCCCCCAATTCCTAGTTTTAAACGGGATCTTTTTAAAAATTTAGTGTATTCTGGCCAGGGGCAGTGACTCAGTCCCTGTAACCCCAACACTTTGGGAGTCGGAGGCGGGAGGATCGCTTGAGCCCAGGAGTTCAGAGAACAGCCTGAACAACAAAGCGAGACTCCACCTCTTCAAAAAACAAAACAAAACAAAACAAACAAACAAACAAAAAAAACACCGAAAAACCGATTGTGGTGGCATACGCCTGTAGTCCTGTAGTCCCAACTACTCGAGAGGCTGAGGTGGGAGAATCGCTTGAGCTCTGGGGGTCCAGGCTGCAGCAAGCCTTGATTGCACCACTGCACTCCAGCCTAGGCGGCAGGGCGAGGCCCTGTCCCAAACAAAATTACATAAATTAATTTGAATAAAATTTAGTGTAATCTAATGATATAATTTGATACTCACATTTTGGGAGAAAATAATCTGTATACATAATTATTAATGTGCCCAAGTAACACACGTTCATTATAGACAGATGGAAAATGCAGATAAACAGAGAACAAATTTTAAGCCACCTATACGCCCACCATCCAAAAATAATTTGTTAGCGTTTTGATGTCTATTTTAGACTTTCAAAATGCAAATCGCATCTATAATTTTTTGCAGTTAAAGAGGGACGCTGCCCTGTGCTATTTTGTATCTTGCGTCTTCTCCTCCACCCCCCATCCCTTTAGAGCAAACACGGTCTCAGGAACTAAATATACTTCAAACGCCTCATTTTTAAGGACGCGGCAAGGAATTCCATTGAGCAAATGGACGGTGACTTATGTAATCATGTTCCTATTTAAGGACTTTTACGTTGGGTGCGGAGAGATAGTGCCGCAGAACCTGCGGACGAAGCCGAGACAAGTCGAAAATCGGAGGTTGGTGGACAGCTAGCTAGGTAGCTGAGCCGGGTTTTAAGCACACAGGGACGGAGGAAAGAGGGCCACCAAGGCCGCGACCGGTGGAGAGCAATGAGCCCGTGAAGTCGGATTTGGGCGCCGCGCGAGGCGGAGGACGGTTGATTCCCAAAGTCAGAGGGCAGCGGCTGAGTTGAGACCCACCCAATAAACTGGGGCTACGCGCCCCAAGGCCTGAAAGCTGGTGCGCCGCCGCCTCTCACCAACAGAGGGCGCTGTGTCCCCAGCAGTTCGCGGTGGGCGGCTCCCAGCTGCTGGCCAGATGTAGGCAGCTGGACCGCGGGAGGCGCGAAGCCCTACCCGAGCCCCTGCAGACCCGCAGGCGGAGGAGGGAGGGGCGAAGAAGGGACGGCAGGGGGCAAGGGTGGTGGCAGAGCACTCCAACTGTCGCTGCTCTGCAGACTCCTGGACTGCCTTCTCCTGTAGGGCAGAAGAGGGGCGCCTCCCACCCAGGGGGGACGTTTTCTGATTCCCACCAAAGTGCAGTCTGGGCTACCCGCGGCCCTGGGCTGGCTCAGCATAACCCAGAGGGGTCCACAGGGCGGGGCGCAGGGCCTGGAGAGACCCACGCGGCAGTCTGCAGCGGGAAAGAGAGCTGGACTTTAAGGCTTGAACTTATGGAGAACCCAGCCGTTGACTCCAGATGTTCTAACATCCACACAGACCGTCTCTGAGCTTTTTCTGCTCTGGGTGCGGTGTGCATTGGAGGAGTGAGAAACTGAGGCACAGCGGGATGGAGTACTGAACAGACCCCTTCTCCCCATATTGTCTGGGGCGGAGAAGCTGGGCTAGAGTCGGAAGCTCCAGTGAAGGACCCCGGGGCCAGGGACAACCCCAGGGACCCCGCCCCCTTGACCTGCCCGCTGTCCCCACCCCTGGCCGCTCCCCAGGCTCCGGCAGGGGTAATCAGCTGCTGCGTGCTGCTGTAATTGGCAGCGCAGACCCGGCCTGGCGCAGGGGCGGGCGAGGGGCTTAATTGCAGGGCTTTGGCCGGCAGTCTGGGCTGCAACTCCACTGGGGGGAAGGGAGCGGGCCCCTTAGCTCCGCAGGCCCGGCTTTGGAGGAAGCCAAAGGCCTTTGGGTAGGTAGCCGGGGATCCCTTCCCCGGAAACTGGGGTTTCGTGAGTTGGGGGGAGGTTGAACCCCAGCGAGGGTGAAAGGCGGAGGAGCGGGATGCCTTGGGAGAGCTGCGGGGGTGGGGGGGCAGATTCCAAACTCCCCACCCAAACCCCAGAAGCCCTGGTTAGTCTAGTCCGAGACTCCTCCCTCATTCTGACCCCCCTCCCCTTTCTGCTGCCCCGGTTACCCCCCTTCTTGTATCCCCAGGGCGCTCCCACCCTGGGGAAGAATGTGCCCTCCTTGCGCACCCTTGCCATGGCAACGGCACACCCCCACCCCCGCGCACCGCAGCAGCCCGGCCTGGCCCCGCGGGCGGCGAGAAAAGAGGGGGGGGCGGGCGCCTCCCAGCCCCGAGGACACACCTCGGCTGCCCTGGTTACCACAGTAACCGGGGGCATTCCAAAGTGCGCAGCCGCGAAGTGGCAAAGGGCTTCCTCACGATCCTATACCCCCCAACCCACTAGCAGGGTTTAACGGCTCCAGGGAGAGACCTCCTCCGCGCCAACCCTAACTTCCAGGACAAGGTCCAGAGAAGAATCATGGGGTGTCCCAGCTTCCATACACCGCAAGCCTAGGGAGCAAAGGCATCTGGGGCCCCTGAGAGCCTGGCACCTGAAAAGGGATACCCCAGTCGCCAGCTTGTCCTCCTCCCCCACCAGAGCCAGAGGGAGGCGCTGGCAGCAGGAAGCCGGGGAAGGGCCCGGAGGAGCGCAGGCCCCACAGCCGAACGGTGATTACAGGGACCTGTCCCTCCCGCCCCCAGCTCCCACTCTCATTAAGTCATTTTTTCCCCTGTTGGAAAGTCCCCGTGCCTTGAGCGCAGGGGCTGGGGCGACCGCAGGCAGCTGCCGGCAACCACATGAGAAGTGGGGGGAGGAGGAGAGAAGGTGGCTGTGACTAGAGCCTGGCCACACTCCAACGTGGAAGGCCCCCTGCCGGGGGCTAGCTGGGGGCACATTAATTTGGGGGAAGTAGAGGGAGCTCCGGGATGACCCTGAACTTGCTACAACCCTGAACTTGCTCCTACAACTGCAAGTCTGCCTTTGAGTGCCTCTACCCTGGACCTTGGGTGACTGTAAAGCAGGATGCCTGCGTTCTGATCTCATCCCAGCCTGGCTGCCTCTCCCTGACCCTTAACCCCACCACTACCTTCTAATCTGTCCACCACCCTCATTCTGTTATTTCCCTTCCTCCTCCTCCTTTTTCCTCCTGCAAGGAGGTAACCTAGCGCCCATCAGGTGAAAGGTGTTGGTGGCAGGGGATGTCCTCTCCTTCTCTGAATGATCTCTATCCACCTTCTGTCCTCATTTCCAAATCTCACCCCCGATCCTTCCCAGGCTGTTGGCAGGTTCTTCCTCCCTTCTAAACTGCACCCTCCCACTTTATTCCAGCCCATTTCCCCTATTTCTCATCAGTTTATTGATCCCTGCCACACCCTTCATCCAGTACGCATAAGCTCAGTGCCGTTTGGGCCCCATTTTCCTACCCTCCATCACCTCCACATTTTCCTAATTTAGGTCCCTTATCAAGTCCTAGACACCCCTTTTCAACTGTGGGCGTCAGCTTTGGTCCCAGAACTCGTCAGCTTCTGGGCTTCACAAATTAGGCTAACACATATCAGATCACCTTGACTTATGTCATTAAAACATGTCCCCTCCCTACAACTACGGGTCCAGCCTCCTGCCCCACCCAACTACCCACCCCTCTCTCTGCACTGAACACATGCTCTGCAGCATGGCTGCTCCTACCTTATCCCAGTCCTGATCCTCTACCTCTCATCTTCAGTCTCCCCTCCCCCAGCTCAGTCCTCCTTAAGCCTCGAAGGCAGAGGAGGGTTAGGCCAGGACTAATGTTGCAGTGGACACTGCTGGGCATGGCAGCACCCCCTCAACCCCAGGCCTCCATTAACCCACCTCTTCTCTCCTCCTCTCTGGGATGGGAGGGAGGAAGGGGTGGAAAACCCAGCCCCCACAGCTCTCCTAGGTGATCAAGAGGAAAGGAATGAGGCAGGTGTGTCTGGTTGCTCCTGCCTACCCCTCCTCCTGGGGGACTCTCACCCGCCCGCTTGTGGGGCTGTCTTTTGGGGGATGGGGAAAGAAACCCTGTCCTCCAGAGAAGCAGCAGAGCTGAGCATTTGGAAGGCCCCACTACCATAGGCATGCCTGCGAGCTGCTGGCATTTGAAGGGGAAGAAGATGAGGGGCAAGCTCATGGGGGCAAATCTCCCAGCTGGTGGGCCTACTGGGGTGTATCACTAAGAGGCCCCCCTTTCCTTCTCACTCCTACCCAGGGGTAAGGAGACATGGATGAGGGGTGGAAAATATGGAGAATTTGTGCAGGCTGGTCACTGGGGAAAGGAACAAGTCTTCGTCCTTGCCTGGTTCATCAAGAGGGGTGCTATTCTAGGGTAAATTGAGGCAGCCAGCAGGATCCCCAAGTGTGAGCAGCATGAGGCCTGGATGCAGTAGGTGAAGTGTTCTTTCCCTGAGATCCTGACCTCACTCCCCTCTCCACTGCCCTCCTCCTTGAGGGTCTGTTCCAGAAAAACATCAGATCCGAGAACCAAGGAGAGTGCAACACTGGACCCAAAGTCCTCAACAGTGTCCTCATGGGGACATGAGGGTGGGGAGGGATTGCTGACCTGCTAAGGAGCACCCTGGTATGGGGATCTGGGAGCACAAGAGGACCAGGAAGTATGTGCCCCCTGTACCTTACTTATATACCCTGCCTGGACTCAGAGAGACCAGAATCCAGACAGTGAGTCTCCGGGCCCTCCTCCGCCACCCTTTTCCCAGCCGCGCCTCCTGGCCCCACCTGCTCCCCGGGGCGCTGGGCTGGGCTGAGCTGGGTCTTGCCCAGGATTACTCCTCTGAGTGCCTCCTGTCTCTGCAGACAGTTGCTGCTGGGCACGGCCACTCGTCCTGGCTTGTGGCAGAGGGCTCAGGCACAAGGTGGGCGGTTAGAGCTCTGGCACCAGAGCCCTTCTCAACATCCCCACCGCTTCCAACCAGTCCAAGCCTCATCTCTGATTTAGAAGATAGTTGTTATTCCTCACTGGCTTACCAGCTGTCACCTCATCCCCCTTCAGCCTGTTCCCCATCAGCGATCCACATGAGACTTGGACCATGACACTCCCCTGCTTAAGAATCTCAGGGTTCCCATTCCTCTTTAATAAAATCCCAACTCCTTACCTTGGCTTAGAAAGACACACGATGTGACTTTTGCCCACCCTCTGAATACTTCTCCTGCTAGTCTGTCCCTTGATTTCTTCACTGCAATCACAATGGCCCCTCTGCTGTTCCTCCAGCAGGCAGAGATCTTTCTCAGCTCACATTGTCTTCCTTCACATGGCCTCTGCCTGGAATGCCCTTACCCATACTCTTTGCATGGCTTATGGTGCAGGTCCCAGCATGGGTACCACCACTCAGAGAGGCCTTCCCTGAAAAACCAGTGGCTTTGTCTGAGGAGCCCCACTCCCCACAAATCCCCCTACACCCAGCAGCCCAGCAGCCTGCACACAGCATTGTCTGAAATGACTTTGTCTATTTACTTGTTTATTGCCCATGCCTCCCCTCAGCAAGAATGTAACCTCCAAGAGGACAAGTGCTGTGTCTCACATCTGTGGCCCCAGTGCCTCACATTGCCACCCCCACGCCCCCCAGAGTGCCGCAAAGAGAGTGCAAAATAAATATTTGTTAAATGAATGATGAGGGGAATGGTGGGGGAGGGTGTCTGGGCCCTTTATGGAATTACTTCAGCTCAGTTATGTCTATTTCTTTTTTTTAATCCTCCTCTCTCTGCCCATCAGCTTCCATTCATTCCCCACCTCCCATCTCCAGGGAAGGGGTGAAAGGATGGAGACAGACTGAGAGGTTGCCTGGCTGACGCTTGTTTTAGGGTATGGGGCAAACCCCAGCTCAACTGAACTGTCTGGGCTTGGGGGAGGCAGGAAGAACCCAGTAAGTCCTAGAGCCCACAGAAGTGAGTGGTGGGGTTCAGACAGGCCTGGACTGTCCGGCGATCACAGACCTCAGAGCTGCGAGGTTCCTGTAAGATCATGTGGTCCAATCTCCTCTCCCAAGAGCCAAGGCGATGCTGCCTTGCCAAGGCCGTAAGCCTCAGAGGGCCAGGCTCCAGGAGGGGACCTCGTTCAGGGCCCAGGGGACCCCGGGCCGCTCACTTGCAGACGCTGACCCACTCGGTGATGCGGCACTCTTCGCAGACCACGAAGCAGCACCAGTGGAAGCGGCAGTGGCAGCGCTCGCTGCGCGTCTGGCGCAGGATGTTGTGGCCGCGGCCGCAACACATGCTGCCGCAGCCATCCGAGCCCGCGCTGCTCTTGTTGCACAGGCGGCCCACGGTGCCCGCCGAGTCCAGGCGCGGCTCGCGCTCGCAGAAGTCGGGTGACTTTTCGAAGTAGACCAGGTCGGCGGGGCTGGCCCGGCGGCGCGGCCCGGGAGCTCCGGGAGCCGGCGAGGGTGCCCCCGCTGGGCCCGGCTCCAGCTGGCCGCCGTTGCGGTTGTGCGGCCGGATGAGCGTGGCGCGGTGGAAGCGGCTGCGCAGCAGCGCCCCCACGGTGCGGAACTCGGGCGTCACCTGCCAGCACGTCTTGAGCTGGCAGCTGCCTGACGTGCCGTGGCACTTGCACTTTCGCCGCATGTTCTCCATCACTGCCTGCGGAGGGAGGCACCGTGAGGGGTGACATCGGCGCCCAGCCCCACTGCCCTCCTCCCAGCTCTGAGTCTGGCCTTCTGAAACCCATTTCCATTATACAGAGGCAAACGCTGAGGCCCCGAGCGAGGGTCCCACGACCAGGCAGTCAGAAAAACTTCTGTACCTGCTCTTCTGCCTCTGCCTCTCCTACCCACCTCCCACCAGGCCAGGCCCCGGGGGAATTTCCACCTTCCGGCTCCCCTCCTCTCCTGCCCGCCTTTCCAGCAGCTGCAGGGGGCCCTTGGGGCTGGAGGCTCTTGCTTCCTGAAGGGGGATCCCAAATCAGCAGGGAAATTCCCTCTCCTGCCACCCCTGGGGTTGGGGCCAGGAGCAGGAAGGTGCTGGCCCTGCTGTATCTCGCTCCAGGTTGTGTGTGTGTGTGTGTGTGTGTGTGTGTTTGTGTTGGGGTTGGGGGGTGGGGGTCGGTGTTCAGTGAGTTTGAGAAAGCCTTGGTCCCCCTCTCAGTGCTTCCCCCTCCTGCTCCCCCTACATCTCTCTGTAGAGAGCCAAAGGAGGGGGACAAGTGCTGGGGAGACTGCCCCCCGATTATGCTGCCTGGGACTCATTCTGCACTATGCTGAGACCCATGGTTCCTCCTCGGAAAAGTCAGCGCCACCAGGGGCCAAAGCTCTACCTGAATATAGAAAGGAACCAGAGAGAGCCAGGCTCTACAGCCCAGTGAAAGTGAAGAAGCCCTCAGGCCTCCAAGGGAGGTGGTTATGGGAATGAAACCTAGCCACCCCCAACCCAGCTCACAACCTGCTCTAGAGTCTCCTCACTAAGAACCCTTTGACATTTTCACCAGAAACCCCATAAGAAGTTGGCCACATCCCCTCCTTTCCCTCAGTCTACTCCGAAAACACACCCTGAGACAGGGACAGCAATGATCCAGAGCCCCTTAAACTTGGGCAGTAGGGCCATAAGAGAGGATGCCTTCCCCTCGAGGTCTGAAAGGGCTTTTCAGCGTGCATGTGCAGCCTGTGCTGTCAGCACCACGTGGGAACCAGCCCAATGCCTCCCCAGGCCAACAGCTCCAGAACATCTGCTTCCCACGGGCAGCAGCCATTAATTAACCAGTTTAACGAGGAGGAGGCACCGTTGGTATGGGCTGGGATGGCGGTGAAGCTTGGGAAAAGAGCTGTACAAGGCAGGCCGGTTGGGAGCTGGACATGACCCAAGGGTAAGTGTGCCTCAGTTTACCCCACCTCTAAGTGAGGATGGGAATTGGTGAATCAGCTTGGAGGCTTTGTGCAGGAAGATGACCCATCGTGGGCTAAGAGGCCAAGAGAAAGGAAAGTGAGATGGAGAAGGTGCCAGCCAGAGTGAGAGGAAGCCAGGAAAAAGGCCTCAACAGGCTGGGCAGTCAAGAGAAGGGATGATGGAGGTGGAATGTTCAGGAAAGGACAGTGCTGAGCTACCATGAGAGCCAACAGGGCATCAGAGTGCAGATTCAATGCTGTAGAACAAAAGAGCACAGGCTCAGAGGTCAACCTCCTGGGGATGAATCCTGCCTGGACCACCTTCTCACTAGTTGCATCATTTTGGGTAAGCTTCTTGGTCAATCCGTGCCTCAGTTTCCATATCTCAACATAAGGTTAATAACAGTGCCCACCTCATAGGTAGTTGTAAGGATTAAATAGATTAATATGTAGGAAAGTGCTCAAGACAGTGCCTAACACATAGTAAGCAATCAATAAATGCAACCTATTACCCCTTTCCTTTCTTCTGCTTTTTTATGTATGTGTGTATGTATTTATTTTTAATGAATGACCTTTGAAGTAGTAGGAGCATTTGAGGACAGAGGATACAGGAGGAAGGCACCATAACACAGTTCCCCAGTGGCCCCTAGGAACTTCACTTACACCCCTTACTTTGCAGGAATCCCTCATTCTAGACTGCACAGAAAGGCTGGGAGAGATCACTGGATCATGGAACATTAGCATTGTGGGGAACCTTAGGGATGATCTAGTTCAACCTTCTCACTCCATAGGGGAGGAGTCAGATGGCAGTGCCAGGCCTAGACTCCTGCAGTCCTGACTGCACCCCTGTCCTTTCTCCTGGGTGATCTCCCGAGGAAGTAGGAGGAGCAGGTTGCTCAGCAGGTGGTATGCTGATCCAGGGCAACAGGCTTGTTTCAGCCTTGTATCCCCAGGCCTAGTCCAGTGCCTGGTGCACAGGGCATACTCAGTGCGTGCTTGTTGAATGAGTTAGACAGGGTCAATGAGAAGATTGCCAAGGTGTGACGTGTGGGAGCAATGTGGTCCTCAGAGGAGAGATAGGCCTGGGCAAGGGGTAGGCCCTAGGCAAAGGGATTTGAAGCAGACCCGGGTGTGGGGCTCTCACCTGTCTCCCAACTCGGTTGTTGTGAAGCCTCATTCTTGCGTGGATGTCTCTGTGAGGCTCCCGGGAGTCCAGAAAGTCCTTAGAGAAGCGCTCCCCGAAGCCCATGTCGGGGCTGCAGCCGCCCCACTCCCAGGAGTCCTGCAGGCCTGGGCTGGCTGTGGGCAGGGCTGGGTGTTCCGGGACCCCATGGCTCAGGCCCTTACCACGCTGCAGTGCGTCCAGTTGTAGGCGGTGCAGCTTCCTACGGAAGGCCTCCTCGTCCCCTCGCCGGGAGGCATCGCAGCCACAGGCCTTTAGTTTGCCCAGGGCACACGCATTGGACACGGCGTGTACAACACCAGCTGCCGCGATGGCGTAGGCAAAAGCGCTCTCTCGGAAACCTGTGGTTAAAGACCCAGAACACATGGACTCTGGAGGGGCCTCGACACCCCATTCTCCAGCCCACCCTTCTCATCATCCCAAGGAGAAACTGAAGCCCAGTATGTAGAAGAGTCTGGCGCAAGGACACAGAGTCAAAGAAGGGCAGAAATCACACCAGAAGCCAGTTCTTCTGCACACAGAACCTGGTGGGGTGGGAGGGAGGCTTCCCAATAGCCCTCTGCTTTTTGTAGGCCCTTCTCCTGTTCTTTAACATCACCTTTAGTAAACTCAGAATTTGTGTGTCTACATCTCTACTGTAGGGCAGAAAGTATCTGCTAAACACATTCTTTTTACAATCAGGTACTTAATCTATTACCTTTCACGGTGGTATCTGCAATTTTAAAATAAGCCCACAGAATGAGGGCAATGTTTAACCTAAAGAATTCATTGCCAGTGATGTTGCTGGTGGGAATGTAAACTAGTACAACCACTATGGAAAACAGTGTGGAGATTCCTCAAAGAACTAAAAGTAGAACTACCATTTGATCCAGCAATCCCACTACTGGGTATCTACCCAGAGGAAAAGAAGTCATTATATGAAAAAGATACTTGCACACGCGTGTTTATAGCAGCACAATTTGTAATTGCAAAAAAATGGTACCAGCCCAAATGCCCATCAACCAACAAGTGGATAAAGAAATTGTGGTGTACGTATGTCACAGAATACTCCTCAGCCATAAAAAGGAACAAAACAATGGCATTCACAGCAACCTGGATGGAATTTGAGACTATTATTCTAAGTGAAGTAACTCAGGAATGGAAAACCAAATATCGTATGTTCTCACTTATAAGTGGAAACTAAGCTATGAGGATGCAAAGGCATAAGAATGACACAATGGACTTCGGGCACTCAGGGAAAGGGTGGGTGTGAGGTGAGAGATCAAAGACCACACATTAGGTACAGTGTACACTGCTCGGGTGATGGGTGCACCAAAATCTCAGAAATCACCACTAAATAACTTATTCATGTAACCAAACACAACCTGTTCCCCAAAAACCTATTTAAATAAATAAATAAAATGATATTTCATAAAATAAGATGTACACAATTTGGGGGAAAAAAAAGAATAAATTGTCGATAATGAAATTCCAGGCTTTAGGAGATGTCAATGGGCAGCAGGGTAAGTAAGTAAAGAGACGGTCAGCTCCTAATGCTCCCTGCCCCAAGATAGCCTGATGGGTGCATGCGCATCTTAGGCACAGCATAGGACCTTCCCTAATGACCAGACTCCAGAGGCAAAGAAATGGGTCACCAGAGCTTCCCCTTCCTTGTCCACAGGACATCCCTGAAAGCCACTCAGAAATAGGCACTACCCAGCCACCTTGCCTGTGATCCATCCAGGTCAGCTGAAGAGGCTGTTGGAGGGATGCTAGAGGGAAGCCCAGGGTCCTGCATGGGGTCTGGCATGTAGCAGTGTTGAACATGGAGAAGGAAGGGCAAGCTGAGGCAGATACCTTCCACTAGATGTTCAGGAGGCACAGACTCTCCCTGACCAAGCCACTCTTGGGGGCTGCAGTTGGGCCGGCCTGCCCACTGGCTTGTCCACAATGCCTTCCTTCTTGGTGCTCCAGCCTGAGCCTTTCTCTGGGAACACCTGGACCTGTGGCAGGGGGAGGCCTACTTGCAAAGGAGGGTCACATTATCAGACATGCAGGCTATCTTTTGCTTATTCTGCATCTGAGAATGGACCAGCTAGGAACAAGTTCTGGTACAAGTCTCCGACCAGCCTCCGCACACCAGAGAGAGGGCAGGCAGCAAGAGAAGCCAGAGGCCTAGGCCAATCCACCTTAATCCTCACCTGCTGCATCACAGAGCCCTGTCCTCCCCTTCCTGCCAAAAACACAAACAAACAAACAAAAACAAACAGAAAAACAAAACAAAAAACAGAAAGAAATAGAACAAGCTGTTTAGTAGTTAAGAACTGATTCCTGAAACCAGTTTGCTTCAAATCTTGGCTCTTCCACTTACTAGCTGCTAATAGCTATGTGACCTTGGCCAAGTGACTTAACCTCCTTGTGCCTCAGTTTCCTTATCTGTAAAATAGGGCTATTATCTGCCTCATTGTTGTTCCAAAAATTAAATGAATTGGTAAATTTAAAGTGCTTAGAATAGTGCCTTACTAATTGAGGAAGTATTACTCCAACATTAGCTATTACTGAGAAGTTCTTTCTCCTATCTGACCTCACTCAATCCTGCTGCATTTTTTGGGTCATTGTTTTTTCTTTCACCCTGATCAGGGACAAAGCCCAGCAGCTCATGACCCATTTTAGAACAGGTCACTTGGACCACCAGATGCCTGTGAAGCAGACTGTCTCTCTCTCTTTCTGGCTTATGGCATCTCAGTACATTTTTCCATAAGGAATTCAGCTATGAGCAGAGAAGAGGGGTTGGGGATGGGGCTGGAACATTCTATAGGGATACTGGGAATTAGCAGGAGATGCAGAGGAGTAGAAACTGCCCTGGGGAAGTGGAACCTAAGGAGAAGGACGATGGAACCAAGCTCCTGGGAAGCACACCCTGCATTTATCCCTTGCCTTTTATCTGTGGAACTCCGAGCACTTCTCTTATTGCTGGGGAGTCATCAGCCTGCTCCTAGGACACATGGCAATATTCAGACCTCCAGAGGCAGCCCAGACCTCAGAAATCACCTCCACACAGACACTGCCACCACTACCAAACACACACCATTATGCAAAAGGAGAAAACACAGGTCATAGGGGCTATGGAGCTGCATCCAGACCCAGCTCTCCCAGCTCCCAGGTCTGGCATCTTTCTATTGTAGGACATGTGACTCCATGGGAGTCCTGCTGCTGAGAAAGAAACCCAGGTAGCTCAGTTTCTAGTTCCTATCACCTTGTCTGTGCATGGCACCAGGAAAGAGGATGAGGTTGGTCCAGGGAGGTGTGCAGGGCCGACCACCATCTTCTAGGCCCTGTCACATTTAAGGGTAAGCCTGGGGAAATCTGGAGAAATGTACCCCACCGCTGCAGAGAACACCCCTACCCCGTGCAGCTAAAGACACCTTCCCTACACCACCCTGTGGCCTCTGACAGCTGTCATAGCCACGTGCAGAGGTGACAAGGTAGGGCCTGTGTGGCCACCCACTGCTGCAAGTATCCAGGCCTCATAGAAGTCCAGCCCACTGAGTCTGCCCCCAGCTCCTGTTCAGGGCCCCAGTTTCGGTTCTGGCCCCAACTGTCTGGGGCAGACACAGGCACTGTGCCATCTGGCCAGCTGGAGGGGGAGCGGGTGGGGCCATGGCCAGCTGGGCTGCCCGGAGCAGGGAGAGGGGGGCTCGTTAAGACACACAATTAGCCGCCCTGCCTTTGATCTGGGACAGGGACTGCCAGCATCTAAGTGGAGTCAGCTGCTGCTACAGGCCACAGCAGCCAACGGCTGGGAAGGGGCTGGGGGAGGAGGTTTGGAGGGCAGGGGAGGGTGGAGGAGAGAGGATTCAGGAGCCAATGGAAACTAGAAGGGGTTAGAGAAGCTTGAGCCCTACCCATTCAAGTCAAAGAGGGAGGGAAGGGGAGAGGTCTGGTCTCCATTCTCTCCATGCAAATAATCTGCGCATTGCTCATGTGCCTGGGCAGAGAGAGAGACTAGTGTGCATGTGGGAACACTTAGGCGTGACACTGAATGGAGCTACACATATGCAAAAACAGGAGTAGGTGTTTGGTGTGTGTGTGTGCATGTGTGTGTGCACTCACGTATGCATGTCAGTTTCATTTCTTGGCATGCTCTTCCATTGCACCAGCTCACCTCTCTAGGTACACAGTGGGACTTCGTGTTGGCCTTGCAACTTGGGAGATAGTATAGAAGGGGATTGGGTGCAAACTTTAAAGTCAGCTGGCCTGCATTTGACTCCTAGCTGTATGGCTCGCTTTCAAGCTGTGTGACTAATGGCAAGTTACCCAGCTTCTCTTAGCTTCATTTGTAAAATGATACTAATGATAGGACCTACAATATGGGGATTGTTTGTGGGTCCTAAAGCACGGATAAAATGCTGTAGAGCGGTGCCCACACAGCAGGTGCTTAGTATATGTTGGCTAATTAATTGGGTATCTTTAGAATAATAGAACCTGGCCGGGCGCGGTGGCTCAAGCCTGTAATCCCAGCACTTTGGGAGGCCGAGACGGGCGGATCACGAGGTCAGGAGATCGAGACCATCCTGGCTAACACGGTGAAACCCCGTCTCTACTAAAAAAAAAAATACAAAAAACTAGCCGGGCGAGGTGGCGGGCGCCTGTAGTCCCAGCTACTCGGGAGGCTGAGGCAGGAGAATGGCGTGAACCCGGGAGGCGGAGCTTGCAGTGAGCTGAGATCCGGCCACTGCACTCCAGCCTGGGCGGCAGAGCGAGACTCTGTCTCAAAAAAAAAAAAAAAAAAAAAAAAAAGAATAATAGAACCTTAGGTGATCCTGGGATATGAGTGCCCATGCCTTGGTTTCCCCATCTGAGCACCACCCCAATCCCTGGAGGCCTAGGCATAAAACCAAGAGGATAAATGTAAAAAGGAGGTGGGGAGAAAAATGAGCCAGGGCCATGGAGAGCAGAGCCTGGAAACCCATGCTGCTGGCTTCCCCTGGGCTGGGAGCATGGCTTTAGGGCCTCATGCCCTCTTTCCATCCATTCCAAATGGGTCTGGGCCTTAGGGAAGACAGTACCTAAACTGTGTGGGAGCTCCCAGGGCCTGCTGTGTGAATCTACTACATTTCCCTCCATCAAACCTCTCCCTGACCTCTCCTCCCATCTCACTCCAGTGCTGAGCCCAGCTCCCAGCTGCCCCCTCCTCAAATTTCCCTCCTGTCCTCGTGTCCACAGTGAGTGAAGGGGTTCTCTGTTCCTCACAATGATCCACTCCCCTCTACCAGATGTTCTGCCCAGTACCCAGCCCAGGAACCAGCTATCTAGATTCTTAGCACGAAAAGCTGGGGCTACCAGTGCCATTGGCACTAAGGTCATTGCTGCTCCTGAACTAGGTGAAGCAGCCAGCATGGACTTGGGGCCCTCCCGTAGCTTTTTCTGACCCTCTGTATTCCTACCGGAGGCCCCTGTCCCTGTCCCCCGTGGCCTAGGCTCCAGCACCCCTTCATCCCCTCTGCTTGGCTGGGCAAAGCCCTGTTGCATGCCTCGCCTTCCCAGGTTTGTCCACTTTACATGCTCAAGCCCTCTTCCCCCTCCCTCTATCAAAACTCCATCCCTCCAGCCCAGCTCATCGCAGGGAAGGTGTCAGGACAATTCAATGATAGTAACAGCATTAAAGAAGGCCCAAGGGACCCAGGACCCCAACCCAAGCAGTGTCTGAAGTTTAAACATGGCAGAATCCACATTTAAGAGAATCCTAACCCATTGATAACATGGGTCAGAAAAGGGATCAGCACCCAGACATTCCACTTGGAGGAAACGGAGGTCACCTGACCCACACAATGGGCAATGTGTAACTTGGAAAGAAAGGAGATTCCTGGTGGAAGGAAGTAGACCAGGGGCTGGTTGACACCGTGGGTGGCTTCATGGGATTCCAATTTAGCTAGTCCTCCAGAAGATGGGCCAAGATGGACTGAGAAATAACTGCCCCCCAGGAGGATGAACATGCAGGTGGAGTCAGGGGTGCAGTGGTGGCCAGTGGAGGAGAGGATTGGCAGATTTATTTCCAGAAGCCCAGAGTCCCTTCTGAGAAGCAAGAGGTAGAAATGAGGTGTGAGGTGTAGCAATGAGGGGCGTTGATGGGGAGCTGGGGAGCGGAAACCACAGAGGTAGGCCAGTGTCCTGAGGCCCAGGGAAAGTGCCAGCCCCGCTACTGCGGCTGGAGCCGGGTAGCCACTGTCCCACTCCCTCCCCATGCTGAGCGCCTCCCTGCCCTGGCTAGCCCCGGCAAGTCGTCCCTCTCCAGCCCTAACCTCCTCCCTCCACCCGTCCCCCCAGCTCACCTCGCGCTTATTAAACTGCAGGTGAACCCGGGAGCGCCTGGCACCCAGCCAGCCCTGCGCTGTTCTGCCGCTCTGAACTCTCCCCCAGGCTTCAAAGACCCCAAGGTCCTCCAGCAGGCCGCGCGGGCCTGACCCAGCGAGCCTCTCAGGGCACCTGGGTTCACTGGGTCTAGAGGGAACAGGAGGACAGAGGGGACACCAAGGCCGAGGAGAGGGATGCAGAGCTTGCCTTGCCTCACCCGAAGCGGCAGAAGTTAGAACCTCCGAGCCTACCCGGGTCCCCAGCGGGCAGAAACCAAAGCCAGGACTACGGAGTCCTCATGGGGTACCCGAGGGCCCCGGAGGGAAACGCGGCTGCGGAGAGCACGGGCGACCTAGAAACCAGAGGGTAGGAACGGGCGCGCGGCGGCGGAGAGCGCCCGCCCAGCCCAGCCGGGGCATGAATGGTGCCGAGGCCAGTCACTTCGTGTCGGCGCGCGGGCGGCGGGACAAGAGGAGAGTGCGGCCCGAGCTGGGCAGGACCCGGGGGTCCCGGGCAGCCGCTACTGGACGGCTGGAGGGGCAGGAAGGGGCGGGAGCGCGGGGCAGGGCGGGGGGCGCCCTCTGAGAGCGACGCGGCTGGGGCCCGGAGCCGTCTGCCGCGGCCCGCGGGGATTAGTTCGCGGCTGCATGCCGCCACACGCGTCGGGCTGGGCTCGGCCGGGTAGAAACAGCGCCCGGGGCGCGCGGGGGAGGGAGGGGGGAGCGCGCGGGGGCGGGGCGGGGCGGGCGGGTGGAGCTCGGCTGGTGGAGGCTGGGGTGGCCCCTGACTTGGGGGCCCAGGGGATGCAAGCAGGGGTCCTGATGAAAAGGGAAGGGCCTCGGCTTTCTGAGTTTTCCGAATTTGAGGTACAGCCTGACTCCCCAAGAAGCCTCAAGATCCAAGGCTACAAGGTGTATGTGTACCTCCCCTACTCCACCTCCACTGAAAATTGGACAAGACCTAAGGAGCCAGGGCTACGGGGTGCCCACAATGTCCCACACAAGCCACTGAGAGGGGAGATAGATACCCAGCTAGGCCCATCCCAGAGAGAGGGCCCCCATCCTTCCCAAAAGATCTCAGTAAAGGCCTGAGATACCAGGCCAGGAGGTGGGTGTGAGGCAGAAGTGAGTGACAAAACCTCCTGCCATCCCCAGCCCAAGCCACTCCGGTATTGTCCGGGTGGGTCACCCAGAAGTCGGGGAGGGAGGACAAGAAATGGGCTGCGGCTCCTCTGAGCTGTGAGGGGAAGAGGAGTTGACAGGACGACCAGGCCTGCTGGCAGGAACCACTACACACAGGCACACACACACCCAGCACCTCTGATTCAGAGAGGGTTTTCCAGAGGCAGCAGGGATGACACACAGGCTGGTGGTGTCCCCCGCCGGGAGGAGCTTCTGCAGTAGGGCAGACTTTTTACCTGTCCAGGCTGCCTCCACCTGCACAATTGGACAAATTCCTCAACCCCTCCTCATGCTGATTCTGGGTTCTTCCTCATGGGCTCCCCATCCTAAATGTGGTTTTCTAAGTAGAGGGTAAGTAGAGGCAAGCGACAAGTACAGATATTTCCTGGGTTTGAGATATGCAGTGTCAGTGATAGGGTAGGATGACCCAGGAGTCTAGTTCTCAGGCATGGAAACTGCCACTCTCAGCCTAAACAGCCCAGTCTGGAGACACATTTGCCCCATTTCTCTGCCCCCATGGCCTGAGACCAGAAAGAGGAAGGAAAGCAGCACAGCCAGCAGATGGGCATGTGGGGATGGGAGGATGCCAGCTTGAGGCAGTGGGTTAGAAATGCCTGGGAATAGATTCTGAGGTGGAGATGCTGGATGGGGCAGGCAGTGGCAGGGATGAGGGGTGAGGGGCAGAGGCTGGGGTGAGGGGCAGCTACCTCTGCTGAAGATGGGACTTTCATAGGGGATCTTGTTGCGAGTCTCCAGGCTTGAGCAGTTCCAGCGCTGGTCCCTGAATTGGTGTTGGCATTCGTGGATAGCGATCTGGATGCCCTGTATGGCTGAGGCAGCCACATCAGGGTGACGCACACACACCTCCATCTGCCGCCGGCTCAGGCCTGGCAATGTTAGGCACACTGTGTTGGCATTGAGCACAGGCTCCGGGGGGAGGCGGAGGTCCAGAATGTCATTGGGTGCTGACCTGCAGACATGTGGGGTGGAGAGGGTACGTGTTTTGGGGGGACCAGGAGAGCCCCATCTAACAACACACACTCTGTCCCAAAGGCCATAATCACTCCCTCTTCCAACCTCTGCTTCTGAAGGTTGGGCCCATCAGTACACTCCTCCACATTCCTCTTTCCTTGACCTCCTCACAATCATCCTGCTCAATGCAACTCACTCAGCTAGCTGCATACCCACACAGGTAAACGTGCAAATGCACACACATCCACCATGCTTGTGGCCACAGTATTTCCTATGCACATCCCCAGGCACAGATGCCCATACACACAGGGTTCCCCAGGAGCCCACTCCCACAGATATGTTTCAGTCACATTCACACAGACACACTTCTGCATACATTGTGGTAGACACACAAACCCAACCCCAGCACACTTACACACATGCACACTTCATCGTAGTTACAAACACACACACAAAGACACTCCTATTTACACATGTGTTCATCTTAACATACATTGACCCATGAGCTCTCACATGCACACATGGGCACACACAGAAACTGCTGTTTACCAACAGAGTTTGCTGGGATCCTGGGCTCGATTGAAAACACACACACACACACACACACACACACACACAGCTCTTGCAGCTGCAGTCTCTCACTGATTCCACCTGGGCTACCCTCTTCCAGCCTTCCAACCCCTGCCGCTACCTGGGGCTGAGCTGCAGGAAGGAGTGAGGCAGCTTGGGCTTACTCCTGGGGTGGGGGTGCATTCCCCCAACAGGGCAGGAACTCCAGACTGGCACTTGCTCCCCCACACACACACCTCCCCTCCTAGTTGCCATCATGCTCCTGGGCACTGCCTTGTCTCCCTGGACTGCCCATATCCTGTCACCAGTCCAACCCCCTCCTATGAGGGAGCTCACTGTCTTTGGTTGGGCACTAGCACTTTCCTATGACCCTGTCCCTCCCTTCTTCCAGGGTCCTCTACCCCAGCAAGAGCATCAGAGGCCCCTGCGGGGCCGGGGGTCTCAACTCTCTAAGAGGGCGGAGCATGAGGTGAGGGCTCACCTGGGCATGGCAGCAGCCAGCAGCAGTAGGAAGAACAGGAGCACCCAGAGCGCTGGCCGCGGCTGGGGCTGGGGTCGGAGCCGCAGCCAGGGGCGAGGGTGGGCGCTGCCCATGGCGCGCAGGCCCTGACGGGCTGGGAGTGGGGGGCTCACAGCCCGGTGGGACTGGAGAGCCAGGGGCGCCGGCGCATGATCGGCGGGGGGTCGGGGCGGCTGCGACACACAACTCCGACTCGGGTCAGGGCTCCCGGAGCAGACGGCGCCCGCCTCCCCGCTCCATGGGGCAGCACCCCCGGGCACCGCCCTCGGGGGGGGCGGGGGGTGAAGAGCGGGCGAACCGGGCACCTCCTGGCACAGGGGTCCGGGGAATTTCCCGAGGCCCCCCCGCGACAACTCCCGGTGCCTCTCAAGGGTAAGGGGGGCCTGGAGGTGCAGCGGGCTGGGGACGGGAGGTTGGGGTGCCAGGGAGCCCTCCAGCGCAGCGCCGGGAGCCTGCGCTTCCGAGGGCGTGCGAGGCGGGCTGGCAGGGGCGGCGCTGTCTGTGTCGGGCCCCACTGCCTGGAGAGTAAGTGACTGTCCCGGCTCGGGGAGCTCTGCCGCTTTCCCTTTCCTCCCCCCACCCCACCATTTAGTGTCTCAGGGCTCTACCCCACGTGACGTCACGCGGCAGGGCGTGGAGGCGTGTACGAGTCCCGAGGCCACTGCGTCCGCTGGGGACTGGGGGTGGGAGCGTCCCTGCTGAGGGCAGGAAAGGGAAAGGTATTGGGGTCTGTGCGCGAGTGCACAGGAAGAAGCCTGTGCGTGGAGCGCGCTGGGTTGTGTGAGGGATATGTGTTACCGCGAGGTGTGTGTGCCTGGCTGAGACGCAGTTGCTGGGGAGCGCCCCCACCCCACCCCAACACACACACCTGCAGGGGCTGGAGGGGAGGGGCCGGTCTCTCTGTTTCACCTCCCCGACCAGAGGAGGGACTTCCCCCAGGCCTGCCTGGTGTTAGGCAGGTGTGGGCTCCTGCAGAGGAGTTTGGCAGCCTCTGGCTTCTTCTCTCCTTTGCTGTGTGACCTTAAACAGGTGCCTCCTGCTCCTGCTCACGGAGACCCCCTCTGCCCCTTTGTGATATGCGGCTCATGGGGACTACCTCATCTCCTCAATGAGCCCGGGGAGGCAGCAGTGTCAGGCCCCCAGTAAATGCTTGCGTAGGAGCGCCCTGGGTGGCACGCCCTGGGAGGAGGCGTTGGAGAGCCTTTTAACCCTAGAAGTGGCCCTTGAGATAGTTTACTTAGCTCCCCTTTATTTCACAAGAAAATATCGAGGCTCAAAGAGGTCACACAGCAAATTAGCGGAAGAACTAGAACCGAACGCAGCTCTCCTGACTCCCAGCGCAGCAGCTGCCGCCCCAACACTGAGTGTTGCCTGCCTGCGCCCGCAGATACTCTGTCTTGTCCTGGCCCTCCCTGGCCCCACCTGCACATGGTCCTCTAGGAGCTCCCTAATACCAGCCTCAGCTCCCTAATAGCGCTGAGATCTCTTCCTGTCCCTCCACCCCAACGGAACACTGAGCCCCTCCTCGATATAGGGCAAGTGTGCTGGGCCCAAGCAAGGGCCTGAGAGCCAGAAGGTAGGGGAAAGGCAGCTCTGCCTTCTGTTTCTGGTGCTAGCCTGGGCCCTAATAGTGGATCCTGCTCCTGCCCTGTGCCCTCGGCATCCTCCTCTGTAAAATGGGCACAAGCCTCCCACACTTTACACACATGCCCCTCTCTCTGAAGAGAGCCCCTGCTGGCTTAGGGACAAAACTATGGGAGCCTCTGGGCTCAGAGACAAAAAAGGGCCCATTCCTGGAATTGCCCATCCCCGGGGAATTGAAGGAGGGGGGTGGGGCCCTCCTTGTCCCCAGACTGTCAGGTGGTGGGGGCAGCCTGAGCAACAGCAGGCTGACGGCATACTCCCCCCTCCTTTCCCCCTCATCTCTGCCGGCAGCCACCGCAGCTGTCAGGAATTAAGGGCTTGAGGCTGCTGGGGGTGGGGGTGGGGCAGTGCGGGGTGGGGAGCAGTCTGGCTGGACTGCAGGAAAACAGCCAGGGGCAGCAAGCAGACTGCGTCAGCCAGAGCCTTATTTGACCCCAACTGCCCCCTGCCCTCCCCACTCTCCCCACCATGCTGCAGAAACGGGGACAGCTTGGGACTAGCATTTGGGAAGAGTAAGCGGTAAGGGTAGGGGTGGGACCAGACTCAACACAGGAGACAGGCACCAGCCCAGAATGGGAGAAGACACTAGCAAGCTGGAGAGTCATGTTCTCACTGGCTGTTGGGGAAACTGAGGCCCTGAAAGAATTAGGAACATGACACAGGGAAGGGATTCATAATCAGCTTGCAGATGTCCTTATTTTTCACCCTCCACTCACACTAGCATTTCCCATGCTTGATGCAGCACAAGTATCCCCTGGGGTGGGCCATTGTGGGAATGCAGATTCCAGGCCCAGGCCCCATGCAGTTGAATCAGCCTTTCCAGGGAAAGGCCTGGGGATCTGTCTTTCTAGCTAGCATCCCCAGTGATTCTGGTGGGGACACCTTTTGGGAAATGCTGCTGACCTGGTTGAGGAGCTGATTTAGTTTCTTTTGGCATCTGTCTGATGAGGGGGGTCTCTTTGCTCCCCCACCTCCACTGTCTGTGAAATACAGAGATGCAAAGGAGACAGAGAAGACCTTTTCTTAAAAAAAAAAAAAAAAAAAAAAAAAAAAAACTCAGGAGGCAAATAGTGATTCCTGAGGCTTGCACTCAGGCGTGGCTCTGCCCTGGTGTCAGGAGGGTCTAGGAGTACCCAAGTCAGAGCACTTCTCAGTGAAGGGAGGGGAGGGTCTGTGTCAGTCCAGAGCCTTGGCAAGTATGTAGGTGAGGCCCAGAGAATGTCTGCAGCTGGGGTTCCAGCCCCATATGACCCACACCATGGCCAAGCCCCTATCGGCACCCCCTAGTCCTCACCCTGGCCCTGCCCTGGGCCCTGGCCCTCAGCCCAGCCCCAGCCCCCGCAGCCACCGCCTAAGACCACAATTACAGGGGCCACTGGGGGGCGGGGGAGCACTGGGGATGAAAGGCAGCTTGGAGAATGGTTCCAGCTGTGGCAGCTCTGGAGAAGGTCACAGGGAGGAAGGGCCGGGGAAGCACAGGGGTGAGAACAGGTGGGACCCTCACAACCCTAGCCTAGCCCAGTCCAGCCCCAGCCCAGTCCTGGTGCCCAGCTGGAGAAGTTTGTGTTGGTGTAGAAGAAAGCCAAGGAGCCACAGACCAATGGGGGGCTCTTCATCCTGTTGTCCAGGCCTTAGGGGCCACCAACTCTCAGCAAGGTAAGGGGGAATGGCTTGCTGCTCCAGTCTCCCCAAACTCCTAATGTATTTGGTCATTGAAAGAGAAGGGAAATGTTCCCCAAGCCCGTGGTCTCAGGCTGATCCTAGGCCTTCCACTCGGCCTCCTCACCCATCTGCTTGTGTTCCGCCTGTTCCTGATGTGGTCACACGCACATCTGGGGTGCCTCTGTGCACTTCCCCCATCTCCCCAGTTCCACATGTCCCCTGCCACTCAGCCAGCAGGGGACTTTGATGGCTCAGACTGCCTGGGGCTGAGCAGCTGGATGAGCAGGGGTGGGTGGTGGTGGGAGCTCTACTTCCGGCCCCGTCCCAGGCAGCAGAGAGAGAGCACAGATCTATCTCAGGGCTCAAAAAAGATGAGGCTAGAAGTCCCAGTGGTGCCTCCCGGGTCATAATTCCCAATCTTCATAGAAGGCAGTGCCCAGACGCCTTCAGGGCTTGGTCACAGAAGATGGACTAGTAACATGTGACCAGCAGTTTAAAGATGGAAGTGCATTCTCCCAATGTGCTAAAAAGCAATCAGGGACCCCTATTAGGTGATAGGAAGTGCTCAGAAAGGTTAACTGATTGACCAAGGTCACGCTAGCAAACGAGGCATTTTTCATTGTACCATACTGCTTCCTCTGAATTCCTTTTAACCTGCCTAGGGTGGTGCCAGTTCATGCCACTTTCCCAGCTTCCCTCTCTGGCATTGTGGAGGAAGAAGTCCAGCATCATCCACCCTATCTCACCCCCTGCAGTACCCAGCAGTGGTAGAGGCCAGAAGGCTGGCATCCCAGCCCTAGGTCTGGGCCAGCCCAGACGTCTCAGACAGTCTGGAACCCTAGAAGCTTGACCCAAGCTGTTGGTAGGTCTCCTTGCTTTCTTTCAGTCCTATCCTCTCCTGCCCACCACTCCCTTGAGTTTCCCAGATGTCCTGCAGGTCATGTCTGTTACTCTGTGTTAATAGAGAAGCTGGGCTCCGCATGCCCCCTGGTGGTCTCTGGGAGAAGTGCAGGAGTTTGGGTTTTGGGTTTGTTTTTTTGTTGTTGTTGTTTGAAGACAAGAGCAGAGCTTTGGGGAAGGCAGATCTGTGAATATAAACCTTGCCCTCAGGGAGCTTCATTTATCCTCTATGTGGACCATAATGTATTTCCACTGTCTCCTTTGGTAAGTTAGCAGAGTCTCCTTTGGTCAAGGAGTTCTAAGTCCAAATTCTCCATGACTTCTCTGAAGCCCAGACATTTGACCTAAGGGAGCCAAGAGGAGGCAGAAAGGAAAACCCTGGTGCCTCAACCTTCCCACTGCAGCCTGACACCCTCCCCACCATGAACCTTGAGGGTTGAAGCAGGCTAGGTCACCGAGTGAATGCAGGGGCACTGCGGGGGAAGGACAGGGGTCCTGGAAGCCACGGTGAGGGTCTGTCACATCCAGAATGAGCTCCCTTTCCTTCTGTTTTATTTGAAGAACTGTGCTTTGCTCCCTGTGCCCACCCCACCCCCTGGGGTTCTAGAGAGGCTGTCAATCCCAGGCATCTCCCTAGACACCATCTCCCTGGACACCATTTTTGGTTCAGGAATAGGCAAACGACCAAGCTGAACTAAGCAAGGTCTTCCTTGGGACTTCTGTTGGAGACAACTGGGAAGGTCATTCTTCTTTTTTTGGATCTAAGACTGCATATGGAGCTGTCATGGAGAAAGTCTGCAGGAGGAGACAATGAGGACAGTATGCCAAGAGAGGCAGAGATAAGCAGAAACAATAGATGCAGAGGTGAGGGAGAGAGAAGGAGATGAGAAAGAAGCCTGTGACACCATGTGAGCCCCTGGGTTCAGTTGTACCTGAATTCAAACTAACCTCTGGACTTACCCGGTATAAGAGCCATTCATTAATTCTGTTTGGCCTCAGCTAAAAGTCAGGTGCCTTCATTTGCAATAAGGGCCTGCCCAATACCTGCAAAGCATCATATGTCTATCCCCATTCTCACAGTAACTATCATTTATTAAACATATGTTTGACAAATTATGTATCATGAGCTATGCTACAGTCTTTCATATCTCAAAAAAAATTATCCCAACAATCCTGCGAGGGTGTGGGACAGATTATGATGGCTGCAAATTCTTTGCCACTCCTCCCATTGAGAGGTGGAATTAATTTTCCCTCCCTTTGAATTTTGCCTGGCTCTGTGACCTGTTTTGACCAATACAGAGTTACAGTGATGCTATGTAACTTCCAAAGCTGGACTTAAGAGACTTACAGCTTCTGCCTTCAAGTTTGGTACACTCTCTTTTAAAAGCCAGTCTTGGCTGGGTGTGGTGGCTCACGTCTGTAATCCCAGCACTTTGAGAGGCTGAGGCGGGCAGATCACAAGGTCAGGAGATCAAGACCATCTTGGCTAACATGGTGAAACCCCGTCTCTACTAAAAATACAAAAAACTTAGCCAGGCGTGGTGGCAGGCGCCTGTAGTCCCAGCTACTTGGGAGGCTGAGGCAGGAGAATGGCATGAACCCAGGAGGCGGAGCTTGCAGTGAGCCGAGATCCTGCCACTGCACTCCAACCTGGGGGACAGAGCGAGATTCCATCTCAAAAAAAAAAAAAAAAAGTCAGTCTTATGTAAGAAGTCTGACTATCCTAAGACTAACATGCAGCGAGGAAGCCCAAGTTAGCCACATGGAGAGAATGAGAGCACAAGAGAAGCTCTGTGCCCTAGACATGTGAGTGGGGGCTTCTTGGACTGTCCAGCACAGCACAGTCAATACTCCAGCAGAATGCAGCCATGTGAACCCAAGCCAATGGTTCTGCTGTATAGAGTGGACCTACTGAGCTGAGTTCTGACAAATCATGACCTCAAAAATCCTGAGAAGTAATTACTTTGGGGTTGTTTGTTATGTAGCAATGGATAACTGAAACAGAGCGAAATCCCTTTGTATAAATGAGGCTAACTTGGCCTATGCTGTAAAGTTCTAAGCAGCAGCACCAACTGCAAACCCAGAGTGTCTGACCCCAAAGCTCATGTTTTTTTTGTCTTCCATACCTTCATGGAGGAGTCATTCCCCATTGCAGTATTTGGACTGGAGGAAATTTGGAGGCTCTGAGTCCTGGAAGTTGGGCTATGCCCTCCCTCTTTCTCTCTGGAGGAAGATGAGAGCTCAAGCTTCAGCTCTGGAGAATCCAGAACTGCTCTCTGTCTCCTCACTTTCACCATTAGCTTTCCAAGAGGAACCAGAAGGAAGGAAATATCATTGGGTGTCAAGAGAAATGTTGGGACAAACTTGCTTCCTCTCCCTCTAAGTGTGATTAGAAATGCTGTTCTGGGCAGTCTTTTCAATGTGAATGGGGGTGAAGTTAGTTTTGATGGTAACAAAACCTGGTGGAGCTAATAACATGTGTTCATCACATTCTACAGTTTATAAAGTGCTTTAATCCCATGGACTTAGGTATGCCCAAAAGTTTACCCAGAAATTCCCCAGGGGTCACAGAAACAGACACAGTCCCCTAAGAATTAAGACAAGGACGAGTTTGAGAGCTAAGCATACCATCGGAAGCTTCTGATGCCCCTGTCCCTTTAAAGAGGAATTGCTAGTTCTTCTCCAGCTTGCAGATCCAGGCCCTAGTTGTGTGATAGGAGTGAACAAGAATAATACCAAGGGGGGATAGTGAGTTTCCAGGAGAGGCCAACCTGGTCGGGAGATAGGGACCCAGGTGATGGCCCCTAAGGTGCTAGTTCTAGCAAAACCACCTTCTTTTGGAGCCTGGCAGCCTGAAGATGGGTCTCCCCCCAAACTGTGGGTCCAGCCCTAGTGGTTTAAATATTTTTATTGATACTAACCTCACCCACCATCCCGTGGCCAGCAGTTCTGGGGAGCCCAGTATCCAGGGGCCTTTAGACTGATTTGTTGGTTTCCTCCTAGAGGCCAAGGGGAGGGAGGACCTGTACAGTGTCCTTTAAACGCTCCCGGAGCGCCTTTTCGGGGCCGTCCGGCGCCCTGGGCCTTCGTAGGTGGGTGTTCCTCTCAAGTCCGTCGCCTCACCATTTCCAGAGGCATGGGAGTTGGGCTTCGGCAGGGAGAGGCTGGGCTCGAGCGGCGCCCGGTGCCGGTGTCCTGAGGTCCCGGAGGTGCGAGCCACCGCTGCGCGAAGTCAGTCTAGGTGCCGGGCGGCGGGTCAGAGGCAGAGGTTGAGCTCCTTGCGCACACGGCAGCGGTGGCACTGCACTACGCAGCACCAGTGGAAACGGCACAGGCAGTTCTCTTCGAGCTGCACGCTCTCCTGGCGGTGCCCGCGGCCGCAGCACAGCAGGTCGCAACCACTGAGGTCCGGGGCGCTGCTGTTGCAGGCGCGGCCGCGCGTGCCGGGGGAGCCGGTGCGTCGGTTGGGGGCGCAGAAGTCGGGCGAATCAGCGGCGTAGAGGAGGTCCGCTCGGCCCGGCGGCTTGAGCGTGCGGACGGCTGGCAGTAGGGCCTTGCCGTCGTTAGTGCCCATGACGCGTGAGGCGCCGTGGAAGCGCTCCAGCAGCCGCGCGCCCACCTCGCGAAATGGAGGCAGCTTCTGCCAGCAGGTTCGCAGCGCGCACGAGCCCGACAGCCCGTGGCATTTGCACTCGGTGCGCGTGTGGCTCCGCACGGCCTGCGGGGAGCAGAGGGGCGGAAGCATGTGGACAGATGGGGGTGCAGGGAAGGGCCCAGTGGATGGACAGAAAATAAGATTGGGAATGGGAAGTGAAAGGAAGAGAGGAAAATGCAGGCAAAAGAAGGAGACAGCAAGTTCAGGAGGAGAAAATCAAGGAAAGGACAGCTCGGAAGGGAGGAGCAGGAGGAATGGTGAGGATGCAGTAGTATGATGATAACGAAGCGGGGAGACGGGGGACAATATGCAGCGCAGAGATTCCAGGGTCCAAAGCCAGGGGGTGGGGGAGAAAGCAGAATGGACAGCAGGGATGAGATTCTCTCTGGAGGAGGGGGGAGGTGGCAGTTGTGGAGGCCTAGCCCTCCTGCCAACCTGGCCCCCTCATTCCTACCCCTCACAGCCCCAGGCGGGGCTGACAGAGATGCAGAGCCAGCCGCCTGGGCGTCTGTCTCCACCACCCCGCCCCAGCCCTCTTGGCAGGTATGTGGGCCTGTCCGGACATTCCTCTTCGGGCCCCCTCCTCTCCCTGCCCGATGCCTCAGGCCCGAACCCTAGAGGACACGGTATGTATGGCGGTGTCCCTGGAGAACTCTAGAACTGAGGGATAGGTGCAGGAGGGCCAGCTGGGAATGCAGTACTGAGAGTGGAACCCAGGCGGCCTCTCCCCTATTCACTGTTTGAAGCCGGGTCTAAGATTTCCAACCCTACCAAGGATTGATGGCTCAGAAGACCCAAGAAAATCATTTCTGGAAGCTCAGAATCCAGGGGCTAACCTGACCTTGTGTCCACAGCCTGAGTCTACCCTGCCCCCTCCTGGAACAATCACACCCAGACAACCTTCTTGCTCCTGAAGGAGAGCTCCTGGGGCTCTCCTCAATACAGAGGGGAGAGGAGAGGCTGCCATAGCTCTGGGCAGGTGAGACCTGGGCTGGGGTTGTTGGGCAGCCAGTTGGCAAGTGCCCAGAATTGGTCACAGCTGTCCTGGCCTCCACCTGACTCCCTCCAACCTCCACCAGATTGGTTCCCTGTCCTTTGCTCTTTTCCATTGCCCCTTAGACATGTTCAAATTCTTTCTAGGCCTCTCTCACTCCCCCTGACTTCCCTCTACCCAGTCCCCAGACCTTGCCCTAGCTTCTTTCCTGTCTTTCATCACCACCTTTGTTTTATTCCTCTGCCCCTGCCCAGGCATCTAGACCCCCTACCCACTTCAAGCTTTGCTTCACCTGTCCTGTCTTGAAGCTGTGCCCTCTCTACCTGGGGTCACTAAAGACCCTCAGTCCTATTCCCTGAGTATCCCTTCCCCATTCTGCCCACTGTACCGCCCAGCATCTGGCCTTCTCAGACCCCCAAGTGACTCCTTGAGGCTGGACACCCCTCCTCCCACATGTCCATCCATGCTTGCAGCCCGTCTTTCCGCACATGCCCACTCCCCCACACATTAACGCCCCCTCCACCTACACGCCCTCACTCCTGCCCACACTTTCTCAAGCACGCTCCTGCGCGCACACTCACATTTCCGCACACACTCACTCCGTCGTGCCCCTACGCACCAGCCGGCCCGCCTCGTTGTTGTGCAGTTGCACCAACGCGCGGATGTCTCCGCGTCCCCGCTTGTGCCGCGCGTCCATAAAGAGCCTCGACTTCTCGTCCCCGAAGTCCACGTCGTCGCCGCAGCCTCCCCACTCCCAGGCAGAGCTGCCTTCCGGGGAGCCCACGGGGCCAGGGGGTCCGGGGGTGCCGGGCAGGCCAGAGGGCCGGGGAGGGGACCGCCCGCGGGGCGCCTGGCAGCCGCACTGCAGCAGCTCGCCCATGGAACAGGCCTGCGTGACGGCGTGGCTGGCGCCCGCCGCAGTGATGGCGAACACGAAGGCCGTCTCTCGAATGTCTGCGAATACAGAGAGGTGCAATCAGCACAGGCTGGGGCGGTCAGCTGGGGCCTGGGACCTGAAACCTGGGACCTGGGGCCTGGGACCTGAAACCTGGGACCAGGGGCCTGGGAGGCAGAGTCCTTGCAGAGTGCCCAGACACATGCGACGGGGAAGTGGGGCTCAGGCAACTTCAGCGAACCAGCTCCCCACTCCTCGGGTCCCTCAGCCGGGAGAAAGCAGCCCCACTTCCGCCCCCTCCCCACACTGACCCTGCTGCAGGATGCGTCCAAAGGCCTTGCTGTGGCTGGAGCAGTTCCAGCGGCGGAAGCGGAACTGGAACTGGCACTCTCGCACCCCGAGCCGGGCGCCTCGGGCTAGCTCTGCCACTACTTCCGGCTCAGCCTGGCACAACTCAGCCTGCCTCCCGGCCAGCCGCCGTGCCTTCCTGCAGATGCTGATAGGATCCATAACCAAGGGGCTGCCCACAGCCCTGGAAAGCAGATAATAGCAAGTCAAGGGTGTTACCCTTATAAGGGCTTGGGGTGGAAGGGAGGGAGACCAGCCCCACCTGGCCCCCAGCCGGGAGCTGAGACATGCCCTCCCACCCTACCCCCAAACTGCACTTGAGATTGTCCTGCCTGGCTCTCCTACTATTCCATGTCTGCGTCCCCTCTTAACTAGAGTCTATTCTGATAATTGCTACAGAGCAAAGATTCAATCTTATCTTCCTGTGCACATCTTTGTAAATAAATCCTTGTAGAAATTTGACTGAAGGTGAAGGCAGCTGGCACCAGGTAAACCAAAGTTAAAACTCAAACGTCTAGCCCAAAAGGGTGACAAGGAAAAGAAATCACAGAAGAAAGATCAAGAAGGCCGTCAAGGGAAAGAAAGTATGTGTCATCAAGAGACACCAAAGAAAAGTAAGCAGTATCAAGGAATGATATGGTCCTAGTGGACCACAAGCTGGATATGTGTCAGCTGAACAGCCGCGATGAAAGGCAAGAACAATCCCAGGAAGAGAGAATGCCACAAGATGTCGGAATGGCTAGGGAATGGAGCCTTGCTGAGAAAAGTCACACCCCCTCCGTAGCCCAAGTTTCTCCTTCTGTAAAATGGGTGTGTTGGGCTTTCATCTCTAAGGTGGGACCTCCTACCCTGATATCTTCTGTGTCCCTGAACTGGAGAGCAGGAGGAAGGAGCTGGGGGCCAGGTCTCTGAAGCATTGTTGGAAAGTAGGTGACACTGACCCTTCTCCTGCTCCAGGATCTGTGGCTTTTTTTTTTTTTTTAATTGAGACAGAGTCTCGCTCTGTCACCCAGGCTGGAGTGCACTGGCGCGATCTCACCTCGCTACAACCTGCACTGCCCAGGTTCAAGCAATTCTCATGTCTCAGCCTCCCAAATAGCTGGGACTGGAGGCGTGCACCACCGCGCCTGGCTAATTTTTTTGTACTTTTAGTAGAGACAAGGTTTCACCATGTTGGCCAGGCCAGTCTCAAACTCCTGACTTCAGGTGATCTGCCTGCTTTGGCCTCCCAAAGTGCTGGGATTACAGGCATGAGCCACCACACACGGCCAAGGATCTGTTGCCTTCTCTGAGCAGAATGGCAGTGAACCAAGCCCTACCTATTGGGGTGACATCACTGCTGGGGGCCAGGCAATGTTTGGCTTGGTAGGGGAAGACTTCATGGGAAGTTTCATGCACTTCCAGAAATCCCTCCACTCCTGATCTTCGTTCTGCCTGAGGAGAGAGCTGACATTTCGTTTCTGTACAGCAGACCCCTGAAGGTTAATTCCATAGGGATTCACACCTGGGGAACCACTTTCATCAGCTTGCTCCTATTTGAACACTTAGCTGGGATCCCCATCTCAGAGGAATGAGTAGAGCATTTGGGAGCAGAGGGTAATTAGAGATCACCCAAAAGTTCTTCGGCAGAGGGCAGAAAAAAAAACTGGGTGGGGGTAGGGGTCCCGGGAGATAGAAAACAGAGAATGCTGGTAGGTGGTGCCAGAGGTCAAGGTGGCCTACTTTTCAGTTTTGCTTTAGTGCATATCTGCCCCACTGTCCCCATTTGCTCCACAAGTACAGGCTGCCCAGGCATATTCTGGCTCCACAACAATGAAATGTGATGGTATTAAATAGAAGCAAGAGGAATTTAGGTCTTAAGGTAGAACTCTCAACACTAAGGACAGAGGTGCTTGAAGAGGTGGTGCAGGAAGATGTGTAGTAAGCTCAGTCCTTTACGGTCTACAACACAAACACGTGTGTGTGCGCCTGCATTCTCACGGTGCGTGCACGCACTCACACACACACACAAAATCAGGTTGCTGCTGTCATCCTTACCCAAGTAGCTCAGGAACCAGATGTCTCTCAGTGGAGAGGCTACAGTCCACATCTTCCTTCCTGTGTGCTTAAGACCAGCCCAGCACTGGCCCCCACCCTTTCCCAGCCTAGATAAGTAAAGCAATGGAGGGTGGGTCAGGGCACCCCAGTGACCCAGTGACTTTTGAGAGTTGATTGGTCTCTATGGATCCATCAATCTATCTGTCCCTCCGCTGCCCATATATCCTACCTCATTATAAGAAGGATTGGAGGTAGCTTCCAACATGGCTGTGCAGGGTCAGGAGATAAGACTATGAGCTTTTTGAGCATTAGGACTGCCTTATTTTCCTTTGCATCTCCTGGAAGACTTAGGTACTTAGTTTATATCGTCCCCCAACCCCAATTTGTATTACAAATGAAATTGTATAGTATGAATTCTGTGCTATATGTGAATAATACCTGTAGTATATTATACAACAAACATCATTTAATATGTGGTTTTGAATGAATAAATAAGCCATCTAAGAGAAAGTTCTCACTTGAGCCCAGGGCCCTGTCCACATCTTATTTCATGACTCCTAGTTCATTTCCTCAAATATGCTCTTTTCCCCCACTGAGAGTCAGAGGCAGGGAATGAGTCCTCTCTGCAGTCATCCAGCTCCTTTTGTCTGGGGCTCCACCTGTGAGTCGGGGACTCTGCAAGCTCATCTTCCCCACCCCCGCTGCCCCTACTTCTAAGTTCCCCAGCCCCTCCTCCTCAACCCTGCCCTCTGCTAACTCCCTACTTTCCCAGGGTTGACTGGCTTTATCTTCCCAAGGTTACTCTACCCCATCCTTCTCCTCTCCCTCCTCCTCCCTTAAGAAGGCAGGAGGGAGTGGAGATGAGCAAGACAGAAAGACAAAAACCTCTTGACCTTCTGTGTTTCACAGGGACTAGAGACAGGGAGAATCATGAGGAGTATGGAGGCCAGGGACTTTCAGGAGGTGGGGCTGGGGCTGGGGGGCTGCCCCAGAGCCAGTTCCTGGTCTGGGTCTGGCTCCCCAGGCTGACTGGCTGCCTGGGAACTAGACTTGTTTACAAGCTGGTCAGGGGGAGGGATGGGCAGTAGTAGCAGCTAGAATCCCAAGGGACCAGTTTGTTCCCTGCCCTCCTGTCCTTGCTCCCATCCTAAATGCATAGGAAATGAAACTCCAGAAGGGGCGTGGCAGGGGGCATTGGGCAAAACACCAAGCTTTGCTTCCGATCTCTGGTTTCTGTCAACTCTGTGTGGGCTGAGCCACTCTGAGCAAGTCAGTTCCCTTTGTGGGCTTCAGAAAAACTGAGGAGTTAGCATGAGAGACTCACATACCCCCTATAACTTTGGCTTTTGACACCACATCAAGTAATATCTCCCCCATCCCCACTCACTTTTCACCTTCCTTCCTTTATGCTTCCTTAGAGAGTGAACTCTGCTTTTCAGGCCTTTGGGTCAGCATTGGCCTGGGATCAGCCCAGAGAAGATGTGCTCCTTTGGGAGAATTTGCCTGTTTTGGGGCCTGACGCACAGTGGTGGTAGGGAATACACAATATATAGGATCTGGAATCCTCATCAAACAGCCATTCCTGGGCATAGAAAAAAATGAGGCTACCCCTAAAAAGAAATAAGTTGCAGACAAGAAGGGGCAAGCCTATGGATGGTCATTGTAACCGGCTTGGCCTGCACCAAGGTCTGTCTACTAAGGACCATGGTTGGTAGGATCAATTGCCCAGGGATGTGGTATCAGGGGCCAGCCAGTCCCTGTTGGCAACATCTGTAGACCTAAGCCCTGGAGGTCCTAGATTTCTGGCCTAACCTACCTTTCCAGCTCTTGAGTCAGAGGGACAAGAACAATGTCAGAAATCCCCCAGTTCAGCCCCACCTATCTCACCCTCGTTATGCATATAAGCAAGACAGAAGACAACTGACTCTGGCCACTGGTGGGGGGATCCCTATTGCAAGACACAGTAGATGAATATTTCAAACACAAACAGTGCTGTGGGAAAATGGGCATGTTAGATATCATAAGACTTCCAGTGGCCTCCCACAGCATCCTCCACACAGCCCCATACTCCTAGCAGGGTTGATTAACTCCAAATATATTCTAGATAACATCGCTAAACTTCTGGACTCAGACCCACCCTAAGTCATCAAAATCTTAGCATCTCTCCAAACTCACCTCAGATCCCACTTGCCCTAAGGAGTCTTCCTGGGCCCCAATCCCCACCGATCTTCCTCCATGCATCTCCCAAGGTGTCACTCATTTCCGGGGGGGGGGAGGCGAGGGGAGTGTCTGTTATCCTGCCAGTGGTATAATTAATTTTTCATGTTTGCTTGTCTTATCTTTCCAAGTAGGTAGAAAACTCATCGAAAGACAATAAGCTCATGCATGGGCATTCATGGAGTACACTCAGGGTTTTTTGGGATCCACCAGACTTGAGTTTGGATATGGGCTCTGCCATTTGCTTGTTCTATGATGTTGAGTGAGTCCCTAGCATGTGAAGTTGGCACTTAGTCTTCATTAGATGGATGATGAGACTTAACCTCCTGAGCCTCAGTTTCTTCAACTGTCAAATGAAAATAGTAATATCCACCTCCCTCCCAGATTACAGATGCAGAGAACCTGTCCAGAGAGTGGCTTCCTCCAACTACTGGTGTTTGTCTTCCCACTCACAACCTTATTCATCTTTTGAGCCTGCCCAGTTTAGGGCAAACCGTAGGGTGCAGGCAGCATTGTGGATTCCCAAGAACACCCTTTTCTCCAACTCTCTGCTATTTCTTCTCAGCCTGGATCCCTGCGTTCTCCCCCTCCTCCATCCAGCCCTGCTCCTGGACCAAATGTACCCTCTAGGACCCGCCTCATCCCCAGCAGGCCCTCCTGGGTGGATCACTGAGGCCAAAGGGATCACAGCCCACTGGCTGCCCAATGCCTTCTGAAGGATCTCCAAGTCAGCCTCCCTCTATTTCCCCGCCCCTACTCCTAAGGTCCCCACACTGACCCCACCTCCCACAAGCCAGTAGAGGGAGCCCTGAGCCCTGGGGCTGTGGGTGGGGGTGGGGGAGGTGGGTGGTGGAGAAGGGGCAGAAAAATGTTGCCTGACGGCTGCTGAGGCGGCTGGGCCCGGGCCTGTGCCCGCCCGCCTGTCCTGTCCTGCTCTGTCTAACTCGGTAATTACTGCTCCCCCTCCCCCAGCCCCTACCCCCACCCAAACCACCACATCAAAGCCAGTGATGCCCAGCTCCATTAACCCCTGCCTCCCCACTGCCCCCCAGCTACCCCATCCCCCCGTCACCACTCCTAACTCAACTTGGTTCCCTCTGCCCTTCCTCACCCATCTGTCTTCATCACTCTTAGGAGAAGTGGAGGCATTTCCTTCTCTGACAGACTTCGCTGTGCAATGGGCTTCCTATTGGTCAGGGCTGCAGCAGGCGAAGGTGCCCCAGGAGACTGTCCTGGGCCCTCTACTCGCCCATATCGGGGTGGGGAGCACCTATCTGAGGGTGGGACAGGGGAGCAGGAGAGGCCTGTGAAAGATCCTGTGCCCCTTTCCTGATCTCCCACCCCATTACAAGAATGAGGTACTGAGCCAGAGGTGGACTCAGTCCGACTCTGAGCTGCCTGGATTCTGGGTGGCCAGGGGCAAGTCATCTTTTCACTGCCTGTCCGTGACCTTGCCGCCCTCACATGTAAGTGAAAATATTGGACCTGATTATCTCTAAGTGCTTTCTAGATCTACTTTCTAGATTAAACAGAGGTCTTGGAGCTGGAGGAACCAGCCAGAGAGGCCAAGTGGAAGCCTCCCAGAGGCCTTTCTCTCCCTCAGCTCCTCCTCCGGCAGTTCTGGAGAAGCACCCGAGGGAGTGCCTGGCCTAGGCAGGAAGGAGGGTGCAGGCTGGGGGTGCTGTCACTGACCCACAAAGGACAGGCATCTATGTTCCGAGTGCCTCCGGCCACCCTTCCTCCAGCCTGACAAACCTGCCCTCCCCTCATCCCCTCCACAGTGGCATTTCTCCATCATAGTGCACATTCTGGAACCCCCCCCCCCCCTCTTGCTGGGCCTGGTGAGCAAACCTCCTGCTAACCTCTCCCCACCAACTCCTGGCTTCTGATGAGAACAGGGCAGGAGGGGGCTGCACCCCCCAGGAAACGTCTCAGTGCCAGAACTCTGGTGGGCTCAGGGCATGCTCTGGCCTGGATTGGGCCAGCCTCCTTCTGCCCCTGCCCTTTTCTGCTCACAGCCCCATTGTCTCCCTTCAGGGGAAGCTGCCAAGGCGGGAGGCCTGGAGGGGGGAACGGATGGCTAACCCACCCCCTTCTGCACCCCACCCTGGAGCTCAGCAGGGGCCAGCAACAGGACTGCCCGCAATGGGTCAGGGCCCCAGATAAAGACAGGATGGGAAAGGGTGGTCAGGCCCAGCCTGGGTTGGGGGCAGCAGCTAGAAAACCTGACTGCCACAAAGAACCAGGGTCCTTTCCCTGCCTCCCTGTGGGGCCAGATGAGGCTGTCCTAGGCCTCTGGCTCCCATTTCCTTTTCCAGGAGGGGGGTGGGTGAAAGACAAGATGGGATGGGGGAAGGGAGTGACACTGGGTGGTGTTTTCCCTAGTGGAACAAGGGGAGGGTTAGTTTCTTTCATAGAAAATATAAAGCAGGACTGGGCACAGTGGTTTATGCCTGTTATCCCAGCACTTTGGGAGGCTGAGGCAGGCAGATGACCTTAGGTGAGGAGTTCAAGATCAACCTGGCCAACATGGTGAAACCCTGTCTCTACTAAAAATACTAAAAAAATTAGCTGGCATGGTGGCAGGCACCTGTAATCCCAGCTACTCGGGAGGCTGAGGCAGGAGAATCACTTGAACCCAGGAGACAGAGGTTGCAGTGAGCTGAGATCACACCACTGCACTCCAGCCTGGGTGAGAGAGTGAGACTCTGTCTCAAAAAGAAAAAAAGAAAAGAAAAGAAAGGAAAGGAAAAGAAAAAGAAGAGAAGAGAAAAGAAAAGAAAAGACAGAAAGAGGAAGAGAGAAGAGAGAGATTGATTTGACCATTCTATGAGAGTGAGCTATTTTCTACATTCATTGATTGGAGGTATAAATAACGATGGGTCAGATGTTGTAAAGAACTTCCTGGGGGTGGGCAAGACTGGAGCAGGGAGCAGAGCAGAAGCGGGGAACTGGTGACTGGGAAGCTCTCCTTCTCTGCCTTACTCCCAAGACAGGGTCTGACAGGGCCACAGCATAGGCTGGATGACCCGGATACAATGAGGCTGGAGTCCTGTGGTGTAAACTTGGCTCACCGCAACCTCCACCTCCCAGCTCAAGTGATTCTCCTGCTTCAGCCTCCCAAGTAGCTGGGCTTACAGGCATGCACCACCACACCCAGCTAATTTATGTATTTTTAAGTAGAGACAGGGCTTCACCATGTTGGCCAGGCTGATCTTGAACTCCTGACCTCATGTGATCTGCCCACCTCAGCCTCCCAAAGTGGTGGGATTTCAGGACTGAGCCTCTGTGCCTGGCCTGGAGGCAGAGTTTAGAAAGCATGCATCACATTGGAGTAAGGAGGGGGAGTGAAAAAGGTGGGAGAGAAACTTCTCAGGAACCTGGAGTCAGGTCTCCAAGCCAATTCCAAGGGCATGGGCCACACCGCTGCAGGACTCCCCTTTCCTGACCAAGACAGTCGAGTCACTCAAAGGTCCTGGGGTCCTCTCTGCTTCCAGCCTGGCTGCTGCTAGAATATCAGAGTAGGATGTAGGAGGCTGCTGCAGCTGCTTTCCTGGCCAGCACTGGAGCTCTGACCTGGCCAGGATTCTCTGACAAGTAGGGAGAAGAAGGCCAGTGAAAGCAGGTCCTGGGCATCGGAGAACAGCCTGGGAGTCCCTACTGGGAAAGATGCCAGCTGAAGTGAGATTATGGGGTTGGGGGAGTAGAAGAGCCTCAGGCCAGTGGGAATTATTGGTCCAACCCATCAACCCAAACTTGACCTTGGAGGGCACTGGTGGGGTGGGGAGGGGTCAGGAGTGTAAGCAGAGTCAAAGATCCAGGGGAAGGGGGTCTGGGCTCAGACCAAAGATATGAAGTATCAGAAATAGACAGGTGACCAGGCGCAATGGCTCACGCCTGTAAGCCCAGCACTTTGGGAGACCAAGGTGAGCGGATTGCTTGAGGCCAGGAGTTTGAGACCAGCCTGACCAACATCGTGAAATCTTGTCTCTACTAAAAATACAAAATTTTGCCAGGCATGGTGGTGGGCACCTCTAATCCCAGCTACTCAGGAGGCTGAGGCAGGAGAATCATTTGAGCTGGGAGGTAGAGGCTGTCATGAGCCAATATTGTGCCACTGCACTCCAGCCTGGGCGACACAACGAGACTCCGTCTCAAAAAATAAAAAATAAAAGAAGTTGGGCATGGTGGCTCATGGCTGTAATCCCAGCACTTTAGGAGGCCGAGGTGGGCAGATCACTTGAGGTCAGGAGTTTGAGACCAGCCTGGCCAACGTGGTGAAACCTTGTCTCTACTAAAAATACAAAAACTAACCAGGCATGGTGGTGGGTGCCTGCAGTCCTAGCTACTTGGGAAGCTGAAGCAGAAGAATCACTAGAACCCCGGAGACAGGTTGCCATGAGCCAAGATCGCACCACTGCACTCCAGCCTGGGTGACAGAATGAGACTCTGTCTCTAAATAAATAAATAGAAATAAAGAAAGAAAAACAAAATAAATAGAGGAGAGTGAAGGGGCCAAGGCAGGCAGGAGAGGCTCATTCCCTCTGAGGCACATCTGAGCAAGGCAGTTGGACACCTTATCATGGGGGCCCCTCACTCCTCACCCGGCACACCCTGCAGCTGTGGCCATGAAGGCCTCTGTGTTCTCCCACACCTGCCCGTGTCACCTCCTCCCCTACTCCCTTCTTCCTAGCTTCAGGGTCAATCTCTCAGGGACCAGGCCGCTCTCCTTTGGCTTGGCTGCCACCCAGGAGTCCCTCCTGAACAAAGGAACCCCCACAGATATAGAGCCCAGAAAGGTGAATCAGCCAGTCCAACGACACTCCACAAACCCGTCTCCAGCACCAACACTCTCCTTGGCCTCAGGACTCCTAAAGACAAGGTATCTGCCTTCCAGGAGCAGGGAAGAGAGACCTAAAGGACTGTTGTCAGCCAAACGCAGTAACTAGCATAGTTGCCCAATGTATGTGATACAGTGGGAGCACAGAGAAGGCAATGGAAGAAGGACAAGGGGGCAGCTTCAGGGTGGAAGTGGTATTTTAACTGTAAGGATAAGAATGATTTAGACAGACGGGGAGGGAGGGGAAGGAAGACAACGACCATCAGGGAGGGACTCTATCCCCACACCTTGAAAAAGGGCAAAGTTAGGAAAGGCATTTATGGGGAAAAGAGATTCCTTTACAACATTTTCCTTGAAACTCTGGATTTTAAATTTAAATGAATCCCCTTTTTCAATCCTGGGGACCCTGGCCAGGAGAAGCTGGGTTGTGAGGAGGGCACCGCACATACTAAGTACCTCCTAAGGTCCTATTATTCTACACGTCCTCCTACCTAACCTTCCCAGCAAGCCTGCCAGGTAGGGAGACTGTTATCCTATTTCCAGTCAAGACTGAGAGATAGGGAAAGGAAGTGACTAGCCCAAGATCACGAACATAATGTTTAGATCTTAGATCTATCTGCTTCGAAGCTGCCACTGCATTATACTAAGCCGGATCAAAGGGCATATGTTCCCTCGTTGGGACCTGGGTCGTCCTCGGTTCGCCCCTTCCGTGACACTCGCGTGGGACGGCTCTCCGCATCACGAAGGATTGCGGCCCGCCGCTCCCTGTGTGGGCATCCTACTCCCTATCTCTCCAGAGCACCGGGATCTGCCTCTCTTAAAAATCTGGGGGGCGAGGGAGGAGCGGAGGGTCGACATCCAGCCAATCACGTGGCAATATGCAAATAGGCACGACCCTGCCTTCTTAGGATTGGCTAACCGTCAGCGTTATAGTCCAAGTCCCTCCTCTCTAAACACTGAGCTATTCCGGGCGAGGGTTTGCGGCTCTGGAGACCAAGGGGAAAAAAAGTCCTCTGGATCTGGATCTCTGAGCCATCCCGGCCGGGCACCCTCCTTCCCCGCTCCGGCCCCACCCCCAGGGCTCGAAGCTCCCGCAACCTTCACTGCCTAGGTGTCCCTTCTAGCTAGGGCTAAGCCTGGGAAGACGCCCCCGTCCCTTGGCTGACCAGGCCCCTCTCCCTTCCCGCAGGACCTTCCCGGTCCCTTATCTCCCAGCCTGCACATTTTTTTTTCAGTCATGACCCCCACGTCTGCAAGGGCTGGGCGCCTGGGTCCCGTTCCTTCCTCTCCTCCTTTTCCTTGCTCGGGGAGGACGAGGTAGAGAAAACCAGGGTCCTAACTCACTTTTCCTTTTATATTCCCTCTCTCGCCACTACGGCCCAGTCCACAGGAGCCCGGAGAGAAGCTGGTGTGTTGGTAGGCAAAGCAGGGCGGGGAAGGGGCAGCTGTGTGGCCTCTCTGCCTTGTAGCTTCCCACCTTGTTCCTGTCTTCTCCAAATCCAGCCCCCTACCCTGAATCCAAGGCCCTCCTCACACATTCTTTTCCTCGGATATGTGTCTTTCCGAAAGCTCTTTCCTACCCACCCGCCTGTTCTTTGGTGAGCTGGGTGAGCGCATAACTTGGCGGGGCTGGGGGGTGGGGGGTGGGGGGTGGGGGTGGGGGAGAACCCGGGAGGAGGAAACACAATAGAATGTGCCCAGGGGTTAGGAACCTCGAAGTTGCGTTCAGAAAGGCCCCCGGTGGAGGCCAGAAAGCTGGGCTCCGAAAGCAGGTAGAGCCCGGAGGCTGCGGAACACCCCAATCGGTCCTGGGTCCCGGGGTCCCCACCCTCCAGCGTCCAGAGCCGCTCCAGGACAGCCGGACTCACCACCACAGTCCGCCGACGTGCGCTGGGCACAGGAGCAGCAGCAGCAGCAGCCCGAGGCGGGAGGGCGCGGGCGGCAGCATCGTGACCGCCCTACGGCCGCCGGGGTGGGCAGGGGGCGAGGCTGCGGAGCAAACCGCGGCGCGCGAGGGCCCGGGCTTCAGGGTGAGCGCGGCGAGCTCAACCGCGGCGGCCGGGAGGCGAGGGCTCCGGCGGCGGCGGGGGGGCCCATCCCGGGCGAGGAGGGCGCGGCGGAGGCGGAGAGCGTACGGGGCAGCCAGCGCCTGTGTCTCCTGCGGAGCTCGCTCGGGAGAAGAAATCAGAGCCGGGGGCGGGGGTGGGAGGGGAGCGGGGCCGAGGCGGGGGCGGGGGGCAGGGGGCCGAAGGGGGGTGGCAGTTGCGACAGTCAGGCGGCGGGACTCTCGGGAGCGAGCCGTGCGCCCCGGGGCGGCGGGCGCGGAGCGCGGTGGAGGGCGGGAGCGGGGTGCCGGGGCGGGGCCCAGCGCGCTTCTGGCTGTGGGACCCGCCCGCCTCGCCCCCTCGCCTCGCCTCTCCCGGACTTCGAGCCCCCCGCCGCTCGCGGCCGCCAGGAGTCCGGGGCAAAGAAGAGCGGGGAAGAAGAGTAGAGGGGTGAAGGGGGGAGAAAGAGGAGCTGAGGAATGGGGGACGGTCTGGAAGGGAGACGTTTGACAGGTTTGTTGACTGTAAAGAGAGAAAACTTCCCAGGAATGAGGGAGTTTGGGGCGGGGGGCGGTGCAGAGGGAGATGCTGGCGCGGAGGCAAGAGAGGAAGTTGGCCTGGGGCACGGGGTGCTCCGGCAAGGGTTGTCAAACTGGACCGCCCGAAAGGCGGATGCTGGAGGGGTCATCTCTTTCCGTGTCCCTCTTCGGTGCTGCAAGCCCCTTCCTCAGCCTCTCCTTGAAGAAGGGAAGAAGCCATGGGCCTCCGCTCTCGCTACCCAGCCATTCCACCTCTCAAGCCCGCGTTCCGGGGCAGGGAGGTGGGGGAAATGAGACGGCAAGAGCCGCTCCAGGGCGTGCGCGCAAGCGCTGGCACGTGTAAGCGAGCGGGAGAATGGAGGTAGCAGACTTTCAAGAGATCGAGGGGTCAGAATTCGCTGCAGCCCGGCCTCCCGTGTCCACGGGTCTCTGCCTCGAGTTCCTCCCCCAACCTGGCCCGGGTAGAAGGGGTGGGAGAGCCAGCTGCAGGTGAGATGGCGTTTATCTGATTTTCTAATGCCACAAAAATGTCTTTGATGCCCCAGCCCCCTCCCCATGGGGGGGAGGAGATCAAAGGCTCCTTGGGGAGGAGGGACAGCTCCATTCATCACGCCATTCAGCTGGCAGTGGGCAGCAGTCCCTGCCCCTCCAGCCCCTGACGTGCCCCAGGGTGCTGAGGGACAGGTGGTATGGGACATTCTCCCTGCCACTACCATTAAGAGCAACCATCAACCTTTAAGGCTGTCCTGGAGTGGGGAGAACAGATCGAGTCCCTATGACAGAAACATCAGGTGCCCAGAAGAAAACTCCTGGTTGTTGGGAGAGAGGGGGACCTGAACGTGGGGACTGAGGTCACTTCCAAGAGAGACAAACAACCTTGGTGACCAGAAAGAGAAGACAAGATCCTGAGTCACCCAGAGAGGGGGGACAAGTAGATCAAGATGAGGCCAAGGGGCCAAGGGAGGTGACCCCAGGGGAGGAGGCAGATGGGGGAAGGAATGAGCAGACAGAGATGAAAGAACTGGAGAAGTGTTGGCCTTGCCTGCGAGCAAGCTCCGTATCAGGGCTCTGGTGTCCAGTCTGCATCAGCTCAACCCCTTGTACTGGATACAGAGAGTTCTGATGAAGGGACTAGGACACGCGAAAGAAGGGGAACAGGGGAGTCACAGAAAGAGGGTCTGGTCCAAGCACTGCCCTCTCCCATTTTAGCCTTTAACAGTATCCAAATCCCACGCACAGCCCCTGCACCTAGTAACTTTGCACACAGTTGCTGTTTCTACGGGGCAATGCCAATCTGGACAGTTACTACAGGTCAATGCTAACTTTGGACACTACACATTCAAAGACATACCCAGGTTGGGTGCACGCTCCGGCCATGTGGTACCAAATAGCCAGCTAGAGGGCTCTGGGGGTCCCTGGAGGCTGCAGGTGGCCAGTGGCCAGCCTCCTGGGAGCCACCACCTGGGTTCCAAACCCCCTGCCCAGCCCTGCTCCTACCCTGCTACTGTTATTGTAGATTATGAAATGCTCTCCCTATCCTGCATTCTTCTCCGAGGCAAGAATTTTAATGTATTTGTCTTTGTCATCAGGGGACCTGGGCTCTGAGACCGCCCTGCCTCTGCCTGAGGAGGGAGCGCCCCAAATCCAGTCCCTGCTGCCTCCAGACCCCAGCCTCTCTCCATTACCACTCCTCCCCCATGCCCTAGCCCTGCTCCCCGCCTCCCCCTCCTAAGACACAGTCTCTCTGTGGGGTGGATAAAAATGATGTTATTGAAACAACAGAATTGGGAGCAGTGGCAGGGAGCAGGGATCAGCTCAGGAAACTGGGGCGTTTGCCAAGAAGCCTTCTCCCCCGCAGGCGGCCTTTCTGCCCCCACCCCCCACCTTTCCTGCAAACATACACAGCTGGCCCCACCCCTCCTGCAGCACTCACTCTGGCCAGATCTTGCAGAATCTTTTGCCATCTCTGGACTCCCCAAGCCCTTGTCCCTCCCCCATGCAGTCCCATTCCAGAATCAGTTGGCCCAGTAGTGTCTGCAGAGCATTGCAGGGTTGGGGGGTGGTGGGGAGGTGGGCTGGAATCTGTGACAAGCAGGACTCCTGGAGTCCCAATTCCTAGGGCTTCTGCCCCAGGAGCACCCTTCTGCTCACTCTCCTTTGCCCTCTCCGCATCCTCATCAAGAGGCTGGCTGACATCTGGGCAGAGCCAGAGGATGACTTCTGTTGTTTTGCCCCCAAACCTCCAAAAAGATGAATTCACATGTTCCTGAGCCTTCAACCCACCACTATCACCTTAGAAGACTTACAAAGGAGCAGGGGGCTGGAGGGGGTGGCAGGAGGTAACAGACCGTGGTGCACAAAGATAGATCAAGATATGTGACGTACTTGCCCCCTCACACACACCAATGACTGGGCACAGGCCTCCAGATAACCCCACAGAAACCACAGGACATCCTCCCTCCTCCAGATAGTGCTGTGATTTTTTACCCACAGGTGTGGATGGACACACAGATGGGCTGGCTCAGGCTGAAACACATCACACACACACACACACACACACACACACACACACACACCACCTCTGCAGAGATATGCATGCAGAAGAACGTTCACAAGAGACTGGAGTGGGAAGACAGCAGCCCGGAAACGGGTGGCCTGAATGGGGAGGTGACAGTCTGACCCCCCTCCCTATCCTCTGGGCCCTGCCCATCCCACCTTCCTTCATCGCTCTCCCTTAAACCCTGGGAACCCGTTCATACTATGTCTAGGCCCTGTGCAAAAGGGAGACAAGAAAGGAGAGACTTAAGGTTAAGGAGGAAGGAGGGGCAGAGTGGGGGCAGTGGAGTTGGGGGGGAGAGGCAGCTAGAAATAGATAACATCAGAATCGCTGCGGGCGAAAGCAAAGCCCTCTGTTTCTGGTGGATTCTCTCTCACTGTCTTTCTGTGCCTTTTTACATCTCTCCCATGTCCATAATTCGGTCTCTATTTGTGTCTGTCTCTAAATCACTTTCTCTGTTTGTCGTTTCTCAGAATGGCTAAAGCTGCAGGAGCCCAGGAATTTGGGCCTGTGACCCTTCCCCTCCCAAGAACCTCCCTCTTTCCCTCCCTACTTCGCTCCTTCTGTCCCCAGAACTCCTATCTGTCCTTCCCTCTCTCTGTCCCCAGGAACTCCTATTCCTTCAGGGAGGTGACATGCCTTGAGAACTCCTAAGAGCCCTTGGTTTCTGGGTCCCTGGAGAACAGAGAAAGGAAAGGCCAACCCCTTAGAGAGATGGAGAAAGATAGAAAAAGAAAAGACAGCGCGGAGAGAGGCTCATTTTCCTCTTCCTTCTGCACCGCAGACAGCTCTACTCCCACACTCGCAGCCCACCTGAAGCCAGGAAAGTGTGCTTTTCTAGAGCAAGGTCATGGCTTTAGTCAAGGCAGGGATAAGAGAATCCCCTATACCAGGCCCCAACTTCCCGCAGAGCCCACCTGCCTCCCATCTTCTACCTCTTTCAAGCCTGTCCATGCCCCCACCAGTCCAGGGAGAAAGAACTCAGAGGAAGTTTGAAAGGGGGTAGGGGAGCACAGGCTAAGGAGGGAGGGGCTGCTGCTCGCCCACCACAACTGGGCTGGGGGAAAGCCAGGGAACATTTGTTTCCACTTAGCCCCATGGGCCCATGTGGGAGTGGTTGGCCCCAGGAGCCTCTCCAGCCATCCTGGCCCAGGCTGGCTCCTGTAGTATTGACGTGCGGTGGGCAAAGGGTACTGGCCTGGCCTCAAGTGTTCTAGGGAAGAACCTCTGCCCTCCTCTCCTCCATTCTGCTCCTGGGACACCACCTGTCCCTGCTGCTTCAGCTCTCACTTCTTCGGGAAGCAGGGCTCCTAAATCCAGGTCTCCGCAGCCAGCCTGCCTTTTGATGTCTTGTCTGCTGTCTCTCTCCCTGGGCAGCAGTCAGCAAATTTGTAATTGGACAGTGATGTGCCAGGCTCCCAGCTGGGTAGCGGGGGGAAAAATGGTGAGCAAAAGTGGACATAACTCCTACCCGCATGGAGCTGACAGTCTTTAATCACATCATCTCTCAAGCAAAAGGAAAGCCAACAACTTTGACCGTGCTGGGGAAAAGAAGGGAGGGGCCTGTAAGAGGCTGCGGGGTGAGGATTGACCAGGTCACGCGGGTGGGGATGGCTTCTCTAAGGAGGGAACACTCTAGCTGAGATGTAAAATAAATAAGTTGGGGTTAACTGGGAGACAAAGGGAGGGAAGAGCATTTCAGCGAGAAGGAGCAGCATTTCCAAAAGAACTGCAGGGAGGAGGAGGCGGGTGCGATGGAGAGTGGAGGGGAGTGATGGAGGGAGAGTAAGGGGGGTGGGCAAAAAGAGGTTGGAATGAGAGTGAACAGCAGAGCCTGTTGGCAGATCAGGCTACAGGGATTTGGGGAAAATCAGACCAAGAAAGGCCTTACAGGAATGGAAGAGAATTTTCTTATTTTAAAAGCAATGGAAACATTACAGGACAAATTCATTGCAAGAGGGAAGGTAAAAGAGAGGGAGGAGGATTTCTAGATTAAAGAAGACCTAACAGATAGATAACTTTTTTAAAAAGCAGGCAAAGCTGAACTATAGTATTTAGGGGATGTATGTTGGAGTGATCAAAAAAAAAAAAAAGATAGCATAAGTCAGGAGAGTTGGCCTGGAGGTGGGGGCAGGAGGCAGTTCTATTTTGAGAGACACATGGAGAGGGATGGCTATCAAGGTTTTCTCTTTTCATGGCAGTTTGTTTCAAGGGTCCTCAATTGTACATTTGTTTTATGCTTTTTTTCTGTATTTATTATTTCAACAATATGGATTAAAAAAAAAAAAAGCAATGGGAAGCCAATGTAGAGATTTCACTAAGGTAGTTGGCAACATGGTCAGTTTTATACTTTGAAAAGATGGCTCTGGCCACAGTGTGAAGAGGGGATTGAAGGGGAGCCATGCAAAAGGGCAGTTAGGAGGCTCTGTAGCGGTCCAAGTGAAAAACGGTATGGCTTTGACCTAGATGAATGGCAGAGGAGTATGGGAAGAGCAGACAGTTCCAACCTGTGTCAAGGAAGTCCGGTCCAGTGGATTTGGGGATGGGTTGGGAAAGGGGATGAGGAAGGGGGAGGTGTGGAGGATGCCTCAGAGAGTTTTAACCTGATTAACTATATGGATGCTGGTGTTGGTTGTCCCCGCCGCAAGGAACACCGGAAGAGGACCAGCATTAGGCAAGGTTGGGTGGGGGAGTCTGGGACTTGAGTTAAAGATGCTTCCGAAACAGTCAAGAGGAACTGTCAAGTTGGCAGTTGGATAAATGGGTCTGGAGCTCAGAGGGAGGCCTGGGCTGAGTCATCTCAGTATAGGGTGTAATTAACCTGAGATGGCCCAGGGGAGAGTACAGGCTGAGCAGAGCCTCGCTGAGGTGCAGTCTAATGGCTGGATGAAGGGAAGAGGCTGCAAAGGAGACAGAGGAGGGGCTTCACAGAAGCCAGGGAAAGAGAGGGCTTCAGGAAGAGGAAAGTAGGCAACCCTACCAGCCACTACTAAGAGGTCAGACAGACGAAGACAATGCGTCTGTAGAACACAGAAGGAAAACCACTGAATTAACTAAACCTCAGGATAATTGTGCCAAAGTAGAGACATGATCCTACCATTTTCTTGCTGTAAAACTTCCATAGGCACACCGATGCTTGCAAAACAAAGTTTATACTTCTCCACTTGGCATCATGGTTCCATCACAGTGTGTCTTTTGCTTGTTTTCCCAGTCTCAACTTCCATTTTGTCTCCAGGAAGGATCCAGGCTCATAGCGGCTCTTGTTCAGACCCCAAACCCTGGTCTCCACTCCCCTCCATGCTCTGTTCACACTCCAACTCCCCAGCCAGCCGAGCCTAATCCCCACTCTCAGCAAGACCTCAGCGCTGTAGCTGGAGGCAACCTCTCGAATTTCCAGTAACTCATAGCACTTTGAACCTGTTTTGTAGAAAATGCAGCATTTTCACTCCACTTGCTTATGAATGAGTGTTTTGGAGGGCATGAACTATGTCTGGCCTCTTGAGTGAACACTTCATCGACTTAGGTTCAGTTGAACTTGGTTAGAGTGAAAGATTCACCACAGGGCAGGGTAGGGAAATGAAGACTCCGCATCCCCCAAACCAGGTCTTCTGAACTCAGGTGGGAAACTGGGGCTACAGGGAAGCCCATTGGATTTCTTGATATCCCGTCTCCTGATGCACGCACACACCCCCCACCACTAAATCCACAGTGCCTTCTGAGGGCGCCTAAGTACAGGGTCACAGCGCCATCTCCTGGCACCTCCTGGGATATCATACCTCAAGAGAAACTTTCTGAAAGTCTGTTTCCCAGAGAAATGCAAAATTTAGAGGCCGGGCGCGGTGGCTCACACCTGTAATCCCAGCACTTTGGGAGGCCAAGGTGGGTGGATAATCTGAGGCCAGAAGTTCGAGACCAGACTGGCCAGCATGGCGAAACTCCGTCTGTACTAAAAATGCAAAAATTAGCCAGGTGTGGTGGCACATCCCCTGTAGTCTCAGCTCTCAGCTACTCAGGAGGCTGAGGCACAAGAATCGCTTGAACCCAGGAGGTGGAGATCGCACCACTGCCTTCCAGTGTGAGTGACAGAGCAAGACCTTGTCTCAAAATAAATGAATAAAATAAAAAATAAAACAAAAACTAGACTCAGGAAGAACATCAACTTGTTAAACTAAAAACCTTTTAGAAGGTGTAAAACTCTAAACTGACAGAGGTGTGGAAAAATGCACATGAAGCTGTAAATTTGACCATCTTTCTGGAGAGAAATGCCAACAAAACTGATGGACTGCTTTGCAGGATCTCACTTCTGGATGGATACCAGGAAGTTATTCAAGAGAAAAAAATAACCTACTCCATACATGAAACCACAATTATAAATATATTTTCTATATTAAAGAAGAACTAGAGGCTGAGGTGGGCAGATCACCTGAGGTCAGGAGTTCGAGACCAGCTTGGCCAACATGTCGAAACCCCGTCTCTACAAAAAAATTAGCCAGGCATGGTGGTGCATGCCTGTAGTGCCAGCTACTTGGGAGACTGGGCCAAGAGAATGGCTTGAACCCAGGAGGCAGAGGCTGCAGCAAGCCAAGATCGTACCACTGCACTCCAGCCTTGGCAACAGAGCGAGATTCTGTCTCAAAAATAAAAGCTACAAATGAAAAATAAAGAAGAGCTAGAAGGTTGGATACGGTGGCTCATGCCTGTGATCCCAGCACTTTGGGAGGCTGAGGTGGGTGGATCATTTGAGGTCAGGATTTTGAGACCAGCCTGGCCAACATGGTGACCTCTCTCTACTAAAAAATATAAAAATTCGGCCAGGCACAGTGGCTCATGCCTGTAATCCCAGCACTTTGGGAGGCCAAGGTGGGCGGATCACGAGGTCAATAGATCGAGACCATCCTGGCCAATAGGGTAAAAATACAAAAATTAGCTGGGCCTGGTAGCACACTCTTGTAGTCCCAGCTACTCAGGAGGCTGAGGTAGGAGAATCGCTTGAACCCAGGAGGCGGAGGTTGTAGTGAGCCAAGATTGTGCCACTGCACTGCAGACCAGGTGACAGAGTGAGACTCCACCTCAAAAAAAAAAAAAACAAAAACAAAACAAAAACACCTGAGTGTGGTGGCACGCACCCGTAATCCCAGCTACTCAGGAGGTTGAGGCAGAAGAATCGCTTGAGCCTGGGAGGCAGAGGTTGCAGTGAGCTGGGATCATGCCACTGCACTCCAGCCTGGGCAACAGAGCGAGACTCCGTTTCAAATAAATAAATAAATAAATAAATAAGTGCTACAAGTAGATGTAATGCCTACTTGGCAGTAAGGTATGGCTAAACCAAATTTGTTTATTTTTTTTTTTTACCAAGTTCCCAGAGCTAAAAAATTATATATATATATGTTTTTTTTTTTTGTTTTTTGTTTTTTGTTTTTTTTTTTTTTTGAGGCGGAGTCTCGCTCTGCCGCCCAGGCGGGAGTGCAGTGGCCGGATCTCAGCTCACTGCAAGCTCCGCCTCCCGAGGAGCTGGGACCACAGGCGCCGCCACCACGCCCGGCTAATTTTTTTGTATTTTTAGTAGAGACGGGGTTTCACCGTGTTAGCCAGGATGGTCTCGATCTCCTGACCTCGTGATCCGCCCGTCTCGGCCTCCCAAAGTGCTGGGATTACAGGCTTGAGCCATCGCGCCTGGCCATATATATATATGTTATATATATATATGATATATATATGATATATATATATATCATATATATATATATGACTTGACCACACAATAAAATATTGTGCAGGCATCAAAATGACAAATATATTCATTTTACTGAAACAAGGAACAGTCTTTATAAAATAATGCCAAGTGACAAAAAGAGCACCCAAAATGTCAATTTCACAACAAAGACTATGAAGTAGACATCATGTACAACAATGAGGATCAGGAGAGAATTTTAAACCTCCTAAATAGTTGACATTATTAAATGGTAAAGAAGAACTTTTGAGTTTTTTATTTGGTTAATGCTTGGTTTCTAGTTAGAAACAGCAGTTATTCTGTGAAAACAAAGTAAATAAGAGGGAAACTGATTAAGAAAATATCCAAAGCTCATGGGGCTGGGGACAGTCTCTTGGGGACAGTCAGGGTCAGAGGCCTTCCCCTTTTGTCACCCAGGTTGGAGTGCAATGGTGTGATCTCAGCTCACTGCAACATCCACCTCCCGGGATTCACGCGATTATCTCGCCTCAGCCTGCCGAGTAGCTGGGATTACAGACGTGCACCACCACACCCGGCTACTTTTGTATTTTTAGTACAGATGGGGTTTCACCATGTTGGCCAGGCTGGTCTCGAACTCCTGACCTCAGGCGATCCACCTGCCTCGGCCTCTCAAAGTGCTAGGATTGCAGGCATGAGCCACTACGCTCAGCCCTTCCCCAAGGTATTTCTCCAAAGCACCTCTACCTCCTAGCACAAGGCCTGGTCCATATGTGCTTCATAAATGTCTATAGAGCCATTAAATGGAAGTGATGCAGTGCCTGAAATACCTACCATCTTCTTAATCACCATTCTTCTCTCAAAAGCCCTTCTGCAATTGCCTCTCAGCCTGTGTAGTTATTTGCCCTGGTTCTATGCTGGCCAGATCATGGAGGGGGGCTGTCACTGAATCCCACAGACTGATCCTCCTAGCTACCTACTGGCAATGCCTCCACCAAAAGTGAATCTAGGGCTGGCCAGAAGGTAGGTCCCAATGAGCAAAATCACTCTCACATTTTGGATTCATAACCAGAACTGTTGAATCAAAACTGGTTGCATGCCTCTTATGTCCTGGCATGTAAAAGGGGTAGATCAGGCTGGACACGGTGGGTCACGTCTGTAACCCCAGTACTTTGGGAGGCCGAGGAGGGCAGATAACCTGAGGTCAGGAGTTCAAGACCAGACTAGACAACATTGCAATATCCCATCTCTACTAAAAATACAAAAATTAGCCGGGTGTTGGCCGGGCATAGTGGCTCACGCCTGTAATCCCAGCACTTTGGGAGGCCGAGGCAGGTGGATCACAAGGTCAGGAGATCGAGACCATCCTGGCCAACATGGTGAAACCCCATCTCTACTAAAAATACAAAAATTAGCTGGGTGTGGTGGCGCGAACTTGTAGTCCCAGCTACTTGGGAGGCTGAGGCAGGAGAATCACTTGAACCCGGGAAGTGGAGGTTGCAGTGAGCCAAGATCATGCCACTGCACTCCAGCCTGGCGACAGAGGAAGACTCTGTCTAAAAAGAAAGAAAGAAAAGAAAAGAAAGGAAAAGAAAAGAAAAGAAAAGAAAGGAAAAGAAAAGAAAAGAAATTAGCCAGGCGTGGTGGCAGAAGTCTGTAATCCTAGCTGCTTGGGAGGCTGAGGCAGGAGAATCGCTTGAACCTGGTAGGTGGAGGTTGCAGTGAACCAAGATTGCACCACTGCACTCCAGCCTAGGCGACAGAGATAGATTCTGTCTCAAAATAAATAAATAAATAAATAAATAAATAAATAAATAAAATAAAATTTAAAAATAAAAATAATAATAGGGTTAGATCACAGGCTGGGTTCTCCAAAAGTAGATGCTGAGATAGAGACTGGGGTGCAAGAGGTTTATTTGGAATTAACACCTGTTGGCAGAAAGGGGAGGAAGCAGGACTGGGCAGACAAACCTCCGCCCACTCAGGAGCCTTGAGCTCTGGAGGGAGTTTTGCCCTTTAGGGTGTCCCTTACTGGGTTGAAATGGCCAGGCCTTTGCACCTCACTTCACTCTGTCACCAGCTATGTGTGCAGCCCCTGCAGAGAAGGGGCTCTGCAGCTGAGGTCAGCCTTGAAAGGGCTGACAGCTGGAGACCATCTGTTGACCACACTCCTGCAGATGGTCAGCACATCCTTCCTTGCAGGGCAACCTGGGTGGTACTCTGTGTTTCCTCTGGGATGTTTGGCAGATGAGGAAACTGAGGCCAAGATCATTATCACTGAATGGTATTAGCATTCCAGCTTGTGCCTCTGCACGTAGCTCCCCCACTCCCACCTGGGCACGTCCTCCTTGCCTATCTCACAGTGGTCCAGCACAACCCCCGCCCCAACCCAAGCCCTAGACAGAGCCACCCCATCAAGAAGAGAATGTTACTAGATGGCCTGTAAGTGATCAGAGGGAGCCACAGGTACCTAGCCGGGGCAATGACATCAAAGGCAGGACCCTTTAATGCTCCTTCTTCTCCACTCCTCCTCCTACAACCCTCCACTCCCCACCCCACTATCTCCAGGACTTACGGCCCACACATTCCTGGAACCTCCTGTATATCCAGGTCTCACACTCTGCGCATGCCTCTATCACAGCATGGTCCACCCACTGTACTCATGAGTCTGCTTCCCACCATCTCCGTCTGCCCCACTACATAGTGAGTCCCCCCGATGGCACAGAATCTGCCATCATGATGTCTTTTTTTCTTTCTTCCTTTCTTTTTTTTTTTTTTTTTTTTTTTTTGAGACAGAGTCTCACTCTGTCACCCAGGCTGGAGTGTAGTGGCATGATCTTGGTTCACTGCAACCTCTGCCTCCCAGGTTCAAGCGATTCTCATGCCTCAGCCTCCCAAGTAGCTGGGATTACAGGTGCCCGCCACAATGCCCAGCTAATTTTTGTGTTTTTCCTAGAGACAGGGTTTCACCATGTTGACCAGGCTGGTCTTAAACTCCTGACCTCAGGTGATCCTCTCTCCTTGGCCTCCCAAAGTGTTTGGATTATAGGCGTGAGCCACTGCACCTGGCCCATGATTTCTTAACTACAGCTTTGCATCATCCTACTTTTAATTTTAGAAGGCAAGCAAGATCATATCAGTTGACTTTGGAAATAGAATGTGATCGAGTTCAGCTCAACCTCTTACGAACTATGGGGCCTTGGGCAAGTAAGTTACTAAGGCTTTCTGTGCCTCAATTTCCCACAAGGATAAGAATGCCTTCCCTGCAGAGCTGTAATGAGGATGTAACAGTGATGTGAAGACACCGAGCCACTGAGCAAGGCCATTACTGAAAAACCCAGGTTCTCCTTCATGAATCATGGTGGGTTTTTTGGGTTGGTGGATTTTTTTTTGTTTTGTTTTGTTTTGTCATTTTTTTTTGAGTCAGAGTCTCACTCTGTCACCCAGGCTGGAGTGTAGTGGTGTGATCTTGGCTCACTGCAACCTCTGCCTCCCGGGTTCAAGCAATTCTCCTGCCTCAGCCTCCTGAGTATCTGGAATTACAGACATGTGCCACCACATCTGGCTGAATTTTGTATTTTTGGTAAAGACGGGATTTCACCATGTTGGCCAGGCTGGTCTCGAGTGCCTGGCCTCAAGTGATGTGCCCACCTCCACCTCCCAAAGTGCTGGGATTACAGGCGTGAGTCACCACGCCCGGCCAGTAAATAATGGTTATTTTTTTAAGTGAAGAATTCAGGATGAGGATCAAGTCTTCTCAAGCTAGGTGAAGATAATGAACACTCAAAGGCAATTCTCAGGAAACCAGATGCACCTGTGCGTCATTACCCAGGGTAAGGATGACAAATTTACTTGGAATTTCAGGTTTAAAATGAGACCATTTAAAGAAAAACACTAAGGAAATCAAAGTCTGGTTGAGACAGTGGCTCCCACCTTTAATCCCAGCACTTTGGGAGGCTGAGGCAGGAAAATGGCTCAAGTCCAGGAGTTTGAGACCAACCTGGGAAACATAGCCAGACCCCATCTCTAAAAAAAATTTAAAAATTAGTCGGGGATAGTGGTGGTGCATGTTTGTGCTTCCAGCTACTTGGGAGGCTGAGGTGGGAGGATCGCTTGTGCCCAGACAGTCAAGGCTGCAATGAGCTATGATCAGACCACTGCACTACAGCCTGGATGACAGAGTGAAGCACTGTCTCAAAAAATAAAATAGGGCAGGCGCAGTGGCTCAGGCCTGTAATCCCAACATTTTGGGAGGCCAGGGCAGGTGGATCACCTGAGGTCAGGAGTTGGAGACCAACCTGATCAACATGGTGAAATCCTGTCTCTACTAAAAATGCAAAAATTAGCCAGCCGTGGTGGCACACGCCTGTAATCCCAGCTACTCAGGAGGCTGAGATAGGAGAACCGCCAGAACCCAGGAAGTGGAGGTTGCAGTGAGCCGAGATCACGCCGTTGCGCTTCAGCCTGGGCAACAAGAATGAAACTCTGTCTCGGGAAAAAAAAAAAAAAATAGCTGGATGTGGTGGTGGGCACTTGTAGTTCCAGCTACTCAGAAGGCTGAGATAAGAGAATCGCTTGAACCTGGGAGGCGGAGGTTGCAGGGAACAGAGACTGCGCCATTGCACTCCAGCCTGAGCGATAGAGTGGGACTCCGTCTCAAAAAATAAATAAATAAATAAATTAAATAAATAAAAAATAAAATAAAATAATTATAGTAATGCAGGTGGTACACAGATATGGTAAAAATACGTAAAAGTGCCTACGAATAATGGCATTTGGGGACGCGCAGCCTATGCCGAGGGCATTATTAAACCCATCCATGTGCAGAGGGGAGGAATGAAGCATCCCAGAGCGGGCAGCAGGGCCCACTGCTTCTGAGCACAGCAAAGGACGAGCTCAGTTGAGCACTTGCTTCTCCAGTCCAGGGGTTTCCGCCTGATTAGGTAGAAAGGCATACCGCCCCAGTGGATGACAACTCTGTGCCTTCTCCATTCCTTCCAACAATGGTGTGCTGGAAACAGTGCTGGATGAAGGGTCAGAAGGTCCAAATCCTGATCCTAGGAGATTATTTGAGTGGTTGTTGCTGTTGTTGTTGTTGTTGTTGTTTGAGACAGGGTCTTACCCTGTCGCTCAGGTTGGAGTACAGTGGTGCAATCCCGGCTGACTGCAACCTCCACCTCCTGGGCCCAAGTCATCCTCCCACCTCAGCCTTGCGAGTAGCTGGGGCTACAGGCGCGCTTATTTATTTATTTATTTATTTAAGAGATGGGATTTCGCTATGTTGCCCAGGCTGGTCACGAACTCCTGAGCTCGAGGGATCCGCCTAACTAGGCCTCCCAAAGTTCCGGGATTACAGGCGTGAGCCACTGCTCCCGGCCTGCTTTGATTTCTTGACCAAATCACTTCCCCACTTGCTGTCTCAATTTCCCCATATGGCAGTGAGGAGCATCTTTTAAGGATTGTCGTGAATCATCAAAGCCAGGAGAGGGCGCCAGAGCCTAAGGAGCAGATTTGAGTCACTCTTCAGACCTTCCAGCGGAGGGCGGAAAAGAGCTGCGATGAGACAGAAAAACTGAGCATCAGACTGAGATTCCCTAGGGCCTGACTGGAGGTAAAGCGCTGCTCAAAAGAGCTGGGCATGGGGAAGGGCAAGGAGCTGGGTCCCAGGCCTCATTTAGGGCAAAGCATTTTATCTCTCTGGGCTAGTAGCAATTAGAGCCCAAACCCTTGGTATTTAAAAAGTAACATTCCATTCCAGCACCGCCTTCCCTTGGAGACTCCAGGGTGCGGAGGAGGGGGCTTCTGGGAGTTAGGGGAGTTGGGGGAGAGCTTAAGATGAGACTTTACCTTTCACTCTCTTTCTGCTTACAAAAATGTTTTTAAATGTCTCTTGGGGAAAAGACGTCTGGCATCATGCAAAACTATCGAATTTTACAGAAGACCCAAATGCGTCATTTTTACTTCTAAGTTCAAAATGAATTTGCAATTTTACAATGTTTAAACAACACTGACAGGGCATATTGGTAATAGCAAAACAAACAATTTCTTTTTCAAAAAACTAAAGGCAACCTGAATGCCCATCAATAGATAAATAATTACACATATTATAGCAAATACTGAAAATTGGTACATATAATGACACGGTCAAGCCATACTGTTAATGAGGAAACACGAACAGCTCATCCAGGATAAATCCTATAAATGGGTGCTTTTCTGGAAGAAAATATGAGAAACTTACAGATTACCTTGAAACTCTGAGAAAGTGGAGATTTACTCTTCAATTTTACACTTCCCTACATTGATTTGGAATGTTCTAACAATGTACTGTTACTTTTGAAAGGTGGAAAAGAATGATCTGATGGAAAGATTGTGGACCACATTTTCCTTATGCTCAAAATTTTTTATTTTTTATTATTTTTTTTTTTTTGAGATGGAGTCTTGCTCTGTTGCCCAGGCTGGAGTACAGTGGCGCGATCTTGGCTCACTGCAAGTTCCGCCTCCTGGGTTCACGCCATTCTCCTGCCTCAGCCTACCGAGTAGCTGGGACTACAGGCGCCCGCCACCATGCTCGGCTAATTTTTTGTATTTTTAGTAGAGACGGGGTTTCACCATGTTAGCCAGGATGGTCTCCATCGCCTGACTTCGTGATCCACCTGCCTCGGCCTCCGAAAGTGCTGGGATTACAGGCGTGAGCCACCCCGCCCGGCCAAAAATTTTTTTAACAATAATATTTTATTGTTTTAAATGGGTAATAGATTATAAAGTTCAACAAAGCATGGCAATATAAGCAAACATAGACGGAGAAATCTTGCTCCCACCGTCACCCCCATCCACTCCACTCTTTCCAGCCCTCTCCCCCGCCACCTCCTGTTAGATCCTGTGGGTTAGCACTTTCATTGTTCACGTATCCTTTCAGCGTTTCTTTATGCAGAATTAAGCAAATACAAATGTCTTTTCTGGCTCCCCCCCAACTTTTTTGTTTGTTTGTTTTTGAGACAAGGTCTCCCTGTGTCACCTAGGCTGGAGTGCAGTGGCGTGATCTTGGCTCACTGCAATCTCCACCTCCCAGGCTCAAGCGATCCTCCCACCTCAGCTTCCTGAGTCGCTGGGACTACAGATGCGCACCACCATGCCTGGCTAATTTTTGTAATTTTAGTAGAGATGGGTTTTCGCCATAATGCCCAGGTTGGTCACGAACTCCTGAGCTCAAACAGTTCACCCACCTCAGCCTTCCAAGGCACTGAGATTACAGGCGTGAGCCACCGCGGCTGGCTCTTTTTTTTTTTTTTAACTTTTATGTTACGTCCACAGGTAAAGTGCAAGTTTGTTACATAGGTAAACTTGTATCATGGGGGTTTATTGTATAGATTATTTCATAACCCAGATACTAAGCCTAGTACCCATTAGTTATTTTTCCTGATCCTCTCCCTCCTCCTGCCCTCCACCCTCTGATAGGCCCCAGTGTATGTTCCCCTCTATGAGTCCATGTGTTCTCATCATTTATCTCCCACTTATAAGTAAGAACATGTGGTATTTGGTTTCCTGTTGCTGCATTAGTCTGCTAAAGATAATGGCCTCCAGCTCCATCCATGTTCCTGAAAAGGACATGATCTCATTCTTTTTTATGGCTGCATAGTATTCCATGGTGTATATGTCCCACATTTTCTTTATCCAGTCTATCACTGATGGGCATTTAGGTTGATTCTATGTCTTTGCTATTGTGAATAGTGCCTCAGTGAACATATGAGTGTGTGTCTTATATTCCTTTGGGTTTATAGCCAGTAACAGGATTGCTGGGTTGAATGATGGTTCTGTTTTTAGGTCTTTGAGGAATGGTCACACTGTTTTCCACAATGGTTGAACTAATTTACACACCCACCAGCAGTGTATAAGCATTCTGGCTGCCCTTTTTTCTTTTTTTCTTTTGAGACCGAGTCTAGCTCTGTTGCCCAGGCTGGAGTGCAGTGGCACAATCTCGGGTCACTGCAACCTTCACCTCCCAGGTTCATGCAATTCTCCTGCCTCAGCCTCCTGAGTAGCTGGGATTACAGACACACGCCACCATGCCCGGCTACTTTTTGTATTTTCAGTAGAGATGGGGTTTCACCATGTTGGTCAGGCTGATCTCAAACTCCTGACCTCGTGATCTGCCTGCCTCTGCTTCCCAAAGTGCTAGGATTACAGGTGTGAGCCACCGCGCCCAGCCACACCCACCCTTTCTTACACAAATGTAGCATACTCTGTTACTGCTCCGCACCTTACTTTTCCCACCTAACACTATGTCCTGGATATCTTTCTACCTTACTAAAGAAACATCTGTTTCCATCTCCCTCTTTTCTAATGTAATTATTTCATGCTATAAATTTCTCCCCTAGTAATGCTTTAGCCATGTCCCGCAGATTTTGGTATGTTGTGTTTTCATTTAATTCAGTTCAATGTAGTTTTTATTTCACTTGAGTCTTAACCCATGGATTATTTAGAAGCATGTTGTTTAGTTATCAAGTGTTTGGAGATTTTCTTGCTATCTTTTTGTTAGTGGTTCCTAGTTTGATTCCACTGCAGTCAGAGGATCTGCTTGTATGATTTCAATTATTTTAAATTTGTTGAGGTTTGTCTTATGCCCCGGATATGGTGTATCTGATAAATATTTTGTAGACATTTGAAAAGAATGTATGTTTGCTGTTGTTGGGTGCCATGTTCTGTTGGTGTTGATTAGCTCCAGTTGGTCGATGGTGCTAGAGTTTTTCTATATTGTTCTATTTCTCTCTATTTATTCTATCAACTGTTGATGAAGGGGTGTTGGAGTCTCCAGCTAGAATTGTGGATTTGTCTACTGCTCTTTCCAGTTTGATCAGTTTTTGCTTCACATGCTTTGCAGCTCTGCTGTTTTATGTACATACATTTAGAGTTGTTGTGTCTTCTTGATAGATTGAATTGCTATGTCTTCTTGGTAGATAAAAGATTGGACTTTTTATTAGTATGTAATATCCCTCTCTGTTCCTGGAATTTTTTTTCTCAAGTCTACTTTACATAACTTTTTTTTCTTTTTTTCAGATGCAGTTTAACTCTTGTTGCCCAGGCTGGAGTGCAATGGCGTGATCTCGGCTCACTGCAACCTCTGCCTCGCAGGTTCAAGTGATTCTCCTGCCTCAGCCTCCTGAGTAGCTGGGATTACAGGCACCTGCTACCAGGCCTAGTTAATTTTTTGTATTTTTAGTAGAGTTGGGGTTTCACTATGTTAGCCAGGCTAGTCTCAAACTCTTGACCTCAGGTGATCCACCCGCCTTGGCCTTCCAAAGGGCTGGGATTACAGGCGTGAGCCACGGCGCCTGGCCTTACTTTATATGATATTAATATAGCCACTCCTCCTTTCTTTTTCCCCCATAAACTCAACCAAGTGGTAGCTTCTTTCTTTTGATGAATGTGTTTGCAGGATATATTTTTTCCATTCGCTTACTTTCAATCTATCTATATTTTTATATTTAAAGTGAGTTTCTTGTTGACAATATAGAGTTGGTTATGTTTTTTATTCCACTCTACCAATCTCTTGTCTTTTAATTGATGCATTTAAACCATTTATGTCTAATGGCTTACCCGCCATTTTATTTTTTTGTTTTTTGTTTGTTTTCTCTGTTTTATCTTTCTGTTTTCTTTCCTTGTTGGTTACTGGTACATTTTTTTATGGTGAAAAGATAAGATATACATATATTTAGAATTAACCTGCTGGACTCAGTTTAGAAGATCCCAATTTTGTTGGCAACATCCAAAGCATCATAATCAGGAGACAGTCAAACATACGCCTTCTTCTCTCCAAATCAGGGTGGTGACCTTGGGCATATCAATGTCATGGAGCTTCTTCACAGCCTGTGTGATCTGGTGCTTGTTGGCTTTAACATCCACAATGAACACAGCATGTGGTTGTCTTAGATCTTCTTCATGGCAGACTCCGTGGTCGGCAGAAACTTGAGGATAGCATAGTGGTCAAGCTTGTTTCTCCTTGGGGCACTCTTCTGAGGATATTTGGGTTGCCTCCAGAGTCTCAGTGTCTTGGGCCGCCGGAAGGTGAGTGATGTGCAAATCTTCCTTTTGTGTGTGACTGTGGACACCTTTCAACACTGCCTTCTTGGCCTTCAAAGCCTTCTCTTTGGCTTTAGGAGAGGCAGGAGCTTTCTTCGTCACTTTTGGCACCATCTTGTGAAAAGGGGTTACTGGAACATTTATTTGGAAATCCATTTTGGTTTGTCTGTAGTGTTGTGGAGTATATCTCTTTATGCTTTTTTAGTAATTGCTTTAGGTATTACAGTATATAGACATAAATTATCACAGTCTACTGGTTCAGCATAGTACCACTACAAATGAAGTGTGGAAACCTTGTCTTCCTTTACATGTCTTTACCTTTCTGTTTAGGGAACTTCCTTTATCTGTTCTTTTAGGGGAGATCTACTGGTGACAAATTCTCTCAATTTTCCTTTGTCTGAAAATCTTGTTTTTTCATTCACTCCTGAAAAAAAAAATTTCACTGGATGTGGAATTCTGAGTTGACAGTACTTTTCTTTCTGCACTTAAAAAATGTTGTGTCGGGCCAGGTGCAGCGGCTCATGCCTATAATCCCGGCACTTTGGGAGGCTGAGGTGGGCAGATCACAAGGTCAGGAGTTCAAGACCAGCCTGGCCAACATGGTGAAACCCCATCTCTGCTAAAAAGTACAGGTGCCTGTAATCTCAGCTACTCAGGAGACTGAGGCACTTGAAACCAGAAGGTGGAGGTTGCAGTGAGCCCAGATTGCGCCATTGCACTCCAGCCTGGGCAACAAGAGCGAAACTCCATCTCAAAAAAAAAAATGCTATGCCACTTCCTTCTGGCTTTCATATCTAGGGAGAAATTTGCTGTCATTCGAACTGTTTTTCTCCTATAGGCAAGGTGTCCTTTCTGTCTTATTGTTTTCAAGATTTTTTTCTTAACAACAACAACAAAAAGACAAAAAGAAATCTTAAGGTAAGAGAAAGGTTTGAAAAAACAAGACTTTTTTCTTTGTCTTTAGATTCAGAAGTTTTACTATGATGTGTCTTGGCACAAGTTTCACTGGGTTTATTCTGTTTGGAGTTTTCTCTGTTTCTTGAATCTGTAGGTTTATGTCTTTTGCCAAAGTTGGGCAACTAAAGGGAGGACTGTAGTTGTAATTGTGTCTTCAGCATACATTTCATTCCTAGTGACCCATCCAGACACAACACTTTCCTCCTCCCATCTTAACTTTTTTTTTTTTTTTTTTTTTTTTTTGAGACAGATTCTCACTGTCACCTAGACTGGAGTGCAGTAGCATGATCTCGGCTCACTGCAACCTCCATCTCCTGGTTTCAAGTGATTCTCCTGCCTCAGCCTCCTGAGTTGCTGGGATTACAGGCATGCACTACCATGCCCAGCTAATTTTTTTGTATGTTTTTGAAGAGGCAGGATTTCACCACGTTGGCTAGGGTGGTCTTGAACCCTTGACCTCAAATGATCCTCCTGCCTCAGCCTCCCAAAGTGCTGAGATTACAGGCATGAGCCACCACGCCTGGCCTCATTATAACTTCTAATATTATAGACTAATTTTGTCTGGATTTGATGCAGTCAGACAGCATATGCTACTTTGTGTCTGGCATCTTTCATTGTATGATTCATTTGCATTATTGCATATACTTGTATGTAGTTCACTCATTCTCATGACTGCCTACTATTCTATGTGAGTTGATGAATACTGACATGTATTTGTCCATTCTACTACTGGGACATTTCAACTGTTTCCAGTTTGGGAATATGTTCTCTCTGAACCAGTCATGAATAGTGTCGCTCTAAACATTCTAGTATGTATCTTTTCATGCACAGATGAATGCATTTCTGTTGGATGCATATCCAGGAAGAGAATTCCTGGGTCACAGGGTAGGCATCTATTCAACTTTAGTAGATAACACCAGTTTTCCAAAGTGATTGTACCTATTTGTATGCTCACCAGCAGTGTAAAAGGGTTTCCATGTTCCACATCCCCTGTACCAGACTCTTTTCTTTTTTTTTTTTTTTTTTTTTTTTGAGACAGAGTCTTGCTCTGTCACCCAGGCTGGAGTGCAGTGGCGCCATCTCGGCTCACTGCAAGCTCCGCTTCCTGGGTTCATGCCATTCTCCTGCCTCAGCCTCCCCAGTAGCTGGGACTACAGGCGCCCACCACCACGTCCGGCTAATTTTTTTGTATTTTTAGTAGAGATGAGGTTTCACCATGTTAGCCAGGATGGTCTCGATCTCCTGACCTCGTGATCTGCCCATCTCGGCCTCCCAAAGTGCTGGGATTATAGGCGTGAGCCACCGCGCCCGGCCTACCAGACTCTTTTCATATTTGTTCTTTCTAATCCTTGAAAGAACTCTGTCGGGTAGACATTATTATTTGCATTTTAGGAATGTGGGAATCAAGGCTCAATGAATGTAGATGATTTGCTGAAAGTCACACACCTAGTGTGGCAATGTTTCTTGGCTGGGCAGAACAGGAGCTCTGTTGAAATCCTCCCTGATAGAATGAGGCAACACTCTTCTCAAAGAAAGGTTCTCTGAGGGCTCTAGGTAAAATAAGACTGCTGAAGACATATATCCACACTGGTTTGCAAGCTACCCAGAAGCTCTGTGGTAGAGAACTTGAGCTTGGCCTATTATCGGCATTTAAACATGTGCAGCTGGTGGAGTGGAAGTTCCCAAAGGTCAAACTGGGGTAAAGGAGGGAAGAAAGAGGGAGAAAGAGGAGAAGGAGGAGGAGGAGGAGGAGAAGAAGAAGTAGAAGAAGAAGTAGGAGGACGAGGACAGAAGAGGGAGGAGGGAAGAGGGAGAGGAGGAGGAGGAAAAGGAGGAGTGAGGAGACATAGGGGAGGATGGAGGATGGGCCCTTGAGGCAAAGTCACTGTGTGTGAAAGACATCTGGTAGAGAAGGCTTTACTGGGCAGCAGAGCTGGGATATTAGAGGCTGTAAATCCAGGTGGGAAGTGAGGCTGCACTTGACCATCACTGTAACCCAGTTCTCTCCCTCACACACACACCCTGGGACTCTGGGAAGGAGAGAACTGTGATATAAGGAAATGACAAGTATTACTAGGGACCAACAGGTTAGCTGTGGGAATGCTTTTTCAAGTAGCTGATCTAAAGAAGTGGATGGAAAGTTTCTGTTGGCGTAAAAGGGAGACAGAAGCCACAGAGGTCTGGATGATTAATATATTAAAAATAATAATAATAATATATATATATATAATATATAAAAACCGTTTCCTCTTCCTGGATAACACTAGGATTTTTAAATACTTTAACTCCATTTTCCCCCTCCCTAATTTATATATTATAGTTGGCAATATTTTACTTATTTAACCCCATAAGACATAATTTTTATTTCATACATAAATATATATATACACACAAAAATGTGTGTGTGTGTGTGTGTGTGTGTGTGTGTAGTTGCAGTTAGTATTCATTTGGATTTATCTACATTTTTACCAGTTTTCTTCTTCTTTAATTCTTCTTAGGTCTTGTGTTTTTTTTTTTGTTTGTTTGTTTTTTGTTTTTTTTTTTTGTTTTTTTTGAGACAGAGTTTCTCTCTTGTTGCCCAGGCTGGAGTACAATGGCACTATCTTGGCTCACCACAACCTCTGCCTCCCGGGTTCAAGCAATTCTCCTGCCTCAGCCTCCCGAGTAACTGGGATTACAGGCATGCACTACCACACCCGGCTAATTTTGTACTTTTAGTAGAGACAGGGTTTCTCCATGTTGGTCAGGCTGCTCTCGAACTCCTGACCTCAGGTGATCCACCCACCTTGGCCTCCCACAGTGCTGGGATTACAGGCGTGAGCCACTGCGCCCAGCCTAGGTCTTCTTAGGTCTTGCATCCAACATGTAAGATTATCACATTCTTCTTTCTGAATTTTTCTTCATTGAGGTGATAAACTTTGTTTTGATCATAAAACAAATTTTTTATCTCATTTGTAAATTTCCTCTTGGTATTAAAATTACAAATTGGTTGTTACTTTCAGCACACTGAAAATATTCTACCATTTTCTGGTTTCTATTTTCTATTGAGAAGTCTTCTATTAGACTGCCATTTCTTTGGAAGTAACCTGTCTTTTTTTCCAGCTGCTTTCAAATTTTTTTCTTTCTTTGGTTTGCATTTTTCACTGCCATGTTTCTAGGTATGGTTTCTTCTCATTTATCCCCCTACAGATTCATAGGCTTCTCAAAGATAGACATTGTTATTTTTCATCAGTTCCAGAAAACCTCATCTAAACTCTTCAAATAGTGCTCTGCCCCATCCTCTCTCTACTCTCCTCCTGGGATTCTATTTAAATATGTTTTAGACTTTCCTCCTCTGACCTCTATGTCTCTTCTCTTTCATTGTCTTTTATTTTTTTTAAACTCCCTGTATTACATTCCAGGTAAATTCTTCTAACCTAATGTTCAGTTTTCTTTTCAGCTGTGTCTAGTCTGTCATTAAATTCATCTACTAAGTTTTTGCCTTCATTTCTGTATTTTTCATTTCTAGAAGCTCTATTCACTTTTTTTCAAATCTGCCATGCTGCTTTTTATAGTTTTCTACTTGCTGCCTACTTTTTCAAATTTATCTTATTTATTAAAACATAGTAAACATATTGTTACATATAAAGTGTCTGATAATGCCAATTTCTGAGGTTTTCATGGGTCTTTCCTGCTAGCTGTCTTTCTGCTGGTTCTTGCTCATGGTTCCTAGTTTCCTTGTGTACCTAATTATCTTCAAGTACTCAGGTACTGTCAGGTACTGTTGGAATAATTTTTGACCTTGGAAAATGATAACTTTCTTCAGAGACCTTAGATCATTACTGGATTCTTAATCCAAGTTCAAGGTTTGATACTCTCTGGACATTCAGATGAGGAACACTTTGACTATAAATCCATGTAAGTTTGCTTCTGGATTACACTCACTCTGAGGGTGTGGTTTTTTGAGATCCCAGCTTTCTCTATATGGGGTCTCTTATACTCTCAACTTGTGTTGGTCCTGGGCCCTTATCACTCCACATGGTTCTCACTAGAACTAGCAGATACCCTTGAACAAAAACCACTTCTTTTCTTTTTTTTTTTTTTTTTTGAGACGGAGTCTCGCTCTGCCACCCAGGCTGGAGTGCAGTGGCCGGGTCTCAGCTCACTGCAAGCTCCGCCTCCCGGGTTTATGCCATTCTCCTGCCTCAGCCTCCCAAGTAGCTGGGACTATAGGCGCCTGCCACCACGCCCGGATAGTTTTTTGTATTTTAGAAGAGACGGGGTTTCACCGTGTTGGCCAGTATGGTCTCGATTTACTGACCTCGTGATCCGCCCGTCTCGGCCTCCCAAAGTGCTGGGATTACAGGCGTGAGCCACCGCGTCCCGCGCAACCACTTCTTTTCTCATGAGCTTCACTGTGTGCCCATTTTCCTTTCAGTTAGGCCTAGTAAGTCTTTGCTATCCTGTCTTTTCAGTGCTTTTAAGAAGATGCTCTTTATATTTTATCCAGCATTTTAAGCTATTTTTAGTGGAAGATAGTTTCTGAATAACCTAGCCTGCCAAAAACTCTCAAATATTATTTAAGCAAAGTGTATTATTCCCTTTCCTCCCAGAAGACCTCACTTTGCAAACTCAAAGCCAGAAGATACTCCTGTTTGCATTGTGTCATTTCTTCCCTGAGGCAATAAATTAAGACTCTCCAAGATTAAGTGAGAAAGGGTCTATCGGATAACAGAAAGTGCCCTCCCCGACACGGATACTATCATGAAAGATTTTCTACCACATACGTAAACTGCCTAACATGCTTTCCAGGACATCATCAGGGCTCAGTAAATAGTTTCTGTTGTCATTACTACTATTTCTATATCCAAACTCACCTTGTTTAGGAAGCCTTCCTTTAATAACCTTGTCCCATTCTAATCTCTTTCATTTACTCTGTTTTCTCCAAGTACTTTATTTATTTATTTATTTGTTTATTTAATTTTGAGACAGAGTCTCACTCTGTCACCCAGGCTGAAGTGCCATGGTGCCATCTTGGCTCCCTGCAGCCTCTACCTCCTGGGCTCAAGCAATTCTCCCACCTCAGCCTCCCAAGTAGCTGGGACTTATAGGCATGTGCCACCACGCCTGGCTAATTATGTTTATTTTTTGCAGAGACAATGTCTTACTATGTTGCCCAAGGTAGTCTTGACCTCCTGGGCTCAAGCTTTCCTCCTGCCTTGGCTTCCCAAAGTGCTGGGATTACAGGCATAAGCCACCACAGCCAGCCTCTCCAAGTATTTGTTTTACCCTCATTGATAGCTTATTGATTTACTCTAGTCGTTTTTTTTCAAATATGCACTATTTCTCAGGAAAAAGCAATGACAGAACATCCCCCAGAAGCCTTTGAGGGTGTCTGAGTCTTCTGTCTCTTTCTTTGTTTCTTTCTTTTATTTATTTATTTTTGAGATGGAGTTTCACTCTTGTTGCCCAGGCTAGAGTGCAGTGGCATGATCTTGGCTCACTGCAACCTCCGCCTCCCAGGTTCAAGTGATTCTCCCGCCTCAGCCTCCCGATAGCTGGGACTACAGGCATGCGTCATCATGCCCAGGTAATTTTTTGTATTTTTAATAGAGATGGAGTTTCACCATGTTGGCCAGACTGATTTCGAACTCCTGACCTCGGGTGATCTGCTTGCCTCAGCCTCCCAAAGTGCTGGGATTATAGGCATGAGCCGCTACATCCGGCCAAGTCTTTTGTTTCTTTGTTAACTCTGATATCAATTAGAATTCTTTCAGCTGCAAGTGACAAAAGACTCAATTCAAACTGCATTAAGCAAAAAAGCCATTCTATTGGTTCATGTAACTCAAAAACCAAGTGGTAGGTCTTCAGCTACAGTTTGTTCCGGGGATGCAATGAATGTTAGGAGAACCTGGTCTTTTTAGTTGTAGTGGCTATTTTGCCTTTTTTCATCTTCAGGCAGCTCCACTCTGCATGGTAGCATCCAGAATCTCCACACTTATATCCTCACAGTTCCAAAGGCAGTGGGAAAGAGTTTCTAACTCCAGCAAAAGTCCCAGGATTCACCCCATTGGACTAATTCTGTCAATGCCCACTTCACTGTAGCCAGAGGTATTTGGCATGCTAATTGGCTACATGTGAACCAGAGGAATACTTAATGGAAAGCACAATTGAGCCCTTCTGAAAATCATGTGCTGCAGGTGAATTGAGGGAATGTGGTTTCCTAAAGGAAAACATAGAAGTTTGCCAAAAGAGGGCTAAATGGATACTGGGTATGGAAAAGCAACAACTGTCCACTACAGTTCCCAATAGCTCACAGAAAAAGACTCAGTAATGTGGCCTGTGGTGCAGACTAAATTGCATTGACAAGGTGCTGGTTCTGTCCAGGCCCTTGAGACATTTGCACAGGTGCTGCTCCATCTAGCCACACACAAACAGGACAGAGCAGTTGTGTCCCATGATGGATATGAAGGCTGCTCTCTCAGCCTCCCAACTGCTCTGGCATAGGGGACCCTATTTGTGATTTATTCAGTAATGGGTCTCATCTAGGCTACTCTCTTGGCCTCCTGAAGCTGTTTTTCCTCCTTCTGATACAAAAATAACACTTAAACAGGATCCCCAACCCCATGTCCAAGACAAATCAGATCTCCAGAGATAGCAGCCAAATTCACCCTAGGGTCAGTGTGCAGGGTCCTTATTATATACCCAGTCTGCGAGTGAGCCAAGAAGTAGGGTTTCAAGAAATATGATGCCATGCCCAGAGGCTGAAATCAATCACCCAAGGAGTATTTATTACCCAACTGAAGCAAGTACCTTCTGCTGATTTGCCCTGCCAGAGGATGGGTGGGGGCAGGCTTGTGGTCAGAGCGGGGTGGGAGATCTGAGAGGCAAAGGGCAGGTGCAGGGTCAGGGGAAGGGCAGGGCAGAGCTCTTCTTGAAAACTGGGAAGTCACTATGCTTTTAGTGTTGAGCAGCACTGGTGTCTACCCCAAACTGGAGTCCTCCTCCACCGCAACCTTGACAATAGCAGGAGATGGCTACTGAAGGGTCAGAGCCCTCCGGTGCCTGCCTGCCTGCCTTCAAAGTCTCATAGTTGGAGGTCTAGAGGGAGCAGGTCTGTGTGTTCCATAAAGCTTAGTGGTTATAAATGTGATGCCTGAGTCTGCGTTTGATTCTTGGCTCCATCCCACTAGCTTTGAGATTTTGATCAAGTTACTTAATCTATTTATGCCTTGGTTTTGTCATCTGTAAAACTGTAATAGTAAAAGTATTTCCCTCATAGGGTTGCAAGGGATTACATGGGACACAGCATGTAATGTGTTTTGCACAGTGTGCAGTAGACACTAAGCACTGCATGGACATGCAGGGTCATTATCTACATATGTGATTCCTAATCCTACCTCAATCCTGCAACATAGATGTATTAGTTAGAGAGAGGCTTGGTTGCTATAACAAAGGTTCAATTTGTCAGCTGTTTAAACAAGACAGAAATTTATTTATCTCTAAAGTAACAATCCAGAGGTAGGCAGACCAGCACAGGGGTGGGGGATGTTCTATCATTTTCAAACTGCATTTTCCATCATTGGGTTCAGTTTGCTGCTCCGGCTCCCACCATCGTATTGTAATTCTAGTCAGTAGGAAAGGGTTCCCTTTCCTCCTAAGGGCACCTTTATATCATGTAATATATATGCATATAACATTGCTGCTCAAATCTCATTGGTCAGACTTAGTCACATGGCCATACTATCTGCAAAAGAAGCTGGGAAATATAATCTTGTATTCAGTTAAAATTGTGGTGATTTACTAATAGCAGAAGAAGGGGAGAAGAGATACTGCTCTGCTAGAGCTCACCCATCTGGCCATCCCACACAAAAAACACAGTTACTGCCCTTCAAAAGGAGGCAAGTCAGAGTTCCATCTGGGGATGGCACCCAGCTTAGAGTCCAGGGGTGGGCAGTTCCTTCTTCCACATAGATGGACACCCCATGGTCTGGTGACCTAAAAACTAACAGGCAGGTGATTTGCACCCCCTACTCCCCACAGACAACAGGGGAAGAAGAAGAGGGTAAGCTCAATGAAAACATCTACTCATGCTGGGCACACTGCTATGTGCCTGTAGTCCCAGCTACTGAGGTAGGAGGATCACTGAGCCCAGGAGTTTGAGACTAGCCTGGACAACATAGTGAGACACTGTCTCAAAAAAAAAAAAAAATCCACTTGCAACTGAAAGAATGGCAAACACCCAGCAGCTGCTGGATCTTAATTATCAAATCTGGTTGGGCAGGAATGGCGAAGCCCCTTCCTGGCAGTGGATTAAGTTCTTGGTCAGCACATTTGACCACTCCTGGTTCCGCTCTCTGGGAAGGTCTCCCCTCTCCACTCTCCTATGTAGTCTCTGGCTTTGCCTGCTGGGAAGCTGTTCCTTATCCAATACCCTCTGTCCTGCACTGGCAAACTTGTGCTTTTTGGAGTCCTTCCAGCCTTCACAGCCCTCTTCCTGCTGGTGCGGATTTGGAGGGCTGGGAATAAGGCAAGGGAAGTGGTGTCAAACCAGGCTTTGCTGATCAGGTTTATGGTTTCTTTGCCAATACAACACCCTCACAATCTTAGAAGCCTTCTGATTGGCTCCATGTTTGAGTAACCACAGCCAATGGCTTCAGGTAGACCTTATTTTTATGCTTGAATACTCTGGACTTGGTGTTCTTCCTACTCTCCTTTCTCTCAAACTGGTGGTGGCTATCTTGAGTCCATTTGAAAAAACATGCTTAGTGTGAAGGAAATTCTGTCACGCTGATCTCTGTCCACTGAGCCAGTTCCCACTGTCTGGTGAGCAGATGTCCTTGGGAAAGGCTGGGGACCACAGGAACAGCCCTGGCCAAGGCTGTCCTCCTGACTCCATTCTCCTTCACCCTCCCCCTTGGCAGAGTAGGAACATTGAGGGTTGATGGAAAACACATGTAATAAATTCAGCCAGAAATCCACCAGCCTGTTGTTGAGTGTCCACTCCAGGGCCAGGGCTGGGATGGAAGAGGCTGGAAGGAGGATAGAAAGGGAGGGGCAGAGAGAGGAAAGCCGGAGCAGCTGGGTCAGCATTCCCAATCCGGACATTGACTCAGGCTCCAGGAATGCCAAGGAAGGGGGTGGCAGCCGCCGGAGCCAGGCTGGGATCCTGTTGGCACCAGGGATGTAGGCACAGCACTCACAGAGGGATGGGGGCTGGGACACCTGCACACCCAGACATATCTCCCAACCACAGGTGGAAACAGGTGTCTCTTCCCCTGCGGGGAGCTCTGAGTGCTCCCCACGCCTTCGAGGTGATTCTCACAGCTCTTCACCTGCCTGAAACACCCACTCCACCTCCTCCACCTGAGAGAGGGACAGGCTCCAGGGACTCAAATCTGAACATCTGGACATGCATTGGCTACTCTCCTGGAACTACCCACAAACCCCTTGCCTCATCTCTAGACTCTGAGCTGGCTGCAACTTGCCCTTTCTAATTCCAGCACCACCCTCTACTGAAATTAGAACAAGGAAGACAGTTACACTGACCTGCCTCCATGTTCCCTGCTTTGGTGCCTGATAATGATGAGGGAGGCCCTTGGAATAGGGGCTCAGAACTCTGAGAGCCCAACTCTGCCCAGCGCCCATGCTCCCACATGCTCCAAGCCACCTTCCCCCGTACAGGGTTCCTCTAGCTTGTCCTCAATGACCCAGAAGGCAGCTGAGGACCAAGCACCCAGATTATCAGGTGCGCCCCTTCCTTCCCAGCAGCCCCCAGCCTTCGGAGCTGGAGCAGCTGAGCAAGTAGGGGCCCCTCCCTCTCGTTGCCTGACACCCAATCAGAGAGAAACTGATCCTGGCAGGGCAGGGTGCCCGGGGCCGGGCCCAGAATAGTGCGGCCCAGCCACAGTGTCGCGCACTTGCTCTCCGTTGGTCAGGGGCTGGCCACATGGAGCCAGAGCTGGAACACGCACTGCACAGGGTATGGGGGTCCCAGGGGAGCTGGAGCCGGCGCAGCTGAGGCCAGAAGACTGAGAGCACGTGCTGTGAATGTGTGTCTGTGCGTGTGTGTCTTTTGGTGTGTGTTTGGTCTGGATTTTCTCGTGAGTATGGGCATGTGCGTGTCTGGGCATATGTATTGTGAGTGTGTGTGGTTCTGTGTGCTTGGGAGCGTTTGGATGTGTGTCTTTCTGTGTGTGTTTGTGTATGGCCGTGTGACTGAGCATGTGTATTGGTGTGCATGGGTATGTGGGCGTGTGTGCAGGGAGAAGGCGTCTGGGAATATAAGGCACTTTCCCCACTCCTTCAGAAAGTCTTCTCCCCACAGACCCCTTCCTGGAGCAGCCTTGGGGGTTCTGAGCATCAAGGTAAGGAGACTGCCCCCTCCCTGGGGCCTAGCCTCTTCCCCCACTTCCTTGTCCCCACTTTTCTGGGGCCACATTCCCTCCCAGCCTGGCTTTTATCTTCCTCCTTTTGGTCCTCCTTCCTTATTCTTCTTCCTCCTTTCCCCAGGTGTGTTTCCCTCACCTCCTCCTTCCTCGTTTCAGAAGTGACTTTCCCACTTGCTGTGTGATTTGCGGCAAATTGCTTAACCTCTCTGAATTTCTGGTCCCCACTAGCAAAACGGGGATGATAATAATGACTGCCTTATAAGGCTGCTGTAAGTTTTAAATGAGAAATATGTTCAAAAAAAAGCCCATTGGAAGGTTGCAAATCCTAAAGATTATGAATAACATTTGAATTGATTTTTCTGTATTACTCCCTATTAATCAAACAGGCCCCATTCCCCTTCCAGAGATGAGCTTCCTAGAGCAAGAAGACAGCAGCTCATGGCCATCACCAGCTGTGACCAGCAGCTCAGAAAGAATCCGCAGGAAACGGAGGGCCAAGTCCTCGAGATGGACAAGGCAGGAGGCAGTGAAGGAAGGGGAGCCACCGGGTCAGGGGCAAGGTGAGGCCAAGGCCAGTTCTGGGGAGATGGGAGCCAGAGCAGTGGGAAGTCCCAGAAGAGCCTGGATCTGGGCTCTGCCTCGGCTCCTTCCATAAAACACAGAGTTGGACTCAACCCTCATCTTGTGGCCTCAGTCTCCCTACGTGGTAGAGAACAACTGCACTGCAGTGCCGGGGGCCAACATGGCCAACTCAGAAAGATGGGACAGAGCCACTATCTGGGGTGACTCTCAGGTCAGCCTCTCACCTGCAAAATAGGGCCACAGCATCCAGGCTTCCAAAGGCTGCTGTGAGATGAACGGCGACAGCAGATGAGAACGTGCTTTGGAAGATGGAGTTACTGTCCTCTTCCTCTCCTCCCCCAAACAGGTCCCTGGTCCAGGCCAGCTGCTGAGTCCACCGGGCTGGAGGCCACATTCCCTAAGGCCGCACCCTTGGCTCAAGCTGATCCTGCCAGAGTAGGCACTCCACCAACAGGGTGGGACTGCCTCCCCTCTGACTGTATAGCCTCAGCTACAGGCTCCAGCACAGATGAAGTGGAGCTGGCCACGGAGTTCCCAGCCACAGAGGCCTGGCAGTATGAGCTAGAAGGCCTGGTTGAAGAGAGGCCTGCCCCATGCCCGTCCCCACAAGCCCTGTTTCCCAAGCTGGGCTGGGATGACGAACTGCAGAAACCTGGCGCCCAGATCTACATGCGCTTCATGCAGGAGCACACCTGCTATGATGCCATGGCAACTAGCTCCAAGCTGGTCATCTTCGACACCACGCTGGAGGTGAGGCCATGGTTCTGCCCAACCTGCACTTGCTCTCCATCCACATGGTGCTGCAGCTACCACTCCCACCCTGCAGGATGCCCTGCCAAGCCAGGTGCCCCTGCAAGCCCCCTGAAAGGACTCCTTCTTAGCACTATGGAGGCCACTTCGGGGAGGGAGAGCTTCTACTCTCTGTGAGCACACGTAATTGTCATCGCAGCTCTGCCACTTAGTATCTGTAGGACTTTGAGTTACTTTACCTTTCTTGTCTCTAAAATGGGGATCAAAATGCCTGCTGCACCCTGCATAGTTCAGAGGATTCTTGGACTACCCAGTATAAAGCATGAGCAAAGTATGTGTAAGACATTGCAGAGGCCAGGCACAGTGGCTCACGTCTGTAATCCCATCAATTTGGGAGGTCAAGGTGGGCAAATCACAAGGTTAGGAGTTCGAGACCAGTCTGGCCAACATGGTGAAACCCCATCTCTACTAAAAAAAAAAAAATACAAAAAAATTAGCCGGGCGTGGTTGCAGGTGCCCATAATCCCAGCTACTCAGGAGGCTGAGGCAAGAGAATCGCTTGAACCTGGGAGGTGGAGGTTGCAAGTGAGCCGAGATTGTGCCACCACACTCCAGCCTGGGTGACAGTGAGAGACGCCATTTAAAAAAAAAAGACATTTCAGAGTCACTTAGAACAAAGAATAGGGGACTCTTGGCAACAGAAAAAATAGTGAGCTCTGGCACCTTCTCTTCCATTAGGCTAAGCTATAAACATCTATAATCTTATTCTTATCATTGTTGTGCCATGCAGCCTTTCCCAAAACATGGTGTATGTATTGTCCATAGCATATGTTTTGATTCTAGTGGTTCATGAACAAATATGCCTATTTCAGTAGCTTTGTGTTTGTTTTAGGGTGTGTTAAAAAATATAACCAGCATGTGCAGATAGTACTGTTTAGGACAAGGCACAAAATGAGTCAATAAAGTATTTATCTATAAAACAGTATGTTGATATGCAAATGTTATGGAAATAACTATGCCTCCGGTACTTAGGCTATCAAAAACTAGACTGTGTCTGTACACACATGCCCTCCAAATGGAAACATGAAGTTAGAATTTTTCACTCCCTGGTGTGCCAGGTGAGGGGCTCAGTGTCTCAGGCCACAGCCTTATCTATGTACCACATGTCTGCAGCAACGATCATGTCTAGCGTGTACTGTGACATGAGAAAGACAGGCCAGCTGGTGTAGAGGAGGGTCCAGGAGAAGGCCCCATGGAAGAACCCTGGGTGAGACAGGGAGGGGACAGCAGGCAGATGGGAGGTGCCCACCGAGGGGCAGAGAGGAGGGTGAGGGTCTCTCAGGACCCACCCTTGACTCTTCTCCCTGGCCCCTCAGATCAAGAAGGCCTTCTTTGCTCTGGTGGCCAACGGTGTGCGGGCAGCCCCTCTGTGGGACAGCAAGAAGCAGAGCTTTGTGGGTGAGGAGAGGCTGGGGAGGTGAAGGGAGATGGAGAAGGGGAGGTGGGGACCTCGTACGGTTGTTCTGGGACCAATCTCTGATATACCACAAGCTTGGCTTCAGGCCAAGCCCAGCCAGGGACCAGGGTGGGGGAAAGTCCATCCCGAGTCTGCGTGGCCAGCTGGGAGACCCTGGGGCTCAATTTCTCCATCTGTGGAGCCGCTGTGATCAGCTGACACCTTCCAGCTCTGCTACTGCATGGCCCCATGCCGTAGGTGCTAGGGAGCAAATGCGGGGAGGCAGGAGAGAAAGAGCCCCACTTCTCAGGCCTGTGGGGCTGTCCCACTGTCCTCTTCCCACAGTCCCCACTGTGTCTCAGTGCAAGGAAACTGGCAGGGTGGGGAGGGGATCTGATCCTCAACCTGCTTCCCACCCAAAGGCCCCGAGCTGACCTCCTCCCCGCCCCTCCCCTGCAGGGATGCTGACCATCACTGACTTCATCCTGGTGCTGCATCGCTACTACAGGTCCCCCCTGGTGAGGAGTGGGCTGGGAATCTTATAAGCACCCAGAGGGGTGGGTGCGGAGGGAAGTCCTCCTAGAGCCTGGTGCCCTAGAAGTCCATGTCTGTCTGACTTCTGGAGTCCTGTTGATATCTTTAGGTCCAGATCTATGAGATTGAACAACATAAGATTGAGACCTGGAGGGGTGAGTGGGTAGAGGAACCCGGAAAGGGGCTGTTGGTGAGGGTGAACCGGGGCCTAAGGTGGAGGATGGGCAGGGAGGATGTCCTGGAGCTAACAGGGGAGGGACAATAGGATCCCCGGGTGCCTGAAGGAAGGGAAGCTGCCTGGGACTGCAAGGCGAGGCAGGTGACCGACTCCCCTGGCCTGACTCTGGCTCTTTCTGCAGAGATCTACCTGCAAGGCTGCTTCAAGCCTCTGGTCTCCATCTCTCCTAATGACAGGTGGGTGTCCCCGCTCATTCATTTGCGCCTCCTCCCACAGTCCCCTTCCCCAGTCCCACTCAGCTCTGAACTCACCTCTTCATCCTAGGCGACACACGGACAAGGGAGCCTTGGTGCTCTGCCCTCCTTTTTAGGGGGCTGGGATGGAGGGTTTCTCTCCCCAGGCTGCCTCGAGGTTCACTGCTCCCATCTCCACAGCCTGTTTGAAGCTGTCTACACCCTCATCAAGAACCGGATCCATCGCCTGCCTGTTCTGGACCCGGTGTCAGGCAACGTACTCCACATCCTCACGCACAAACGCCTGCTCAAGTTCCTGCACATCTTTGTGAGCCTGGGCCCAGGTGGGAGGAAGGGGGAGACCTGGGCAGGTGATCAGAGGGCCTGAGGAGTCTTCAGCATAGGAATCGCGGGGAGGAGCTGGGAGCCCTCTTGAAGCTGCTGGATCCCTGATCTCCACCGGGTCCCCTTCCTAACCAGGGTTCCCTGCTGCCCCGGCCCTCCTTCCTCTACCGCACTATCCAAGATTTGGGCATCGGCACATTCCGAGACTTGGCTGTGGTGCTGGAGACAGCACCCATCCTGACTGCACTGGACATCTTTGTGGATCGGCGTGTGTCTGCACTGCCTGTGGTCAACGAATGTGGTACCCACCACAGGATGAGAGGCTTGGGCTGGGCTGGGGCCTGGGAGAACCTGGTGGGGGAGAATATAGGAAGGACAGGGGTTCCCATGCCATCCCTGTGGGGGGTATAGGATGGACTGCTGATTAGAAGTCTCCATCTGCTCTGAGACTTGGGCTCGTTGCTTAGCCTCTCTGTGCCTCAGTTTCCTCCTTTGTGAAATGGGATTCTTCACAACACTCATCTTTCTGACTTCACAGGAGGATTTAAAAGGTTATATGCACGAAAATGAGCATAGTGAGAGGAAGCAGCAGATTTTAGTTTTAGTTCATCTTAAAATGGAGCCAGGCACGTGGTGCACGGCTGTAATGCCAGCACTTTGAAAGAGGTCAGAACGAGAAGGTCGCTTGAGGCCAGAAGTTTGAGTTTACATACAGTGACACTTCAGGCTGGGCAACAGAGCAAGACCCTGTCTCTAAAATAATAATAACGAAATAATAAAATGTAAAAAGTAAAATGTGCCGTGGTTACCTCGGGCCCCTAGCCAGACCTCAGTTTCCTACACTGAAAAAGAGCTAGAGGAACAAGATTGTTTCTTTGGGTGAATGATGGCTGTGAAATCTTTCAAAGCTAAAATTACCATAGTTAAGATAGATATCAAGAAGTCTTTTCAATTTATTTTTGATTATAAAAAACTTCAAACGTACAAAAATGGTACAAAGAAATTGCATAATGAACCACCTATATCCATTGCCTAGATTAACTACTGTTACTGTATTGCCATAAACAGTTCATCTCTTCTCTGAAGTAATTCAAAGTAAAATACAGACATCATGTCATCTCACCCCTAAACATTTTAGTCTGCACCTCTTAAAACAAGTGTATTTTTGGCCAGGGGCGGTGGCTCACGCCTGTAATCCCAGCACTTTGGGAGGCCAAGGTGGGCGGATCACGAGGTCAAGAGATCAAGAGTATCCTGGCCAGTATGGTGAAACTCTGTCTCTACTAAAACTACAAAAAAAATTAGCTGGGCGTGGTGGCGCACACCTCTAGACCCAGCTACTTGTGAGGCTGAGGCAGGAGAATCGCTTGAACCTGGGAAGCAGAGGTTGCAGTGAGCCAAGATCACGCCACTGCACTCCAGCCTGTTGACAGAGTGAGACTCCAAAAAAAAAAAAAAAAGTGCATTTTATACCACCAAACAAAACCATGAATAATTCATATTATTGTCTGGTATCCAATCTTTACTCTCACTTCTCCATTTCCTCAAGAACTTTGGGCTTTTTTGTTGTTGTTTTGAGACAGAGTCTCGCTTTGTCACTCAGGCTGGAGTGCAGTGGCACCATCTCGGCTCACTGCAACCTCTGCCTCCCGGGATCAAGCGATTCTTGTGCCTCAGCCTCCTGAGTAGCTGCGATTACAGGCAACCCCCACCACGCCCAGCTAATTTTTTTGGGGGGGTGGGTATTTTTAGTAGAGATGAGGTTTCACCATATAGGCCAGGCCGGTCTCCAACTCCTGACCTCAAGTGATCCACCTGTCTTGGCCTCCCAAAGTGCTGGGATTACAGGCATGAGCCACTACGACTGGCCAAGAATTTTTTTTTTTTTTTTTTGAGGCAGAGTCTTGCTCTGTCACCTGGGCTAGAGTACAATGGTGCGATCTTGGCTCACTACATCTTCCACCTCCCGGATTCAAGCAATTCTCCTGCCTCAGCTTCCCAAATAGCTGGGTTTACAGGTGCATGCCACCACACCTGGCTAATTTTTTGTATCTTTAGTAGAGATGGGGTTTCACTATGTTGGCCAGGCTGGTCTTGAACTCCTGACCTTGTGATCCGCCCACCTCGGCCTCCCAAGGGAATGTATTTTTTATGGTTGATGTGTTCAAAACAGGACCCAACTGAAGTCCATGGTTTACATTCGTGTCTTTTGTTCCTTAAATCTCTTTAAATCTAGAAAAACCCCATTCCCCCTAAATTGTTATGACATGGGTGAGTTGAAAAGCCTGGGTCAGTTGTCCTATAGGATACCCCACATCCAGATTTGTCTGTTTGCTTTCTAGAGCTGGCCTTTACTTTGTTCTCTAGTCCTGTGTTTCCTGTAAACTGGAATTATATCTAAAGACTTGAAGAGATTTGGGCAATAAATTCCAGGCTAGACTATTTCGTAGGCGATGCCGTGTTACTCACACTCCATTTCCTCAGGATGTTCGATGTCAGGTTGTCTCACTCTGGGACACTAAGTTTGATCCTTGGGTTCTGATAGTGGCACCCTGATGCAAATAGCCCTAGGCCCTCTACACAGCACCCCGGTTCTGATCGGAGCCTCTTCCCTATCTTTCTCTCCCTGCCCCCACCCGCCACTCTCTGCAGGTCAGGTCGTGGGACTCTATTCCCGCTTTGATGTGATCGTAAGTATCCCTGGAAAGGCGGGATGCTGTAGGGAGACTAAGGGTGTGGGAATAGGGGGGGGCGTCTGTCAACCAGGGGAACCTTGACAAGTATGCAGGGGTTGACATCTGTGGGGTAGGAGCCCAGGCAAGGGGGTGACTAGGAGCCATGCTTCTCTCTCTGCCCCAGCACCTGGCTGCCCAGCAAACCTACAACCACCTGGACATGAGTGTGGGAGAAGCTCTGAGGCAGAGGACACTATGTCTGGAGGGAGTCCTTTCCTGCCAACCCCATGAGAGCTTGGGGGAAGTGATCGACAGGATTGCTCAGGAGCAGGTACCCTGTGCCCTCCATTCATGCCCGCAACACATATAGCCCAGTCCTTCTCATGCACGGCTCCAGCCATCCCTGAACATCGGGGCACCTGACCTATCCTTCCATTTCATGACCAACTCCTGGTGCCCACACTGGCCTGCACTTTGTCCTGCCCATGGGCCCCTTATGCCAGGGGTCACTGCCAGCTGATCGCCCAAGGCCGATCACAGCCATCCCTAACTGGCTCCTAGGAGACACTCTCTCCCCAGGTGATGGTGGGTTTTTTCTCCTGATTCTTGGCACCAACCTCAGTAGCTGCTGTAGCCCCATGGCTCTGCCCCCTCACTGAACACTGCAAACCCACAGGTACACCGGCTGGTGCTAGTGGACGAGACCCAGCATCTCTTGGGCGTGGTCTCCCTCTCCGACATCCTTCAGGCACTGGTGCTCAGCCCTGCTGGCATCGATGCCCTCGGGGCCTGAGAAGATCCGAGTCCTCAATCCCAATCCTCTTCCACACCTGGAAGACAATGAAGGGAGCCAGAGAACTCAGCCTTCATCTTCCCCCACCCCCATTTGCTGGTTCAGCTATGATTCAGGTAGGCTCTGCCCTGGGCCATGACACCAGCCTCTTAGTCTTCCTGATTTCCTGGATCTCAGATTGGGACACTCTGAGGATGGGAGTGGCCAAGCTCAAAGCTGAGCAGCCCTGTGAAAACTACAAGTGTAAGGACTTGCACGTCCCCACTTTGTCCCATTTTCAGCTGAGGTCATGGAGACTCTCCTAGGAGGGAGGGACAGAGCCCCGGCTAAAGGCTAAGACAGCGATGTGACTTCAGACACTCTGGGAAGATTTCCTTGTTCCCTCACAATTCAATTCCCACCTGCTAGAAATTCCATTAGAAGGAAGCAAGCTATATAAACCTTTGTTGGATGGAATTTCCATCCCCAGTAAGAACTAAAGCTTAAAGGAAGGAGCTTCTACCTATATGCTCATCTCAGGAAATGTGACATGATCTCAGACTCTTTCCTGGTCACATGTTTGCTAGGGGCTTGCAGAGGATGGGCACAGATTCCGTCTACTCGCCATGGCTGGCAAGAGCCCCCTGTTGGAAAGGCAGCTGCCCCTCCTATGTGGTCACCATCTTCCCTTTTCTTTTCCTCACAGGCTTCTTCAGCCCTCCCAGATTGCCCTTGCCCTGCCTGTGTTCCCAGAAGCCCTCGGACATGCCCAGTGCACCATGGGATGATGAAATTAAGGAGAACAGCTGAGTCAAGTCTGGAGGTCCCTGAACCAGAGGCACTAGGATTACCCCAGGGCCATCTGTGCTCCATGCCCACTCATCCCCTTGCCACCTAACTGGGTCAGACGGCCCCAGTGGGTTTAGTCAGGGCTTCTGGATTCCTCGATTTCTGGGCTACCTATGGCTCCAGCCTTCAGCTCCTGGGAGTCCCAGCTGTTGCTCCCAGCAGCGTCGCCACTGCCCTCCTACTCTCCAGGCTTTGTCATTTCAGGGCTGCTGAAATGCTGCTTTTCAGGGGCCACCATGGAGCAGCTGTTATTTATAGAACTGCCTGTTGGAGGTGGGGGTCCTCCCTCCATTCTTGTCCAGAAAACTCCTTAGCTCTTGCAGTGAGCAGTGTTCTGTGTCCCCAGAGATGGATGGCCTTGTATATGGACCCCTATGAATGAGCAATTGAAAAAAACACAACAAAAGGAACAATCCACGAACTTAGATTTTATAGGTTTCACTCAAAGTGCTGCAGTCTTTGACCTGAACTTGTGGCAAGAGCCTTGTGCTTTCTGAATTCAAAGACAAAAAGGAAATTTGACAAATATCGCAAGTGGCATTTCTTTTGCATGTAGTGCTATTTTACTGAAATTTCTTTCTTCTCTTTTCTTTACAAAATTGTAAAGAAAATATTAATTCATTGCTTATATAGTAGGTACAACTCAGCCTACAAACTCTAAACTGCAAGAAGCATAACTTTATTTTTCTAACACAGAATGTAATTTCTATTGGGAACCCTGTTTCACCAGGTTTTAGAAATTAATCTCAGTCAATTCAGAGTCTCCCCCTGACCTTTTCCTGGGGTTAAGCTCGGTGGGGTGGGAGGGTGGCTTTAAGTTATGTAAGACTCTGTTCCTCAGCCATCATCATCTGTCCATTTCAGTACCTGCTTGGACATCCCCGTCCCCATCTGGTCATCAGTTGGTCGTGCATGGTCTGCCAGGGGCTCCTTCACGTCCACAAAGCCTCTTTGGGGGCCTGTGGCTTGGAGCATGTGGAACATTCTAGCTCCTGTCCCTGCACACCCTCTGGCTTCAGGAAGCTCAGTAATTCTGTTCCAGGCCAACTGCTAAGACACAGAGCCCAGTCACCTGTTCCGCTCTGTGGCTTGCTGTTTTCCCAGGTTCTTCCCAGGAAGCATGTGGGTTCTTCTACCCAGTGCTTGCCTACCCTTATCACCTCCAAACCTATATGGTGTATTTGTCATGCTTTCCCCCTCTTTAGCCACAACCTCCTTCTCAGGGTCCTTTTCTCAAGGATTCCAGAAATGTCAACAGTCGCCTTGCTCCCCAAGCCCTGCCAACCTATGGAATCTTGACCGGTCGGGGAGAGAAGGGGCTTTTATTCTGTAACCCATCATATATTCTTCCAAACACACTGTAAGTGTCCCGAGTTCTTGCCATCCACCTTCAGAATCAAGCTTTTGAAATTCCGAAGCTAAGGCTCGCTTCTGCTATGTCACCTTCCCTGTGGCAACGGGTGGACTGTCCAGAGGAGGGGGAGGTTACTGTCCCTAAAACGTGACTCCTTCCCCTTACCTCACAGAGCGAGAAGGCAGAGGCTTTGTACTGAATTGGTTGGACCATAAATGAAGATGTTCTGTCACTATACATTTTGCCAAAACCTGAGCGTCAGTGCTGGCTCTGCTGTGGTCCCACCCGGGAAGGTCCAGGGTCTTGGGCTCAAGGGAGAGGATTGGAGTTCGGTCATGGTTGGGTATGGGCCCAGAGGATCTCTCCAGTGACCGTGCCCCTGGGGAGCCTGGGGCTCTGGGATCTTGTAACAGGTCGGTCCTTTGAGGCTGTGCCTCTGGGTGGCTCTGCTCTGTGCATGAGAAGGATCTTCAGCTGTGCTAGGACAAGCAACTGAGAAAGGCACTCTTTGCCCCTCCTGCTCCCCTTGCCATCATGGGAGCAGATCTCTCTACCTGTCTGGAGTCACCATCCTAAAGACCCGGCAGTTCTTCCCTTTCGGACCTTCTGTAAGGGCACATGCCACCCTCCCTGCCTCAGACCCCTCCTCTGGTCACAGTCCAGCCCTTGCAGCCATCATGGCTGCTAGAAAACAGTTACGGAGTTGCCACCGGGACTGCAGCTGCTTCTTCCACTCCAGCTCAGAATCAAAGAGGCGCCCTGTGTGCAGCCCGCCGTGCCGCCCACTCTGTTCCCGCATGTGAACTTGGGGCGGGGCTGGTTTTCCAGGCATTGCTGCCTCCGTGCCCCCAGCCCCTCCTCAGACCTCTGCGGGCCTCTCTGGGTTTCTGTAGCTTCCTTCGCTTTCCCATCTCTCTTCTCACAACCCCTTCAGTAGCTCTCTGCCCTGGATGTGCATCTGGATCAGCAAAGAAGCCTTACAAAATGCAGATTCCAGGGCTCCATTCCTAGGGGCACTAATTTCCTCATTTGAGGGCGGGAATTGAGCAACTGTATTTATTTTCTATAAACGCTAGAGACTTATGATTAATAGCACATGATGAACATGAAACTGGGCTGAGAAATGAGGATGCCCCATGCTCATAGCTAGTCAATCATTTGTCATATGATGGGGTCTAGCTATTTAATTATGCCTGTAGTCTCCAAGAAGCAATGACTAAGGGTAGTGGCGCAACATAGATGTATGACTCATTACCATTCTCACCATCCTTCTCCCAGACATCCTTAAATGCAGAAGTGTTCATTACAATATCCTGCATGTTCCTTTCATGACAATTGTCAAAGTTTTTGTTTGATATGCATATTAAAACTGGAGTCACAAATAATGACCTGGAAACAAACTCCTATTACCAAGCCAAAATGCACTAAGAGCTAAAACTTCCACAGAACCTGGGCTGTAGATAGCCAGGCAACACTAGGTACCCCATCTATTTTTGTTTACAAGAGTGCTGCGTTGGCCAGGCGCGGTGGCTCACGACTGTAATCCTGGCACTTTGGGAGGCCGAGGCAGGTGGATCACCTGAGGTCAGGAGATTAAGGCTTAGCCTGGCCAACATGGTGAAATCCCATCTCCACTAAAAACACAAAGAATTAGCCAGGCATTGTAGTGGGCGCCTACAACCCCAACTACTTGGGAGGCTGAGGCAGGCGCATCGCTTGAACCTGGGAGTTGGAGGTTGCAGTGAGCCAAAATTGCGCCATTGCACTCCAGCCTGGGCGATAAGAGTGAAACTCCATCTAAAAAAAAAAAAAGAAAAGAAAAGAGGGCCGCCTTGTTTAAGAAGACTAGTTGTTTTCTTAAAGTCTTACCTGAAAATATGGATCTGAATTTGGCCAACAATTTCAAATTAGCTGGGGTATGAGTAACACGATGTGTATGGTCTTTTCAGCCAAATGTCGATCTGCTGTGCAGAACCAACAATCCTTAATCTGCTGTTGTTCTTTCTCTATAGAGGCAGGTTGGGGTTGGCTCTCAGGGAGCCTCACTGTGACATCTCTTCATGGTGACACTTGGGGGCCCTGAGCTCCTGAGAGTCTCGGGGCCTGGAACTGTGCCCCATCACTGGCCACTGATGAATTCTGTGCCAACCCTCAAACCAGGGGTGATGTGTTTCTCCCTCCAGAGAAAAAACTGCTGGGAAAGGAACTGAGACTATGACCACATCCATCCTAGAGATACTACATATGTATCTGAATGAATCACTGTCAAAGAAAGTGATTTTTTCATTTATATTAAGTAAGTCTTGTCCAGGCATTGTGATGGAATATAAACAGAGGTCATTTCACGTACACTTGAAGTACACATGTACACATGAAATTTATGAGAGAATCTCATGTACACTTAGGGTTAGTGCATTTTTCTGTAGATATATTATAGGGCAATAAATATATTTTAAATATTAAAAAAACAAGTATAAAGATAAATTACTTTGGCCATATGCTATATTTTGTTTTTCTCTGTTTGGGGATGGGAGACTTTGATTCTATTCGTCCCAGTGCCATGTGGGCGGGCTTTCTAGTGGCAGCTCCAGTAGGCAAGGTTTCACATTTGTGTTCATAACTCTTCAGCTCTTACATCTTGTGTTCTGTCACTGATGACAAAAACTTTGTGGGGAGCCTCTGAAGCTGTGCCTACACACCTCATCAAAGGGTGAGGAGGCCAAAGGACTTCGTGACTTCGTCACAGCCCCACAAGGACTTCGTGACTTCGTCCATCGGCTTAGTTCCTTTCTCCTCTGCATTTCCAGTTTCCAATTTGAGGTTGGATTTTAGGCCCTGTAGATACATGACAGGGCAGTGCTGCCTCAGAATTTCCTGTGGTGCCTCTAGGACATTGGTGACCCCCAAGAATCTTCTGCAAGTATCGATTACATTGACATCTATTTTTACAATAATCTTATCAAACTGATCTTCACAGATTTCTTTCACTTGAGATATAATTAATATGCCATACAATTCACCCTTCCAAAATACACAATTCAAGCTAGGTGTGGTGACTCACACCGGCAATCCCAGCACTTTTGGAGGCCAAGGCGGGTGGATCACACTTGAGGTCAGGAGTTCGAGATCAGCGTGGCCGACATGGTGAAACCCTGTCTCTACTAAAATACCAAAATTATCCAGCAGTAGTGGCTTGTACCTGTAATCCCAGCTACTCGGGAGGCTGACATGGGAGACTTTACTTGAACCCGGGAGGTGGAGGTTGCAGTGAGCCGAGATTGCACCACTGCACTCTACCCTGGGCGACCCATTGAGACTCCGCCTCAAACAAACAAACAAACAAAAACCAAAATATACAATTCAGTGATATTTAGTATATTCAAAAAGTTAAAAAAGGTAAGCAAAGTTAGTGATGACCACTATCTAATTCCAAAACATCTTCATCACCCCCAAAACAAACCCATTAACAGTCACTCCCCATTCTCTCGTCCCTCCACCCTTGGCAACCAGTAATCTACTTGCTGTCTCTATAGATTTGCCTATTCTGGACATTTTGTATGCATGAAATCACACAATATGTGGCCTTTTTGTGAGCTTCTTTCCACCTGCATAAGGTTTTTAAGGTTCATCCATAGTGTAGCGTGAATCAGCACTTCATTCCTTTCTTATGGGTGAATAATATTTCATTGTGTGGCTATACAAGGTCTTCCTGGACTTCCACGTGAGATCAGTTCATTAACTGAGCTGCAAGACTGTGAACACTGACATCATCTTGCACAACTGCTACAAAACCCCAATCCAAGTCTCATCACAGACTTCCCCTCACCCAAGCACCACCCATGTTGTTTTGGCAGTTCGGCCCTGCTGGTTTGAAGGAGCAGCACACTAGGGAAGGCAGAATTCCACTCTGGTTGACTTTGTGACACAGATCCTGGCAGCCTTGAGGCCCAGTCCCAGCCTCTGCATTTGTAAGGAGCTCTCACAGGTGGATCACTACACAGGAGGGGTTGAGAGCCTATCTGTATAATCAGTAATTCCTCCCAATTCCCTCTAGGTTCTTCTTTTTTTTTTTTTCTTTATTTTCTTTTTGAGAGAAGTCTTGCTCTGTCACCCAGGTCGGAGTGCAGTTGCACAGTTTCGGCTCACTGCAACCTCTGCCTCCTGGGTTCAAGCTGTTCTCCTGCCTCAGCCTACCTAGTAGCCGAGATTACAAGGGCATGCCACCACACCCAGCTAATTTTTGTATTTTTTTTTTTTTTTTTTTTTTTTTTTTTTAGTAGATACAGGGTTTCACCATGTTGGCCAGGCTGGTCTTGAACTCCTGACCTCAAGTGGTCCACCCACCTTGGTCTCCCGAAGTGCTGGGATTACAAGCTGGGTTCCCCTTCTCAATCTAGAAAATTCTGTGTCCTCCTCTCCCCTTCCCTTCTCTTCCCTTCCCCCTATTCCGGTCTCTTTTTCAGGAAACATTTACTAAGCACCTCTTAGGTACTAGACACAGTTAGACACTGGGATCCAACATTAAAGAAGCCTGATTTGTGCCCTTCAGGCGATTCACAGTTGGGGAGACAGCTGGATCTCTAACAAAGTGAGCATGTTGACAGCTCAGCTCTGTAAGCAGGGGAGGGGAAGGCGGGACACAGGATTGCTCGGAGAGGTCAGGGAGGGCCCTGCAGAGGCAGTGCAGTGAGCTGAATCCTCAGGAAAAGCAAGCTCTCTGTGATGACATGACAGTTGGGGAAGAGGGTGTTCCAAGAGTGGGGACAGGAGATACAAAGTACTGAGGCTGGAAAGAGCATAATGTGCTCAGAGACATGCAAGGAATTCAGGCTCAGCTGTGAAAGGGTGACCGCGGTCAGGGTGCAGGGTGCCAGGGCACAGTGGGTCTTATGAACCACAGTAACAACTCTGAACTTGACCTGAGGGCTGAGGGCAGTTCTGAAGTATTTTAATCAGGGCAATGACGTAATTTTTTAAATGAGTTCAAACCCTATAATTCTCACAGGCCCAAGAAAGTGAACTTTAGGTTGGCACGGTGGCTCATGCCTGTAATCCCAGCACTTCGGGAGGCCAAGGCAGGCAGATCCCTTGAGCTCGGGAAGTTTGAGACCAGCCTGGTCAACATGGCAAAACCCATCTCTACAAAAAAAAAAAAAAAATTATATATATGTATCAGTCAGGCAAGGTGATGTGCGCCTGTAGTTCCAGCTACTCAGGAGGCTAAAGTAGGAGAATTGCTTGAGCCTGGGTTGAGGATGCAGTGAGCCAAGATGGTGCCACTGCACTCCGGTCTGGGTGACAGAATGAAACCCTGTCTCAAAAAATCAAATTAGTTTTTTAAAAAGAAAGTGAACTTCATTTTTTTTCTATGACTCCACCAAAATTTACTGCTGGGACTTTTTCAGGCTAGTGCTGTAATGCATTGGCTCTCAATGGCAACCCACTTTCCTTCGAGTGGGCTTCCTGTACTAAGGAGGCTGGAAAGTTAAAAGCTATAATCCCTAGGCCCCCTTGCAGCTAGTGCTCCAGGCAGGACTTAGGTTCCTCCTCTCAGCTGTATGTGAAAGATGTGGAAGGTGGAAGAGAGGTAGAGGCCCCTGCCCTTTCTGCTATCAGGAGCAGTCGCGAGGCATTCGTAAAGGTCCAAGTCCAGTTACTGCTGACTTCATGGGTATTGAGAGGCAGGATGGGGGTCATCCTGCGTGACCTGTTTTGTTTTGCCAGCACAGACCTACTTGAACTTAGTTGACATGGAGTAGCTCTAGAGCCAATAGTTGTAGCAATAGCTTCTAGACTCTCATCCTCCTGATTGTGGCCAACATGGTGCTCCCCAAGCTGCTCAGTGCCTGCTAGAGGTCAACTCTAGCCTGGTCTCGAGCACCTCCAATAATTTTTGTAGCACCCCATTGCCTATATCTCTGCTCTTTCTGTTCAAAGAGGGTGGTTTCTATTCTCTACAACTGCTATTGACTGACACAGTGCTCGGGAGTCACTGTAGTTCCTGCTTGGTGTGGCCTCAGCCAGTGCCATGTGAAACCAAGGCCTCTTTGTGAGGTCTGGGAAAGCAAAAGGTGTTCTCAGTTTCCAAGGACCAGGGTGGCTGTGCCTCTCACCATGACTCAGTGGAGGAGGAGAATTCCCTCAGATGCTGGGTAGTCAAAAAAAATGACAAAGGTCTCCGATAAGAAATAAAAGTCCCTTTATTTTATATTCTACCCAAGGACAGCAATGCGATACAGCGGTGGCCTTTTATCTGAGACGGAGTTGCTCAAAAATGACAGAAGTGGCAAAAGCTCAGGGTCTGTGGGAAATGCAGGGAGTTCCTCCCACCTCTCAAGTCTGGCAGCCTCCTTCTCTCCCTCCTCATCTGAGACATGCAGCAGCCAGGAACCACTATGCCAGGGCTGGAGCCTCTAGGACAAGCCCCAGCAAGGTGGGGACTTAGCTCAGCACTGTCTCTGCAGGAACTGCAGTCCCACTTTCTTATTGGGAACCAGGACAATGCGGGCCACACTCTTCAACTCGCCCGTCTCCGGGGCCAGGACCACCTTGTACTTCTGGATCAGCTGGGGGGCAAAGAGCACATGTGGTTGGGTGGACTGTGTGTTTGCCATCCACTCCCTGCTCTGCACACTCCTACCCTGTGCCTCCCTTCCTCTCCTCCCAGGACTCCTCTACCCCTCCCTGCCCACACACCCTTCTAGTCTCTCCCAGCTCACCCTTGCCAGGAGTAGCTGCATCTCCAGCTCTGCAATCCTGCGGCCCAGGCAGGCCCGGACCCCATAGCCAAAGGGCACAGAGCCAAATGGGTGCTGGATCCTGGGGGTAGCAGGCTGGCTGTTCCTCAGCCAGCGGTGGGGCTGGAAGCTCTCAGGTTCAGAGAAGGTGGTGGGGTCCCGGGACACCACGTAGTGGCAGAACACAAACTGGGTCTATGAAGGAAGATTGGGCAGCATGAATGCATCTCTTCGGGGGCATGGGGCACTCCTGGGCAATCAGGCTGTCTAGCCCCACTCACATTCTTGGGGAAGAGGAAACCATCAACTTCAATTTCCTTTTCTATGATCCGGGAATTTGTGGGGACCACAGGGTAGAGGCTGCAGGGAAAAGAATATCTAGGGTCTGCTCTGGATTCATGGGGGTAAAAAGTGCCCCACTCCTTCTCCCCTACCTCTCCCATCTCATCCTTGTCACTAGCCCCCGCCCACCTGTCTTCACTTCCGATTTCCTCCTCTGATTCCCTCCCCACACATAGATCCTGTGCCCCCCAGAACAGCATCCTGTCCTACCGCAGAGTCTCCTTAAGCACAGCTTTGAGCAGCGGCATGTGGGCAAAGTCCTTGTGCTGGGGCACCTGCCCGGCTGGCACCACACCCACCACTTCCTCGTGCAAGGCCTCCTGGATCTCAGGGTCCTTTGAGAGGTGGTACAGGGCCCATGTCAGCGTGTTGGATGTCTAGGAGATAGAGTGGGAGATGAGGTGAGGGCGATTTCTAGGAAAGAGACCAGTAATGGGAGGGTGTATGAGTGGGTGTGTGCAAAATATGGGAGAAATGAATTTGCCACAAGCCTAGCAGGAGAAAACATGAAGGTTCATGGCAGCCTCCATGCTAAACATGAATTCACAGTGGGATGAGGGCCAATGTGATGGAGAATCGCACCTTCACTGGAGGAGGGGATGGCAACACAGAGAAACCCAACAGGACAAAAGCACTGGAAATATGAACTATAAAGAAAGAAGGTACTGGCCGGACGTGGTGGTTTATGCCTGTAATCCCAGCCCTTTGAGAGGCCAAGGCGGGCAGATCACTTAAGGTCAGGAGTTTGAGACCAGCCTGACCAGGTGAAATCCTGTCTCTACTAAAATTAAAAAAAAAAAAAAAAAAAAAAAATGAACTGGGCATGATGGTGCATGCCTGTAATCCCAGCTACTTGGAGGCTGAGGCAGGAGAATTGCTTGAGCCCAGGAGGCAGAGGTTGCAGTCAGCTGAGATCAAGCCACTGCACTCAAGCCTGGGCAACAGAGTGAGACTCTGTCCCAAAAAAAAGAAAAAGAAAGTGTTTGTGAATGAGCTCTTCCAATTCTCCATTCAAATTGCAGCAAGACAGTTGGATAGATGTGAGATGAACTTCCCAGCTGTCAGAGTGAGGAGACTCCAGGAGGTGATGGAATCCATCTTAAAAAAGGACTATCCCCCGTCCACCCACCTCAGCTAAGCTGAACGAGCCCTCTGTTTTCCTTCTAGTGCTGTGTCCATGGTACAGAAAAAGAAGCAGGTCCTTGGAGGGATGAAGGTTGGGATCAGGTGAAGGATAATGGGGAAATGGTTTAGGATGGGAGCCAGGGGCCCCTGGTCTCATCCTCCCGCTTCACACACCGTGTCCACTCCAGCCATGAGCAGCTCAGGCAGGCTGCCCATGGCCTCCCGAGGACTGAGCTGTCCACTGGCCAGCAAGAAGTGCAGGTAGCCAGACACCTGGATACCATCTGGCCCCTCTGCCTGCAGTTGGGCCTCCATATCCTCGAGTTTCTCATCAATCAGCTTCTTCCCTGTGAGAGCAACAGAGAAGAGGAAAGGACAAAGCCAGAAGTCATGATCTCCAAGGACCAAGAGCCGCTCCAACAACTGGTAGCATGAGGGAAAAGGCTGGGAGGGGCCGCTGACGCACAGACCTGGAGTCACCCCCATCTCTCTTCCCTGGGCCCCATCTGGGAGTCCTCACCAAAGGAAAAGATGGCATTCCAACCATCCAGGTATCGCTTCCAGAAAGGCAGCACGGGGCGAGTCCACTTGGGGAGGAAGGTGGCGTAGAGTGAGTTCTGGAACATTAACCCGATGGATCTGACAAAGGTCACAGTATCCTCGGGGATGGATCGCTGCAGGCAGCCAATGCGTTTCTCGAACAGGATGTAGCAAATAGCTGAGTAGTGCACAGAGGCCGTCACAGGAGGCAGAACCAGGACATATGGAATCCAGCAGCCCTTGAGGAGTGGGAGCACAACCTCCCCTTGACCCATTCCCTTCCCCAGCGCCTCTCCCAGCAAGGGTACCTTCCAAGGCAAAGTAGTAGAAGAGTTGAGCCATGTCCGACACCTGGTTCCCCGAAGCACTCTCTGCCCGCAGCTGGTCCAGTCGAATCATAAAATCATCAATCACCTCGTTGAAAGCATCCGTATAGAGGGCTGCCTCCGCTGGCTTCAGCAACCGCTGGTTCAGAGCCTGGCGCAGCTGGTACCAGTGGTGTCCTTCCCTGCAGGGATGCAGAGGAACAGCACAAACATAAGCCTCTATAGGGGTTCAATTAAGGAAGATCTTCTCACCCTAAAGTCCACCCCCCGCCACCCAGAGTCAAAGGAAATCCCATACTCCTCGAATTTAGAATTATAGAATCACCAAAATCTCAAGTGACAGAATCTTAGAATCCCCAAACCAGAATCTCGCTACAGCAGAGTGGAGTGGGTATGGTGGGCATCTAGAACCAGACTGTCCAGGGTCAAATCACAGGTCTGACCATTCCTGGCACAGGGACCCTAGGTAGATAACTCCTGTGTGCCTCATTTCCCTTTCTATAAAATGGGGATAATAAGAGTGCCTAAGCCGGGTGCGGTGGCTCATGCCTGTAATCCCAGCACTTTGGGAGGCTGAGGCAGGCAGATCACCTGAGGTCGGGAGTTCGAGACCAGCCTGACCAACATGGAGAAACCCTGTCTTTACTAAAAGTACAAAATTAGCTGGGCGTGGTGGCGGGCCTCTGTAATCCCAGCTACTAGGAAGAACAAGGCAGGAGAATCACTTGAACCTGGGAGGTGGAGGTTGCAGTGAGCCGAGATCGCGCCATTGCACTCCAGCCTGGGCAACAAGAGTGAAACTCCATCTCAAAAAAAAAAAACAATAGAGTGCCTATCTGAGGAGGCTTATTCACATCATTCGAGTGCTTAGCTCAGTGCCTGGCACATGGTGAATGCTTAGTGAATATTGACTGATTATCTTGGAATTATACAGCTCTGGAATATTCCATATGTCAAATCGGGGGAGCTGAGGAGGCTGAGGAATAAAGGAGGACCAGGTTAGGGTTCCTGGACTCCTCAGGCTCAGAGCCTTCATGCTCTGCTTGGTTCAGTGGGTCAGAGGGACAAGGAGGCCCACGAGGCTAAAGCTCTAGGCTCTTGCCTCAGTCATGCGGTAGATGGTCAGGCTCCCTCCCTAGTTAGGCAAGGGTGCTCACGTGGATGGAAACATACTTCCCAAAAGCAAGCTTAATGTCCAGGAACTGTCCCCACTCCCAGCTGTTCCTCAAACCTATTTCCTTTCCTAAGCAAGCTGGGTATGAGTCCCTTTTCTTAAAGGCTAGCTGTAGAGCAATAAGTACAATATAGTCCAATTTTAAGAGGAGACAAAAATCCTACCTATCCACATGTGTATTTGCATGCTCCTGGATAAAGAGGGGAGAATACACAGCAAACTGTCAGCACTGGTTGCTAAGGAGGATTGATAGGGGTGGAAAGGTGAGAGACTTCATATTTTATTATTGAAATTTTCACGGCAAGTATTACTTTTGAATTTTTAAAACTAATAAAGTTGTTTTTTGTTTGTTTTGCTTTTTGAGACAGAGTCTTGCTCTGTCATCCACTCAGCTCACTGCAACCTCCACCTCTGGGGTTCAAGCGATTCTCCTGCCTCAGCCTCCTGAGTAGCTGGGACCACAGGTGCGTGCCACCACACCTGGCTAAATTTTTGTATTTTTTTTTTTTTTTTTGTAGTAGAGACAGGGTTTCACCGTGTTAGCTAGGATGGTCTCAAACTCCTGACGTTGTGATCCGCCCGCCTTGGCCTCCCAAAGTGCTGGGATTACAGGTGTGAGTCACCACGCCCAGTCAAGTTTATTTTTTTAAATACATATTTTTTATTTTAAAAAATTATTATTTCTTTAATGACCTTCAACACCCCACCCCAGGAGCTGCCTTTATTATGTTAGGGGAAAATTGCAAAAAGATAAACTAAAAGTGTTGCTGAAAAAGAGATGAAACCAGAATAGACCCATTTGTTGGGATTTCAAGTTGTTCCAAAAATAAAACTCTCAACAGTAGGAATCGGATATACAGAACTTAAATGTGGTTGTTAAAATATCTCCTGGGAGAAACAATGCTTCCTAAAATGATATTTTAAAAATATATATGTTAAAACAAAAATTTTAGATCCCCAAACTTATTATGAGTTAGCAGAATAGCTTTTTTTCCCCAATCATCTGACTCAAAGATTCACAAAAGAGCTTTTAAATGCATGCATATGATATCATCTGTTCGGGAAACTGGCTTTAGAGTAAAAAAATAGTAAATAGATTACAAAGGGCTCTACATAATGTTTAGCTCCGATTCTAAATCTGAGCTGTCATGTCATAGGTGGCCTGGCCCAGTGAAAAGCTGCAACCTAAATCTTGCCCTCAGTGGCAGATGTCAAGTTAAAAAGATTTTTTTTTTTTTTTGAGATGGCGTCTCACTCTGTTGCCCAGGCTGGAGTACAGTGGCATGGTATCGGTTCACTGCAACCTCCACCTCCTGGGTTCAAATGATCCTCCTGCCTCAGCCTCCCAGGTGCCCACCACCACACCCGGCTAATTTTTGTGTTTTTAGTAGACAGGGTTTCGCCATGTTGGCCAAGCTGATCTTGAACTCCTGACCTCAAGTGAGGCTGCCTACCTCAGCCTCCCAAAGTGCTGGGATTACAGGTGTGGTTTTTGCCATAATTTTTAACTGTGAAAACAGCAATGACTTTTGCACCAACCTAATATTTATTAGTGGAGAGTCAATGAATGGTCCCTGGGCTTCAGCACCTCCCAACAACTGCTCTCTAGACTATCAGGTTCAGAGGATGCAGGGGGGTCCTATTCTGCTGGTTATCCACCTGCCTGCCCTGTGCCCACTGTCTTTCGCCCTGACCCTCTGGAGCCCTGTTCCAGTCCCTTCAGTCCCCAGCTCACGTGGTGAACGGCCCATAGGTCAGGTCGTGCTGGTCCCGGTGCTCCTTCCATAGCTCCATGTCATTCCGTACTGGGTACTTGCCCTCTTGCCGCATCACTTGCTCCAAGAGCGGGGCACTGGCCAGGTTCACGTGCATCTGAGGCCCTAAGTAGGACATCCACATTGGACCGTACTTGGCCTTGTAAAGCACCTGTGGGATTCAATCAAAACTGAATAACTGGGCCAAGTTGGGCAGGTGCTTCCAGGACAGGAGATGGGGTGAGGAAGCGTCTGATGGCTACACCAGAGCAAACGGGCTGGACAAAAAAAAAAAAAAAAAAGTACATTGTTTATGAGGTAGGCACCAGGATGACCTGTTGTTTCAGGCGAAGAGCAATAAAAAAAAATGGGCACACAAGTAACTAGAATATTAGAGCAATGAGTGTCTGGTGGAACTGGGGGCATCAAGGTCCTTGGAGGAATGAAGGTTTGGAAAAATGAGATATATGGCAAACTGAGGTATGTCAAGGTATATGTTGGGGGCCAACATTTTAGGGAAACTGAGCCCTTTAGTGAGGTGTGATAGAAAGCCTCTAGCTCCTTTTTTGCATTTAAATCTGCTGCAGCTTGCTGTCAATGAAATGATGAATGCTTTGTGTAATCAACAAGAAAAAAGAAGCCTGATGAGAAACAACAGGAAAAACAATAGGCTGGATAAGAAAGTCAGGGTCCAAATATGAAGTAAACCATGTGGTATGATATTTATTTATTTATTTCCCATGAGTTTCCTGAGCTTCCATATGATTTTGTCTTTGAAATCTAACATGACAAAAAAAAAGAAGTAAAAAACATTACTGGCCATGTTACGGAATATAACCCTCAAATATTTTATCTTAGAATTTCTAAAGCACTTGACAATTGATATCCATAGCCTCTATGAAATTGACATTGCTATGATATTCTTATAGTTGCTGAAAATGAGAGGGAAAAGAAACATGTTTCAGGGGATAAAAAATTTAAATAACCCACAAATCCTGAGATTAAATTTCCTAGGTTAAGTTACACCTACAAACCGAAAGAAAATGAAACATAGTGGTGTCCTGGGCACTTCATCTTTCCTAATCTGTTACTGAAGAGATTTTAAGAGGATCAGAATCAGTTCCAGTATAGAAATTAGGCCAAAGGGCTTCTATAAAAAAGACATTACCAATTAAAGAGATGAAATCTATCATTCAAATTACAGAAGGAAAGCTCACCCAACCCATAGTCCAGAAAAACTCCAACTTTACTGGGTCTTAGTATTGGTGTTAAAACTTGGATGCTCCTAGGACCAATCCAACATAATTGCCTTCAATATATCACCCATTTACCTGGACATCACCCTGACCTGATGGCTGATTCTGCCAATTCCTGGGAGGACAGTCTTGACAAACTCCCAACATGCATTTAGACCTATTTCCCATTTCTACCTCCCAGGAACACCTGACAGTGTGTCTTAATTTTGAACAGTTGATCGTCTGTAAACTGCAGTGAATACGCCTATTTTCCTGAAAGGAAAATATACTGCTGGTAGGACTCCAAAATAACACATCCCTACTTGGAGGACGATTTGTTAATATTTACAAAAAGTACAAGCAAATTTATAAACAAAGCATAGGACATCCACATAATGAAATAATATGTCACCTTAAAAAGGGATGAAGAAATTCCTTGTGTACTAATACAGAAAGATATCCAAGATAAATTGTTATGTGAAAAAGTATATCTTTTGTCGAAGAAAGGGGGTCTAAAATAAGAATATATAGTATTTGTATTTGCTTTTATAGAAAAATACTGGATGGATACATAAGAAACTAGTTAAAGTGATTACTGGACCAGGCATCGTGGCTCACCCCTATAATCCCAGCACTTTGGGAGGCCAAGGCAGGAGGATCACTTGAGCTCAGAAGTTTGAGATCAGCCTTGGCAACATGGCAAAACCCTGTCTCTACAAGAAAAAAAAAAAAATTAGCTGGGCATGGCAGTGTGCACCTGTGATCCCAGCTACTCGGAGGCTGAGGTGGGAGAATTGCTTGAACCTGGGAAGTCGAAGCTGCATTGAGCCATGACTGTACCCACTGCACTCCAGCCTAGGTGACAAAGTGAGACTCTGTCTCTAAATAAATAAATATAAAGTGATTACTATAGGAGAGTCAGGGGAACAGCAGAGGGGGTCAGACTGCTTAGTGTGTATCATGTTCTATTGTTTGAGTTTTGAACTATTATAATGTATTACCTATTTAAACTTTTAAAATCTAAAGGTACAAAAAGAAATGTTTTCTGAAACAGTAAGTCACCTGACATTGACCAGATAGTTCCAGAAGGCAGGGAAACCTTGCTGAGCCTCTGAATTCATGCAAATACTCCTGAGATTTTTAAGTGCCCCAGCCATATCATTTTCCTGTAAGTGAGTTTTGTTTTTTTTCTTAAAGGTTCCTTTTTAAAAATACTTTACATACATGTCTATTTTTCTCTATTAAATTCCCTAGCAGGCTTAATTTGTTTCCAGTTTAAGACATTAACAATAATAATTGCACATGTTTCCATAGAGCTGACCATAAACCAGATATTCTTCCAAGTATTTTACTTACATTAACTCATTCAATCCTCACTACAGCTGTTTGGGGATAGGTTTAATATTACCACAATTGTTTGGGAGGCTGAGATGGGTGGATCACAAGGTCAGGAGATCGAGACCATCCTGGCTAACACGGTGAAACGCCATCTCTACTAAAAATACAAAAACATTAGCCAGGCATGGTGGTGGGCACCTGTAGTCCCAGCTACTTGGAGGCTGAGGCAGGAGAATGGTGTGAACATGGGAGGTGGAGCTTGCAGTGAGCGGAGATTGCGCCACTGCACTCCAGCCTGGGGGACTCCATCTCAAAAAAAAAAAAAAAAATATATATATATATATATGTATATGTATATACAGATATATATATATATACACACACACATATACACACACATATATAATACACATATATACACACACATATATACACATACACATATATATACACACATATATATAACCACAATTTTGCAGATAAGGAAACTGAGGCCCAAAGAAGTTGCTCAAGGTCACTTTATCATTAAGTAGTAGAGTCAGGATTCAAACTCCAAACACCTGGCTGGAGGCCATGCTCTGAACCACTTACTCCATGGATCCCCGAGAAAACAACTATGTCCTATGAACTGGAAACAAATATAGGCCCTTGAAAAGCGTGTACTATTTTAAAACCACAATACTATGCAATAACAATCCAGGATTCCTCAACTGTGGCACTGTTAATACTCGGAGTGGATAATTCTATGTTGTGGCCGACAGTCGTGTGCGTTGCCGGGTGCCTAGCAGCATTCCTGGCCTCTCCCCACGAGTACCGCACACCCTCTGAGTTGTGGCTACCACAGATGTCTTTAGACATTTCCAAAATGTCCCCGGGGGACAAAATCACCACAGATTGAGAACTACTGCAATAAATCCAGCCTCTTTTTTTTTTTTTTTTTTTTTTTGAGGCGGAGTCTCGCTCTGTCGCCCAGGCTGGAGTGCAGTGGCGCGATCTCGGCTCACTGCAAGCTCCGCCTCCCGGGTTCACGCCATTCTCCTGCCTCAGCCTCCTGAGTAGCTGGGACTACAGGCGCCCGCCACCGCGCCCGGCTAATTTTTTTTGTATTTTTAGTAGAGACGGGGTTTCACCATGGTCTCGATCTCCTGACCTTGTGATCCGCCCGCCTCGGCCTCCCAAAGTGCTGGGATTACAGGCGTGAGCCACCGCGCCCGGCCAAATCCAGCCTCTTAATATGTCTCTTAATTCTTTAATTTTAGAAGACCCATTTAAAACAAATATATACCATTTTGAAGAAATATTTATCTAAAGTTTGGTTTCTTATCCTTCTGTTAAGTTCAGGTAAACTTACATATAACATTTTAATAAAAATCTGAACAGCAGTTATCTCAATGGTGGTAAACAGTGCTTTACAAATTTACTTTCTTCTCTATACTGTGATTTGTTTTTCAAATTTTTTGTCATGTTCTTGGAATCAGAGGGGAAAAAGTTACATTTTAAAAGTAGATAAATAACACCAGCTTCTTTCCTGGAATCCAAAGCCTCTGAGACCACTTCCTGGCTGTCAGTATGGAGGTTTCTGGGACATTTCTTCTTTTAGCTAAGCCATGCCTTCTTCCTTCATGCTTCTCGGTTAGTTTACTTAGTGGAACTTAACAAGGATCTACTTATGTAAGAAGTTATTTTAGAAAGACAGCAGGATACTTGCTGAGAGATACGTGCTGTGTCTGTGATCCTACCATTAGATCGTAACCTGAGCCAGTTGGAAAGTCCCAGCATTCTCAGATGGGTCCTGTCTAAGAGCCACTTTGCAGAACAAAGATCATCTTTCAGGATGAATGGGAGGGTTAGCCCCCACCTGATGAAACTCCAAAGCAGGAGAATGTTGAATTCATTCAACATTCATTTATGAATCTCATGTCCTATTCCTCCTATACTGTTCAAGGGGCTAGGGATACAGCAGTAAGCACAGCATAAAAGACTATTCTTAAAGAATTTTTATCCTAGTGCATGGGCCAGACAGTTGAGAATTTAATTACATATGTTCCTAAATTGTTTTCTAATTATTTTGTGGATGTCTTTCTTGTCTCTTCAACTAAATTGAAAATCCTCAAGGGCAGAAACCATGTCATACTTCTTTATGACATCCCAAATTGTTGGACACACTGCTAAGCACATTAATAAGACACTCAGTACATACTTAATAGTTGTCAATGAATCCAGCAGAAAGAAACATGTTGCAGACAATGCAAAGAACATGAGAGAGAGACAGACATAGAAAGTGGGTGGGGAAGAGGATACGCAGGAAACTGGTTAACAGTAGCTCCTCTGGAGTTTTAAGAACCTGTAAGAACAATCTGAAAGGAAATTAAGAAAATAATTCCATTTACAGTAACCTCTGTTATGGACTGAATGTCTGCATTCCCCTCAAATTCTTATGTTGAAACCCTAAACCCTGTGTTGCTATATTTGTTGATGGGCCCTCCAAGAAAGTAATTAAGGTTAAATGGGGTCATAAGGGTGGGGCCCTGATCTGACAGAATTAGCATCCTTATAATAAGAGACACCAAAGAGCTTGCCCTCTAGCGCACAGGGAGAAGGCACCCAACTACAAGCCAGGAAGACAGCCTTCATTGGAAACCAACCACTGCCCCCCTGATCTCTGACTTCTAGCCTACAGAACTGTGAAAAATAAATTTGTTGTTTAAGCCATCCAGTCTGTGGTATTTTGCTATGACAGCCCAAACACGCTAATAGATAGTATCCAAGAGATAAAATACCTAGGAATACGTTTAACCAAGGAGGTGAAACATGTGAACACTGAAAAGTACTAGACACTGCTGAAGGAAATTAAAGACCCAAATAAGTGGAAAGTCATCCATGTTCATGGATTAGGAGACTTAATATTGTTAAAATGGCAGTACTCCCCAAGGCAAACTACAAATTCAATGCATTCTCTATCAAAATTCCATGGCCTTTTTGCAGAAAAGGAAAACCTGATCCTAAAATTAATATGGAACTGCAAGGGGCCCTAAATAACCAAAACAATAATAAAAAAGAAAACAATGTTGGAACATTCTCATTTTCTGATTTCAAAGCTTACTACAAAGCTACAGTAATCAAAACAGTATGTTACTGGCGTAAGTGTAGACATATAGACCAATGGAATACAACTGAGAATTCAGAAATACACTGGAACATCTACAGTCAACTGATTTTTGACAAGGGTGCACAGAGCATTCAATGGGGAAAGAAAGTCTCTTCAACAAATGGTACTGGGACCACTGGATAACTAAATGCAAAAGAATGAAGCTGGATCCCTACTTCACTCCATATAAAAAAGTTAACTCAAAATGGATCAACAATCTAAAGAGAAGAACTAAAACTATAAAACTTTTTGAATAAAACATAAGAGTAAGTCTTCATGACTCTGGATATGGCAATGAATTCTTAGATTTGATAACAAAGGCATGAGCAATTAAAAAAATAGATAAATAGTACTTCATAAAAATTAAAAACTGTTGGCCAGGTGTAGTGGCTCACGCCTGTAATCCCAGCACTTTGGGAGACCGAGGTGGGCAGATTACCTGAGGTCAGGAGTTCGAGACCAGCCTGGCCAACATGGTGAAACCCTGTCTCTACTAAAAATACAAAAATTAGCCAGGTATGGTGGTACATGCTTGTAGTCCCAGCTACTTGGGAGGCTGAGGCAGGAGAATCACTTGAACCTGGGAGGCGGTGGCTGCAGTGGGCTGAGATTGCGCCACTGCACTCCAGCCTGGGCGACAGAGTGAAACTCCCACCTCAAAAAAGAAAAAAAAATGGCGGGGCACGGTGACTCATGCCTATAATCCCAGCACTTTGGGAGGCCAAAGTGGATGGATCACTAGGTCAAGAGATCGAGAACATCCTGGCCAACATGATGAAATTCCATCTCTACTAAAAGTATAAAACTTAGCTGGGTGTGCTGGCACGTGCCTGTAGTCTCAGCTACCTGGGAGGCTGAAGCAGGGGAATCACTTGAACCTGGGAGGCAGAGGTTGCAGTGCAGAGATCGCACTACTGCAACTCCAGCGTGGCAACAGAGTGAGACTCGGTCTCAAAAAGAAAAAAAATTTAAAACTTTTGTGCATCGAAGGACGTTATCAAGAATGTGAAAAGACAATTTACAGAACAAGAGAAAAGATTTGCAAATCATCTATCTGACAAGGGTTTAATATCCAGAGTATACAAAGAACTGTTACAACCCAACAACAAAAAGACAACTTCAGTTTAAACATAAGCAAAGAATGGCTGGGCATGGTGGCTCATACCCATAATACCAGCACTGTGGGAGGCCAAGGTGGGCAGATCACTGAGTCCAGGAGTTTGAGACCAGCAATTCAAGACCAGCCTGGCCAATACAGCAAAACCCTGTCTCTACTAAAAATACAAAAATTAGCCAGGCGTGATGGCGCACACTTGTAGTCCCAGCTACTTGGGAGGCTGAGGCATGAGAATCACTTTAACCCAAGAGGTTGCAGTGAGCCGAGATCACACCACTGCACTCCAGCCTGGGTGACGGAATGAGACTCTGCCTCAAAATAAATAAATAAATAAAATAAGCAAAGAACTTGAATAGACATTTCTCCAACGAAGATATACAAATGGCCTATAAGCACATGAAAAGTTGTTCAACATCATTTGTCATTAAGGAAATGCAAACCAAAGCCACGGTTAACCACTAGAATGGCTTAAAAAGAGAGAAAGAAAGAAAGTAACAGTATCAGTTCCTAGATCCTAGATGAGGGAGCAGAGGCTGGTTTATTCTCATTTATTTGCTTTCTGAAGAAAACGTCGGCAGTCTCTCTTTTCTACAGGAAACAGAGTATTATTTTTCTCCCAGCAACAAACTGGTAGTAAGCAGCCTTCTGGAAGAGTAAACAGAAATGTGAGGGCTTCCTCACCTTTGACAAGCTGCTAGAACAACGTTCCAAAAAGCTGAAGAAACTCATGCATCCTGAGAATCAAAGCTCTTTGAATGAGCAAGAAATAGTAAAGACCTTATAGGAAGTAAACAATTAATTAGCAGATAGAAAAAGCATTTGCTAACAATGCAAGTAGTTCTGTTTCTTCACATCTTAGCCTAGTCTTTGTGTTGTTGTTGTTCTTTTTAATTCTCAGCAAGGCAAGTTACTTCTACGGAAGGGTGCACCCCTTATAGATGGAGCAATGGTGAGCGCACACTTGGACAAGGGAGGGGAAGGGGTTCTCATCCCTGACGCACGTGGCCCCTGCTGCTGTGTCGTTCCCCTGCTGACTAGGGCTAGGCTGCACAGGCTAAACTAATTCCGATTGATCTTAGCCTAGTCTTAAATAAGAGGAAACAAATAAGTGAACAAATGTCATTAAAGCAACTGGTTGATTTTTTGGGGAGAAAATATAGTGAGAACCCACATCCGTGGTCATTGCTGGCCTAAAAAGTGCCTTAAGCAGGAATTAGAAAAAAAAAAAAAAAAAAAGACCTGCTCGGGCAGATGCAGCTGCAGCCCTGGCCACAGCCCAGGGACTGGCAAGCCAAGTGCAGGCTCCATTCCTGCTCCTTATGTGACCCCTTGGTCAGGCACCTGCCTTGTGGACCTCACACCATACACAGAAACTAATCCCAGGTGGGATAAAGATTTTAAAAGAAACTACAAAAAGACAAGAAGAAAATATGTGTGAATACACAATTCAAAGACTTTTTAGAAAAACAGACATAAAAATAAAAATACGGAATTTACAAAAAAAGAAATATAAATAGTAAATCTATTCAGAAAACAGGCTCAATCTTACAAATAAGAACATGCAGAATATATATCACGAAGACATACCATTTTCAACTATATTTGCAGAGACTGTTTTTGCAAATATCATAGTTGAAAATGGTATATCTTCATGATATATATTCTGCATGTACTTATTTGCAAAAATAAATTGGCTTTTTTTTTTTTTTTTTTTTTTTTTGAGATGTGGAGTCTCACTCTGTTGCCCAGGCTGGAGTGCAGTGACGCCAACTCAGCTCACTGCAACCTCTACTTCCCAGGTTCAAGTGATTCTCCTGCCTCAGCCTCCCGAGTAGCTGGGATTACAGGCATGCGGCACCACGCCTGGCTAATGTTTTTGTATTTTAGTAGAGACAGGGTTCCACCATATTGGCCAGGCTGGTCTCGAACTCCTGACCTCAAGTGATCCACTCACCTCAGCCTCTGAAAGTACTGAGATTACAAGCAATGTGAGCCACCGTGTGTGGCCATGTGTTTGTTTTTTGGAATGGCCTTGGTCATGCAAAAGTATTCCCTTTGCAACTTTTCTGGAGGACAATTTGACAGATGCTACATATCAAAGATCTGAACAAATCCTTTACCACAATGGTTCCACTTTAGGAGTTTTGTTCTAAGAAAATAATTGAGAATGTACACAAACATTTAGTGCTAGATATATTAATGTTAATCAAAGCTTTAAACATGAAAAATCTAAATGTATAACAACAGGGTTCAGTAAATTCTGATGTAGTCATCCAACGAAATGCTTTTCAGTCATTAAAAATTGTTATATAAGTGTGTTTATTGAAAAAGATATTCATACTTATTTTTCTGTAAAATGGCAAGTTACAAAAGAGAGCATATGGTACGCTTTTATTTTAAAAAACATATGTATGTAGATGACATATGGGGAAACCAGACAATGCCTGTCTGTTTATAACAAGATCATGGGTGTATCTACGTATTCATCTCACAAACGCTTATTAAGAACCTATGGGTATAAGGCATCGTGCTATGCGATAGGAGTTGGGATTATGGACGATTTGGATTTTCTTCTTTTTGTTTCTTTAATTTTCTCATTTCTCTAAAATATGCATATATTACTTCTGTAAGTTATTTCAATTCTAAATGGCATTTTCTATTAAATGTGGTATGTAGCCACAAAATTAGCATGTAATTGTAACTCATATTTATGTGATTTTTTTTAAGATAATTTTTATAGGAAAAGAAAGTGCTTGTCTCATGGTCATGTGTTTTTATTTATTTATTTTTATTTTTTTGTGAGCCATCACACCTGGCCGACTTGGAGTGTCTTATCTTTATTTTTTCTTTTTTTATTAAAAAGAAATTTTTTTGAGATGGAGTCTCACTCTGTCACCCACGCTGGAGTGCAGTGGTATGATCTCAGCTCACTGCAACCTCCACCTCCCGGGTTCAAACGATTCTCCTGCCTCAACCTCCCAAGTAGCTGGGATAACAGGTGCCCACCATCATGCCCAGCTCTACTATTTTTATCAGAGACCGGGTTTCAGGATGTTGGTCAGGCTGGTCTCAAACTCCTGACCTCAGGTGATCTGCCCGCCTCAGCCTCCCAAAGTGCTGGGATTACAGGTGTGAGCCACCGTGCCAGGCCAGTCTTGTGTTTTTATCTCAACTCAGTCATCCCCAGCAGGCAGTACCAGTTAAGGGGTCAGGGACTGCTTGGCTACAGATTTTGTTCTAGTTTAGCTCAGCACTACCAGGCTGTGTGACTTTGCCATAGCACCCTTAAGACCTTCCACATATCCATATACACAAAGGCTTGGACTCAGCCTCCCTGAGCCTTGAAGACTTATTGCCCTGTGATCCTCCTGGAACACTGAAGAATGGGAGGCCCCTCCCACTCCTCACTGGCCTCCCCATCTCCCTCGGAGGCGTCCCAAGACAGCTTCTTATCACCTCTCAGGTTCTGAGATATGGACTTTCTGCCTTGTCCTCTCTCAGAAAAGAGTTGCAGAATATAAAACCCCTTGGCTGCGGTCTAGCAGGGCTTTCTCAGCAATGGGGGTACCCCACAACTTGCATTACAGTCATATGTCTCCTTGTGTTTCGCAAAGATCTCACCCCCATCAAGATGAACAGGACTAGGGCAGAAACCCAAGTCCCTCCTTCTCTAAGGAGGACCAGAGGATTTATGCACTGGTCAAGGTGTGCTGGGGACTTGATGGCAAACACAGTTGTCAAACCTGTTCAGCCTTTTCCGACACTGGGCACAAGTCATTGGGGCACCGAGAGATACCCATGGGTATAGTCTAAAAATTGCTTTAACTGGATTTGGAAGAAACTCTCAGATTGGACAGTGGACTGATGTAATTTTGTGGATATATTTAAAAGGATTCTCCAGAAACAAAAAGAAACAATAGGATGTATGTATATATAGAGAGAGATTTATTTTACAGAATTGGCTCACGTGATCATGGAGGTTGGTGTAAAGTTAGCTGAGAGAAAGGAAAAATAGACCCAAAGTCAGGCAAGCAAGTTTTTATTAACCTGCCGGCTGCTCCCTTAACAGTCAGTGAGGAAGCAGCCCCAAGCTTACAGAATGAGGGGTTTATATTGGGGAGGGGACTTTGAGGGTGTTCTTTGGTATGGCCACATCTCGAGGTTATTTGCTGGTTAATTTTGCCACATATCACCTTGTGACGTTTATGGTAGCAGCTAGATAAACAGGAACTTACAGGAGGGTGTAGGTAAAGTTTGTTTATGCTTCCCACGACCTCCCCCTCCCCCCGCCCCCGCCCCTCGTGCAGTCTGGATGGTTTGTAATTGGGGTTTGCTTATCACAGCAAGGTCTGATAAGTGAAGTCTGCTGGCTTCACAGCCTAGATAAGGGCTTAGAAACGTAAAGAGACTTGGGGGAAGGGCGGGCAGCACGCAAAAGAGTTGCAGAGCATTATGGGGAGGGGTGGGGAGCGCCAAGAAGGTTTTTGGGGCAGTTTGTCCCTAACAGTGGGCAAGTATAAAATCTGCCGCACAGGCTGGCAGGCTGGAAATTCCAACAGGGGTCAATATTGCAATGTTGAATCTGAAGGTGGTCTGGAGGCAGATTCAATCCCCTTCTGGGGACTTCAGTCTTTTCACACAAGGCTTTTTCCACTGCTTGAACAAGGCCTACCTACATTACGGAGGGCAATCTGCTTTACTCGAATTTGCTTTACTGCCAATTTCATGGGTTTGTTTGTTTGTTTGTTGAGATCGAGTCTCGCTCTGTCACCCAGGCTGGACTGCAGTGGCACAATCTCAGCTCACTACAATTTCTGCCTCCTGGGTTCAAGCAATTCTCATCTCTCAGCCTCCCAAATATCTGGGATTACAGGCATATGCCACCACGCCCAGCTAATTTTTGTGTTTTTAGTAGAGACAGGGTTTCACCATGTTGCCCAGGCTGGTCTTGAACTCCTAGGCTCAAGTGATCCACCTGCCTCAGCCTCCCAAAGCGCTGGGATTACAGGCAGAAGTCACCATGCCCGGCCCTGCCAATTTAATGTTAATGTTACCTTCACAGCAACATCTAGGCTGGTGCTTGACCAAACAACTGAGTATCATAGTAAGGGAGGAGAGCACCCCTCATATCATCTTATGCCCAATTTCTGCCCCCAGAGAAAGAAGAAGTAAAAACTAAAAGGCAGAAATGAAATCCACAGGCAGACAGCCCGGTGCCACACCCTGGGCCTGGTAGTTAAAGACCGACCCCTGACCTAATTGGTTCTGTTATCTATAGATTACAAACATTGTATAGGAATGCACTGTGAAAATCCCTATTTTGTTTTGTTCCAATCTAATTACCGGTGCATGCAGCCCCCAGTCACGTACCCGCTGCTTGCTCAATCAATCATGACCCTCTCACATGCACGCCCTTAGAGTTGTGAGCCCTTAAAAGGGACAGGAATTGCTCACTCGAGGAGCTTGGCTCTTGAGACAGAAGTCTTGCCAATGCCCCTGGCTGAATAAACCCCTTCCTTCTTTAACTCGGTGTCTGAGGAGTTTTGTCTGTGGCTTGTCCTGCTACAATAGCCTAGCTAAATTGACATAAAATTAACTATCACAGGCTGGGTGCAGTGGCTCACCCTGTAATCCCAGCACTTTGAGAGGCCGAGGCAAAAGGATCACTTGAGCCTAGGAGTTCGAGACAAGCCTAGGCGACATAGTGAGACCCCTGTTCCTACAAAATAATTTTAAAATTCGCCAGGTATGGTGGCGCACACCTGTAGTCCTAGCTTCTTGGGAGGCTGAGGCTTGCTTCTAAGCCTCTTTTCCCTTAGACTTCTGAGGGTAGAGGAAATTGTGCCCACCTTTCCATGGCCTTTTCCTTCTTTTTTTGGGACAGACCAGCAAGGGGTGGCTCCCCGCTGCCCACCCGTCCCTGTCCCTCCCTGCTGGGGCTGGGACACATGACCCAAGGGCCTTGCATGGCCGGCTGATTATTGGTAAAAAGCACATATCATCAAAATATAAATAGGTGAACTAAATTATGCAGGTTAGGTATTAGGCTTGCTAAGTGTTTTAAGGTTCTAAACTGCCTTCTGGGTTTTGAGAACTATTTGACTTTCCTACTTCACAACTGGTAAGGCCTGGGGACGTACAGAATTAACTACACCCTTAATTATGCTGGAAGGAGTCAAACCTTGGCTACTCGTAGCACACAATTGAAACAATTTACCAGGTTTTACATTAAAGTTAAAATTGCTAGGAGTTACCATTATAACATGTAATTGAAAACACTGAAAATAGATACATATGCGAGGTGTGTAAGAACAATAAAATGTATTTTTAATAAAAGATTACAAGAAGGCTGGGCATGGTAACCCATGCCTGTAATCCCAGCACTTTGGGAGGCCAAGGCAGGCAGATCACCTGAGGTCAGGAGCTCGAGACCAGCCTGGCCAACATGGTGAAACTCCATCTCTACTAGAAATACAAAAAAATCAGCCAGGCATGGTGGTGAACGCCTGTAATTCCAGCTACTCAGGAGGCTGAGGCATGAGAATTGCTTGAACCTGGGAGGCAGAGGTTACAGTGAGCCAAGATACACCACTGCACTCCAGCCTGGGTGACAGAGCAAGATTCTGTCTCAAAAAAAAAAAAAAAATTATAAGAAGGCATGAAAATGTAAATTATTGCCCAGGGTTAAAAGATTGTTTTAAATTAGATAAGATAAAGCTAAAAATTCAAATAAGTAGTGGAAGGATTATAAAAATTAATCTTGCAAAATTCTGTGTGTGAATATATTGACTAAATTCCAAAGGGTATTATATGCTTTTTCTGTAAAGTGAACATTGAAATAAAAGCACAAGGTACTCCTAAGGCACTAATCTGCTCTTTAGCAAAATTTGTGAAGAGTTATAAAAGGTTTTTTGCTTTTAAGTTTCTGAGTCATCATTTTGGCAAAATAAATAATTTATGATAATCTGGAATTCCATTTCATAACATCAGGTGTTCTAAACCTCTAACATATTTAACAGCCTTCCCAATATCAAACTTCAGTTTCAAAATTGTCTTTCCTGATGCATGGCTTTTTGGATGGTTCAGAGGGTCTCTGGAAAAGGTAAACAGGATAATTTGTCATGTTTAGTTACATGAGATTGCCAAAATGGTGTTCGATCTTCTTTAGGTTATATCTTGGTGAATAATGCTGATATATGTTCCAAAATTGTATGGGATCTCTAAAATTCTGATGTCTGAGTACATGCTATCAATCATAATTAAGGCCAGGCATAATGGCCCATGCCTGTAATCCCTGCACTTTGGGAGGCAAGGCAGGTGGGTCACCTGAGATTAGGAGTTCAAAACCTGCCTGGCCAACATGGTGAAACCCCGTCTCTACTAAAAATACAAAACATTAGCCAGGAGTGGTGGCGGGTGCCTGTAATCCCAGCTACTCGGGAGGCCGAGGCAGGAGAATTGCTTGAACCTGGCAGGCAGAGGGAGATTGCAGTGAGCTGAGATCATGCCATTGCACTCCAGGCTGGGCAAAAAGAGCAAAACTCCGTCTCAAAAAAAAATTATAATTAAGGTTGTTAAGATATTGTAAATCAAAGATAACCAAACCTCTTTGTCAATTGTGTTTCTAACTATAACTACCCTGGGAATTTTGTTAGTCACAGACAATTGTTGTCTTGTTTTAATCCTTTTCAAAAGACGGTTTATAGTAAGCTATAGAACTCTGACAGGTGCTCTCAAATGCAGGTTTCTGATAACTTTGGATATTGTAACATTGGAATAAAGGAAGAGCTGAAACGTTCACAAATATCAAGCAAAAAAAGAACTAACTGAAACAGAACTCAGGAAACTGAAACAAGTTTTTTTGACTTTTGCTTGTAATATTGCTGATCCTTGTTTTGTTTTTCAGAGTCAAGGAAACATGTTTTGAACTATTTACAGCCTCAATAATTGAGTAAGCTATAAGCCTGTGAACAAAATTTGGAGCATGTTTGTTTATTTCTCTCTGCCAGGTTCCTCTAGAATTTGGAAATTATCTGTGAGTACTCTTTTTTTCTTTTTCTTTTTCTTTTTTTTTTTTTTTTTTTTTTTTTTTGAGACAGAGTCTGGCTCTGTCACCCAGGCTGGAGTACAGTGGCGTGATCTCGGCTCACTACAACCTCCACCTCCCGGGTTCAAGTGATTCTCCTGCCTCAGCTTCCCAAGTAGCTGGAATTACAGGTGTGCGCCACCACACCTGGCTAACTTTTGTATTTTTAGTAGAGACGGGGTTTCACCATGTTGGCCAGACTAGTCTCAAACTCCTGACCTTAGGTGATCCATCTGCCTTAGCCATCCAAAGTGCTGGGATTACAGGCGTGAGCCACTGCACCCAGCAGAGTATTCTTAATTTATGGCAATATAGTTGTTTGCATCAGTGCAATAAGAATCCCTTTTTCTTTTGCGATAGGACACAATTGGAGAAACTGTTGGTTTACCAAGGCTTTGACTGGAAAAGTATGCTTCCCTTTAAGGAGTCAAGCTCGACTTGCCAAGCCAATAAAAGCCCCTTGGGGAAAAGAAACTGGCCTTATACCTTCATCTACACAGTCCCTGTACAGGGTTCCTGACCTGTGGTCAGTAAAGAATGTCACTCTCTAACAGGCCCAGGAGCTCCGAGTTTATCTTGGGATGTTAAAGGAGAGGATCACCCAACTCACAGGTATTTGAGGATACAAACCCATGGCTGGGCTCAGCTTTAAAAGGTCTTATCTGAGCTTCCTTGTGGAACAGAGTTCCATCAGAACCAATCTAAAAGGCCTATGTAGAAATAATTATTCTTGCTGTACTTTACGCAAATAATCAGGTCAAGTATAAGACTAACATCTGCTTTGCAAACAACTCAGTCCTATTATGATTTATTTTAACAAAAATGAGGACTGGAGAGAGAGAAATTACGTTTCAAAACTTATCATACATTTATAATTAAATTCTAAACTCATTCGTTGTTCTTAAGATTTTGCCTACATTTTAGACTAACCCTGCCTGCTCCTGTGAACCAACCAGCAATCTTTGGCTGCAGCTCAGAAAGAAAAAGGGGATGGATAATGTAAAAATCTGGGTCAATATTCTAGTTCTGAGCAATTAGCCTCCAAATCCCACCAGGTGATGGGAATAAGCAGGATGTCCATCACTTGGAGGTTTTCTTTTTGGGAAAGTAAGACCAAGGGAGCTAACCAAAACCAAGCACCATGCACCCAAGTCTTAGCAAGCGTAACTATAGCCACCAGTCATCTGGGTGTGTCACAAGCCATTCTTTCCTCTCCCTTGTTGGAGGAGGACTCAATTCCACAGTTTCACCTTAGCATTTGGCTTATGATAAGGAGTCCATGCAACACCCCCTGAGACACAATTTTGTCCCAAACTCAATTCCAAGCTTCGGGTCAAAGCCCTAGGAAAGAAAACTGGATCTAAGGGATCCAGAGGCAGACAATAACAGAGGTTAAAAGGCACAGCACAGGTGAGCATGACTAATTCCTGCTGATTAGGCCAAGCCTCTCATTTCATAGATAAAGGTCATGCTAGCATCTGTGGCGTAAATGAGGTCTAGGGAACTCCAAGGCTACTGATACTAGTGGGAATAGAGACATAGGTGAGAATGGATAATTCCTATTCTCTAGGCACTCCCTGCTTCATGGGTGCAGGCCGCTTTGACACCCATGGGTGGCACCCTGTCACAGTTGTCGGGATTCGGGGATGCAAGGATGGAAGAGGGAAAGATAATGCTCTTCCTTCTCTCCTTTATGCACCCCAGATATTTGGCAGGAAGAGAAGGGAACCAGGGACCCCTGCTCCTCTCTTTTCAGATGAGTAGCCATTCATCTTCAGTCTGCACCCTTTCAAGTGCTGCATCCTGAACCCCTGGGACCCCTTTGAAAAAGTGCCTTCTTTTTTCTTTGACCCATTTGTTTTGTTTGTTTGTTTGAGACAGTCTCGCTCTGTTGCCCAGGCTGGAGTGCAGTGGCCGGATCTCAGCTCACTGCAAGCTCCGCCTCCCGGGTTTACGCCATTCTCCTGCCTCAGCCTCCCGAGTAGCTGGGACTACAGGCGCCCGCCACCTCGCCTGGCTAGTTTTTTGTATTTTTCAGTAGAGACGGGGTTTCACTGTGTTAGCCAGGATGGTCTCGATCTCCTGACCTCATGATCCGCCCGTCTCGGCCTCCCAAAGTGCTGGGATTACAGGCTTGAGCCACCGCGCCCGGCCCTTCTTTTTTCTTTTCTCCTCCTCTGTCCTCTCTTCACTGATAGGTAATTGTGGCTCTGTACTACAGGACACTCCCCTCAGATGCATCCTCCAAACTGGGAAAAGTTAATTCCCCAAACCTTAAACTGGCTGGTTCAGGATTGGGCTCAGGGGAAGGGAACCCAGAAGCCCAACATGCCGGCAAAAGGATAAATAAGGTTTTTTTAACCAGTCAGGATTTTGGCCTCCCTCTCCCTGGGCAAACTGGTAAAAGGCCTTGGGATTTTTGAGCTGACCTTACCCACCCTTTTCTCATTTTGATACATGTTTTCTAATAACCTGGTTTGTCTCTTCTCATCTTCAGGCCATCAAACTCCAAATGGTCATGCAACCAGAGTCTCGGACAGTGGCCCATTTTGCCAGGGACCCTTAGGCCTCTGAGGGAGATATGACTGCCATTTTCCCAAAACAGTGCCCCCTGTCAGCAGGAAGCAGTTAAGATCAATCTTCATCCTTATCCCAATCCTTATTCTAATGGCAGTTAGAGGTACTTCTTTAGAGTGGGGAATGAGACAGCCAAGCAAAAAGAGGTCCCTGGAGAAACTCCGACTGGTCTACGCACTGGGCTGGAGCCTCGGGAGGTTCACGCTGTTTGCAGGGGAGGAGACTGTCCTCTCCTGTTCCAGGGTGGTAACCTGGGGATTCAATCTGTGAGATGGCGGCCTGTTAACAGGCAAAATTCTAGCTTTGCTGAATTTTTTTCCTTTTCACCCAATAAATTCCATTTTTCTCACTCTTCTATGTGTCCGCGAGCCTAATCTTTCCTTTAGAGTTGTGTGGCAAGGGCCCCAATTTTAATTGAACTAAGGGGAAAGTCCTACAACAGCCTGGCCAACATGGCAAAACCCTATCTCTACTAAAATACAAAAAATTAGCCAGGCATGGTGGCACACACCTATAATCCCAGCTACTTGGGAGTCTGAGGCACGAGAATTACTTGAACCCAGGAGGTGGACGTTGCAGTGGGCTGGGGTCGTGCAACTGCACTCCAGCCTGGGTAACAAAGTGAGAATTTGTCTCCAAAAAAAGAGAAAAAAAGAAACTTGGGGAAAATGTAAAACAAAAGGTTTATGGAAATCTTGTGTGGTTTAAAAGATGACAAATTTGATACATGTATTTATGAAGTTTTATTAAAATTAGTTTTAATATGATAATATACTAATACAAAAGTAAAATTTATTTTTCTTTTTTGAATAAAACTTTCTGTGGTGTTAATAAGACAGTAAAATAGTTTTGTTCACTTTTTACATAAACTGCAAAAAGAAAAAAGAGAAGAGACAGATTCTGTCTCATGCTGTCTTTTTTGATTGTTTGGAAAACTGAGTCTCCTTTATCAAAGAGTACAGATTTTTTGTTTTTAAGAATCTTTCAGGCCAGGTGGGTTGGTTCCTGCCTCTAATCCCAGCACTTTGGTAGGCCAAGCTGGTTGGATCACCTGAGGTCAGGAGTTCAAGACAGCCTGGCCAACATGATGAAACCCCGTCTTTACTAAAAATACAAAAGTTAGCTGGGCATGGTGGTGCACGCCTGTAGTCCCAGCTACTCAGGAGGCTGAGGCAGGAGAATCACTTAAACCCAGAAGGCGGAGGTTGCAGTGAGCCAAGATCGTGCCATCACACTCCAGCCTGGGCGACAGAGTAAGACTCTGTCTCAAAAAACAAACAAACAAACAGAAAGAATCTTTAAATTATCACTTTGGTTAAATGAATGACTATTGTTTTGTGGTGACCTATTTTGGTCAAGTGTTTTAAATCTTTGACATATTTGACAGGCTTCCCAAAAATCAGATTTCAGCTTCAAAATTAAGTCATTTTTGACTTTTAACTTTGGGATGTTACAGAGGTTCCCTGGAGCCTCCAAAAGAGAGGTAAACAGAATTATTTGACATGCGAAGTTACATGGGAAGCATTGTCAAATTAGAAATAATGTTTAACCTTCTTCAGGTTATATTTTAATGAATGTTATTAATATATGGTGCTATGCACCTAAATTGGAGAAACAACTGGTATTCAAGAGGACATAAGTCCGATGTTAAGCATGGACTCACGGAGAACCAGAACAGCCACCTTGTCCTTCCTGAGTCCTTAAAGCTTTTGTTATTAAAAGTTCTGCATTCCATAACTCATCATGAAAAAGAAAAAATGATCCAAATTGACCGGCCACGGTGGCTCACGCCTGTAATCCCAGCACTTTGGGAGGCCGAGGTGGGCGGATCACCTGAGGTCGGGAGTTCAAGACCAGCCTGACCAACATGGAGAAACCCCATCTCTACTAAAAATACAAAACTAGCCAGGCGTGTTGGCACATGCCTGTAATCCCAGCTACTAGGGAGGCTGAGGCAGGAGAATCACTTGAACCCAGGAGGCGGAGGTTGCGGTGAGCCAAGATCGCACCATTGCACTCCAGCTTGGGCAATAGTAGTGAAACTCCATCTCAAAAAAAAAAAGATTAAATGATCCAAGTTAAATATATATACACGTGTGTGTGTGTGTGTGTGTGTGTGTGTGTGTGTGTGTGGTGGGGGGGGTAGTGACTTCCAAATTGCTAAAATAGTTTATGACCAACATTTGGTTTGTCAAACCCATATTCCTGGGAAGACAATCAAAATTTCAGGTACATTTCACTACCTGATGGGACATTTAAACATTTGTAGAGGGTTTTCATTCTATTGTCATTTTCAATGCAGGTTTTCTGGTTGTATAAAAGCTTTCCCACACAAGAGGACTGATGTTATAACAATAGTTCATTATGCCACCTTGTATTTTCACCAGGTAAAGAAAGCTTTTCATGGTTCACTGACTGAGGACATCAAGCCTTTCACAATCTAGAACCCAAAGAGTTGGTCTTCTGGGAATGTCACAGAAAGACTGCCCTTGCCATCCACACTGCATCAAGACTTTCAGACCTTGAATCTTGGTTCATAATCTCATAACTCAGAAAGGTCCCTCCACATACTCGGAACTGTAAACCCATTAGAAACCTTAAAGTAAAGCTAACCAGGGAAGTTTCTCCCCAGAAGATGACGGTATCCTTGATGTAGACAGCTTTTTCCCAAGATCACAGATCAAGACTTCTTTACTATCACGAGACTGTTATCTTCCAATTTTTTTTCTTTGCTTATGCCTCTATGAACAGTAGAAGTGAAAAGGGGATCTGTTGTGTGCACTCATGGAGTGTACTTTTATTTGTGAAAGATTTTGCAGCCAGCCTTATTACATGGATAACCTTATGCCTTAATAGATGCAAGACAAAGGCCCAATGTAGGTGAGAAATTTTAATGACACATACGTTGCCTCATAGTCAGTCAGAAACAGAACACTGGTCCACTCCTCTTAACCTACATCATGGATTAAAAGATCATTTGCAGGTCTTCACTCTTCTCAAAGGGTATCATGTGTTAGGTCCTTTTTTCCATGGTTTGGAGTGGAAATGATTGGAAATTTATCCCTCAGCTGGGTGCAGTGGCTCATGCCTATAATCCCAGCACTTTGGGAGGCTGAGGCGGGTGGATCACTTGAAGTCAGGTGTTCAAGACCAGCCTGGACAACATGGTGAAACCCCATCTCTACTAAAAATACAAAACTTAGCCAGGCATGGTGGCACATGCCTGTAATCCCAACTACTCAGGGGCTGAGGCAGGACAATCACTTGAACCTGGGAGGTGGACGCTGCAGTGAGCCGAGATGGCACTACTACACTCCAGCCTGGGTGACAGAGCGAGACTCCATCTCAAAAAAAAAAAAAGAAAGAAAAGAAAAAGAAAGAAAGAAATTTATCCCTCATGATAGACTCTCTAGCAGATCCTACTGTAAAGGATATGGTTACACAACAGACTTTAAATTCTCTTCTGAAAGTTATGCTAAATAATAAACTTGCTCTAGATTACCTACTGGCTAAACAGGGAGGTATCTATGCAGCTGCTGGCACTTCCATCACATCTGGTATTTTAGAGATTCAGTCGTAGGGGATTAACAAAGAGACTGCTTAGTCAAAGCAAGTAGAATTTTTATCTAGCTGATTCTTCGATCTATTTGATTTTAGTTGGTTTGGTTTATGGGGAACCTGGCTAAGGAGCATACTCCAAACTCTAGGTATTATCCTCTTGATAGTCATAACAGTAGTCTCCCTGGTGCAATGTATTCTCTCAAAAGTTTTAAATGTTTGCATGCAGCCATCTGTAGAATGTCAAATGGTCTCTCTTCAACTGGAATGAAAACAACTAAAAGAAATATGTGACCATGAAAGTCACCATAACCTATGAATGATGTGCTGAGACCAGAAACACAAAATGGTGGTAACTGAGAGCAGTGCTAAGGTCCTAAGTTTTGCTCATACTCTTACCTAAGTAAGAAACTGACCAAAAGAGGAGAAATTGTAAACAAATTATGGGAGAGCATTGTTTTGGACTGAGCTCATGCACTAGCCTCCAACAGACCACACCAAACCAAAATAGAGTCACTTATGCTAAATGTGACATAATCAAACTAAGACTTTAAGGAAACAAATAGATCCTAGAACAGACTAGGTTTTGTTTTTCTTCTGTAAACGGGACATCCCAGCATAAAGAGGTACCCTCTACTCTAACCTTTACAAAAAAATAACCTGAAGTCCTTGTTCCCATCTTACAAAACCCACTGCTCTGCTATTTCCCAATGGGTTCCAAGACCAAATAAATACATTTACAATGGTGATAGTGACATCAGTGAGTAAATTCTTGGTCATCCTCTAAAACTGAGATAACCAAAAGTGGGGAATTGTTAAATCAAGTTCAAGTTTAGCCTAACACTGCCTCCTTATATATTATGTTTGGCCTGAAGGTTTCTCAGCACATTACGACCTATAATGTAAATGGAGTTGTATACAGACTGTAGCCTACTCTTGTGCCAATCACCAAGTTTTGGGCAATCAGAGATGGCCAACTGTTCAAACCGTGTTCATATTAGGTAAATGCCAAGCTATAATCAATCTGGCTGTTTCTGTACCTCACTTCCATTTTTTGTATGTCATTTTCCTTTTTCTGTTCATAAATCTTCTTCCACTACGTGGCTGCACTGGAGTCTCTGCGCCTACTCTGGCTCGGGACACTGTCTGATTTGTGAATCGTTCTTTGCTCAGTTAATTCAGCTAAAGTTTTTCTCTTTCAACACATTCTTTCCATCTCTTAGCAAGCAATAAATATTAATAGGTCTGTCCCTAACCTTTTTAAAGGCTGCATGAAATTTCATCATATGGATGTACCATAATTTAATTAGTCCCCTACTATGGGACATTTAAATCATTCTGATCTTTCCTGACCACATATAAGGCTGCCTTGAATATTCTTTCATGTCTCTTTGCCCACAGCAGTTTGTCTGTAAGTGCAAATGCTAAATTGCTATGATTCATTCTGGCAATGTAATTGCAAAACTGGCATAACTCACACATATTTCGCCTTAATACCTAGTTTCTTTTTTTTTTTTTCTGAGACGGAGTCTCGCTCTGTCGCCTAGGCTGGAGTGCAGTGGCCGGATCTCAGCTCACTGCAAGCTCCGCCTCCCAGGTTCACGCCATTCTCCTGCCTCAGCCTCCCGAGTAGCTGGGACTACAGGCGCCGCCACCTCGCCCGGCCAATTTTTTGTATTTTTAGTAGAGACGGGGTTTCACCGTGTTAGCCAGGATGGTCTCGATCTCCTGACCTCGTGATCCGCCCGTCTCGGCCTCCCAAAGTGCTGGGATTACAGGCTTGAGCCACCGCACCCGGCCAATACCTAGTTTCATATTCCCATCCCTGAGGCTTTTGGGCCATGTTCCCTGTTCTGCTACGGCCTCAAGGACAACTTCATAGATGTCTACCAGATGACCCTGAAAAACACTCAAGTCCAGTCAAGGTAAACAGACAATAATCTCTGGAAGGCCTGATGGTAACATGAGTGCTAAGGAAGAAATCTATCTAATCAAAGGTTTTTGTCAAACTGAAGAAGGAATGTGTTAACTGAATGGGAGTGGTTTTTACAAAATCCAGAAGAAGGAAGCCAAATAGGAAGAATTTGGCAGCATTTATCACTCATAGTCCAAGGGAGAGAGATAATTAACCTAATGGAGAGTCACCAGAGAAGTACATTCAACAGGGTTTCTCCAAGGCCCAGATGGAATTTTCTTCCATACAATTCTACTCCTTTCGTTCTGGGTCCTTCCAAGCGGTTCAGTAATGTAGTTAATAATTTCTCCCCCTAGGTAACTGAATCTGATGAAAAGGTGTAGAGGATTAAAGACAGCTACAGATTCCTTCACATGCCTCCCATTAAGAGGTGAAGTCCATGTCTCCAGGATCTCAGTGGGCTCTGTAACTGCTTTGTTGAGTGGAATACAGTGGAAATGATACTGTGCTGATTTTCAGGACCAGGCCTTAAGAAACTGCAACTATTATTTTCTGTCTCTTGGAACATTCACTCTGGGGGAAGCCAGTGCATGCAAGAAGTCCAAGTGTTCTAAGACCACCATGCTGTAAGGAAGCTCAAGTCAGTCATATGAAGAGAGAGATAACCAGCTGCTCTGGCCAAACCAGGCCAGGCACCAAACATGCAACTAGAAAAGTCATCTTGGCCATTCTGGCCCCAGAAGAGGTGACGTGCCAGCTAAAAGCCAGACTCAAGGCCCAGACATATGGCCTCACTTGAGCACTCCTCTCCATTTTTGCCCATTTGAGCTGAAGGCCCGCTCCATCATGAAGCAGAGATAAGTCATTTCCACTGTGCCCTGCCCACATTCCTGACACACAAAATTATGACTATAACAAAATATTTGTTGTTTTAGGCCACCACGATTTGGGATAGTTTGTTATGCAGCAATAGATAACTACAACAGAGGGTTCTAGTGCAATGGAGTATTATGATTCCTGGGAGGCTTGACTTCCTATCTTAGTTCGTTTTGTATTGATATAACAGAATATCTGAAGCTGGGTAATTTATAAAGAACAGCAATTTATTTCTTACAGTTCTGGAGGCTGGAAAGTCCAAGGTTGAGGGGACTGTATCTGGTTTGGACCTTTTTGCAACGTCATCCAATGGCAGAAAGCAGAGGGGTAAGAGGGCATGTGTGTGAGGTGGGGAGGGAGGGGTTAAAATAATCTTTTATCAGTAACCACTCTCATGATAACTAATCATTCAGAATCATTCCAATCACCTCTTAAAGGTCTTACCTCTCAACACTGTTGCATTGGAGATCAAGCTTCCAACACATGAACTTTAGGAAACACAAACCAGAGCACCTCCTCATTAAATAATCATGCGGGCACTCCAGTCCACATTTGTTTCTCTGGATTTGCCCAGTGTGGGTCAGTTCCCAACCATCTGCCCATGCTGAATGTGTTGACAACATTTAGTTTCTGAAACCTCAAACACCGAGAACTGAAGGGTCAGGCTTGTTCAATCTGCCCACCTCCCTCATTGTCTTTTCTTCACTGTATAATATGTCAAACAACCCAGATCAGGGAGCTAGGAAGAAGAGTGTCACAGATAAGTTTACCATCAGATGTATCCACTGCTCAGTACCACTCATAGCACCTCCCCTATGTCTAAGACCATGCCTGGCACTTGGGGGAAAAAGGTAGGAAAGGCATAGGCCCAGGCCTCACAGCTTCACAGCCCAATCTCTAAGCCATATAAACAAGTGATGATAAGAAACGTGATACATGATGGCCAGGCACAGTAATTTATGCCCATAATTCCAGCACTTTGGGAGGCCAAAGTGGGTGAATTGCTTGAGCTCAGGAGTTCAAGACCGGCCTGGGCATAGCAAAACCTGTCTCTACCAAAAATACAAAAATTAGCCAGGCATGGTGGTGCATGCCTGTGGTCCCAGCTACTTGGAAGGCTGATGTGGGAGGACAGCTAGAGCTGGGGAGGTCAAGACTGCAGTGAGCCATGATCGCACCACTGCACTCCAGCCTAGGTGACAGAGTGAAACCTTGTCTCAAATAAAGAAAAAAAAAAAGAAAGAGAAACATGGTAACATAAAATGACACATATGTGCTTAGGACATTGGGGGATCTGGGGGAGATTAAATCATTAATCTCCTGGGCACTGGGGGGCACAGGAAGGGTCACAAAGCCAGGCAGTCCATAATAAGAGCTACATAATAGATATCTCATAATTCTCAGGATCAATATGTTTGAAAGATATTGATATAAATGTAACATATGTTTACATTTCATTTTTCCAGCGTTCAACATAATTTTTATCAGGAAAGAGAAAGGCACTGGCATTTACGTAGTATGACTTTTACATGTCCTAATTCCTACCTCACTCAAGTGCTACAATGCTTCTCAAAGCTTATTTTTATTACTTTTTTGTGTGTGCTAATGCAGTTTTTGACAACTGAGGGTGCAAGGGACATTGTGGTTGGCTGTTCCTACATCCATTCCCATCCTCCCCTTTGTGTGGCAGATGCCTTGTTTGGGTGGGAGGGACCCCAATCCCAGCTTGAGGGTGAACCTGCACAGAGGTAAGCTAATTAGGGTATGTCTATCTCCCCCTGGCCACTATGATGGGTTCATGGATAGGCAATTAACCCAGGCCAAGCCAGTCAACCAACTCCTGCAAGACAGCTGAACCAAGGGAACCGCAGAAAAACAGAGATGTCATTTTTTAAATTTAGAGATAGGGTCTTGCTATGTTGCTCAGTCTGGTCTCAAACTCCTGAATTCAAGGGATCCTTCTGCCTCAGTCTCCCAAGTAGCTGGGGGACTGTAGGACTGTGCCATCACACCCAGCTGAAGCTGTAGCTTTGATGACTTCCTGAATCTCTAGAACAAACACACCTGAAGGATACTCAACTATTGGAGTTTTCAGTTCTATGAGTCAATAAAGCTGCTTTATAGTTTAAACCAGTTTGAGTGGCAATCTAACAAATTCTAACTGATACCAAGTGAGTAACTGAAACACATTCTCTAATTTTAAAGGGCTATTTTTTTTTTCAACCACATTTACTAGCTCACATAAATATTTAGAACAAATCCATCTGTCTTCCCTGTTTCCTTGGCACAATTTATCACAGTTCTTAACAAACTACCATAAATATCCATAAGGGGAAAATGAATTTTAGAATATGAAAGAGAGATTAATAAATAGCCAAATATGTCAACCATTGAAAGGACCACCAATTTTTTTAAGATTAAGCCCCTGATTTGCAACTTTTATTGAAATAAATGTCATCTATTAAAAAGAAGGTTAATTTATAACTTGATCTCAACTTGTTTAAGAGCAATTGAATTTTGACATAAAAATTGCAAAACTTCAACTAAAGAACAAATAAAACATTCAGACACAAGTTTACACTTCAAAAATTCTATCAACTTCAACAAATAATGAATGACTGTATATTAATTTACATTAGTCCTGTGGCCCAGAGTACATTTTACATTTAAAACATTTTTAATAGATCTTCTGTATGGCATGGACAGCTTCTAGTGGGAATTAGTATATAGCCTGTTCTTGATGAAGACAACACTAGACAGATGTTGCCTGATGCCTGGATAATGCTGAATGTGACAAAACCAGCGAGACACATTAAGGTATTTCTCCTTTTCTTGAACTGTCAGGTCAACTATAAAGCGATGAAGTCCATAGTACAATAGGATATCTGCTAAGGTAAAGTTATACCCTGTAAGGGAGACTTTATCTTCAAGATATGAATTAAGATCCTTCAACAGTGTGTGGATATCATTTTTACTGGAGTGTCCATCTATCTGAGTGACCCTGTACTCTAACTTGCTGAACGATCGCTTTTTCTTCTGCAGTACTCCCCAGCAAATATTCTTTGTTGGCTTGCTTGACTAGATGAGCTGCTATAGTAGTCAATCCTGTTAGACTTGGACCATTGTTTGTCTGAAGAACTGGAATCTGTCGCTCGCCCTGAGCACTGTATTTATTCCCCTTACTCAGTCCCAGGGACTTCTCCAGCAGCGACAATTCTGCAGCCGCCGCCATCTTCCGGCCGCAGCTCCTCTTTAAAGGGCTATTAACTGAGTTTTATAAATGTACAACACTCCTCTCTCTATTAAAGCACACCAGCCACATATAGTGGGAACGGCTAATGTATTTCCCATGGGATGGCCCAGGTTCGTGTGCCCCAAGATGTTTGGGATACAAGGACTGAAACCAGGGGGCTCTGCTATATCCCAGCCCTGGACTCTCCTTTAAAAAGCCATACATCCTGACTTTTCCCCTGCTTTCCTCTTCCTCCTTCTAAAGCCATCTAGAATTTCTTTGGTAGTTACTGCTCTAGACATCATCCTAAGCAAGTCTGCCCCTGAGAAATCCTTAGTTCTCACCCTTGAGGCATTTACTGGGCCTCTCCCATTTCTAAAGGTTAAATCAAGCAGAAGAAGTTAACAAGAGTCTGTTTTCTTGGCTTAAAGCAGGGTGTCCAACCCCTGGGCCACAGAACAGTACTAGTCTGTGACCTGTTAGGAAACAGGCCTCACAGCAGGAGGTAAGCAGCAGGTGAGTGAGCAAAGCTTCATCTGTATTTACAGCCACTCCCCATCATTCATATTACCACCTGAGCTCCGCCTCCTGTCAGATCAGTGCTGGCATTAGATTCTCATAGGAGCACAAACCCTATTGTGAACTACATATGTGAGGGATCTAGGCTGCACACTCCTTATGAGAATCTAACGCCTGATCTGTCACTCTCTCCCATCACCCCCAGATGGGATGGTCTGGTTGCAGGAAAACAAGCTCAGGGCTCCCACTGAGTCCACATTATAGTGAGTTGTATAATTATTTTGTTATATATTACAATGTAACAATAATAGAAATAAAGTACACAATAAATGTAATGCACTTGACTCATCCCAAAACCAGCCCCGCCACCGCAGTCCATGGAAAAATTGTCTGCCACAAAACTGGTGCCAAAAAAATTGGGGACCACTGGCTTAAAGGATCTGGGTCCACAAGTGATTTCAAAACCATCTCTCAGTATTTTCTGACCTGCCCCCTGTCAAATTGAAATAATCAAAAGAATCAGAATCCAGTTTTAAACATTTTATTCAAGTGAAAAGTTGAGTATCTCAGCCATTTGGGAAACACACTCCAGAAAAATGGGATCAGTGCTCCAAAGTTAAACGTTAAGTCCTTGCTTATATAGGCAGGAAACAAAGTTTCATAGGGTTATAACACTTTCTATACAAGGCTGGTTTATGAGTTACAATTTAATTAGCTATCATTTGTTTTCTTTTCCATGTGTCTCATTTTCATTTCCTTTCCAATTTAAAATAGTATAGTTAACATTTCATCTTAAAGCAATGTGATAGGCATGAAATCTTTGCGTGAGAAAGATAAAAGGAAGTTAATCTACAATGAAGTTCAACAGTGAAGAGGGAAGGCATCTTCCTTGACCCCCTGCAGACATTTACAACATTTTCAAAACCAGAGGTAAAGAAGAAAGTTAATCTATAATCAGAGAAACAAAAGATACAGCTGCTTAGGTTACAGCAGCCTGCTTATGTGACTTGAGTCCCATAATCACATAATCACATTCCCTTAAGGCTCAAAATATTTTAAAGTTCCAACAGCTTAGATTTTGAATTACTTATTTTCACACCCCCAAGTCTCACAAACATGAGCCCAACAGGGAAGACTGCAGGAGAGACAGCAGCCACCAGGACACTGCAGAGGATGCAGCCCTAGTTGTAGTCCATTTTGCCCTTTGTTGCCCTCAGGGTCATCTTCTCCCTCATCCTCAACCCCCAGTCCAGCTTTCTCTGGAGTGTGGCTCAGATCTGCCTTTCCATCCTGGATCCTGCCATGCCTGAGCCTTCATCACCTTAGACCCTCTGCACCTCTCCTACTACACATACCACAGCCTGGCCAGTGTTCCATGCAGGCCATCTTCACCCTATGCCTGCTCAAGAGCTCACCATGGCCCCTCAGAGGAACCAGGGCCCTTATCTTAATCTTCAAGGCTGTCCTCAAAGGCCTGTTCTGTCCCCAGTCCCCACAGCTCCTCCTCATTTTTGACTCCTTTCCAGCACAGACACATGACCAGTAGGTGGTTGACTATACCAGCCCAGGACCAGCCTGCTCCTATCAGTCCCTGACAACCAAGTGTCCTTGTGAAGGCACCCCGTGAATCGAAGCCCCCTCCCTCTTCCCCAACCTTAGAACAGCTTCTCCTCCCAGAGTTCTCTCTGTGAAGTTAACTTTTTATTACTTTATCTCTTTGTCCTCCATCTTCTTCAGAGGAATAAGCCCCATGAGGGCAGAAGCCTCATCTCACTGAATCCCAGCACTTGGAACCATGCCTGGAACATGGTAGGTGCATTTACATTTGTTGCTAGTCATTAGGAAGACAGATCCCACATGAACCCCTTTGGTTCATTTCCTAAATCCTCTCCAACATTGGTCAGTGTTGGGTTTTCCAGTCTCTGTCAGTGAGCAGTGAGCTGTTCATCCCTGCCTCATTTCTGTATTCTGCTGGATAAAACTTTCTTATTAGACATTGGTTTTCTCCCCCAACACCACTGACCTGAACACAAACTGATTTCTTTTAAATTTAATTTATTTATTTATTTATTTTGTGAGACAGAGTCTCGCTTTGTTGTCCAGGCTGGAGTACAGTGGCACGATCAACCTTCGCCTCCCAGGTTCAAGCAATTCTCCTGCCTCTGCTTCCCTAGTAGCTGGGATTATCAGCATGCGCCACCACGCCCAGCTAATGTTTGCATTTTTAGTAGAGACAGGGTTTCACCATGTTGACCAGGCTGGTCTCAAACTCCTGACTTCAGGTGATCTGCCCACCTCAGCCTCCCAAGGTGCTGGGATTACAGGTATAAGCCACTGCACCTGGCCTCAGACTGATTTCTTAATAACAAAAAGTACCTTTTCCTTTCTGTCTGTGAGTTTGCTTCCACGATCTGAGAAGCAGCATTGTGTTTTCCCCTAAGAGGAAATTGACCTTGCAAATAACCAAGAGGCTTCTATAATCCTCCTGAAGTTATTTCCTTTGGAAGAAGTCTGTGGTAGCCAGTATCATAACAGAATTAGTGATTCCATAATATCTGTCAGCTTACACACTTGCCTTTGCCACTGTCTTCCCAAGACGGCTCCCTCCTCAGCCTCTGCTCACTTTAAGTCCAGCGTCCAGATCCCCTCCTTGCTGATGCCGTCCTGATTTACACCCCTCATCGTCCTGTTTATATCAGCTCAAAGGGCTCTGTCTGTACTTTGCACATTCTCCCTACAGATTTCCAATTTATGACCATAGCCTCAGTGGGTCCCCAGCTGAGTTCCTGCAGTCTTCACTTTTTGTCCAATGTCTCCTCACCTCTAGCCTCTCTGTTCCGGTGCCCACCTCCATCCCCAGTACGCGATGCCCAGTACCTCCCCCGCGGGTTACCTGTAACTGGTGCAGCTGCAGGGCATAGCCTTGAACGAACAGCTGAAAGAAGAAGCGCAGCTGCCCTAGACGTGGAATCTCCTCTAAGCTCCGTTGCCGCCGCCGGATACCACGCCCGGCTCCGGGAGCCTCGGTGGCCTTGTCCGAGGGGAGGGCGGTAGGGATCGCGGCCTTGGCTCTGGCCCCGTGTGGGCAGAGGCCACGGCCGGCCCCTCGCAGCGCCCACCTCAGCCTCGCGCAGCCCAGCGCAGCCATGGCTTGTGCTCGCGCGCCTGCACCTTTGGGTCGAGTGCGGAACCCCCGGACCCGCCCAGGCTCAGGGCGGGTTCAAGGCCGGGCGCTGGGGAGGGCCGAGCAAAGGCCAGCCAGACCCCTTCCCGCTCGCTCCCTCGCTCCTCCCAGCGACGCGGGGACTGCAGGAGATACCCACCGCGCCCCGACCAAGGCCTTCGCCACCGACTCCTCACCCCGCGCCCCCGAGGCCTCTCAAATAACTTTTCGCTTGGTCTGAACTCTGGGCGGGAGTGCAGCGAGATTCTTTCGAAACCGGGAAGTCCTACACCGGGACAGGTCCTCGCCCGGCCGCGGGTTCCCCACCCTAGGCGACCCTCGCGTCCTGGAGGGAACGGGAACCGGCCGCGACTAAGCTGCCCTCGGCTTCTCCGAATGGCCGTCCGGATTGATCCCGGAGTCAGTGCGGAGCGAGGGGGGCCAGTCATCTGATCCCTGGAGGGGGGCCGCTGAACAAAGAAATCTAAATATTCGTGTTTTGTTTTTTTCAATCCAGTTCTTCCCCCACGAACCTCCCCGCCGTGTCTGCCAAGGCAGGATGTTTCAAACTGCAGGTTGAGAGCAGATTTCATAGATAATGGCCAGAATAATTTTTAATAAAATGAAAAGAGTAACATAGTATGGAAAATTTATTGCAAGAAGAAAAAAAAGTATTGTCTTAAGAATCCTATGTTTCATGTATATTCAAAGTATAGTTTTCAAAAAGTTTAAAAACATGACTCTTGCAAGTATAAAATAAATACAGGGTCAAAGATCACATTCAACCCAGGAATGAAGGACCCAGCAGGACGGTACAGCTGGTTCTAACAGCATTTGAAAAATTGGTGATTTACAGGCAGCCAGAGAAGAAAGGGCCTATTAAGTTCAATTAGACTGACAGCTGAGTTGCTAGGTGTGGCTTTCTATTTATTTATTCAAGGGCTCCTAGTTTCTTCAATTTGTGACTGGATGTCTTTTGATCAGTCTGGGGAGTTTCTCAGATATTCTATGTTCAAACATTGCTTCTCCCCATTTTTTCCTCCTTTCCTGGGACTTCAAACTGCTATATGTATGTTAGATCTCCCTGTACCCTTCCTCCCTCTTACCCTGTCTTGTGTATTTTTATTCCTTTGTGTCTCTAGTTTGTTAATTCTCTCCCCTCAACTTCCCAGACATAGTCTCACTCTGTCACCCAGGCTAGAGTGCAGTGGTGGAATCTCGGCTCAGTGGTGGAATCTCGGCTCACCGCAACCTCTGCCTCCCAGTTCAAGCAATTCTCCTGTCTCAGCCTCCAGAGTAGCTGGAATTACAGGCGCCCGCCACCATGCCCGGCTAATTTTTGTATTTTTAGTAGAGATGGGGTTTTGCCATGTTGGCCAGGCTGGTCTCAAACTCCTGACCTGAGGTGATCTACCTACCTCGGCCTCCCAAAATGCTGGAATTACAGGTGTGGGCCACAGCACCCAGCCTAGACCATATTTTTCATTTGGTTTTTGGACAGGAAGGACAGGAGGCCATGCTTTAAAAATGTGGTGGCACATGCCTGTGATCCCAGCTACTTGGGGAGGCTGAGGCAGGAGAATCACTTGAACCCGGGAGGCAGAGATTGCAGTGAGTTGAGATTGTGCCACACACTCCAACCTGGACAACAGAGTGAGACTCCATCTCAAAAAAAAAAGAAAAAAAAAAATATGGTCTAGCTCAAGACTTAGGAGCCATTAACAAGGTCATAATTCCCTTACATCCTATAGTGCCAAATCCTTATACTACAGTAACCAAACACCAGAAAACACCAATTAGTTCACAGTGTTAGATCATAAGAATGCTTTCTTTTGTATCCCTTTGCACCTCGACTCTCAGAATTTATTTTCTTTTGAGTAGACTAATCCTGAAACTACTATTACCCAACGGTATACCAGGACAATACTGCCTCATGACTTTAGGGATAGCCCTCGCTTGTTCAAAAATGCCTTGACACAAAAGTTAAGAAAGCCAGAGCTAAAAAGGAGAGCCACATTCCAGTATGTAAATAACATCTTTGTATACAGCCTCACTAAAGAGGACTCAAATAAAAATGCCATTCAAGTCCTAAACTTCCTTAAAAAAAAAAAAAAAAAAAAAAAAAAAAAATCAGTTCCCTCCACCCAAGACCCAAATTTCTCAACCAAAAGTGAAATACCTGTAGTACATCCTAAACCCAGGAAACTGGACCTTGTCCATCAAACAAAAGTTTACTTAGAAGTAAAACCTCTATAAACAAAAACAAAAACAAAAAACAAACAAAAAAAACCTAAGAACTGTCCTGGGTATAGCAGGATTTTGCAGAATTGCTAAGCCATTGTATGAGGCCCTAACAGGGCCAAAACATAAGCCACTCAAATGATCAAAAAACAGGAGGCTTTATCTTCTAGCTAAACAAAGGGGTTTACACGGTAATAAACCACACCTGTTGTTCTTATATTAACAACTCAGGATTAATTAGACTGCCAGCTCAACAGATTTACCAACACGCTACCTGGCTACATAATTTCAATAAGCACACTGCTTAAACCATCTGGGACCCCATCAAAAAATACCTACCAAGTGTGACAGTTCCTACCTTTCCTGGAAATTTTAATAACTCCAATTTCTACTAACCTTTGGTCCTTGCTTGTTTAACCTCCTTATAAAGTTTGTATCTTCTGGATTATAGCAGTTCCATGTCAAAATAATGGTCATAGAAAAATTCCAACCAATCCCTGCCTCGGATTCAGATTCTGCTAATAACCCACCCTTGGGACCTTTAAAACAGGCAGCCAGAAATTTCCATGCACTAACTAGACATGGCCAATGACCCAAATCAACAAAAAGTAAATATAAAACACTGACCTCCTCCCTCATCAACCCTTACAAATAAAGAAGAAAAATCTCTGAGGGCAGTCAAATGAGACAGGAGTAACACACGGTGGGCGCAGGGAAATAAACAATTCCAGGCAGCAGCTTCACACGACTAGCAAAAGGAAACTGTTAAAATAGCTGCAGGGGCCAATAAGACCCTGAAAACCAAGATGTGGGCCAAGCTGGCTAAGACTGATGGGAAACAACATAGCACTGGATTTGACTTAGGTTTCACCTAAGACCTCGTTATACACTCATTAACATACTAAATCACACACCCACCAGCGCTGTGACAGTTCTAGGAACACCCATATTTGGTGTAAAAATGAAGGCCGGGCGCGGTGGCTCACGCCTGTAATCCCAGCACTTTGGGAGGCCAAGGCGGGTGGATCACGAGGTCAGGAGATCGAGACCATCCTGGCTAACACAGTGAAACCCCGTCTCTATAAAAATACAAAAAATTAGCCGGGCGTGGTAGCGGGCACCTGTGGTCCCAGCTACTCGGGAGGCTGAGGCAGGAGAATGGCGTCAACCTGGGAGGCGGAGCTTGCAGTGAGCCGAGATGGCGCCACTGCGCTCCAGCCTGGGCGACAGAGCGAGACTCTGTCTCAAAAAAAAAAAAATGAGTGGCACTGGCTGGGCATGGTGGCTCACACCTGTAATCCCAGCACTTTGGGAGGCTGAGGCGGGTGGATCATGAGGTCAGGAGTTCAAGCCCAGCCTGGCCAACATGGTAAAACCCCATCTCTACTAAAAATACAAAAATTAGCTGGGCTTGGTGGCATGTGCTGTAATTCCAGCTACTCGGGAGGCTGAGGCAGAACTGCTTGAACCGGGACCAGGAGGCAGAGGTGGCAGTGAGCCAAGATGGCACCCCACTGCACTCCAGCTTGGGGTACAGAGAGAGACTCCATCAAGAAAAGAAAAAAAAGGACAGCACCACAGTTCCGAGAAATCTTTACCTTTTTCCAGAAATCTTTATGAATATTCCACCCCTTTGTTAAAGAAACCCATAAAGATGGTAACTCTAAACCCCATGGTACAACTCTCTTGAGCCAGCCCACACTCCCCTTTCTTTAATGTGTACTTTTCACTGCAATAAATCTCCACATTTTCACTATTTTCTGACTCATCCTTGAATTCCTTCTTGCAGTGGTGTCAAGAACCTGGACACTGGCCAGGGTTGAGGTCTCACCAGTATTTGGGGACCTCCCCTAGCCCACCAGTTTTACCTGGAGCTCTGAGTCTCAGTCCTCCCAAGGTGACCGGGCATCTTCCCTGGACACCAGGAGGAAATGGGAAAGAGAGCCCCCATCTCCTGCCACTCCACCTCCTCAGGGTTCAAAAGACCCACACATCAGACAGTGCATGTTCCTTTACCAAAAAGCTAGGACATCTTCAAAGGGGAATCACTATGAGGAGAAGCAAACACGTTAAATTTCACCTCTCCCATGTTGCACAAGGGCAGCAGCTGGGGGCCTTGACTTTCATGACCTTGTGCTTGAGATGTTTCCCTGACAGCAGGAGTGCAGTGGCATGATCTCAGGTCACTGCAACTTCTGCTTCCTGGTGTAGGATATAATAAATTCCTCTTCAAAGGTTTTAGCCTGTAAATTGTTAAGTACAATGAGTTCTAAGATCCTCTCCAAAGAATCAATGTATCAGTTATGTTCAGCTCTCCATTTTAAAATTTTCATCTCCTTGTCCCTAGTTCCAGTAAACAACCTCTTCCTAGCCTCTATCATCTGCTCTGTCCTGAGTCACCCCTGGTCACCTACTCTGATCTAAGTCATCCTGAGTCACCCATTCCCACCAAACTACTCACCCTGCCACTCTGACTTGTACCCCTGCTCTCTTTAAAATAGCCAATCGGAATTAGCTTAGACTATGCAGTCCAACCCTAGCCAATAGGGGAATGACATAGCAGTAGGGGCTACCTGCATCAGGAATAAGAACCCCTTTCCTTCCCTTGTGCAGGTGTGCTCTTGCCATTGCTCCATCCACAAGTCACATCCTTCTATAGAAGTAAAACTGCCTTGCTGAGAAAATTGAATTTATGTTCAAGTGCTATTTCTTTGGCAGCACCAAAAATTTATTTATAACACTGGGTTCAAACTATTCTCCTGCCTCAGCCTCCCGAGTAGCTGGGATTACAGGCACCCGTCACCATGCCTGGCTAACTTTTGCACTTTCAGTAGAGATGGGGTTTCACCATGTTGGCCAGGCTGGTCTCAAACTCCTGACCACAGATGATCCACCCACCTTGGCCTCTCAAAGTGCTGGAATTACAGGCCTGATCCACCGTGCCCGGCCAAATTTTTATATTTTTAGTAGAGACGAGGTTTTACCATGTTGACCAGGTCGGCCTCAAACTCCTGGCCTCAAGTGATCCGCCCACCTTGCCATCTCAAAGTGCTGGTGTTAAAGGCGTGAGCCACCACACCTGGTCTTTTCCTCAATTCTAATAGGTATTTGGATCTATTTCCCTTCACTCCATCCTAGAGGTCAAAAACCCAGATAGCTTTATATGCAGCAAACCAAGCCAGAGACCAGAATAGGGGAGAGGTGAGAAAGCCCCAGGGCAGCTACCACCCAGCTCCACCAGTTGTTGCCCCCATGCGAATACAGGCCTGGTATTGCTAGAGTTTTGGATTTTTGCAGAGAAGTCAAAAATCTGAATTTTTATGAGAAAACATCTGACAATCTTTTTTAAAAAAATGTTGAAATTAGCTCAAACAAAACCTGTGTATGCCAGTTTCCACCTCGTGCTTTACTATGTTCCACTTTTCTCTGCCTGTTTCTGAGCCAGGGCAATCCTGTTAGAAATACTGCCCCTTTATAAAAAGACTTGCTCCTTATATTACTTCTTTTGAACACTACAGAATCCCTAAAGAGTTAGAGGCTGTTATTCTTCTCCTGCCATAGGAAACATGAAGTTCAGAGAGCTAAAGATCAGTAAGTGGCGACCCAGGTTTTGAACCCAGGTCTTCATGAACTGAGTTTAATGTTCTTTCTGTTAGATTTGAGGTGAGAGGGGAAGGAGGAGACAGTGTGAACAATTCTATTGCAGAAATGGAAAGCTGAGAGGAGCTCACTCATACCCTGATAACCAGAGGCTGGCTGATGGTGCATAAGAAGGTAGAACCCGGCTGGGTGCAATGGCTCATGCCTGTAATCCCAGCACTTTGGGAGGCTGAGGTGGGTGGATCACCTGAGGTCAAGAATTTGAGACCAGCCTGACCAACTGGGTGAAACCCCATCTCTATAAAAAATATAAAAATTAGCTGGCATGGTGGCACACACCTGTAATCCCAGCGACTCGGGAGGCTGAGGCAGAAGAAATTGCCTGAACCCAGGAGGTGGAGGTTGCAGTCAGCCAAGATCATGCCATTGCACCCCAGCCTGGGCTACAAGAGCAAGACTCCATCTCAAAAAAAAATAATAATAAAAATAAAAATAAAAATAAAACAAATAAACAAATAAACAAAAAACAAGGTAGAATCCATTGCCTGAGCCTATATAATGTCATCTGCCTAGAGCAAAATAGCACTTTCCAGCCCTGGTGACTTGAGCTAGGGGGGTGGCAGCTCACTATCCCAACCAGGGCTACCATGCCAGTGTCCCTAGAAATGGTCTCAAGGACATGTTCTGTCCTTCTGAATCAGATACATTCTTATTTGAAATTCCATTTTGCATCAGAAAGTAAATTTAAGGATGCCTGCTGCTGTAAAATAAAGATGTTTCTGGGCTTTGTCCTGGGTTCCTAATATAGAGCTTCTAAACCTTTGGAATTTCCTGATTGGTAGCAGTGTCTTTGTTACTCATGGTGGGCTCCTAGATAGTTTCAAAATGAGGGCTGGTCAGCTGGGCACAGTGGCTCACACCTGTAATTGCAGCATTTTGGGCGGCCAAGGTGGGCAGATCACAAGGTCAGGGGTTCGAGACCAGCCTGGCCAATATGATGAAACCCCATCTCTACTAAAAATACAAAATTAGCTGGGTGTGGTGGCACACACCTGTAATCCCAGCTACTCAGGAGGCTGAAGCAGGAGAATTGCTTGAATCTGAGAGGCAGAGGTTACAGTGAGCCAAGATTGTTCCACTGTACTCTAGCCTCAGAGACAGAGCAAGATTCTGTCTCAAAAAAAAAAAAAAAAAAAAAAAAAAAATGAGGGCTGGTCGTGCCAGAAAGACCAATCACATGATTACAGGGTTGGGGCTTCAAGCTAGGTGATACCAGCTCAACCTCTGGGAAGGGGAGAAGGCTGAAGATTGGGTTGGAACATGCGGCCAGTGATTCTATCAATTGTGCCTACAAAGTGAAATTCCAATAAAACCTCTGAACGCTGAAGCTCAGCTGCACTTCTCAGTTGGGGAATACAGGGATGCACAGGGAGGGTGATGTGCCTGGATTCCATAGGGAAAGGACAAGGAAGCTCCACATTCAAGACTCTCCTAGACCTTATCCTACAGGTCTCTTCATATGGTTGGTCCTGATTTGTATCCTTTATAATAAAACTGTAATTCTAAGCAGAGTATAAAGCTCTTCTGAGTTCTATGAGTCATTTAGTATTGTCAAACCTGAATGGTTTTAGAAACCCCTGAATTTGTACCTCATTGGTCAGAGATACAAGTGGTCTGGGGACCCTCAAACACTCAGCTGGCAAATGAAATGAGAGGAGTCTTGTTGGAGACTGTGACCTTAACCTGCGGAGTCTGCACTAACTCTAGGTAGTTAGTGTCAGAATTGTAGCATTGCACTGGTCCTTTCCTTTCCTTGTGGTTGTGTATAATTACATTGTGCCATCATTTCAAGGGTTACAATCTGGTCCACAGTTGCTATTGACCAATGCTGCCATTAATAGAAACATCCTTGTTTCTGCCTGGTGTCACAATGTACCTCTATTCCTAACCATAGGGCTTCAGATCCAGCTCATTCTCTCATTCTCTCTCTCTCTCTCCCTCTCTCTCTCTCTTCCTCCCTCCCTCCCTCCCTCCATCCCTCCCTCCCTCCCTCCCTTTCTCTCTCTGTCTCTCCTACTTCCACATCCTTCGTAGGCTCCTGGAAGCATCTGCTGGAGAACTCTGAGATAATCTCAGGCCTACCTGCCTAGAAATCTCAGATGTCCTCATACTGGGCAAGAGGGAACTTCAGAGGTTTCCCTTCTAGGAAGCAGGTATAGGTCTTTTCTGTTCTCAGATTCTCAAAGTCACTAGGTGAGGAGAAGTTCAGGACACAGGCCCCTATCTCAGGGACACACATCAGCCTAGAAGAAAAGGGAAAAAGAGGAATAGAAGAAGAAAGAGAGAGGAGGAGGAGGCAGAACTAACATCTGAGGGCTTACAATGTGCCAGGCATATTCTGAGTACTTTCCTAACATTAACTCATTTCATTCCAGCATTACCTCTAAGAGTTAGTATTATTATCCTAATGTTTTAGAATAGAAAGCAGAGGGCCAGGCACAGAGGCTCATGCCTGTAATCTCAGCACTTTGGGAGACCGAGGCAGGCGGATCATGAGCTCAGGAGTTTGAGACTAGCCTGGCTAACATAGTGAAACCCCATCTCTACTAAAAATACAAAAAATGAGCTGGGCATGGTAGTAGGTGCCTGTAATCCCAGCTACTCAGCAGGCCAAGGCAGGAGAATCGTTTGAACCTGAGAGGCAGAGGTTACAGTAAGCCAAGATCGCACCATTGCACTCCAGCCTGGGTGACAGGGCTAGACGCCATTTCAAAAAAAAGAAAGAAGAAAAAAGATGGCCGAATAGGAACAGCTTCGATCTGCAGCTCCCAGCGTGATCAACGCAGAAGATGGGTGATTTCTGCATTTGCAACTGAGGTACCTGGTTCGTCTCATTGAGACTGGTTGGACAGTGGGTGCAGCCCACAGAGGGTGAGCCAAAGCAGGGTGGGGCATTGCCTCACTCGGGAAGCGCAAGGGGTTGAGGGATTTCCCTTTCCTAGCCAAGGAAAGCCACAACAGACTGTACCTGGGAAAAACAGGACACTGCCGCCCAAACACTGCACTTTTTCAACGATCTTAGCAAACGGCAGACCAAGAGATACTATCCCGTGCCTGGCTCCATGGGTCCCATGCCCACGGAGCCTTGCTCATTGCAAGCGCAGCAGATCAAGATCAACCTGTTAGGCAACAGCCTGGCAGGGGGAGGGGCGTCCGCCATTGCTGAGGCTTGAGTAGGTAAACAAAGCGGCCAGGAAGCTCAGACTGGGCAGAGCCCACCACAGCTCAACAAGGCCTACTCCCTCTACACTCCACCTCTGTGGGCAGGGCATAGTGGAACAAAAGGCAGCAGACAACTTCTGCAGACTTAAAACATCCCTGTCTGACAACCCCGAAGAGAGCAGTGGTTCTCCCAGCACAGTGTTTAAGCTCTGAGAACAGACAGACTGCCTCCTCAAGTGGATCCCTGACCCCCATGTAGCCTATCTGGGAGATATCTCCCAGTAGGGGCCGACAGACACCTCATATAGGCGGCTGCCCCTCTGGGATGAAACTTCTAGAGGATGGATCAGGCAGCAATATTTGCTGTTCTGCAGCCTCCGCTAGTGATACCCAGGCAAACAGGGTCTGGAGTGGAACTCCAGCGAACTCCAACAGACCTGTAGCTGAGGGACCTGTTAGAAGGAAAACTAACAAACAGAAAGGAATAGCATCAGCATCAACAAAAAGGTCATCTACACCAAAACCCCATCTGTAGGTCACCAACATCAAAGACCAAAGGTAGTTAAAACCACAAAGATGGGGAGAAACCAGAGCAGAAAAGCACCTCTTCTCCTCCAAAGGATTGCAGCTCCTCACCAGCAATGGAACAAAGCTGGACAGAGAATGACTTTGATAAGTTGACAGAAGTAGGCTTCAGAAGGTCGGTAATAACAAACTTCTCCAGGCTAAAGGTGGATGTTCGAACCCTTTGCAAGGAAGCTAAAAACCTTGAAAAAAGATTAGACGAATGACTAACTAGCATAAACAGTGTAGAGAAGATGTTCAATGACCTGATGGAGCTGAAAACCATGGCATGAGAACTTTGTGATGCATGCACAAGCTTCAGTAGCTGATTCGATCAAGTGGAAGAAAGGGTATCAGTGATTGAAGATCAAATTAATGAAATAAAGCGAGAAGACAAGGTTAGAGAAAAAAGAGTAAAAAGAAACGAACAAAGCCTCCAAGAAATATGGGACTATGTGAAAATACCAAATCTATGTTTGATTGGTGTACCTGAAAGTGATGGGGCGAATGAAACCAAGTTGGAAAACACACTTCAGGATATTACCCAGGAGAACTTCCCCAACCTAGCAAGACAGGCCAACATTCAAATTCAGGAAATACAGAGACCACCACAAAGATACTCCTCAAGAATAGCAACCCCAAGAAATATAATCATCAGATTCTCCAAGGTTGAAAAGAAGGAAAAAATGTTAAGGGCAGCCAGAGAGAAAGTTGGGTTACCGACAAAGGGAACCCCATCAGACTAACAGCGGATCTCTCGGCAGAAACCCTAAAAGCCAGAAGAAAGTGGGGGCCAATATTCAACATTCCTAAAGAAAAGAATTTTCAACCCAGAATTTCATATCCAGCCAAACTAAGCTTCATAAGTGAAGGAGAAATAAAATCCTATACAGACAAGCAAATGCTGAGAGATTCTGTCACCACCAGGCCTGCCTTACAAGAGCTCCCGAAGGAAGCACTAAACATGGAAAGAAATGACCGGTACCAGCCACTGCAAAAACAGGCCAAATTGTAAAGACCATCAATGCTATGAAGAGACTGCATCAATTAACAGGCAAAATAACCAGTGAACATCATAACGACAGGATCAGATTCACACATAACAATATTAACCTTAAATGTAAATGGGCTAAATGCCCCAATTAAAAGACACAGACTGGCAAATTGGATAAACAGTCAAGACCCATCAGTGTGCTGCATTCAGGAGACCCATCTAATGTCCAGAGACACTCATAGGCTCAAAATAAAGGGATGGAGGAAGATCTACCAAGTAAATGCAAAGCAAAAAATAGCAGAGGTTGCAATCCTAGTCTCTGATAAAATAGACTTGAAACCAACAAAGATCAAAAGAGACAAAGAAGGCCATTACATAATGGTAAAGGGATCAACTCAACAAGAAGAGCTAACTATCCTAAATATACATGCACCCAATACAGGAGCACCCAGATTCATAAGGCAAGTCCTTAGAGACCTACAGAAAGACTTAGACTCCCACACAATAATGATGTGAGACTTTAACACCCCACTGTCAACATTAGACAGATCAACGGACAGAAAATTAACAAGGATATCCAGGAATTGAACTCAGCTCTGCACCAAGCGGACCTAATAGACATCTACAGAACTCTCCATCCCAAATCAACAGAATATACATTCTTCTCAGCACCACATCACACTTACTCTAAAATTGACCACATAGTTGGAAGTAAAGCACTCCTCAGTGAATGTAAAAGAACAGAAATCACAACAAACTGTCTCTCAGACCACAGTACAATCAAATTAGAACTCAGGATTAAGAAACTCACTTAAAACCACACAACTACATGGAAACTGAACAACCTGCTCCTGAATGACTACTGGGTAAATAACGAAATTAATGCAGAAATAAAGATGTTCTTTGAAACCAATGAGAACAAAGACACAATGTACCAGAATCTCTGGGACACATTTAAAGCAGTGTGTAGAGGGAAATTTATAGATTTATTTATAGATTTATACCCACAAGAGAAAGCAGGAAAGATATAAAATCGACACCTTAACATCACAATTAAACGAACTACAGAAGCAAGAGCAAACAAATTTGAAAGCTAGCAGAAGGCAAGAAATCACTAAGATCAGAGCAGAACTCAAGGAGATAGAGACACAAAAAAAAACCCTTCAAAAAATCAATGAATCCAGGAGCTGTTTTTTTGAAAGGATCAACGAAATTGATAGACTGCTAGCAAGACTAACAAAGAAGAAAAGAGAGGAATCAAATAGATGCAATAAAAAAAAGATAAAGGGGATATCACCGTCGATCCCACAGAAATACAAACTACCATCAGAGAATACTATAAACACCTCTACGCAAATAAACTAGAAAAGCTAGAAGAAATGGATAAATTCCTGGACACATACACCCTCCCAAGACAAAACCAGGAAGAAGTTGAATCTCTGAATAGAAAAAGAACAGGCTCTGAAATTGAGGCAATAATTAATAGCCTACCAACCAAAAAAAGTCCAGGACCAGATGGATTTACAGCCGAATTCTACCAGAGGTACAAAGAGGATCTGGTACCATTCCTTCTGAAACTATTCCAATCAATAGAAAAAGAGGGACTCCTACCTAACTCATTTTATGAGGTCAACATCATCCTGATACCAAAGCCTAGCAGAGACACAACCAAAAAAAGAAAATTTTAGACCAATATCCCTGATGAACATCGATGCAAAAATTCTCAATAAAATACTGGCAAAACGAATCGAGCAGCACATCAAAAAGTTTATCCACCACAAGCAAGCCTGCTTCATCCCAGGATGCAAGGCTGGTTCAACATATGCAAATCAATAAACATAATCCATCACATAAATAGAACCAAAGACAAAAACCACATGATTATCTCAATAGATGCAGAAAAGGCCTTCGACAAAATTCAACAGCCTTTCATGCTAAAAACTTTCAATAAACTAAGTATTGATGGAACGTATCTCAAAATAGTAAGAGCTATTTATGACAAACCCACAGCCAATATCATATTGAATGGGTAAAAATTGGAAGCATTTCCTTTGAAAACTGGCACAAGATAGGGATGCCCTCTCTCACTACTCCTATTCAACATAGTGTTGGAAGTTCCGGTCAGGGCAATCAGGCAAGAGAAAGAAATAAAGGGGATTCAAATAGGAAAAGAGGAAGTCAAATTGCCCTGTTTGCAGATGACACGATTGTATATATATAGAAAACCCCATCGTCTCAGCCCAATATCTCCTTAAGCTGATAAGCAACTTCAGCAAAGTCTCAGGATACAAAATCAATGTGCAAAAATCACAAGCATTTCTATATACCAATAATAGACAGAGAGCCAAATCATAAGTGAACTCCCATTCACAATTGCTACAAAGAGAATAAAATACCTAGGAATCCAACTTACAAGGGATGTGAAGGATCTCTTCAAGGAGAACTACAGACTGCTGCTTAAGGAAATAAAAGAGGACACAAGCAAATAGAAGAACATTCCATGCTCATGAATAGGAAGAATCAGTATCATGAAAATGGCCACACTGCCCAAGGTAATTTATAGATTCAATGCCATTCCCATCAAGCTACCAATGTCTTTCTTCACGGAATTGGAAAAAATTACTTTAAAGTTCATATGGAACCAAAAAAGAGCCCACATTGCCAAGGCAATCCTAAGCAAAAAGAACAAAGCTGGAGGCATCACACTACCTAACTTCAAACTATACTATAAGGCTACAGTAACCAAAGCAGCATGGTACTGGTACCAAAACAGATATATAGACCAATGGAATAGAACAGAGGCCTCAGAAATAACACCACACATCTACAACTATCTGATCTTTGACAGACAAAAACAAGAAATGGGGAAAGGATTCCCCATTTAATAAGTGGTGCTTGGAAAACTGACTAGCCATATGTAGAAAGCTGAAATTGGATCCATTTCTTACACCTTACACAAAAATTAATTCAAGATGGATTAAAGACTTAAATGTTAGACCTAAAACCATAAAAACCCTAGAAGAAAACGTAGGCAATACCATTCAGGACATAGGCATGGGCAAGGACTTCATGTCTAAAACACCAGAAAGCAATGGCAACAAAAGCCGAAATTGACAAATGGGATCTAATTAAACTAAAGAGTTTCTGCACAGCAAAAGAAACTACCATCAGAGTGAACAGGCAAGCTACAGAATGGGAGATAATTTTTGCAATCTACCCATCTGACAAAGGGCTAATATCCAGAATCTACAAAGAACTTAAACAAATTTACATGACAAAAATAACCCTATCAAAAAGTGTGCAAAGGATATGAACAGACACTTCTCAAAAGAAGATTATTTCTGCAACCAACAGACACATGAATAAATGCTCATTATCAAGGTCATCAGAGAAATGCAAATCAAAACCATAATGAGATACCATTTCACACCAATTAGAATGGCAATCATTAAAAAGTCAGGAAGCAACAGATGCTGGAGAGGACGTGGAGAAATAGGAACACTTTTACACTGTTGGTGGGAATGTAAATTAGTTCAACCATTGTGGAAGACAGTGTGGTGATTCCTCAAGGATCTAGAACTAGAAATACCATTTGACCCAGCGATCCCATTACTGGGTATATACCCAAAGGATTATAAATCATGCTACTATAAAGACACATGCACACGTATGTTTATTGCGGCACTATTCACAATTGCAAAGACTTGGCACCAACCCAAATGTCCATCAATGATAGACTGGATTAAAAAATTGTGGCACATATATACTATGGAATAGTATGCAGCCATAAAAAATGATGAGTTCGTGTCGTTTGCAGGGACATGGATGAAACTGGAAACCATCATTCTCAGCAAACTATCACAAGGACAGAAACCAAATACCGCATGTTCTCACTCATAGGTGGGAATTGAACAATGAGAACACTTGGACACAGGGCAAGGAACATCACACACTGGGGCCTGTCGTGGGGTGGGGAGTTGGGGGAGGGATAGCTTTAGGAGAAATACCTAATGTAAATGACGAGTTGATGGGTGCAGCAAACCAACATGGCACATGTATACCTACGTAACAAACCTGCAGGTTGTGCACATGCACCCTAGAACTTAAAGTATAATAGAAAGAAAGAAAAAGAAAACTTGTCCCCCACCAAAAGAAAGAAAGAGAGAGAAAAAGAAAGAAAGAAAGAGAAAGAGAAAGAAAGAAAAGAAAGAAAGAAAGAGAAAGAAAGAAGGGAGAAACAGGGATACAGGGAAAGACAGAAAGAAAGAGAGAAAGCAAGCAGAGGGGCAGGGATTAAAAGTAAATTTCAGGCTAGATGCAGTGGCTCAAGCCTGTAATCCCAGCACTTTGGGAGGCTGAGGCAGGTGGATCACCTGAGGTCAGGAGTTCAAGGCCAGCCTGGCAAAACCTTGTCTCTACTAAAAATACAACAATTAGCCAGGCATGGTGGTGGGTGCCTGTAGTCACAGCTACTCAGGAGGCTGAGGCAGGAGAATTGCTTGAACCTGGGAGACAAAGGTTGCACTGAGCACAGATCGTGCAACTGTACTCCAGCCTGAGCGACAGAGCGAGACTCCATCTCAAAAAAAAAAAAAAAGTAAATTGCACACCTCAAATAATTTGCCCAAGTCATACAGCTAGTAGGGTCACATCCAGAAATCAGAAACTAGAAGTCCCAATCATTTTACTCTGCAGAGCAGGGAAAACTGACTCCCAGTAATCAAATATTTTTTCTCTAAATATTTCAACACATGTCTGAATGCCAACTTTTATAATGCAAATATTTGACTATTTTAGTTTTCTGTTCTGTCACCCTTTCCCTAAAGGCAGTGAGATGAGATGAAACATTTTCTTTCTTTTTTTTTTTTTGAAATGGAGTTTGGGAGTTTGGCTCTTGTTGCCCAGGCTGGAGTGTGATGGCACAATCTTGGCTCACTGCAACCTCCACCTCCTGGGTTCAAGCAATTGTCCTGCCTCAGCCTCCTGAGTAGCTGGGATTACAGGTGTGTACCACCACTCCTGGCTAATTTTGTATTTTTAGAGATGGGGTTTCTCCATGTTGGTCAGGCTGGTCTCGAACTCCCGACCTCAAGTGATCCACCCACCTTGGCCTCCCAAAGTGCTGGGATTACAGGCGTGAGGCACCATGCCCGGCTTGAGATGAAACATTCTAACCACTGCTTCCTTACTTAGGATGGGACACTCAGTTAAAAGGGAGTACCTGGAGATGTTGCTATACTGTGAACACTTGAATAGGGCTCCCTATCTTGAAGTACAAGAATTCATTGAAGCAAGAGGCAGCATGATATAATGGGCAACGTGGCGAAACTCTGTCTCTACTCAAAACACAAAAAACTGCCAGGCATGGTGGCACATGCCTGTGGCCCAGCTACTCAGGAGGCTGAGGTGGGAGGATGGCTTGACCCTGGGAGGCGGAGGTTGCAGTGAGCTGAGATTGCACCACTGCACTCCAGCCTGGGCAACAGAGCAAGACCCCGTCTCAAAAAAAAAAAGAAAAAAAAAGGCCGGGCGCGGTGACTCACACCTGTAATCCCAGCACTTTGGGAGGCCGAGCCGGGCGGATCACGAGGTCAGGAGATTGAGACCATCCTGGCTAACATGGTGAAACCCCGTCTCTACTAAAAACACAAAAAAATGCCGGGCGTGGTGGCGGGCACCTGTAGTCCCAGCTACTCAGGAGGCTGAGGCAGGAGAATGGCGTGAACCCAGGAGGCGGAGCTTGCAGTGAGCCGAGATCGCGCCACTGCACTCCAGCCTGGGCGATAAAGCGAGACTCCGCCTCAAAAAAAAAAAAAAAAAAAAACCCAAAGCTCACAATATTTCATTAAGAAAACACAGGCCAGGGCCGAGTGCAGTGGCTCACGCCTGTAATCCCAGCACTTTGGACGGCCGAGGCGGGCGGATCATCTGAGGTCAGGAGTTCGAGAGTAGCCTGGTAACATGGTGAAACCCCGTTTCTACTAAATATACAAAATTAGCTGGGCATGGTGACACGTACCTGTAATCCCAACTACTTGGGAGACTGAGGCAGGAGAATCATTTGAACTCAGGAGGCGGAGGTTGCAGTGAGCTGGGATCACGCCACTGCACTTTGGCCTGGGCAACATAGTGAGACTCGGTCTCCAAACACCAAAAAGAAAGAAAGAAAACACAAGCCGCAGTGGCGCAGTGGTTCATGCCTGTAATCCTAGCACTTTGGGAGGCCAAGATGGGCAGATCACGAGGTCAAGAGTTCGAGACCAGTCTGGCCAACATGGTAAAACTCTGTCTCTACAAGAATGCAAAAATTAGCTGGGCGTGGTGGTGTGCACCTGTAATCCTAGCTACTCAGGAGGCTGTGGCAGGAGAATAGCTTGAACTCAGGAGGCAGAGGTTGCAGTGGGCTGAGATCATGCCACTGCACTCCAGCCTAGGCGACAGAGCAAGACTCCGTCCGTCTCAAAAGAAAAAAGAAAAAGAAAAAGAAAAGAAAACACAAAAACAGGCCTGGTGTGGTGGCTCACTCCTGTAATCCCAGGACTTTGGGAGGCCAATGTGGGAAGATCATTTGAGGCCAGCCTGGGCAACATGGCCAGATCCCATCCCCCCCACCCCTCAAAAAAAAAGAAGAAGAAGAACAGAAGAAGAAACAACTTACAAAACTATTTCAACAGCTGATTTCACACGCACACACTTGCCTGGAAAGGTACATACCAAAATTAACAATGGTGGTAAATTATATGTGATTTTCATTTCCTTATTTAGACTTTTCTCCATGTTGTGTACATATGCTTACCAAAAGATAAACAGTACTATTTGTAATAGTCTTTAACTAAAAACCACTTAAATACTGGCCTGGCGGGGTGGCTCACGCCTGTAATCCCAGCACTTTGGGAGGCCAAGGCAGGTGGATCACTTGAAGTCATGAGTTCAAGACCAGCCTGGCCGACATGGAGTAACCCTGTCTTTAGTAAAAATACAAAAATTAGCCAGGTACGGTGGCATGTGCCTATAATCCCAGCTACTTGGAAGTCTGAGGCAGAAAGAAGATGTTGGACTTCCTAGCCTCCAAGATTGCACCACTGCACTCCAGCCAGAGTGACAGAGTGAGACTCTGTCTCAAAAAAATAAATAACACTTAAATACTTATGACTGTAGAATGAATAAGTAAACTGTGTTATATTCATACAGTGGAATTAGATGAATGAATCATAACTATACACTACATGGGTGAATCTCAGAAGCATAATGTTGAGTGAGAAACCAGACATAAAAAGGCTACGTACTGTATGATTCCATTTAAAGTTTAAAACCAAAAAAGTGTCTGCTATGGTTTGAATGTCTCCTCCAAAATTCAGATGTTGACAATGTGATAGTATGAAGAGGTGGGGCCTATACAAGGTGATCAGGCCACGAGGGCCCCTCCCTCACGAACGGTATTAGGTTTCCTTATAAAGGGGCTTAACAGAGGGAGTTTCTCTCTTGCCCTTCTGCCTCCTGCAATGTGAGGACACAGCGTTCCTCCCTCTAGAGGATGCAGCCCTCACCAGACAACCGAACTTGCTGGCGCCTTGATCTTGGACTTCCTAGCCTCCAGAACAGTGAAAAAATTCAATGTCTGTTCTTTTTAGCTGACCCAGTCTGTGGTATTCTGTTGTAGCAGCACAAATAGACTAAGAGTGCTAGAAGTTAAGAAAGGAGTTTCTCTGGAGGGGAGGTAGTTGTTAGCAATTAGAAGGGGGCACGAGGGGGCTCTGGGGTTCTGCAAATAACTTTTTATTGTCCTAGAGTGCTAGTTTCATGGTTTTGTACACCTCATCAACAAATCCCCCAAATAACACTAGTTTACCTATGTAACAAACCTGCACATGTGCCCCTGAACTTAAAATAAAAATTTTTTAAAATCCATCAAGCTATGCACTTATGATTTTTACCCCTTTATATATATTTCAGTTAAAAGTTTCCATTGAAAGAGGACATCAGCAAAATGGCAAAACTGGACACTCCAAATGCCCATCGCTCCCCAGAAACATATGAAAAAAAAACCAGAAATGGTCAAAACCAACATTGTCAGAATTCTGGAAAACTTAAAGGGTTACAGCAATGAAGAAAATGCTGAATTAAGAAAAAGACAACTTTAAAATGGTAGCAAAGCATCTTTCATCCTTGTCCTATCCCTTCCCCCAGCTGGGTGGCAGTCTTAAAGAATGCAGCCTGTGTCCCCAGTGTGGGACCCTTGTTCCTGGTTCTGGAGGGAGCAGAGCTGACCTTACTTATAAATTCCCGTGTTTGTCTGTTCTAACCTGTTGGGGAGCTGTCTGAAGGACTGATACTAGGTGCCCATCTATGTTTGCCTATCTTGGAACCAACTCAGGACAGAAAAGAGGCAGGGACTGCTCAAAAACACTGCAAGGCAACATTGCAGCATACCAAATCAATACACAAAAAAATTGCATTTCTATACACCAGCCATGAACACTCCACAAAGAAAATTAAGAAAATTCCATTTTACAATAGCATCAAAATAACTGAAATATTTAGAAACAAATTAAATCAAGGAGGCACGAGACTTGTACACTGAAAGCTATAAAACGTCAGTGAAAGAAAGTAAAGAAAACCTAAATGGAAAGATATGCCATGTTCATGGCTTGGAATACTTAATATTAAGATGACAATATTACCCACAGCTATATATTTAGACTCAATGCAATTGCTATCAAAATCCCAATAACATTTTTTTGGCAGAAATGAAAAACAAAATCCCAAAATCCATATGGAATTTAAATGAACCAATAGCCAAAGCAATCTTGAAAAAGAACAAAGTCAGAGGGCTCATACTTCCTGATTTCAAAACTTACTACAAAGCTATAGTAATAAAAACAGTGTAAAATTGGAATAAGGACAGACATATAGACCAATGGAACAGAACTGAGAGCCCCAAAATACACCTTCACATTGAAGATCAATTGATTTTTGACAAGGATGTCAAAACCACTGAATAGAGAAATAATGGTCTCTTCAACAAATGGTGCTGGGAAAACTAGGTATTTTCTAGTTTTCTAGAAAACTAGAACCTAGAAGGCACTCAATACATATTTGTGGGTTAGGGTTAGGGTTAGGTCCAACTTCATTCTTTCGAATGTAGAAATGTATCATGATGAGCTTTTTAAATTTTATTTATTTATTTATTTATTTTTGAGACAGGGTCTTGCTCTGTCATCCAGCCTAGAGTGCAGTGGAGCAATCATATCTCCTGGCAGCCTTGCCTGGGCTCAAGTGATCTTCCCACCTCAGCCTCCTGAGTAAAAGGGACTACAGGCATGTGCCACCATGCCAGGCTTTTTAATTTTTTTTGTAGAGACAGGGTCTCACTATGTTACCCAGGCTGGTTTCAAATTCCTGGCCTCAAGTGATCCATTTTAGCCTCCCAAACGCTGGGATTACAGATGTGAGCCACTGTGCCCAGCCCATGATGAGAAATTCGTAATGCCAAAGATTTGTTAATATCACAGTTCATTAGAAAGGTCATTTGTCTAGGAAAGAAATGGACTTAGAAAAAATTTATTTTGGCCAGGCGCGGTGGCTCAAGCCTGTAATCCCAGCACTTTGAGAGCCCGAGACGGGCGGATCACGAGGTCAGGAGATCGAGACCATCCTGGCTAACACGGTGAAACCCCGTCTCTACTAAAAAAAATACAAAAAACTAGCCGGGCGAGGTGGCGGGCACCTGTAGTCCCAGCTACTTGGGAGGCTGAGGCAGAAGAATGGCGTAAACCTGGGAGGCGGAGATTGCAGTGAGCCGAGATTACGCCACCGCACTCCAGCCTGGGCGACAGAGCGAGACTCCGTCTCAAAAAAAAAAAAGAAAAGAAAGGAAAAAAAAAAGAAAAAAGTTATTTTATCTCCAGGGATTTGAGCCTTTCATCTTCTGGTAAAGGCAAATGGACTTAGTGATGTTTATCTCAGGTGTCATTGTTGAGATACCTGGCATTTACCAACCTCATGAATCCTGATTTTGTATCAGTTTCTCAACAACAGAGATGTGTCTTAAAATTTATTTTCCTCTGCCAAAGAGCATCCAGATTCGGGATGTCAATCGAACAGTCTTTCCATTTCTAAATATATCATGCATTCCAATGGTTATCATGATTATTCCAGAGAGGTGCACACAAGACTGATAATACCATTGCCATAACATTTTGTATTTATTTATTTTGAGATAAAGTTTTGCTCTTGTTGCCCAGGCTGGAGAGCAATGGTATGGTCTCGGCTCACTGCAACCTCCGCCTCCCAGGTCCAAGTGATTTTTCTGCCACAGCCTCCCAAGTAGCTGGGATTGCAGACACCCACCACCACGCTCAGCTAATTTTTGTATTTTTAGTAGAGACGAGGTTGCACCATGTTGGCCAGGCTGGTCTCAAACTCCTGACCTCAGGTGATCAACCCCCCTCGGCCTCCCAAAGTGCTGGGATTACAGGCGTCAGCCACCACGCCCAGCCACCATAGCGTTATTAGTAATTGATCCAACCTGGAAACTTCACTCTAGGTATTATAATCCGTGGTGTCCCCACCCCTTCCCCCACAAATTCACATGCTGAAGTGCTGACCCCCCAGCACCTCGGAATCTTGCGACATTATTTGGGAATAAGGTCACTGTAGATGTAGTTAGTAAAGATGAAGTCATACTGGAGTAGAGCAGGCTCCTATTCCAATGTGACTAGTGCCCTTATAAAACGGAAAAATTGTACAGAGGGAGAACACGAAGGCAGAGACTGGGCGATGCCTGTACAAGCCAAGGAATGCCGAAGATTGCCGCAAACCACGTGAAGCTTGGAGAGAAGCCTGGAACAGATTCTCTCTCACAGTCCTCAGAAAGAACCAATCCTGTCAACTTGATTTGGGGCTTAAGTGTGCAATTCCATGAGCTCCTACAAATCCATCACCCATGTAACCAACATCCAAATGAAGAATTAGAGCACTTCCATCACCTCCGAAAATTACCTTGTGCCTCTTTTCTTACTATACTATTCATGCCCAGAGGCAACTATTGTTCTGACTTGTTCCCCTAGGTTTCCCGTTCCTAAGCGTCATATAAACTTAATTACACAGTATGTACTCTTTTGTGTCTGGCTTCTTTCACTCAATGCTTTTTTTGAGATTCATCCTTCCATGTTGTTACATAAATCAGTTTATTCCTTTTTATTACTGAGTGGTATTCCACACCAGTTTATCTGATCTAATATTGAGAAGCATTTGGGTTATTCTCAATTTTTTGTTATTATGAATGAAGCCTCAATAAACGTTTTTGGTGAACATGATTTCCTTTTTTTCTTTTTTTTTTAGAGAATACTGGGGAGTGGAATTTCTGAGTCATAGGTAGCTCTCTAAGAAACTGTTAGTGGTCCACAGTGGTTGAACCATTTTACACTCACCCCAGCCATGTATAAATGCCCCAGTTGCTGTACACCCTCACTAACACTTGGTCTTAGCTGCCCTTTTAACTATTCCAGTGTTATCTCATTGTGGTTTTAATTAGCACATGCCTCATGAAATGTCATCTCCTGGTGTTTTATTTTAAATCAGCTTTATTTACATACAATACTACTCACCCATTTTAAGTGCACAATTTGACAAGTTCCTACAATATATATAGTCATGTATCCACCACCACAATCAAGATACAGAATTTTCCCACCATGTCCTTTACAGTCTACCCCTCCCTCATCTATAGTCCCTGGCAAGCACTGTTCTGCTTTCTGTGACTATAGTTTGCATTTTCTAGACCATTATGGAATAACAAAGCATACAGTCTTTTGTTTCTGGTGTCTCCCCGCTTAGTTTTATCCATGGTATTGCATGAATCAATTTATTCCTTTTTTATTTATATTTATTTTGCAGAAACAGGGTCCCACTGTGTTGGCCCAGACTGGTCTCGGACTCCTGGGCTCAAGTGATCCTCTTGCCTTGGCCTCCCAAACTGTTAGGATTACAGGCGTGAGCCACCACACCCAACCTCTTTTCCTATTTATGTATTTATTGAGATGGAGTGTTGCTCTTGTTGCCCAGGCTAGAGTGCAATGGGGCGATCTCGGCTCACCGCAACCTCCGCCTCCTGGGTTCAAGCGATTGTCCTGCCTCAGCCTTCTAAGTAGCTGGGACTACAGGCGCGTGCCACCACGCACAGCTAATTTTGTATTTTTAGTAGAGACAGGGTTTCTCCATGTCGATCAGGCTGGTCTCAAACTCCCGACCTCAGGTGATCCACCTGCCTTGGCCTCCCAAAGTGCTGGGATTGTAGGTGTGAGCCACCGTGCCCAGCCCTTTTCCTTTTTTATATCTAAGAGTATTCCACTGAACAGAGATATCACAATTTAATTCATTAATTGTTGGACATAAGGGTGTTTCTAAATTTTTGCTTCTATGAATAAGCTGCTACGAACATTTGCCTGCAAAAGTGGAATTGCTAGATCATATGTTAAGGACATGTTTCACTTTATAAGAAATTACCAAGCTGCTTTCCAGTGCCTCATTTTGCATTCCCTTCAGCACCTTCACAGTATCTCAGTATCATACTGACACTTGGTATTTTCCATCTTCTAAGTCTGAGCCACTTTAGTGTTACGTGGTATCTTGCAGTTTAAACTGCTCTTCTCTGACTGCTGACAGGGACTTTAATCTTTCTAAGCTAATTATCAATACATCCTCAGCTTTAATTATGGATAAAAGCATATTTTACCATAGTTTTGTAATATTAGCATGCTGTTTTAATAGTATTGTAACACTATTGTATGTTATCGTACTTTTACTTTAAATGTTTTGGGTGGTAGTTTTGGTCAGTTTTAGAATCCACCACTTTAAATCTGTTATCATATATTATCAGGCACCTTGTTAGGTGCTTTTCCTCCATTTTTTAGTCCCATAACTATTCTATGAGGTAGGCTTTGGTGTCCCCAGTTTACTAATTGAAACTTAAATATCTTTTCAAAATTTTGTTAGCTTTGACTGTAGCAGTCCCTAGTATTCCATGTGTCTCAGTCTATTATAATTACGACACAGATGGGTTTTAGAAAACCACCACCTGCTATCTTGTGTTTTCACCTGTGAAACATCTGCCAAGAGCAACATATGACTGCTTGCAACTTTCATTGATCCAAAGCTGGTGAAGGGGCAAGCCAAATGAGCTGGTATAGATCCCCGGATATTAATGAGTGGGCAAACTCTGCTACAGGGGGACTCTAAAAGGCCAAGAACGGTTGTGAAAGGCTTGGTCAGAATCTTAGGTGGCAAGAAATGGAGCTCTCTTAGTCATCTGTAAACCATCAGTGTTTCCAAGTCTCACAGCAGTTGGGGTATTCGAACAACAGTCACAGGTAAGCCTTAATCTTAGAGGACAAATCAAGGGGAACCCAGGAGGAGATCCCTGTCTGCCTTTGCTGGTCACCTATCTTGGGTAACTAATTCAGCTAAGGAGGAAGTAGAAAGGTCTTTGTGTCCACATGATCAGTCTCCTTCACTGGCCCTCAGTAGTGTTGGACTACCCCAGAAGCCATTGGGTATGTCCTCTGGCTAGGGTGACAGGGGGGATAGTCACCCTCAGCCAAACAGCCTGACACCAAGAGAATGTACCTGAAATGACAACTGCCCCTTGGTACAGCTGTTAGGTCCATATATCTGCTCTTTAGATCCAGTTCCAGTCAAGGTCTCTTATTTTCTGTACCCTGCTTCTCCCCTTTCCAGCCACCTGACACCCACTGCACTTGCTTTCCCTTTCTTATCAAAGCTTCTCTTGAAATAATTTAATAACCTCACTCAGTTCACATACTTCTAATGCTTAATGTGCTTCCTTTCTCAGGGATTCTACGCTCTGTGAAGTGTTTAACCAAAGAAATAAATCCCCAGTAGAGTGATAATGTAATAGGAGGCTGAATGGTGATATTTGTGTGTGCACTGGGGTGAAGGTGAGGGTCAGTAGCTATCTAGACCCTGTTCTGGCATCTTCACTTCTAAAATATCTCAATGGCAGCTCCACCTCCTGGAGGAGAGGGTTTTACATTTCTTGCCTGTCTCTTCCCACCTGGGGCACAGGGCTTGGACAGCAAGTGGAGAAGGTGTGACTGTGCAAGGTGCCCTCTATGTCCCAAGTACTTTTACTACATTTGGTTTAAATTTTCACAACCCTGCAATGTAGGTATTACATTCATACTACAAATAAATGGAGACTTAAAAGTTAGATGACATGCCCAAGGTCACAGAGTAAGTGGCAGAACCGTGATTTAAACCCAAGGTCAGCCTGATTCAAGGTTCCTGATCCTTTCCTGACACAAGGCCATCTCTTCATTGGTATTTCTTCTAAGAAACTGAGTTTCTCATCATTCCTAAGTGGATGCAAAGTAAACAGCAGTGACTGCCCTCCTCCACTTTCCACCCCAAGCCCTTACTCCACTACTCCAGAAATAGCCTGTACTTCATTCCTTGTCTCAGGAACACTCGCCTTCCTTCCTCCGAATAGACTAGGTAAGTTATCAACTTAGGAAAACAACTGATGTATTCTGACAAATATTTATTCTACTATACTCCCAAATTTAACTTTCCCAAAAAAAATCTCATTCCTTCTCAAAAATTCCTGCTTAGCTGAATACCTCATATTGTGGGCATTCAATGCAAAAGTACATATGCCAAATGCTTAATAAGATTTAATTTTCTCTCAAGAGAGGTAAATGTGATACGTAAGTCCCATTCCTTTCCCCTACCCAGCCCACGTCTATCAGATACTCAAATGTGATGAAAATTAAAAAGAATGTACAAACATGTTTTAAACTACTAAGAGCACTGTCTTTCCATTGCTCTTTTTAGGACTTTCATTGCTCATAAGGACTTAATTTCCTAAGTCCTCCCTTCCCCCACCATGCTTCCCCCAATACCCCCATTCAGCAGAGCTGGTTCCCTCTCCAGTTAGAGGAATGGAAATCGATTGGCTGTCTTGTACAGGGATTCTCAGAGGGCAAGCCAAAGAACTGAAGTTGGTTTTCATGGAGTAAACCAGCTCAACCAGGCCTCCGTGCCTAAGTCCTTGCCGTGAAGGCCCAGCCACAACAAAACTGCCAGGCAGGCTGTTCATTTTCTCTTAGGAAGGCAGCAGATTCCCCACGTCATGTCTGCACTAGAATACTGCAGCCAGCGGGGAGAAGAGGTGGGTCACTTCAATTACATCAGAAAAGATCCAATGGTACCATCAAGGACCTCTCCTATTATGTCCCGACTTTAAAGTCCTTATTATTGAGCAGTCAATAATACCTAGGACTTTGTCACCAAACTTTCACAAATGTCAACATGGCCTTAGGACGGGCCAGACATCCACCTACTCTGTGGCCTTGAAACCAGTCAGGCCTCTCAGTGATCTTTCCAGGGCTCCACCTCACCTCGCCACAGAACTCCAGGAGCCATGAAACACGGGAATCTCTCTTTCCAAAGCTCAGAGAGAATGAAGGCAGCTACAGTCCAGGGTGAGACCAAGTAGCTGAGCTTTCTGCTTGATGTGCAAAGAGAAAACTTGAGTAGCAGGGGCACGGGGCCAACTGGCTTCTTATATGTGCCACTGCTAGAAAAAACTAAGTAAAGGGACTACAGGGGCTGGGAAGAAGGCAAAGAGCAACCAGGAAGTGCCGGGTTAGGAAGGAGCACGGCTTCAGAGAAAACCTTTCTGATCCGAACTCTTCCGCTTGTGCTGTCTCCAGGCTCCACTTTCTCATCTCCAGATGAGAGAGAAGTAGAACTTCTGGTTCAAGTGCTGAGGTCCTTTGAGATCTCTGTAAATACAGTTCACTCAGTCAACATTTATTGAATAGTCACTGTTTACTGAGTCTAGAGGAGGGAGGTAGAATCAGTTGAGTACAAGAGTTTAGTCTGAGGTTTGATTGGAAGCCCATCCTGCAATAGTGACTGCTCCTGAAACCCACCAGACCCTGCTTGCTGTAGGGCAGAACACTGAGAAACCAAGTTTGTTGCATTGTAGAGAAACCACATCCCCTTCCACCCTCCCCCTGGACTGTGTCCTTTGATACATGGAGACAGGTAAAAGCTACTGGGATTATCTGGGCTCCTTCACTGGGGCCATGGGAAATTCACAAAGTTCATAGATCCTCTCGCACCTCACAGAAAGCCAACAGCTAAAGAAGAGATGTCCACGAGAGAGGCATCTAGAAGGCTAAATGAGCAGTGATGGGGGGTCAGAACAGGAAGACCAAGGGCTGCTGGCAGGTGGGGTATTTGGAAGTAGGCAGTGAAGCCCCAAGACTAGGATGACAGGAAATGGGCTCGGCATGTTGTGGCCTCTCCGCCTGTCTACTGAGGAAGGGATGGGAGAGGGGTGAGGAAAGATCTAACGAAATAAGGACCTCAGAAGACTCCCTCAAATTCAGAACAAAGGACTTCCGGTCCAAATACATTCTGTATGTTTTCTCCTGAGCTACAACTCAGCAACCTCACCAGGGCCCCAAACAAACCACACATGGCTCACTTAAGGTAGAAACGAAAACCTGCTTTATAAGGCTGCGTGGCCACCACTGGCTTCTCTGCTGAGATATGAGGTGCCAGCCAGGCAGACAGGTGACAGAGGGTGACCCTTCCTCATCTTCTCCCCATCACTACCATCCCCCCGGCCCTACAAATACCCATCTCTGTAATGCAACCACTTCAAAAAATACTCTGAGGAGGAACAGGGTGAAAGGGGTAGGGGTTCAGACTGGTCTGAACAGCAGGCTGGTTCCCGTGAGGTAGCTGATGCCCATGCTCCTGGGCAGAGGCTTTTGGAGAGAGGCCAATTATGGGCTCACAGCCAGGAGGGAGTCACTAGTTGACTGGAAAGTGGAGGAAGTAGAAAGTCTTGAAGTCCGCCCAGAGTACTTGATCACAGGTAACGTCTGAGTGGAAAGGCTGGGCTCTTTGCTGGTGTCCTCACTGTCCTTTGAGGAACTGGGTTTCTGGGGATAAGGGGAAAGGCCAGTTTGAGTCTTCTTGGATTTGGGCGTGGTCCCGTCTTCAGAGAGTAGTAGGCTTCCCTCACAGGAGCTGTGTTTTCTGGAGGGAATAGATGGTGAAAGAAATGGCTGAGACACTGTTTAACTGAGACTTTACCTTAGAATTTGCCTTCAGAGTCTGGAGCAGGCATTCACGACATTATAGTGTTGTAGGCCATAATTACATGGATATGTAATAACCATAAAAAAAATTCTATTTACTTGAAGGCTTGAGATCTGCAGTGCAAGAGTGAAAGGAGGTGCAGGTAGAGGGCTAACGACTTCCCACAGCTAGTGGGTATGGCTGACAGTGGTCGCTTCAGGAGGCGCTTCTGTCCTCCAGCTCAGCTTCCCTGGGCATACCAAGAGCTACCAGGAAAAGGATGCTATGGCTGCATGTCCTGACACTCCCATCAACCCCCAGCTGAAGAATGCTGATCTCACTGCCACAGTCTGGGAAGATGGGAAGGAAGAAAACTCTCCAAACTCACAGCCAGCAGCCCATCCCTTGCCCAGGCAGCACTCACCCCAGCTTGCTAGTCTCTGATTTGCTGAAGGCATTGAGTATCACGTCATCCTTTGAGACAGTCAGAAGTGTTGTCGGGAGAGACCACTAAGAGCAAAGGAATCAATGAGACCAAAAGGGCTTGGCAGAGGCAAGGCAGGAGTGTTTGGGGTCTTGGGACCCTCCAGCTCTACCTCTAAGTGAATCATGGGGCTCTCCCCTTCCCTACTCCTCAGGCGTAGGCCCAGGTGGGTAAAAGTCTCAGTTCTCTTCTGAATCAGACAAGAAGTTGAGGCCTACAAAGCACTTTTTGATCCTTGAAAGAAAGGTACCCAGGGAATCCTGGAGGCAACTATTCCCTTGAAAGGAAAGAGTAGTGAGACAGAAGCACAGCCTAGCGGAGAAGTGAGAGAGGCCTGTACATACCAATCCAACTCCCGCTGCACTCATAAGGCAGAGGAGGGAGGGGCCTGAGAAGGAGCTGTCCTCCACACTGGCAGCACTCACCACTGGAGCAGAATCAGAGACAACTCCCATGTGGAACCCTTTGTAGCACCAACTCCGGAGCAGATCTACTCCTAGGACAAGATTAGCAGGAGTTGTGGTTTAAGAAAGTAGAATCAACTGGCTAATTCTTCTTTCCAGAGAGGCCTATTTCTTGGTATACTGGGATTTAATCTCTCACTAAACATGGCTTTCTGAGGGCTGGGAGGGCACATCACCTTTAAGCTTGTTGCCATGGTATTTCTGTTCCCATTGGGTGGTGAGAATGTTGAAATATCGTGGCTGCTCAAAAAAGCGGAGATAGCGAGAGGAGATATGAGAAGGAAAAATTCGTTCAAACTGACCACGGCGAGAAAACTCATCTTCCATCTCAACCAGAATCCGAACATCATCTGGTGTCAGAACATCCAGCACAGATGCATAGAAGTCCTGTGGTCCAAGGAACAGGGAGAAAAAATGTGTGAGAAAAAGTGTGTGACAGAGAGTGTAAATCAGGGGCAGAGACTCAAGAAGCTGGGGGACAGGGAGCACACCCCTGGGGTCCTACAGCTCCAGAACTCTCATGGAACTACTGAGGGCAGCCTAGTGGGCCAGCTCTGAAAGACATCTGTTCCTAAGTCTACTGAACTTAGCTAGTGGGGAAGACACTCTTATTTGGGGTCGGGGGAGCCACTGGGGCTGAGAGGTTAAGTAGGTTGTTGGGTAAAGTCAAGATGAGGATCCAGCAATTAAGATTCGGCACCAGTCCTGTATCTGCCATGCTTAAATCCAGCTCCCTTATCTGCTCTGAGAAAGTCAGCTTCCTGGGGTCTCTCACTGTGCCTCTCAGAGAAAGAAACCAAAGGGCAAAAGTCTACAGTTTGGACAAGAGGGGGCGAGAAAACATGGTAAAGACAATTAATGCTCTCCCAGAATGACAGACATGCCAAAAAACCTCTGTGCATCAGAGGATCACAGGCCTGGATTAAGAAACCCTGCTCTAGGCCGGGCGCGGTGGCTCAAGCCTGTAATCCCAGCAGTTCGGGAGGCCGAGACGGGCGTATCACAAGGTCAGGAGATCGAGACCATCCTGGCTAACACGGTGAAACCCCGTCTCTACTAAAAACTACAAAAAACTAGCCGGGCGAGGTGGCGGCACCTGTAGTCCCAGCTACCCGGGAGGCTGAGGCAGGAGAATGGCGTGAACCCGGGAGGCGGAGCTTGCAGTGAGCTGAGATCCGGCCACAGCACTCCAGCCTGGGTGGCAGAGCGAGACTCCGTCTCAAAAAAAAAAGAAACCCTGCTCTAAAGAAAAGCTGGTTGCAGCTGGGAGCAGTGGCTCACACCTGTAATCCCGGCACTTTGGGAGGCTGAGGCAGGTGGATCACTTGAGATCGGGAGGTCGAGACCAGCCTGACCAACATGGAGAATCCCTGTCTCTATTAAAAAATATAAAATTAGCTGGGTGTGGTGGTGCATGCCTCTAATCCCAGCTACTTGGGAGGCTGAGGCAGGAGAATCACTTGAACCTGGGAGGCGGAGGTTGCGGTGAGCCGAGATCGCACCATTGCTCTCTAGCCTGGGCAATAAGAGTGAAACTCCGTCTCAAAAAAGAAAAAAAAAAAAAAGAAAAGAAAAGCTGGTTGCTTTAGGGTCCCAAATGTTTAACCAGGGAAGTTTTCTGCTAGCACTGGAGGGAAGACCAACCTCCTACCTGATCAGGAATTTTCTGGGTCAGATAATAGGCTTTCTTCATCTTCTGTGCAGTGACATGCTCTGGAGCCATTCGACATTTGTCCCCGGGGGAGGTGGGCAAGCTACAGCAGAGGCCAGAAAGAAAGCAAAGGGCAGGGTCAGCAGCTTCGTATTTGGAGGAAATACGGAGAAGGTCCAGTCCAGCAGATACCCTTCTCGAGAGAAGACAAAGATGCATGAACAGAGGTTAATTGAGTAGTAGGTTGGACTAAAATACACTCCCCAAAAGTAACCTGAGAGTCATCAAATATTAAGTGAAAGGGTACAAACCACCATCTTTAGGTTGAATTTGAATGATAAAAAATGAGGACCTTGCAATAAGCCTTATTGTGTTATATACTTCAGTTTAGTTTAATTCGGTGAACACTTAACTATATACCCAGCTCTGTCCTACTGGCTGTGTGACCCTGGGCAACTGACTTCACCTCCCTTCACCTCAGTTTCATCACCCACATTACTACAATTACCATAATCACTGTTGAGAGGGATGGTGAGACTCTGTTTCTAAAAAAATAATACTAATGAAAAAAAGATGACTAAAAAGCAACTCTTGCCCCCAAGGAGCTTATGGTATGGCAGGTGGGATATGTCAAATGACAACCACTGGACAGAGCCAAACATGAGTCTACAAGGTACAGCGGGGAAAGCAAGTTTTGTTATCAGGCAAATCAGGATTTGAATTCCAGTCCTACCACTCTCCAGTTGAATGACTTTGATAGGCTACTTAATCCCAAAGAGCTTCAGTTTTCTCCTCTGTAAACTGCAGGTACAAATACTAACCTTACAGGGTTATTGGAAGGATAAATTATAGAGTTTTCCTCACACATCTCAGATACTAAGTAAATATAAACTCCCTCCTCTCAAGAGTGGTTCCCAATGCTTTGTGGTATGAAAAAAGAAAAAAAAATGGTCATACTGAGTTGGCTTCGTGAAGATGTATAAGCTAGACTTTGATGAACAATAGAGGTTAACGGCAGGTCTGGCTATGGGCATTTCAGGAGGAAGAAACCCCATAAGCAGAGGAAAGAACACTATGGGGAACAGCAAGAGGCAATAAACATTTCAGAGAAGAGACTGGACCAACTGGTCCTTAAGGATCATTCTGACTTTGAGGTTGTGTGAGTGATCCAGTTTGTAAGGGCACAGGAGCCAGGAGAGGAAGAAGAGAAAGAGATATACCAAGAAAAAGGAAGCTGGGACACTGACTGCCCAGGTAAGGAGCTAATTTTTTTTTTTTTTTTTTAGAAACAGGGTCTTGCTATATTGCCCAGGCTAAAGAGAGTACAACGGCTATTCACAGGCATGATCATCATAGTGCACTACAGCTTTGAACTTCTGGCCTTAAAAGATCCCCCTGCTTCAGCCTCCCATGTAGCTGGGACTAGAGACACACACCAGTGTGCATAAGATGTTTAAATCTGATTCCTAGGCCTGTGGTTCCTAAGCAGAGGATCAACATAACTGAACATACTTGAGAGGCACTGATGTGGCATGGTAGCATGTTAGTGGACTGTAGGGACAAGGCTGAGCAGCAAGGGAAACCAGGCAGAAGGGAGCACCCAGAATCCATTCCTTCCCAGAAACTACAGCAGGGCTATTCATGCTACCAGCGGAGCTGTGAAGAAACAGGGGCCTCACCTGGTGGTGGAGCTGCTGCAGCTGCTACGGCTGGAAATGACATCCTCTGCATTGGGCAGGACAAAACCTGCCAGATTCAGAAGGTCACGAATCATCTGGCCTTTGATGCTAATATCCAGTGGAGAGTTGGAGTGGAGGCTTCAGAAAAAGGATAAAAATAGTGATCAAAGCAGCACTCCGAAACAGTCTCTGGTCATATGTGCAACTCAGTTACTTCCTGGATTCCCTAGGATGAAAGCTGCTCAAACATTCCCATGCAGGATCACCATCACAAGACTCTCTTGCCCCAAAGACGGTGAATAACCTCACTCAGAGTGGTAAACGTGCCCATGACCTTGATCTGCTAAAGGAAAGCAAGCGGTAAGGATCCACTTAAAAAGAACAACTTGCTAGGCGCAGTGGCTCACACCTGTAATCCCAGCACTTTGGGAGGCCGAGGTGGGCGGATGATGAGGTCAGGAGATCGAGACCATCCTGGCTAACACAGTGAAACCCTGTCTCTACTAAAAATACAAAAAATTAGCTGGGTGTGGTGGTGTACGCCTGTAGTCCCAGCTACTCGGGAGGCTGAGGCAGGAGAACTCTCTTGAATCCGGGAGGTGGAGGTTGCAGTAAGCCAAGATCGCACCACTGCACTCCAGCCTGGGTGACAGAGTGACTCCATCTCAAAGGGGGAGAAAAAAAAAAAAAGAACAACTTACTAGAGTGGCAATGGGAGCGTGAGGATAATGGAAGGATTCTATTGTGAGTGTCCTCAGAATAACACCTACCTTGGGGAAATATTGACTTCCAGGACCCAGGGCTTGAGGTTTTCATCTAGCATGATGTCAAAACCAAAGAGTTCGTGGCAGCTATAGGGCCGCCGCACATACATCTTGAGCAGGCTGGTCACGTAGGGCTCTGACCTGGTCACGGGGATGAGGAAGTACTCAGTTCAGCTCCTCCCAGAGGGCTCTACCCAGAGCTATCCTGCCAAAAGAGTGGCCCAGAGATAGGCAGGCAGAAGCAACCCAGGAAAGGTAGCTGTCAAGAGATGCCTCTGATCTGGGACCAGCTCCTGGGGATGAAGTTCAGTAGATGAGCAGAACTTAACTCTGGCCACTCCTTCCTATTCTCCGTCATTAAAACCAAACCACAGTAGGGGCAAAGTCCAGAGCACAGCAGTGTGAGGCCTGGGAAAAAGGAGGGGGGTCAGCAGCAGGCCCCACACCCAGGTTGGCAATGTGACTCACGAGATGATGGTTTTGACAACAACATCCTTTATCTTCTCCCAGATGGCATCGCTATTGACTCCCTTCTGGCTCAGGTAGTTCCACAAAGCCTTCAGTGCCCTGCAGAGGAGAAAGAGGAAGTATTAGGAATTATATTCTAGGAATGAGTGACAAAACAAAGAAAAAGAAGAGACCTAATGGTATTTTCTTCATGTCTCTTCCTTTGACAGTTTAAATTATGAAAGAGATGAACTTGGATGCAGATAGACCAATTCTTTTTTTTTTTTTTTTTGAGATGGAGTTTTGCCCTTTCACCCAGGCTGGAGTGAAGTGGCGTGATCTCGGCTCACTGCAACCTCTGCCCCCGAGGTTCAAGTGATTCTCCTGCCTCAGCCTCCTGAGCAGCTGGGATTATCGGTGCCCGCCACCATGCCCAGCTAATTTTTGTATTTTTAGTAGAGACAGGGTTGCGCCACGTTGGCCGGGCTGGTCTCAAACTCTTGACCTCAGGTGATCCACCCACATTGGCCTCCCAAAGTGCTAGGATTACAGGCGTGAGCCACCACATCCGGCCTCAAATAGACCAATTCTGAATTGGTAATTGTTATCTCTGGGTCTTATATTAATCCTTCACTCACCATGCCCCTGAACTTCCCAAAACCCCAGAACCCTGTATTCCTCTAGGCCTTCACTGGCCTGGGACACTCTGCCCTCAGTACCATTTGTGGCCCTGGCAGGCCATTTCATCTGCATTGGCCTGGTACTCGGCATTCTTTTTATTGACACTGTAGTTGGTCAGGTGCATGAACTTATTGCCAAGGCTCTTCATGGAAGGAGAATACCTGGAAGTCAGCAAAAACAAGGCAGAGGTAAGATGGTGACAGAGCAGATGGAGAAGGGGCCAAACATTTTCCCAAATACTGAAGAGGTGAAGAACAAGTACACAGATCTTTTCATAGCCACAAGAGCCTGAGAAGTGTGTCTGTTGGCAAAGTTCTGAAAAACCACAGCTAAACTCATCTCCTTTATCCCACCTCAGTCCCGTATGCAGGAAGACATTCCCCAGATTTAACGAAGTAGAGAGCCTCCTGATTTCCCATTTCCTGCCTTCTCCCTTGCTAACAAAAACTATCAAAATATTTGTTATTTTCCTGTTTGGTGTCTTCTAGTTTCCCTCCCTCTGAGGAAAATAAAATCCCCAATATTGTCAGAGGATACCTCACCACTGTCACATACTTGCAACTGGCAAAGCGGACCAGTCCATCCGAAAAGAGGTAAATCCGCAGAGGATCGTAGGAAGTGACGTAAACATAGATCCGCAGGTCAAACTTGCTGCCGCTGATGAGGTAGGGTTTGTGTAGATACCTACATAGGACAAAGGCCAGCTTCTCATCCAGCCACATGATGGGGCTCAGTGGGTAACCAAGCCACAGAAAAAGCCAGCTAACAGTCCCCAAGATAAAGACCTTAGAACCGTTGGCTAAGGAAGCTCTTTGGCTGGGAGAACAAAGGGCAGAAGAACATTGTAAGAAGGGAACCTCGAGGCCAAGGAGGTGGGAGGACGGGGTAAGGGATATGTGCTACAGGCTCACCTCTGTACCAGGAGGGGCCTTCGCTTGGGGAGCTGACTCCACTTATGAATAACCTGGATGCCAATGCCTCGAGCTGATGCTGGCTAGGAGCAGAAAGGAGATGAGATTTGCTCCAGGTCCAATACTCTGTTGTTCCCACTCAGACCATAGTCTCCTGCCCACTGTGATTCACTCACTGGCTTCACAATCCACTTTTGGCGACTGCTGCTCTCCCACGCTTTGCGCAGGAGCTTGGCGTCCTGGGGCAGGATAAAGGACTGGGGGAAGAAACTGAACTCCTTCTTGCCAAAGCGGTTCTGCATGCGTGACAGGTTCCGCCATAGCCGGTCCTTCCTCCCAATCTGGAATGAGCCTGGGAAATGGTTTAGCTACAAAAGGAAAAAGGGTGAGTGCAGGAAGAGGGCAGAAGTGAGGCCATAAGGAAGATGACAAGACTCACTCTACCATTCAACTTCTTTAGCAGCACTCCAAGCTGTTGTTCCATCTTACTATCACCACCCTAATGGTCCTTAAGTATCCAACTGCAGAGCACTCACCAAAAGATGATTAAAACACAGACAAAACAGAGTAATGTAAGACAGACATGATATTCACCTTAAGTGCAAAGAAAAAGCTATTATACCTTTTTCCATGAAACCCTATGGGATGAGGACAGAAAAGCATTTTGCCTTTAGTAAGTCTGGGGGCAAGGGACTCATTCATTCCAACGTGAGACCAGAAGTCCTCTTTACACATATTCAGCTTGGGAGGATGGAATGTGCAGTGGTCATAGGGAAACATAATAAACAGAAAATAGACAGTCTAACTCAAGACACATTAGAGGAAAAAGTGCCTTTGAGAAGCTGCAACTGCAGGATTTCAGAGCTACACCCTCCTATGAGGTTGGATTTCAGGAGAGGGACTCAGCTGCCCCCACATAGCAAGAAGCTCCAAAATACTGCAGCTGAACTGGAGATGTACGTGATCCACTGGAGTCTCTCACTGTACCCCCATCCTGTAACTTTCTCCTCTGTACAGCTTCCTGACTTCTCCATGGTCATCATCCTCTTCCCGCCCCCTACCCCTTACCCACATCATCACCCTCCTCTTGGCCTAGTCCAAAGTCCAGGGAAACAGCTCCTCAGAAAGGGCCCCTACCTTCTGATGCTCTCGAATGGATCGGAAACTAGGAGACTTCATGTGGTGACCCCAACAGCCCAGCCAGTCATCGTTTCCTATGGGAGGCACATCAGGAATCAGCCTTGCTAACAGCCCAGTCCAGGGACAGAGAAAGGCCCAGAGGCCCCAGAACTGGGCATAGCTCCCAGACTTGGTTTGCAAAGAGTTGCTATGGAGCTGTCCTACATGAGGCCCTGGGGCCAGGGACAGAACAATGGCCCTTTGTCTCTCAATTCTGAACAACAGGCTCAGCCCAGGATTTCAGAGCTACACCCTCCTATAAGACTGGATTTCAGGAGAGGGCCCCAGCTGCCCCCACATTGGCACGAGCTGTCTAGAGCTCTCCCCCTACTCAAAGCCCATCTATTTGGGGCAAAAAGGACAGGTTCACAGGAAGGCAAGCAACTCACTTTTGCTGATTTTGAAGTGGGACCGTCCAATGGTCTGCTTGACAATGTTGGGGGTCACTGTGCTCATCTTCCACCGGAGCAACTTCCTCTGCTCCCAGGGAAGTTTCTCCACTGGGAAGAATGCAAGGGGTGTGGGGATGGGGGGTGGAGAAGAGCGGAGAGTCATGATGAGAAGACAAAAAAGATGGTATGGCTGCCCATTTTTCCCTGGGCAGGCAAGTCACTATTGCTCCAGATCAGAGTTTCAGAGGAGCACACTTTGGGAAGGAAGAGGGGCTGTGCAGGAATGAGGAACAAAGGAAGGGAAGACTGAAAGGGAAAAGCAGCAAGGTTGGAGAGCATGAACTCAGCATGACATGGCAAGGTTGAAAAGGGTCAGCTAAAGGATAGACAAGAAACAGGTTGCATTAGACCTACGACCTATGTGGGGAACTGAGCACAGTGTGACAACTGCCACAACACCCATTCTGGAAACCCTCTCCCACCTACAGCCACCTCCTCCCAACTTAGCTAGCAACCTTCTCCCTGGGGACTCTTCTGGGCTTTGACACTTGGCCAGGTTTACCTCTCTCATCCCGAGTGCCAAAATAGATGGTAGGGGGAACGTTGGGAAAGAGACTGTAGATGAGGGCTGGTCGGACAACTTTCTCATGATTGGAAAGGGGTTTGGTCAGAATTTCCATACAGCTTCTAAGACGAAAAACAAACACGGACTAGAGAAAGAGAAAAAGCAACAGCCCTGAAGCGTTGTTACTATGATGTACGATTTCTTTTCAAGTGCTGTCTTTTAACTTGTGATTCTAAAAAGCCAGGTGCTCAATAATAATTATTTTATACATATTAATCCCTAAGGTACTAGGCTAACCTACATATAACCACACCATTAAATGTCACCTAAAGACAAGGTTTTCCAATACTTCATTCTGCAATACAGCTCCAAAATTTTCTGTGACAAGACATTGTCTGGGAAAGTCCCTGACAGGAGTGGTTCTGAGAGGGGAAATGAATGTGGGTGGATACTAGTAGAAGAATGTGCTATGCTAAGACGAAGAAATAAATGAGGGAAGAAAAGAATGATGTGAAAATTATGAAGGAGGAAAACCAAAAAAGATCTGAGGTGCAGAGACTTTTAAATAGAAAAAGGGGAAAAAGCAATAGAAAGAAAAGAAACAGTGATACTTCTAGTTCATTTTATATTTAGGTTCATCTAAAGATTCATGGACTGTTAGTGCTTTTCTCTATTTTGGAAGTGATTTGTGACACTGGAATTTTAGGTAACAGTATGGGAACACAGATCTGGATGTGACGAAGAGACGTGGCTGATCTGGGGCCATGGGTTCCCTACTGTTATTCCAACAAGGGCTTGGCCAAGGCTGTCTCAAGGGGTGTCAACATAGCAGACATATCAACTACCTGTCAGGTATAAGCTGACAGACCCAGATCATTCCTCTAACTAGCACTGAAAAATGGAGAAAATAGCTATTACTCTTTACAACTTAGATAATATAATCCACAAATATTATTATAACATTAATTTTTAGTTTAAAAAAGTCACTTTACCTGTTATTATTTTCAGCACAACAGAAATAGGCACTGTATGTGAAACATTTCAGTTTTAAATCTTAAAGATTTTTAATGAATTTCAGGGAATCAAGTTAAATACTAATTCCCAATGAAAAATTCCTATTAATTCAACTCTATTCCTCATTTTAAAAATTTTTTCTTCAAAGGCTTTTGGTTTACTGAGTACGAGAATTTAAGATTGTTGAAGTCAATAAGAATGAGTTAAAATTTAAAAACAAAGATAGAGGCCGGGGGCAGTGGCTCATGCCTGTAATCCCAGGACTTTGGGAGGCCAAGGCAGGCGGATCACCCGAGGTTGGGAGTTGGAGACCAGCCTGACCAACATGGGGTAACCCCCATCTCTACTAAAAATACAAAATTAGCCAGGCGTAGTGGCGCATGCCTGTAGTCCCAAATACTCGGGAGGCTGAGGCAGGAGAATGGCTCGAACCCGGGAGGCAGAGGTTGTGATGAGCCGAGATCACACCATTGCACTCTAGCCTGGGCAACAAGAGCAAAATCCCATCTCAAAAAAAAAAAAAAAAAAAAAAAAAGATAGAAACATAAAATGGTACAGCCACTCTGGAAAACAGTTTTGGCAGTTTCTTAAAAAACTAAACATGCAATCATCATACAACCTAGTAATTGCACTCCTGGGCATTTATCCCAGAGAGATGAAGACTTATATTCACACAAAAATATGTACATGATTATTTATAGCAGCTTTATTCATAACAGCCAAAAGCTGAAAACAACCCAAATACCTTCAACAGGTGTATGGTTAAATAAACTGTGGTACATCCATACCACAGAACACTATCCAGCAATAAAAAAGAATGAGAACTATTGATACATGCAACAACCCAGGTCAATCTCCAAAGAATATGCTGAGTGAAAAAATGTCAATGTCAAAAGGTGACATACTGCTGTCACTCTACCTGTGTAACATTCTTGAAATGACAAAAAGAAGAACTAGTGGTTGCCAGGGGATTAAGGAGGGAATGGGAGTAGGAGGGAAGTAGGTGTAGCTATAAGGGTAGCAGGAGGAGGAATTCCTACAGTGATGACAACGTTCTGTATCTTTTTTTTTTTTTTTTGAGACAGAGTCTTGCCTCTTGTCACCCAGGCTGGGGTGCAGTGGTGCGATCTCAGCTCACTGCAACCTCTGCCTCCCAGGTTCATGTGATTCTCCTGCCTCAGCCTCCCGAGTAGCTGGGATTACAGGTGCCCACCATCATGCCCAACCAATTTTTCTATTTTTAGAAGATGTTGTATTTTAGTAAAACACAGGGTTTCACCATGTTGGCCAGGTTGGTCTCAAACTCCTGACTTCAACTGATCTACTCGCCTCAGCCTCCCAAAGTCCTGGGGTTACAGGCGTGAGCTACTGTGCCCAGCAAAATGTTCCATATCTTGACTCTAACAATGTTAACAACATCCCAGTTGTACTATATTGTACTTCTCCAAGATGTTACCCAATGGGGGAAACTGAGTAGAGAGTACAGGGGACCTCTCTGCATTCTTTCTTATAACTACATGTGAAATCTATAATTATTTCAATATCACAAGCTTAATTTAAAAACAAACAAAAAACCCTTGTGAGTTGTTTCACAAGAGTCCTAAACTTCTCCTCAAGAGACCTGGCTTCTAGTCTAGCCATGCTAGAAACTATGACCTTGGAACAGCTACTTCACTTCTCTGGTCCTCAATATTTACACTGGACTTGATGGTTTCCATCTCTAAAATTACATGATTCTTAGAGCACAACAGAAAATGCAGTGAAAATATTGCTGTGTAAAGAAACAGGTAGTGTTTCCAATGATTTTTCTGTTTTTCAGTGGTTGCCAAATTTTCCATAATAAATATACAAATACTTCATAATAGAGAAAAAGTAAGATTTTAGCAATCTAAAAGTATTTTAGTCATCTTTAAAATGCAGAGTGGTTTGGAATTCATCTATCTCCATTTTTGGTCAGGTGCAGTGGCTCACATCCCTAATCTCAGTGCTTTGGGAGGCTAAAGCAAGAGGATCACTTGAGACCAGAGTTCAAGACCAGCCTGGGTAATATAATGAGACCTTCCCCCACAACTCTACAAAAAAAATTTTTAATTAGCTGGGTGTGGTGGGTGGGCCTGTAGTCCCAGCTGTTCAGGAGGCTGAGGCAGGAAGATTGCTTGAGCCCAGGAGTTCGAGGTTACAGTAAGCTATGATGGATCCACTGCACTCTAGCCTGGGTAATAGAGCAAGACTCTGACTCTAAAAAATAAAAATATGTATTTACATTTTCTTGAAAATTATGTCTAAGCCTCATATAGAGAAGAAGTTATGTGCAATTTGTAGAAGTTAATTAATTAATGAGCAAATTATTAACAAACACCTTTTGTGAATTTTATCTTATATATCAGGAAGGCTAAAGGGCTGTGTAGCAGTCCTGAACTAGGCCCTTAAGTGTAAAAAAGGTAGGACTTCAAATCAATTACATGTCAAATATCTTTCTCCTATGAAGAGTGGAGGTACTTAATCAACATCCAATATATATAACCCGAAGTCATTTTGCTTTTCTGGAAGGAGGATGGGTTGGGCTGAAAGTGACAACTTATGCATCAGACTCAGGGTGCCCGTGATGGGATTTCTATCCACCTTCACAGAGAATCCCAGTTCTCGCTCCCACTTTCCAAACAGCTCTGTCTCCACCTTACAGGTTAAGGGCTCTAAAATTGGTGTGCTGCTGCCACACCACCACATTTCACAGAGATGCAGCCCGTCTTGTCCATGCTAAACAAGGCAGAGAAGGCTCCCTTTATTCCTAGCTTCATCTAAGGCAGGGTTGATGCAAGAAAAGCAACCCGACTCTGGGTGCTCCATATATTGGTCAAGCCCAATGACATACAGCTAGTTTTTCATTAAAAATTAGGGCCAGGTGCAGTGGCTCATCCCTACAATCCCAGCATTTTGGCAGGTCAACGATTACAGGTGTGCGCCACCATACCCAGCTAATTGTTTCTATTTTTAGTAGAGATGGTGTTTCACCATGTTAGCCAGCCTGGTCTCTAACTCCTGGCCTCAAGTGATCCACCCATCTTAGCCTCCCAAAGTGTTACGATTATAGGCATAAGCCACTATGCCCAGTCCATGATACTGTTTTTGTTGTTTTGTTTCTGAGACAGAGTCTCACTCCGTAACCCAGGCTGGGAGTGCAGCAGCGTGACCTCAGCTCACTGCAACCTCCACCTCCCAGGTTCAAGTGATTCTCGTGCCTCAGCCTCCCAAGCAGCTGGGATTACAGGTGTGCACCACCATACCTTGCTGATTTTTATATTTTTAGTAGAGACAGGGTTTTGCCATGTTGGCCAGGCTAGTCTCGAACTCCTGACCTCAGGTGATCCGTCTGCCTCAGCCTCCCAAAGTGCTGGGGTTACAGGTGTGAGCCACTGCGCCTGGCCCATGATACTGTTTTTAAGCCCCACAGATGAGATGTGCTTCTGGCCCCCCATTACTCCCTGTTCAAAAATTAAAGTCGCAAACACAAAAATTTGGTAAAAATGCATTAGAGTTCTTAAGGCCATTAATGACTTGAGTGGTTAATCTCTTTATAATCTTTAAGAGACAAAAGATGAGCATCTAACAATGATCTATACAGCCACGCTTACCTAGAGATCACGGCCACCGATTCGCTAGGGGTGACAGCACTTAATGAGGAGCACTCTGAGTCTCCTAGAGGAAGGAAGAACAGAGAAATTCTGACTAGAAAAGGCTGCAGCACAAACTTACCAAGCCTAGGCAACTATTCTTGAATATCCTGGGCTCAACCCTTCTTGGGGAGCCACAAGCACCACCCTGCTGCTTTGCACTGCCTTCCTCAACAGAAGCATGGGGAAGGTAAGACCAGTGGGACAGGAGGACTAGAGACCAAAGTCCTCTAGAAGGCACTACCTCCCTCTTAAGAATCCCAAAGCAAATGACTGATGTAGGTAATGTGAGTCAAGGACCTAGTACACAATTGTTAGCCCCCTGCCCAAAATGTCATAACCAACTCCTAGTTGGAAGTAAAAGGGTTCCCTACTCACCCTCTTCCTCTTCATTCTCATCATGGCTACAACAGTCTTCCAAACCATCTACTAGTTCTTCTTCTGTATCTTCAGTCTCAGCCTGATCTGGCTGGAGGTCAGTAGCTGAACTAAAAGAAAGAATCATGCCCCCAGCCTAGTCAACTCCATCAAAGAGGTCACAGTTAGATTCTCATTCCTTCATCATCTCCCAGTATTTGCCCCTTCTCCATTACCAATCTGCTACGTCTTGCCTGGACCTCACAACTCATTTCTCTTGTCTTCAAAGCTTAGGTCTAGGTATAGCTCCTCAACCTTACATCTCCCATTCTGCAAAGAGGCACTATGTTTTCCATTTTTTTGGTGTCCCTCATAGCATATAAGTACAACATTCTACATCTAAAAAACCATCAATGGATATCTGGTAATTGACTTGAAATGTCCCTAGGCCACTCTCTGGGAACTCAGAAGAAGGCCTTAGTGGACCAAGTTTCCAGGAAAATAACAAAACACAAGAGAAGTAGCCAACTATGTGTGTGCCCTAACCATAAATGGCTGTCATGCCAAGAATGTCTGAGAACCTGATTTGGTTTGGAAAAAGTAGGAAAGTCACAGGCTTCAACACTTGGTGTTCACAATTCTTATTTCTCTCCTGGTTTTTACTTAAAATAGGGGTTGACGAACTCTTTCTCTAAAGGACCAGAGAGTAAATATTTTTGTTTGCAGGCCAGTCAGTTTATCACAACTACTCAGCTCTATCATTGTAACAAGAAAGCAGCCACAGACAACTGCAAATGAATGGACAAGGCTGCATCCCAATAAAACTTTATTTACAAAAGCAGGCAACAAGCAAGATTTGGTCTGCAAGCTATAGTTTCCCAACCCTTGCCCTGAAGTGAAAACCAAAAATTCTAGGGCAGCTAAAAAATAAAACCAACCTTCAGAGGTACAGGGTCAATGCCAACCCAAATTATGGTATATACATTCTACTGTTCTAAATGAACCAAAAACATTATCCAACGTACCTAATATCCCTATCAGATGAGTCCAGCTCCCTGGCCTCCTCGGGTCTTTCCTTCTCAGACTGGCCCAGCTGGATGGAAGAGAGGCGGGTGGCCACGTTGGCTATGCCAAGAGTTTGAGGAGAAGGGGGACCTGGAGCTTTGCCTTCTCCAAATGGTGGGGGGTCAATTACAGATTCACAGGCAGGGCTGTGATTGAGCCCACTGGCATGTGAGGCAAGGAGGTGAATGCTGATACGTTTGGTACAGAAGACTGTATTGTCCAACCCCAAGGTATCTGAGGCACCAGGGAGGACCCGACCAACCAATCCAGCATCCTCCTGAGGAAACCGCTGATTTACCGCAGGAGGTTTCCACCGCCTGCTCCTGTTGAGGACATTCCACTGGAAGCTGGGGTTCAGGAAACTAGATTGTTCAAACTGGCAGCCTTGCCTCGGCATCTTCTCAAAGCCTCTTGCAGTCAATTTCCTTACGGCCTCAGTGAACCGAATCTCCTTAGTTGGGGCCTGGGAATCAGAGTTGTCATCCAGAGCACAGGAAAGTGGCTCTGCCCTCATGGCTAAGTTATTCCGGTTATACCAGGAAGAGGCAACACTGGTGGCGGATGTGTCATGGGAGTTAGGGGTAGACAAGGCGATATGGGCACTGGCATCAGCTAGGACACTGCCAATGCTTTTGGGCACCTTATGGTCAACAGGCTGTGGTGCACAGTCTCCAGTACCCCCTGAATGATGCCAGGAGACAGGCTGGATCTTGGGTGGTGATACTGGCTTCAGGCCCTCTGTGGTCTGCAATAAAGGCACTTGAGTGCTATTTGGCCGCATGAAGGAATTATTATTCAGCATGGGCTTATAGGAGGAAGAGAGTGGAGATGGGATCTTCCCTGAGATGGCAGACGCCAGGCTTTTCCCTGAAGGGTTTTCCCCAGCTGCTGCCAAGCAGAGGTATGGTTCTGTGGATGAGGAGGCCATGGGCTGGGCCATGGGGAAGACCATGGAAGAAATGGCCTTGTCGGCAGTGAGACTGACAGGGAGGCTCTTTTGAGGGAGAGGAAAAGGGCTTTTTTCTGATGGGCTCGAACGCAAGCAGAAAGACTCCAGTTGCTGGTAGGGTTTGTGCCTATAGCTGGAGCGGCGGTATAGGAGGGTGTTGTTGAACAAGTCCGGGAGAGTGTGTAGGTAACAGGAACTGCTGTGGCCTGCAATGACAGCCGTGGTCCCAGAGCTACATAAAGTGCTAGGGCAAAAGAAATATGCTGGCTGGGGTGGGATGCCCAAGAGGGCTGGGCCCAACCCTGCTGACAGTGTCTCCACTTGCTTCTTTTCCAGCTTCCAGATTGGCTTCACTTGCTGATGGGCCTGAGGCCAGACTTTGCCCTCCGAGGGTTTCTCAGGTGGCGTGGCAGACACTGTGCCTGAGGGACCACTCTGCTTGAAGCTGTTTTTCTGGCGGAGGCCAATACTGTAGTGCTCTGCTCCTGCTGAGGCCATGAGGGGCCCACATCATGGCCACACGGTCTCATGGCCTGGCTCAGGTAAGGTGCCACACACCTCCGGTAGTAGCAGCTGCATCCTTGAAGTCCGTCAGTCTGAAGGGGAGAGAAATGATAGGAAATGTTACAGCGCCAGGAGGACAGATACCATGCTACAGTGGTCCTCAGGTAAGCAGTACAGTCCCACTTCAGCATTTTTGGGCAACCAGTCTTGGTCGTCATTTGGAGCCCTGGGAGAACACTAGATTTCCAGGGCATTTCCAGTGGTCTTCCTATTGCCCTCATATGATCAAAGTTGGCTTCATTAAGGACTAAGACACTGAGGTGCCACCACCACTGTGAGGTCGTTCATGAGTCTGCACTCTGTCACTCAGAAAGTTTTTCTCTCTCTCCAACAAAAAATACATCTTTCTGCCTCACTGCCCACAACTTTCCATGAGGGGCTACCTTCTCTCACCCAAAACCAGTGTGGCTAGGAATAAAGCAAATGTGAAGTGAGAGAGAAGAGTATCTTCCTTCTCATCAATCAATTCTGAAAGATGAAAGATTATTCGAGTCCAGGTGAGACAGCTCACACCTGTAATCTCAGCTTGAGCCCAGGAGTTCAAGACCAGCCTGCCCAATATGGCAAAACCCCACCACAACAAAAAATTAGCTAGGCATGGTGGTATGCACCTGAAGTCCCAGCTACTAGAGAGGCTGACATGGGAGGATCGCTTGAGCCTGGCAGGTGGAGGTTGCAGCAAGCCGAGATGGTGCCATGTACTCCAGCATGGGCAACAGAGTGAGACCCCATCTTAGAAAAAAAAAGGTGATCTGAAAACTCGTTTTACATCTACTGCTCCCTAAATTAACTCAGCTGCCTCTGATTTAGTCTGCTTTTCATGGTTAAGTAGGACAAGTTCAGATAGGAGAACAGAATTCCCTTGCTGACCCCGGAGTTTATTCTGGAGCTGAGACAGCAATTTCATCTCTTGCTAACTATACAGACTTAAATTCCATCCTGTGTGTTGGTGGGAAAAAGAAGAAAGAAAATTGAACTAAACACCAGCATAATTTTTACTTAAAGTGACTTTATTTCCAGCAGCCATACTGGGACAGGAGAGTTCAGGCAGTAAGAAGAGGACAGAGCTTTCTTCACTCCAAAGTCCAGGCTTAAGTTTGGGCTTATCTCAGGGAGGAAGAGCCTGTTTCTTGCATCTTCTCAATCAGTGTTTCCTTTAATACAAAACCTCTAAGCCAGCCTTCTGGGTCTCAAACTGTCTGTTCAGCATGGTCACTTACTTTCTAAATCAAATTCACAAAATATTCTCCAATTTTCACAACTGTATGGAAAGGTAGGCCTGCTTTCATGGCAGCATATGGGGGGAAATAACGAAAACTGTAAAAAGTCATTCATGGCCAGGCACAGTGGCTCACGCCTGTAATGCCAGCACTTTGGGAGGCTGAGGCGGGCAGATCACTTGAGCTCAGGAGTTTGAGACCAGACTGGGCAACATGGCAAAACCCCATCTCCACAAAAGATACAAAAATCAGCCAGGTGTGGTACATGCCTGTGGTCCCAGCTACCTGGGAAGCTGAGGCATGAAAAACCTTGAGCATGGAAGGTGGAAGTTACAGCAAGCCAAGATAGCACCACTGCTCTCCAGCCTGGGTGACAGAGAGAGAGACTGTCTCACAAAAAAAAAAAAAAAAAAAAAAAGGTCGGGCGCAGTGGCTCACGCCTGTAATCCCAACACTTTGGGAGGCCAAGGCGGGTGGATCACAAGGTCAGGAGTTCAAGACCAGCCTGGCCAGCATGGTGAAACCCTGTCTCTACTAAAAATATAAAAATTAGCCAGGCATGGAGGCGGGTGCCTGTAATCCCAGCTACTTGGGAGGCTGAGGCAGGAAAATTGCTTGAACTCAGGAGGTGGAGGTTGCAGTGAGCTGAGATCGCACCATTGCACTCCAGCCAGGGCGACAGAGTGAGACTCTGTCTCAAAAAAAAAGTAGTAGTCATTTGTCTGGGGTAATTCTGAAAGGAATCCTGACATCCTCATCAAGTGTTTTCAGAGTAGCTAGAGGGAAGGAAATAGCAGAGCGGTTTTGTTTTGTTTTGAGACAGGGTCTTGCTCTGTCACCCAGACTGGAATGCAGTGGCACAAACATGGCTCACTGCAGCCTCTGACTCCTGGACTCAAATGATCTTCCCCTTTCAGCCTCCCAAATAGCTGGGACCACAAGCATGCACCACCACACACAGTTGATTTTTTTTGTTATTGTTAAGATAGGGAGTGGCAGTATCTCACTATGCTGCCCAGGCTGGTCTCGACTCCTGGCCTCAAGCGATCCTCCCATCTCAGCCTCCCAATAAACTGGGATTACAAGCCTGTGCCACTGAACCCAGCCCTAGCAGAGATGGTTTTTTCACTTAAGTAATATTTAAAATGCAAAACTTGAGAGACTACCTTGTATTTTGATTAACAGAGTAATGGCCAAGGAAGATCTAAGACTCCTGTCTACAGCTATGAATGAATAGTACCAACAGACAGACTGCAGAAGCCATGGGATGTCACCCTCTTTACCTGCAAAGGCTGACCTACATGGACTCTTTCTCAAGGAGAGTACAAAAAATCACAACGCAGCACTGCCAATATTCAAAATGATAGTGGGCTAAGAACAGCACAATGCTAAAACTGGATTTTGAAGCCAGTTACCTCAAAATGAGGTGACAGAAAATGGACCACTACACAAGTGCAAACTATGGAAATACCGTGCTTGGAACAATTACAGAGTGCGCTTATGGTAGAGAAGCATAGAGACAAAGGGAGAAGTCAAATCCTGCCAATCACTTCACAAGATTACACGCACACATGCATGTGTATTACGTACACTCAACATATTCACAAACCCGGCTGGGCACAGTGGCTCAAGCCTGTAATCCCAGCACTTTGGGATGCCGAGATGGGCGGATCACGAAGTCAGGAGATCGAGACCATCCTGGCTAACATGGTGAAACCCCGTCTCTACTAAAAATTACAAAAAACTAGCCGGGCGAGGTGGCGGGCGCCTGTAGTCCCAGCTACTCGGGAGGCTGAGGCAGGAGAATGGCGTAAACCTGGGAGGCGGAGCTTGCAGTGAGCTGAGATCCGGCCACTGCACTCCAGCCTGGGCGCCAGAGCGAGACTCCGTCTCCAAAAAAAAAAAAAACATATTCACAAACCCTCACTTAGTCCTCTTTCAGGCAGCTGCAACATGACCTAGGCAGTCTTCTCTGACTCCTGAGTTTGAACAGGATGCCTCACCTCTGTGCATGCCACCATCACTGCTCACAGAACATTAGCTTCAATAATGAACTAACTCATCAGACTAGAAGCAAGGAGCACATTCTCCTCCAGCTGATGTCCCCAATACAGTAACTGATACACAGGAAGTGCTCAATATTCTGTTGAGTAATCAAACTGGAAAAGCACAGTAAATGAAGGGGAGACAAACTTGAACACTAGTTTGGGCACCTAATGAATGTCTGGTACCATGCTAGGCATTTTATTCATATTATTTCATTTAATTCTAAAAAAACCCTTACATTCACTTTACTGACGATGAATCCAAGACTCAGAAAAGTTAAGCAACTTTTCTATAATTAAATAACCAATAAGTAGCAATGCCTAGATTAAAACTCAAATCTGTCTGAGTCTACAATGCCTATTAAATGGAATGAAACACATACTTAGACTCTATCCCCTCCATTATCTCTAATCTTTAGGTACGAGACAAAAGCCAGGCTGGAAACACTCCTCCATATTTATACCAAGGCCCTTTGTGGAAAATCTCTAAAAGCACATCACTGACTTTTCATCAACACCACAGCCAATCAGTCCCCCTCTCCCTTGTAGCCACAAGCACTCACTGCACGACACTTCCTTTTGCACACACTGCTCAATGTTTGCCTTGCTACATCCCACCACATGAACCCTCAGTGCCAAACACATGAACACAAGTAGCCCAACACCTAGCTGGCTTGGCTTTTAATCCAAAAGAGGAAGAGGGAGGCCAAGGATACACGCCTACCCTCCTCAGAAGCTGCAGGTGGCCTGCTCCCAGATAATGTGTAAAACAACACACCTGGGCAGGTACTAGAGTAGAGTGAATTCTCTTCTCTCTAAGGTATTCCAGATCTCATATCTCTGCAATAGTCATTTCCCACTTCTTGTCTCCTCTCATAGTCCCTATATGGTTTGCATTTGTGTCCCACCAAATCTCATGTTGATTTGTAATCCCCAATGTTGGAGGAGGTGATGGGATCATGGAGGCGGATTTCGCCCTTGCTGTTCTCATGATGGTGAGTTCTCGTGAGATCTGGTTGTTTACAAGTGTATAGCACTGCCCCACTTTCTCTCTCTCCTGCTCTGGCCATGTGAAGACATGCCTGCTTCCCCTTCCACCATGACTAAATGTTTCCTGAGGCCTCTGCAGCCATGCTACCCATACAGCCTGCAGAACCATGAGCCAATTAAACCTCTTTTCTTTATAAATCACCCAGTCTCAGGTATTTATTTATAGCAGTACGAGAATGAACTAATACAGTCCTCATGATGTGTAGTATAGCAACTTGGAGAAGGGCCACCTGTCTTCCTAAAGAAGTATGTCTGGACTCAAGGGCCAACAAGCAGGTGAGAGGACGTTTCTGTAACTCTCTTTCTGGGAAATAGTTCCAAAGCTAGTTAAGAGATACCCAAGGTTGGATAAGATGGCTGTGTTAGGAATTGCCAAGCAAAGACAAATTTGTTGCATCTGCAGAGAGTAACTTCAAGAATGCCAAGTAAACAGTATCACTCGCAACAGTATCAAATACCAATGCTCCAACCTAGTTTCAGTGTTTGAGGTTCAGAAGTAGTGTCACTTTAAGACAAGGAAATGATAGTTGCTAAAAACAACTTCCTTCCTTCTCTTTGTAGAGATTCCTAATGAGATCAAAACTTCAAATGGTTGGGAAGCAGAGGCCTAACTAAACGATTCAGGCAGCCTGGGTCCCAGACCCCCAATCACTGCCACAGGTCATCTTTTCCAGTATCCTGCCCACTGCTTTAAAGGAATGTAAGTGACAAACTTTAAAAAGCTTCTGAAGGCCCAAAGTCTAAGAAGTGAAGGAAGTTGGCTGGGCGCGGTGGCTCAAGCCTGTAATCCCAGCACTTTGGGAGGCCAAGAGGGGTGGATCACGAGGTCAGGAGATCGAGACCATCCTGGCTAACACAGTGTAACCCCGTTTCTACTAAAAAATACCAAAAAAAAAAACTAGCTGGGCGAGGTGGCGGGCGCCTGCAGTCCCAGCTACTTGGGAGGCTGAGGCAGAAGAATGGCGTAAACCCGGGAGACGGAGCTTGTAGTGAGCTGAGATCCGGCCACTGCACTCCAGCCTGCACGATAGAAGTGAGACTCCGTCTCAAAAAAAAAAAAAAAAAAAAGGAAAGAAGTGAAGGAAGTGAGAACCTTGTTTCAAAAGCTAACATAGTGAATTCTGCCATAAAGTCAAAGTCCAGAGAGGCAAATAATGTCTGGCACCCAGACCCTACCGACAGCACATACTTAGAGGGCAATTTTCAGCAAAGTCATCAAACCCCTTCCCTGTGATATACTCTGGGCTCCTAAGATGACATCTGGGAGACCTTTCTGCCAGTGTCTCTTATATTTCTAAGTGTTCTGTGATAATGCACACTTTGTGTATATGTGCGCCTCTAGGGTCCAAAAAGCAGACTGCTCATCTCCCAGGAAGTATTTTAGGAAGAAACATCAAAAGAAAGATAACAGGAGAAAAGGTATTTATATATGTAGAAACCTATGTACTGGCTACTAATGGAAGCCCATTTCAAAAACTCCCAACTTAAACAAAGCTAAACTTATAAAGAGTAATTGCTGACTACGTAAATTACAAAGGATTAACTACATATTTATACTACTTAAAGATAGCTCAAGGCATTCATCCTTACTCTCTGTTACTAAGTCCAAAGGATCTACCATCACCTGACCCTCCAATCAGCAGCTTGCAAGGAACTTACTTTAGGGGCCAATAAATTGACCTCACCTGAAAAATAATATTTTGAATAATCTAACATTTTATGGAGCAATGATCTAATGTGTTTCTTGTTCCTACACAGGATCCCTAGGGAGCAGGAGGGCTTAAGGGGCAAACAGCTTATAAACACTAAGCTATAGCCAGCAGAGTTCAACTTTAGAAGAAAACAAGCCTATTTCTGTAGCTAAGTTCCTCAATCTAGGTCCTCCTCACAGTCAGGCTACATGAGCAGCTACCACCTCGTGGTGACTCATGACAATCAGAGCACGGATCAGTAGTGAATCACATGCAACTCTGAAACAGCACAGCTGGAATGTTCGGGGAAAGGCAAGAGAGAGGAAGTATCATACCCCCATTGAGTAGTTGTGGGAGGTAAAGTTAAAAATTCACATAAAGCACATAAAAAGCACAGGGGCTCCCAGTAAACATTTGCAGCATGGTAGTTACAACTCTCATTCTCACTGGCTCCAAATAATCTATCTCCCCTCTGCCCCTTCATAAGCTGTGATGAAGGTGGAAAAATACAAGGAATAGGCAACAATTATTCCACTACAAAACTTCAGCTAGGACAGGTAATGTTCTTTTGTAAAAGATAACTGTCTTGTTATTTGGGAGCTTTTGTGAAAATTTTTTTTTTTTTTTTTAAACAGTCTCACTCTGTTGCCCAGGCTGGAGTGTAGTGGTGCAATCTCGGCTCACTGCAACCTCCACCTCCTAGGTTCAAGCGATTCTCCTGCCTCAGCCTTCCAAGTAGCTGGGATTACAGACACCCGCCACCACGCCTGGCTAATTTTTGTATTTTTAGTAGAGACGGGGTTTCACTATGTTGACTAGGCTGGTCTTGAACTCCTGACCTCAAGTGATCCACCCACCTTAGCCTCCCAAAGTGCTGGGATTACAGGGATTACAGGTGTGAGCCAACATGCCCAGCTGATTCCTTTTTTTTTTTGGACAAGGTCTCCCTCTGTCACCAAGGCTGGAGTACAGCGGTATAGTCATAACTCACTGCAGCCTAGGACTCCTGGGCTCTAACAATCTGCCCACTTCAGTCTCCTGAGCAGCTAGGACTACAGGTGCACATCACCATGCCTAGCTATTTTTTACTTTATTTTATTTTTATAGCAATAGAGTTCCACTATGTTGCCCAGGCTGGTCTCAAACTCCTGTCCTCAAATGATCCTCCTGCCTTAGCCTCCCAAAGCTCTGGGATTATAGGCATGAGCCACCACACCCAGCAGAAACTATTTTAAATGTTATCTGTTAATAAAAGCAGCCAGAGCTCCTTGAAAAATGGCTGATTACAGGGTTGGGGCAGGGAGAGCAGGAGACGGGCCTGGAATATTTTGTGCTGCCAAAAAGTAAGGAAGTGGTCAAAATTTGATAGAGACATGTCAAAAGACCATAGATACAGCTAACATCATACTTAATAGTGAATTATGAGATGCTTTTCCTCTAGGATTAGGAATAAAATAAGACAAGGATGTCTACTCTCTCCATTTCTTTTTTATTTTATTTATTTATTTACTTTGACATCGTGTCTCGCTCTGTTGTCCAGGCTGGAGTGCAGTGGCACAATCTCAGCTCACTGCAACCTCCGCCTCCCGGGTTCAAGTGGTTCTTCTGCTTCAGCCTCCCGAGTAGCTGGGACTACACGCATGTGCCATCACACCCAGCTAATTTTTTTTTCTTTCTTTCTTTCTTTTTTTTTTTTTTTGTATTTTTAGTAGAGACGGGGTTTCACCATATTGGCCAGGCTGGTCCCGAACTTCTGACCTCGTGATCTGCCCGCCTCGGCCTCCCTAAGTGCTGGAATTACAGGCATGAGCCACTGTGCCCGGCCTCCATTTCTATTAGACCCTATACTAGAACTTCTAAGCAGTGTGACATAGCAAGAAAAAGAAATCAAAGATATACAGATTGGAAAGGAAGAAGTAAAACTGTCATTATTTGTAGGACATATGATCTTGTACATAGAAAATCCTGGCTGGGCACACTGGCTCACACCCGTAATCCCTGGGAAGATGAAATAGAAGGATCACTTAAGACCATGAGTTTGAGAACAGCCTGAACAATACAGGGAGACATTATCTCTACAAAAAATTTTAAAAATTAGCATAAGCCTATAGCCCCAGCTACTTAGGAGGCTGAAGGGGGAGGATCACTTGAGCCTGGGAGGTCGAGGCTGCAATGAGCCATGATTGCACCACTGCACTTCAGCCTGGGTGATAGAATAAGACCCTGTCTTAAAAAAAGAGAGAGAGAGAAAATCCTAAAACATTTACCAAATAAAAAATCCTACTACAACTAATAACCAAGTTTAGTAAGGTCACATAATACACCATCAATATACGAACATCAGTTTTAGTTCTACATACTAGCAACAAACAAACAACATGTAAAAATGAAATACACAATTCCTTTCACAACAGCATCAAAAAGAGTAAAGTATCTAAGAATAGGAACTTCTGGTTCCAAAATGGCAGCATAGAAGCAAGCTGGCTTCACTTTCCCTCACAGAAAACCAAACACAAATACACAGCACCAAGATTATCACCAGCAAAATCCCAGAACTCAAATATGAAGAGGAGACAGTTCCTGGGACCACAGAGAAGGGAAAAAATTCTGACAAGGTGGTAAGAAAACTGAACTTCCACATCTGCAGCATCCCCTCCCTCAATCTTCCTGGTACCAAGGACATAGAAAACCTGCCCCCAACTCACAATTTCTAAACTGGAAAAAGTGAGATTGAGATAGACAACCAGGTTGGGTGCACTGGTTCACGCCTGTAATCCCAGCACTTTGGAAGGCTGAAGCGGGCAGATCACTTGAGGCCAGGAGTTTGAGACCAGCCTGGCCAACATGGCAAAACCCCATCTCTACTAAAAATACAAAACATTAGCCGGGCGTGGTGGCGGGCACCCACAATCCCAGCTACTCGGGAGGCTGAGGCAGGAGCATGGCTTGAACCTGGGAGGAGGAGGCTACAGTGAGCTGAGATCATGCCATTGCATTCTAGCCTGGGCAACAAGAATAAAACTACATCCCCCGCCGCCAAAAAAACACAGACCACCAGCTTCCCTGTCCATGCCTCAACCCACAGAAAGCATCAAGAGTGCCTGAAGAGAGAGAAATATCCCTGAAGACAGCCAGAAACAAAGCAAGAAGGTAGGACTATCATACTCAGCCCTGGACTCTGCTCTGTAACTCAGCCAAAGGAGACACCAAATCAGAGTGGCTGTGCAGCAACACTACTCTCTATAGGCTGTGCAGCAACACTACTCTCTACAGGTCACCTGGGCACAAACCCCTAGCCGGCCTTCCCACATTGCCAGGATATTCCTTTTGGGACCTCCTCCAATTGGGAAGGACAGTGCTCCAAAGCAGGGGTCCCCAACTCCTGGGCCACGGACTGCTACTGGTCCACGGCCTGTTAGGAAACCAGGCCACATAGCAGGAGCTGAACATTGGGCAAGCAGCATTACCATGTAGACAAGTATTACTGCCTGAGATCCACCTCTTGTAGGCTTAGCGGCAGCATTAGATTCTCATAGGAGTGCTCACCCTATTATAAACTGCCCATGTAAAGGATCTAGGTTGCATGCTGCTTATGAGAATCTAATGCCTGATGATCTGTCACTGTCTCCCATCATCCCCAGATGGGACCCCCTAGTTGCAGGAAAACAAGCCCCAGGGCTCCCACTGAGTCTACATTATGGTGAGTTGTATTATTATTTCATTATATATTACAATGTATTAACAGAAATAAAGTGTACAAAAAATTTAATGTGCTGGAATCATCCCAAAGCCACCTCCCCACCCACCCACCCCAGTCAGTGGAAAAACTGTCTTCCACAAAACTGGTCTCTGGTGCCAAAAAGGTTGGGGACCACTGCTGTAAAGCCAAGACAAACCTGGGGCCAAGATGCCATCTAGTGTTGAAAAAGAGGTAATGACCTAGTGATTTAACAAAAAAAGATAGTCAACAGGTTAAGTTACAAAAAATCTCTAAACAAACATATCCAATAACAACCGAAACAAGCCAGACAGAGAAGACTGGAATAAATAATCCTTCAGCGTAGAGATATATACATATATCCACAAGAAATAACAGCAAACAGAGAACTATGACAAAGCAAGAAATGGACAAAGCCAGAAAACAGTGACTGACTCTAATGAAACAGTGATACATGAGCTCTCTAACCAGGAACTCAAAATAGCAGGTTTTTGTTGTTGTTGTTGTTGTTTTTGAGACAGAGTCTCGCTCTGTCGCCCAGGCTGCAGTGCAGTGGTGTGAACTCGGCTGACTGCAAGCTCCACCTCCCAGGTTCACACCATTCTCCTGCCTCAGCCTCCTGAGTAGCTGCAACTACAGGTGCCCGCCACCATGCCCGGCTAATTTTTTGTATTTTTAGCAGAGACAGGGTTTCACCATGTTAGCCAGCATGGTCTTGATCTCCTGACCTTGTGATCCACCCACCTCGGCCTCCCAAACAAAATAGCAGTTTTAAGGAAACTTGGTGATCTCCAAGATAACGCATAAAAGCAATTCAGAAATTTATCAGATAAGTTTAACAAAGAGATTGTTAATAATAATGACGTTTAAAACAAATCTTAGAACTGAGAAATAAATTTGCTTACCTGAAAAATTTACTAGACTCTTAACAGCACAATGGATCAAGCAGAGGACAGTATTAGTGAGCTTGAAGACAGTCTATCTGAAAATACACAGAGAAGAAAAAAGAAAACAGAATGAAAAACAAAGACAACCTATAAGACACAGAAAACTACCTCAAAAGACCAAATCTAACAATTATTGGTATTCAAGAGGGAGCTAAACAAGACACAGGGGTGGCTTTACTAAAAGAAATTAGCAGGCTGGGCACGGTGGCTCACACCTGTAATTCCAGCACTTTGGGAGGCCGAGGTGGGTGGATCATTTGAGGTCTGGAGCTCGAGACCTGCCTGACCAACACGCTGAAACTCCATCTTTATTAAAAATACAAAAATTAGCCGGGCATGGTGCACACCTGTAATCCCAGCTACAGGCGGCTGAGGCAGGAGAATCACTTGAACCCAGGAGGCAAAGGTTGTAGTGAGCTGAGATTGCACCACTACACTCCAGCCTGGGCAACAGAGTGAGACTCCATCTCCAAAAAAAAAAAGAAAAAAAGAAAGAAAGAAACTAGTTACTGGTCTGCAAGAAATTTCACAAAAGGGGCCAGGCGTGGTGGCTCACACCTGTAATCCCAGCATTTTTGGGAGGCTGAGGTAGGTGGATCACTTGAGGCCAGGAGTTCGAGACCAGCCTGGCCAAGACGGTGAAACTACATTTCTACTAAAACCAGAAAAAATTAGCTGGATGTGGTGGCACACGCCTGTAATCCCAGCTACTCATGAGGCTGAGGCATGAGAATCACTTGAACCCAGGAGGCGGAAGTTGCAGTGAGCTGAGATCATGCCACTACACTCCAGCCTGGGTGACAGAGTGAGACTCTGTCTCGGGAAAAAAAAAAACAAAAAAACAGAAATTTTTCCAAAATTTGAAAGAGATACATATATCCAACCTAGGCATATAATAATTAAACCTCTCAAGGTTCAAGGGCAAATAGAAGATTTTAAAAGAAGCAAGAGAAAAGAAGCAAATACATATAAGGGAGCTCCAATTCATCTGGCAACAAAATTCTCCTCAGAAATTATCCAAGTGAGGGAGTGAAACATTTCAAAGTGCTGAAAAAAAACTGCCCTCCAAGAATACTGTATCCAGCAAAACTACTCTTCAAATACAAGAGATAAAGTCTTTCCCAGATAAACAAAAGCTGAAAGAATTCACTACCACCAGACCCGTCTTAGAAGTAATGCTAAAGAGAGTTTTTCAATTTGAAGGGGGGGAAAAAAACTAACACGCAAAAAGAAAACATTTGAAGGTATAAAATCCACTAGTAAAATTAGATAAATGGACAAACCCAGAATAGTCTAATACTCTAATTATGATATGCAATCTAATCATAACTCTAGTATGAAGCCCAAAAGACAAAATTGTCAAAAACAATAACAGCTACGGCAACTTCTTAAGAAATAGGCAAATAAGGTTGGGCACGGTGGCTCACATCTGTAATCCCAGCACTTTGGGTGGCTGAGGCAGGCAGGTCACTTGATGCCAGGAGTTCAAGACCAGCCCGGCCAACATGGTGAAACCCTGTCTCTCCTAAAAATACAAAAATTAGCCAGGTGTGGTGGCGTGTGCCTGTAATCCCAGCTACCTGGGAGGCTGAGGCAGGAGAATTGATTGAACCCAGGAGGTGGAGGTTGCAGTGAGCCGAGACCACGCCACTGCACTCCAGCCTGGACGACAGCATGAGACTTTGTCTCAAAAAAAAAAAAAAAAAAAAAAAGCAATATAAAAATATGTAAATTGAGACACAAAAAGCTAAAATGTATGGGGGACAGAGTTAAAGTGTAGAAAGTTTTTATGGTTCTCAATTTGTTCATTTCTATTCTTTTGGAGTTTGAGACCAACCTGGGCAACATAGTGAGACCCTATCTCTACAAAAAATAAAACCACAAAAAATCAGCTAGGCATGATGGCACATGCTGGTAGTCCCAGCTACTTGGGAGGCTAAGGTAGGAGAGGCGCTTGAGCCCAGGAGATCAAGGCTGTGGTGAGCCGTGAATACACCATTGCATTCCACGCTAGGGGACAGAGCAAGATTCTGTCTCAAAAAAAAAAAAAAAGTTATCATCTCTCAAAATGACTTGAGAGGGTGGGCTACTTGGGAAGTTGAGGTAGAAGGATCGCCTGAGCCCAAGAAGTCAAGACTGCAGTGAGCTGTGATCATGCCACTACACTCCAGCCTGGATGACAGGGCGAAACCCCGTCTCAATAAAAAATAAAATAAAATAAAAATAACTATAAGCTGTTTTTTGTAAGTCTCACAATAACCACAGCGCAAAAACCTCTAATAAATCCACTAAAAATAAAAAGCAATTAATTAAACCATACTACCAGAAAAAACTACAAAAACAGTAAGAAAGAGGAATTACAAAGCAACCACAAAACAAGCAGCCAAATGGCAGTAGTAAGTCCTTACTTATCAATAACAACACTGAATGTAAATGGACTATGAATAAAGGAAACGTGATATATATACACAATAGAATATAATGGAGCCATAAAAAAGGAATGAAATCCCATCATTTGCAGCAACATGGATGGTACTGGAGGTCATTATGTTAAGTAAAATAAGCCAAGCACAGAAAGACAAATATGGCATGTTCTCACTCATATGTGGGAGCTTAAAAAAATGGATTTCAGAATATAGAGAACGGATTGGTGGTTATCAGAGGCCAGGAAGAGTAGGGGGAAGGGTAGGCCTGTTTCAGGTAATGGAGCAAGAAGTAAGTCCATTTGCTTGAGTTGTTCACTGTTAAATTCCAATTCTACCAGTATAATTTCAAAGAAAAGTTGAAGTTGATTGGTGTGCTACCTGCTTTCTGGTCTGAGGAAAACCAAACTTCCCTTTAAGTAGTACTGAGGTTTTAAAAATGTTTTTTTTAATTTTGCAATTATCTCAGACTTGCAAAAAGTTACAAAAATAGTACAAAGAGCTCCTGTTTACCCTTTACCCAGATTCATCAAATGTCAATACTTTACCACACTTGTTTCATTATTCATTCATATTCTCTCTCACATCTCGGTGTGAACCGGTTTTCGAAATGTTTGAGAGTAAGCTGCAGACATGATACCCCTTTACATCTGAATACTTCCTAAAAACTTCCTAAATGTTTGCTAAAACCAGGATATTCTCTTATACTCAAAAAATTGACATTGATAATACTATAAACTATATTATTATTATCTACTACACAGACCTTATCCAAATATTGCCAATTGTCCCATCAATGTCCTTTATCTGGCCCAGGATCACAAGCTGTATTCACCTGTCGTATCTTTTTAGTGTCCTTTAATCTGTAATAGTTCCTCAGCCTTTATTTTTCTTTAATGAGCTTGACACTTCTGAAGAATACAGACCAGTTATTCTAAAGAATGAAACTCAATTTGGTTTTGTCTGAAGTGACGATATATCCTTAGTGGCATCATATCATGAGGCCCATGTCAATTTGTACTATTACTAATGATATTATGTGCTTCATGATATGATGCACTTAAGGATATATTATCACTTGTGCAATTTCCAAACAAAAATGCATCATCTTGAATGTGTTTTTGTACCCATTAATCAACCTCTCTAACAGCCAGTGAATTTGTAAACTCTGGCTCAAGGTGAGTTCAAGGGAAGGCATACTACTTAAGCCTGGCAGATAAAGTTTAATGGAAGCACTTTCTCTGGGACCCATCAACACACAAGCTGGTAGGAGTTCTCCAATACTTAGAGGAAAAATGCTATTTAAATGTGATTCTGTGTAAAACCTCACATCCCAATAAAACACAAGTCTTTGTTGTGTCCTCAATGGAGAAAACAGTTGCTGTCAGCACCCAGCTGAGAAACAGGAACCTAGAGGCTAAGACAAGGATTTTAGGGCTAGAGTCAAGGAAACAAGGGGTGGCAAGCTCAAGGGTTTCTATAACCACTGTTATTCAAAAGAAAAGAACATGTTATCTGTTCATCTCCTTGAAAATAAGGTGAGAATGTCATACTCTAACAAAGTCATGCTAGGGGAAAGTGAGAGAAGAACAGATCACTCATATTCCCCTCTTGTCCAATTAATCTTTCAGAGTCAGGGCGAAGAAATAAGCTGTAATTGCACAAAGAAGACTTCAATAAAAAATATTCAGGCACAAGGGGATCAAGGGGCTCAGTTCCTGGACAGGCATCCACACAACACAGAAACTCCCGACATGCCTGTCATAATGATGCTTTCACCCTGACCTTAGCAGATCTTCAATTCCACTTAATCCATCAACAAGTCCTTCCAGCTTCAAATATATGTCTTTGAATCTGGCTATTCTTCCCCATTTCCACTGTCATTACCTTAGTCAAGCTACCATCATCTCTCAACTGCTGATTTCCTGGCTTCTATATCATCTATTTTCCAGACAGTGGCTACTCTTTTCAAAACACAGTACTCTTTTTAAAACACAGCTTAAGACCATCTGATGGCTCCAAGGACTATGTGATCCGATTCCTGACTCTGACCTTATCCACAGCCATTCTTCCCCTCATGAGGAACGTTCCCACCCGTGGGCCTTTGTGGTTCCCTCTGAAACATTCAGATCTCTGAATGGCTCGCTTAGTTTCTTCACTCAGTATTCAGCTAAAAAGGCCTTCCTTGTCAACCCTATCTAATATGTCCTACCCCAATCATTTCTTATTTCATTACCTTGTTTTATTCCCTCCATTTCATTCCTCCACTATCTAAAATTACTATATGTTAATATTTCCTTACACTTGGCTCAAAAAAAACAACAACAATAGATGAACAAAGAAGCTGGTAATTTTTTTAAAAACTACCAATGAGATTGGAAAGAGACAGATGAGAAACTTATCTGTGTATACCTTTTCCTATAATTTTAATTTCTTTTTGTTTCTTTGAGACCAGGTCACTTGGTCACCAAGGTTTGACCTCCTGGACTCATGGTCCTATCTCACCCTCCCAAGTAGCGGGAACTACTGGTGTGTGCCACCACACCCAGCTAACTTTTTTATTTTTTGTAGAGACGAGGTCTTGCTATCTTGCCAGGGCTAGTCTCAAACTCCTGGGCTCAAGTGATCCTTCCACTTCAGCTTCCCAAAGTGCTGGGATTGCAGACATGAACCCCTACACCAGGCGCTAATGTTAACTTCTGAGTTTTTAATTTTTTTTTTTTTTTTTTAATAGAGACAGAGTCTCACCATGTTGCCCCAGTTGGTCTCAAATTCCTGGCCTCAAGTGATCCTCCTGCCTCAGCCTCTCAAAGTACTGAGATTACAGGCATGAGCCACTGGCCCTGGTTATTTTAAAACAAAATAAAAACTTCAATTCTTTATGCATTTCTTTGCTATCTATCTTCCAGAATGAAAGCTCTTTGAGCACAGGGACTTTGTTCAGAGTTTATGTATCCAGTCCTAGAATGGTAATCAGGGCTCATTAAATATTTGCTGAATAAACAAATGCATCTACAACAGCTATGACCAGCTAAGGGGGGAAAAAAAGTTTTTCACTCTCTTACATAGTCACTCTTAACACAGCACAGAATATTTCACCTCTGGTCATCAAAATGTGTGTGAGACACACACACCAAGGAATGCTCCAGAGGCAACGAGCTGGATACCCTTTAATTCAATTCTGACATTCTCTACCTAAAGATAGCATCAGATCACACAGGTTAAGGGCTCAGTACCACAAGGCTGCTTCCATTTCAGATGACAACTGCAAGGCACAGGTTGTGACCTGTGCTTCTGATTGATTTGCTATAAATTGGTGTTCCCTGGCCAGGCGCGGTGATGCACACCTGTAATCCCAGCACCTTGGGAGGCAAAGGTGGGTGAATCGCTTGAGCCCAGTAGTTCAAAATTAGCCTGGGCCACATGGCAGAATTCCATCTCTTAATTAATTAATTAATTGGGGTAAACTGAAAACCCTCTCCTTTGAGTTTGATCAATTTGTTAGAACAACTCACAGAACTCAGGGAAACACTTCACTTACATTTACCTATTACAGAGGATACAGATGAACAGCCACATGGAAGAGATACACGATGCACAGGGCAAGGGATGTGGGAAAGGGCTTGGAGCTTCCGTGCTCTTACCAGGAGTGCCAGGTACATTCATGTGCTCAACAATCCAAACCCTGTTCTTTTGGGTTTTTATGCAGGTTCCATTAATAGGCATGACTGAATAAATCACTAGCCATCGGTGGTCAGCTCAGTCTTTGGCTCCACTCCCCTTCCCAGAAGTTGGGGGATGGAACTGAAAGTTCCAACCCTCTAATCACATGGTTGGTTCCCTTGGCAACCAGCCTCCCATCTTGAGCCTATTCAGGAGTCCCCAGCTATCAATCATCTCATTAGCATATAAAAAGACATTTATAACTTAGAAGTTCTGAAGGTTTTAGGAGCCAGGAACCAGGGGCACACACCAATTATGTTTTTTTTTTTTTTTTGAGACAGAGTCTCAGCTCTATCACCCAGGCTGGAGTGCAGTGGCCAGATCTCACCTCACTGCAAGCTCCGCCTCCTGGGTTTACGCCATTCTCCTGCCTCAGCCTCCCGAGTAGCTGGGACTACAGGCGCCCGCCACCTCGCCCAGCTAGATTTTTTGTATTTTTTAGTAGAGACGGGGTTTCACTGTGTTAGCCAGGATGGTCTCGATCTCCTGACCTCGTGATCCACCCGTCTCGGCCTCCCAAAGTGCTGGGATTACAGGCTTGAGTCACCGCACCCGGCCTCTTTTTTTTTTTTTTTTTTTGAGATGGAGTGTCACTCTGTCGCCCAGGCTGGAGTGCAATGGTACGATCTCAGCTCACTGCAACCTCTGCCTCCCGGGTTCATGCAATTCTCCCACCTCAGCCTCCCAAATAGCTGGAATTACAGGCACCCGCCATCATGCCCGGATAATTTTTGTGTTTCTGTAGAGAGGGGGTTTCATCATGCTGACCAGGCTGGAGTATTTCTTATTATATCACAATATCACATCAGCAAAGCTACAAGTTGGACCTCTTCACATGAAAAAGGAGCTCCCCTCTTACCACCATCTCCTTGTTGCTATTTTTTACTCAGTGCATGCACTCTGCCACAGCTGTACCCAACCCCTTCAATAGTGTCTTTCCTCCTCCTGAGGCCAATCCAAAATCCTCCACAGTTCTTTCATCCTCCCCCACATCAAATCAATCTGCTCTCACAATGTCAACTATTATCTGCAGAAGAGTCATTTTGCAGACTTGTCCTCTCAAGTTTCACGTCTGCATCACCAACTGCCTGTTCCACCTTTCCCAATGCATGTCCAACCACTTCAATCTAGCGTGTCAAACTAGCTCTCCACTCCTAATCGTCCCATTTCCTTGAGTGGACCCTTCTTTCTCCAAATCACCTGAGAGGAAAACTAAGATATTTCTGACTTCTTCCTTTACTTTATTTCCCCCAAGGGAAACCAGTCATGAAATTTACGACACTCTGTCTACTTAGCATTCTTCCTCCTTTTATTATTTCTACCATGCCCCTAGATCTGGACTTACTGCAACAGTATTGACTGAAGCATGTGTCTCCAAGGTGTGCCCTTCCTAATTCCACCCTGAAGGCAACCTCCAGATTAACTTTGCTATATTGCTTGATGAGGTCATTCCCTTTTCAAAAATGGTCCATGAGTACTTACTAAACACTGTGGTGGCCCACCCGCATCAGAATAACCTGGGATGCAAAGTCCTGAGACTCATCTTCAAGAGGATTCAGTTGGTGTAGAGCAGGGCCATGAATCTGCAGTTTTAACAAGCATTCCAGATGACTGTCAAGTGAAATTTCTTAGCTTGGGTCCACAAGACTCCACAGTAGACCCTTCATTTTTTTTTTTAAGGCTTATTTCCGTTTCCTCCTACCTTGAACTCTGTTATGTGAACTGCGCTGGTCTTACACTGAACTCCTGGAATAAACCTTTCAAATGCCTGTCTGCAGGGCTTTACTCCACTAAGCTTCTTCCTTGTGAATCCTTACCATATTTTATTTACCTTTTCCAGACCCAGTTCAAGATCCACCCTCTCCATGAGCACCTGTGGTGTGTCCCTCTCACGTGGTAACTTCCCAGCTATCTTACACCACTGTTCACTTACCACATGCATATGCCCTATAAGCTTCATGACAGCTTTTATAGGAAATCTCTGGGGATCTTTAACCTCAAATGCAGAGCCACACTGGCAGAAGGCGGTGGGAAGAACCCTGGTCCAGTTTGGCCTCCTATTAGCAATATTGCCCAGTCTCCTTCCCCAACAACTTTATGGAACACTAGGGCTTCCTAGAACAAAGTTTTAAAAACAATTGACTTAGAAAAGATGGATATGTTCGATGTGAATTATACCTCCACAAAACTGTTAAAAATAAAAATAAAACTTGAATAAAGGGATAAGAGTGAAGAATAAAAAACTGCAGAGTTGTAGAGATCAACAAAATGGTCTGAAACATCCCTTTCTATTTGCATGGCTGCCTCAGCCCAGTCTCTAACCCCTCCAACACCAAGTGCAGGACTGTTAAGGCAGCAGCCTGACTGATGTCCCTGGCTCCAGACTCTCCCCATTAAAACACCCAATCTCAGGAATCTGAACATCCTACTTAGTCATCTTCATGCAGCATTTGGAAACTGCCTATACAGTTCTGTCCTCCAATCTTTATGGGGTAATTTTGCCTCAAGTTTCCTCCTTAAAGGAGTGTGAATGATTAGTAGCCTATGTTAGAAAATCTATTGCTGGCTGGGTGCAGTGGTTCACGCCTATAATCCCAGCACTTTGGGAGGCTCAGGTTGGGTGGATCACCTGAGGTCACGAGTTTGAAACCAGACTGAGCAACATGGAGAAACCCCGTTTCTACTAAAAATACAAAATTAGCCAGGCATGGTGGTGCATGCCTGTAATCCCAGCTACTTGGGAGGCTGAGGCAGAAGAATCACTTGAACGCGGGAGGCGGAGTTGCGGCGAGCCGAGATTGCGCCATTGCACTCCAGCCTGGGCAACAAGAGTGAAACTGCGTCTCAAAAGAAAAAAAAAAAAAAAGAGATGAAAATCTGTTGCTGCTGTCACAAACCAACAAGTCTCCAGGGACCAGGCCCAGACCAACTTGGACAAGGTATCTATTTCTAGAGAAAGCAATTATTCATTACCCACTGATTAAATCACTCTCCTATATTACAAGAGAGTGTGGCTCTTGGGAAATGCAGTTTTACTTTCTTCCTTCAACTGTTTCCCTCGGTCACCGGGGGAACTCAGGACATCAGAAATGGTTCAGTCTACAGTCCACAGGATCTCTGATGAGATTACCTCAGTTGCTCAACAGTTATGTTAGAAGATAGAATTGACTTACCTGGAATCAAATAGAGGGGAGTGTAGGAATCACATCCATTTTCTCTTACAAGATAAATCCCAAGCTCTCTCTCCCTAAGGAAAGGTAGAGGAGTAATATATCTCCTAAAGCCCTACTAAGAGAGGAAGGTCAAGAATACAGCCTAGCCGGGCGCGGTGGCTCAAGCCTGTAATCCCAGCACTTTGGGAGGCCGAGACGGGCGGATCACGAGGTCAGGAGATCGAGACCATCCTGGCTAACACGGTGAAACCCCGTCTCTACTAAAAAATACAAAAATCTAGCTGGGCGAGGTGGCGGGCGCCTGTAGTCCCAACTACTTGGGAGGCTGAGGCAGGAGAATGGCGTGAACCCGGGAGGCAGAGCTTGCAGTGGATCCGGCCACTGCACTCCAGCCCGGGCGACACAGCGAGACTCCGTCTCAAAAAAAAAAAAAAAAAAAAAAAGTACAGCCTAGTGAGAAGGGTGGGTCCGTATAAGATTAGTGAAATTACAGGTAGCTGTTGTAGAGCACAGTTTAGGAATGCCAAACAAGTGAGCAAACCTGAGGAAAAGATACAGGTTACGGCAGCTAGATCTGAGGGAGGTAAATCTACAAATTACTGAAAAGTGAAACCAGTGGAAGGGTTTATGTAACTGAGTGACTACTCGCTCAAAGCATGGTCCACAAACTCTGAGGGGACCCTAAGATCCTTTCAGTGGTCCTGCTATGTAGAAAACATTTTCATAACAAAACTAAGAAGTAGCTGGGTGCGGTGACTCACACCTATAATCCTAACATTTTGGGAGGCCAAGGTGGGCAAATAGCTTGGGCTCCAGAGTTCAAGACCAGCATGGGCAACATGGTGAAACCTTGTCTCTACAAAAAAAATACAAAAATCAGCTAGATGTGGTGGTGTGTGCCTATGGTGGGAGGATCACCTGAGCCTAGGGGTGTCGAAACTTCTGTAAACCATGATTATGCCACCACACTCCAGCCTGTTTTCAAAAAAAAAAAACAAAGAAAAAGAAAAAACCTAAGATGCTCTTTGCCTTTTTACTGCGCTCACCTTTCCACTGACAGCGCAAAAGCAATAATGAGTAAAACTGCTGGTCACTTAGCATGAATGAAGACGATGGCATCAAGTTGAAGTCTTCCCCACTACACCTTTCCACCACACAGTGAAAGAATACAGCCAGGTTTACTTGATGGCACAGTGCAAATTTTTTTTTTTTTTTTTTTTTTGAGACAGAATCTCGTTCTGTTGCCAGGCTGGAGTACAGTGGCACGATCTCAGCTCACTGGAAGCTCCGCCTCCTGGGTTCACGCCATTCTCCTGCCTCAACCTCCTGAGTAGCTGGGACTACAGGCACCCGCTACCACACCCAGCTAATTTTTTGTATTTTTAGTAGAAATGGGGTTTCACCATGTTAGCCAGGATGGCCTCAATCTCCTGACCTCGTGATCCGCCCGCCTCAGCCTCCCAAAGTGCTGGGATTACAGGCGTGAGCCACTGCACCCAGCCCGACACAGTGTAAATTATATTAAATCTTGATCCTTGAGCATGCTTTTTAATATTCTGTGTGATAAAATGTGAAATACATATAAAACATTTATACTGCATACAGAACGTGATGATTATCTCTAAATAAAGCACTTGTGTCATTGTCTGAATTGCAGGATTTTTTCTGTGGAACGCCATGTTTACTTGAAAGAATGAATGACACATAAGTAATAGTTATTCAGACTTTGGTATTTGGCAAAGGTTCTGGAAAATGAAACAAGGTAAGCCTGTCACTTCAAGGAAACCAACTGACTGTACTTGTTGCCAATGATAAAATTTGAGCTTCCCAAAGAAAATTAGAATTTTTGCAAAATGGGGCTGGAGGCGGTGGCTCACGTCTGTAATCCCAGCACTTTGGGAGGCCGAGGTGGGCGAATTGCCTGAGGTCAGGAGTTCAAGACCAGCCTGGCCAACATAGTGAAACCCCGTCTCTACTAAAAATACAAAAATCATTGTTGCCAATGATAAAATTTGAGCTTCCCAAAGAAAATTAGAATTTTGGCAAAATGGGGCTGGGCATGGTAGCAGACGCCTGTAATCCCAGCTACTCGGGAGGCTGAGGCAGGAGAATCACTTGAACCCAGGAGGTGGAGGTTGCAGTGAGCTGAGATCGCACCACTGCACTCCAGCCTGGGTGACAAGAGTGAGACTTCATCTCAAAAAAAAAGAAAAAAGAATTTTGGCAAAATGGTATTTGCCACCATGAGTTTGAGTGCTTCCTAATACTTTACTTCTCTGAAGAGATTGTGGTGATATGATTTTTTTTGACACTATATAATAAACTGTGACATGTGGGAGATCTACATAATTCAGTGAACCAGTATTTTCAAACAGTCGCGCCTCGCATACTGTTTCAGTCAACAGAGAGTCCCCATAGAAGACAATGTCCCATATGATTTTCATTCCAGGCCAGGCACGGTGGCTCACACCTGTAATCCCAGCACTTTGGGAGGCCAAGGTGGGTGGATCACGAGGTCAGGAGATTGAGAGCATCCTGGCTAACACGGTGACACCCCGTCTCTACTAAAAATACAAAAAAATTAGCTGGGCATAGTGGCGGGCCCCTGTAGTCCCAGCTACTTGGGAGGCTGAGGCAGCAGAATGGTGGGAACCGGGAAGGCATAGCTTGTAGTGAGCGGATTGCACTCCAGCCTGGTGACAGAGCGAGACTCCGTCTCAAGAAAAAAAAAAAAAAATTATCATTCTGTATTTTTACAGTAGCCTTTTCGATGTTTCAATGTTTACATGCATTGTATTGCAACTGTGTTGCAACTGCAGACAATACTCAGCATGGTGACATGCTGCTCAGGTTTGTAGCCTAGGAGCAACAGGCTATACCACGGCTGTAAAGCATGACTGTATCACGTTACAGAATCACGCATGGATCTAAGACCCAGTCAAAGTGAGACAGATCCATGGATTTTAACGTAACAAAGTATGAAAAGTTCACTGATACCATTTCAGATTCTACACTGTAACTAGCCTTTACAAAATCATGCCTTGTTTTGCATAGCCAATACCCACAATTATCTGAGAAGACTACTGAAATACTTCATCCTTTTCCAGCCATATGTGTAAGGCTGGATTTTCTTCATTATTCAATCAAAACAACTATCACAATAGATTGGAGAAACAGATATGAAAATCCAGCTGTCTTCTATTAAGCCAGACACTAAAGAGATCTAAAAAACAATGCCACTCTTCTCACTAATATGTTTTAAACAGTAGCATTTTTAAATGAAAACATTAAGTGAACTTATGCTAACCATAACTTAGGTCAGAAATGCTGTTTGCGTTAACTAACTTATGTTAGCATAAAGTTAACGTAAATTTTAACATAACTTATGTAAAAACGTTATTCATGTTAGTAATGGGCTTATTCCTTCTAAATGAGTATTTCAGTTTCTAATATGATAAATATTAAAATATAGGCTGAGCGCAGTGGTTCAAGCCTGTAATCCCAGCACTTTGGGAGGCTGAGGCAGGAGGATCGCTTGAGCCCAGGAGTTCAAGAGCAGCCTGGGCAATATAGTGAGACCCCATCTCTAAACAAAATTTAAAAATAAGAAATCGAATATTGAAATACATATATATCCCCTTTTTCTACTGAAGATTCCAAAGAGCTTTTTCAAGTACATAAAGAAATCCTGAGCCCAAAAGTTCTGAGCACTGCTGGTCTAGAGAAGCATTAGGGTCCAGCTTATCTATGAGGGCTCTGAAGGACAAGGTCCTTTGTATTGTAAGGCCTAAAAGAAACCAGCACTCTCAGTATTTGTTCCCAATTCTGCCAGAAGAGAAGGTAAGAAGTAAAAGGCATTAAAGGAAAACCTTTTATCTGCAATCTACTGACTTTTGGTGATTTACCAAAGCACCTGATCTCAGGTTAAAATCCAGACATTATGATCAGACAATTCCAAGGTCATAGAAGGAATCTAGTGAGAAAGATTCTAAACCTAACTCCAAATTATGAGTATCAGATAGATTCTGAAGTTAAGGCTTCATCTAGATACAGATTTTCAACAAGTAACAACTTGCTATTCACACATATTAATTTCTGTATCTAGTTATGTATTCTCTCTGTCCCCTTCTTCCTCCTCTTTCCTCTGCCCATCCTTTCAATGTTGGTGTTCTTCTGAGTTCATACTTCTCACTCTACCTGACACACAGTGAGCACTCAACAAGTGGCAGCTGCCATTATTACCTCTCTCCCAGAGCCATCCCTTCCATGTCATGGCTTCAACCACCTCCTATATTCTCAACTCTGTCATCACCCAGGCCTCTCTTGTGAGCTCCAGATCTACAGAATGAACTCCTGGGCCTTTCTACCTGGATGTGCTGCTGCATCACCACCCACATGGTCACTGAAATCAGAAACCTACAATCATTCTACACTGCTCCTTGTCCCATTCTCCTACCTCTATTCTGCCACCAGGTTTTGCCAACATTACCATGGTTAAATCTCTCTACACCCTCTCCATTTCCACTAGAGCAACCATAAAGCCTTCATCATCTCTAGCCTAGGCCACTATAATAGCTTTCTCATTGGCTCCCTGCCTCCAATCTAAAATTCTTCCTATTCAACCAACATATTGACACTACAGTAATCTTAAACCCAAATCTGACATTATTTTTCTGCTAATTATCTTTTTGTGGTTTTCCTGGAACATACTCTTTACTTGATTTTACTCATGTATCCCTAAAAGAATTTTTTTTTTTTTTTTTTTTTTTTGAGACGGAGTCTCACTCTGTCCCCAGACTGGACTGCAGTGGCATGATCTCAGCTCACTGCAAGCTCCACCTCCCGGGTTCACGCCATTCTCCTGCCTCAGCCTCCAGAGTAGCTGGGACTACAGGCGCTCGCCACCATGCCTGGCTAATTTTTTGTATTTTTTAGTAGAGACGGGTTTTCACCGTGTTAGCCAGGATGGTCTCGATCTCTGGACCTTGTGATCTGCCTGCCTCGGCCTCCCAAAGTGCTAGGATTACAGGTGTGAGCTACCGTGCCCAGCCCCTAAAAGAATTTTTAAAACCATGTGTTCCTTACATATGCGGTAACATCTAGACCAGACACAGTGGTTCACTCCTGTAATCCCAGCACTTTGGGAAGCTGAGGCAGGAGGATCACCTGGGCCCAGGAATTTGAGACCAGCATAGGCAACATAGCGAGACACCTATCACTACTAAACATTTTTAAAAATTAGCCAGGTGGGTGGCGCATGGTTGTAGTCTCAGCTACTCAGGAGGGTGAGACAGGAGGATTGTTTGAACCCAGGAGTTGGAATTTACAGTGAGCTATGATCACACCATGGCACTCCAGCCTGGATAACCTCCTGGGCTCAATACATCCTGCCACCTCAGCCTACAAACAGCTGGGACTACAGGAGCATGCCACCATGCTTGTCTAATTTTTATTTTTTTATTTTTTTTGTAGAGAAGAGGTTTCACCATGTTGCCCAGGCTGGTCTCGAATTCCTGGGCTCAAGCAATTAGCCTGCCTAGGCTTCCCAAAGTGTTGGATTTACAGGTGTGACCCAACACACTCAGTCTTAAAAAATAGGTATTAACTAACTATCTTACTGAGTAACACACACCTAAACTAAATCTCTTTAAAAATTTTACAAGTTTTATCCAAAATAACTTAAAAACCCCACTGTCCCAAAAGACATTCCCATTACATTTAACTACTGTGTTCTTTTCAGAATATCCTAACAAGGAACACGCTTTACACTAATGGGATTGTGTACTGGGAAGCCTTCTGGGTTAGGAGGTAACCTAAATCACTAAAGGAGGTGTTCCTGAAAATAAGTATTTCCAAAGTATTCCTTGTTTGTATCTGAGGACATTTTTACACTCAGGTCCATACACCACAGTAAAATTTAGGAAGTGTGAGGGATTTGCCACACACAGCCTCCTCCCCTTTTTTTGTAGGGGCAGTTTTAGAAAAAGAGTTCACTGGGGCCGGGCACAGTGGCTCACGCCTGTAGTCCCAACACTTTGGGAGGCTGAGGCGGGTGGATCATGAGGTCAAGAGTTCGAGACCAGCCTGACCAAGATGGTGAAACCCCATCTCTACTAAAAAATACAAAAAGCTAACCAGGCGTGGCAGTGTGTGCCTCTAATCCCAGCTACTCGGGAGAATGAGGCAGGAGAATCGCCTTTACCCGGGAGGTGGAGGTTGCAGAGAGCCAAGATCACACCATTGCACTCCAGCCTAGGCGACAGAGCAAGACTGTCTCAAAAAAAAAAAAAAAAGAGTTCATTGGGAAGCTGACGATCTGGAAATGTATTCATCTAAAGCTAGATGAGCAAGTGTATCCCTTGGGAGTCTAGGACCCTAATTACTCCACCTTGAAAACCACTGCTCCAGGGATGTAGTTCTAACTCAGCAAAACATCCAAGGCCCTTTGTGATCTAACCCCTACTAACTTCCCTCTTCCTGGATGGCTCCCTCCAAATCTAGCTCAGGTCTGTCAAACTGTTTCCAGTTCTCTTTTCAGGACTTGCTGCATCTTTCCTAAATCCACTGTGAATATGGAATGTCCTCCCACCTCTTTACTCCCAGAAAACACTTGATAATTTTTCAAGGATTGATTCAGTCCAATGAATAAGTAGCTGCTAACTTTCTGAGCACAAAGTGGGTGGTTTAAATGCAAACAGTGTCTCAGTATTCAGTGCAAGAAACAGAAGAATGGGATGGAACACTGTCCCAAAGGGTCCCCTAAATACTTATTGATTGGCTAAATCAACAGGTGTTGCAGTTAAGGAACAGGTGATTTGGAGTATCTGAGAAAGCAAAGACGATTCCGTCTAGGAAGGATTAAAATATTTCCTAGATCCAGAATGGGAATGTGAAGACCAGGAGGAATGGGAATAATGTCGTTTTCTAAGTAAGTCCGGATTAAGTATTTCCCATTCTATCACAGCACACACCACAGTATGGCAAATGCTCGTTTACTTGATTAATAAACTCCTAGACTATAAATTCCGTGAAAACATGCTTGTCCTATTAGCCACTCTATCCCCTCAATCCCTTCCATTGTACCCAGGCTCATTAAATACTTGTCAATGTTTACTAAAAATTGTTTAGTGAATGATTAAAGGAATGGATGAATGAATTAAATTCCACAGGATCTCAGATCCTGTTTGAATCTGTAGAGTTTAGGAACGTATTCCTCTACAGATACTGAGGATGGAGAAGTAAAAATGTAGACATTCATGTTAAATTCGGCCCTGGAGCCTGCGAGGAGCTTAGGCTCACACCCAGAGAAAATTTAAACCTCAGCACGGCGGGACAGAGGTGGCTCGGAGGCAAGGACTAGGGGATGGGGCAGGGTTCGGGCATCCGGAGGCGAGGCCGACTAAGTTCGCGGGGCGTGGCGGAGAGGAGAAGGGCTCCGAGGAGGCGCGAAGTCCCGGCCACCCCAGGCCGCGGCTCCCTGGCCTCCCGGGTGATAAGAGGTGGAGGGAGGAAGCGGGGCTAGGGTGAGAGTGGCTGGAGGGCTGGGGACCCGCGCGAAACGACTCCGGTAGAGGGAGGTCGGGAGCGTGGGACCGGTGGAGGGTCTGGGGTGGGTTCCCCTGGCTCCGCAGCCGCACTCACCTAGAGGATCCACCTTCGCCCCGGCTCGGCACCTGCTCCACGCTACTTCCTCCCTCGGCCTGCTGGGCTACCAGGCAGCCTCAGGCGCCCCTAGCAACCACGCACCGCCACGCGTGACCCGCGCACTCGGCCGCCAGCGCTGCTGCCGCCTGCCACTCGCTGCGCGCGCCCCCAGCGGACAGACAGAGGGTCTGGAAGGAGAGGGCGGGAGACAAGCGCGGGGAATCTCGGGGGTTCTGGGGCCTGTGGGGCGGGTCGTCACCTGCCCCGCGCACGCGCAGTCGCTTCAGTGCGGTGTGATCCGGCGAGTGGAATTCTGGGAGATGTAGTCCCGGGGTTAAAGCGCTGAAAGGCTCCATTCTGAGCGTCCAGGACTCTCCCTTTCTACTCTGATTCCACCTACTCCCTATGGACTGTTTTCTTTTTTAGAGACAGAATCTTGCTCTGTCGCCCAGGCTGTAGTGCAGCGACGTAATCATAGCTCACTGTGAACTTGAACTCCTGCTCAAGCGATGCACCCGCCCCCAGCCTTCCTAGTAGCTGGGACTACAGGCACGCCACCATGCTGGGCTATTTTTAAAATTTTTTTCTTAGGACAGGGTCTCACTATGTTACCCAAACTGGTCTTAAACTCTTGGCCTCAAGTGATCCTCCTGCGTCAGCCTCCTGGTCGCTGGGATTACGACGGGAGCCCCCACGCCTGGCCTGGACTCTTTGGCCTTGCCTCAATTGAAAATCAAAGGGCCCAGTCTCTGTTGAAGGATTTCTAGTAAAAGCCTTTGAGTTTGCCCCCAGGAAAGGGGAGATTGCCCGATTCACTCTGCCTCCCTCTAACCCGACGCCCTTCCCTAACCCCAACCTATCCAGCAGGGCAAAATTAAAACCACCTGCCTGCTTTATGGGCTTCAAGTGTGAACGTTAGGAAATACTGACTCAATTCCTTATCTCGTTAGCTCCCCAGGCAAGACAGATCGTGCTCCTATCTCAGATGTCCGTAGACCTGAGAGATTTGGAGATCTAAGAAAGCTGGAAGATGAAAGGATCTTTCCTAGGCAATTGGCTACAGAAATAAAGGGGACAAAGATAAAACTAATCTGATGAAAACAATCTGGACCAGAGGAAGGATCTCAATAAATAACTTATTTAGTCAACAGTCGTTGATGGATGCTAAAAGTATTAGATAATCTACGGGAGAATTTTACACTGAAGGATGTACACTGAAGATCACCTGTATGTACTAATCAATCTTAGATAATGAAACATAGAACAGCTGTGCATTGTGTTTCTTGATGTGATGCAATTGCACAGAAGTATTTATGAAGTATAGTGTATTTTTGTAAAAAAAAAAAAAAAAGTTGAGTGACTCTAATCAAATTTTGGCTATAATTTCCAGTCGACAGGAAAGAAACAACTGAATAACACTACAAAAAAGCAATCAGACAAATCCAGAATGTGGGCGAATGTTCAGAACAAATGACCTTTTCTTCCTTCAGCAATTTCAGGGTATAAAAATGGGGGGAGATGTTTTAGATTATAAGAGATTTAAGAAATATATTCAAATGTTGGCCAGGTGCAGTGTCTCACACTTGTAATCCCAACACGCTGAGGATCACTTGAGGTCAGGAGTTCAAGACCAGCCTGGGCAACATGGTCAAACCCCGTCTCCAACAAAAAATACAAAAATTAGCCAGGCATGGTGGTGCACACCTGTAGTCCCCAGCTACTCAGGAGGCTGAGGCAGGAGAATAGCTTGAACTCAGGAGGCAGAAGTTGCAGTGAGCCGAGATTGTGCCACTGCATTCCAGCCTGGGCAACAGAGCAAGACTCCATCTTGAAAAAAATAAAAATAAAAATAAATATATTCCAATGCAATGAGTACAGCTTGTTTGGATCCTGATTCAAACAAACTGTAAAATGACATTTTTGAGACTGAGAAACAAAAATTCTAAGTCCCAACCAACTGAATGGACCCCGCCTTGGCTAAGGGGACGCTAGAGCAACCTTAAAAACTGAGTTCATGGCTATGATGAGATGGGAGGTCTAACATGCCTCAATATGCCCCTTCCTTATTAACCTTTAAGCAGAATTCTTTCCTAAGGAGTAAGCAGAAACCAGCTCTAGAAATCAAGAAAGGGATGATTCATTGGTTTTAGAGGCCAGAACCAGACTCCCTACTCTTTGCACTTTTCTTTTCTTTTCTTTTTTTTTTTTTTTTTGAGAAGGGATCTCACTATGTCACCTAAGCTGGAGTGCAGTGGCATGAACACAGCTCACTGCAGCCTCAAACTCCTGGGCTGAAGCAGTCCTCCACCTGAGCCTCCCAAGCAGCTAAGACCACAGACACAAACCACCACACCTGGCCAATTTTAAAATTTTTTGTAGAGACAAGATCTTTATGTTGCCCAGACTGTCTTTGCAGTTTCAAAGTGAAAGCTCATCAGTTTCACAATGCATCCCTTCCTAAAACTGACCATCTCCAGATGGGTTTTGGAGGAGGGTGCACAGTGAGGGTTTTCATTTCCTGTGCTATACCTTTTGACATCAGAGGGCTGAAAACTGCTCCCTAGGATCACGTGAATGCAGCCATTTTTTTAATATGCAACCCATGAAGAGGCATGAAGCTCAATTGTGCATGTACTTGTTTCTGTCATAAACAATCATGACTCCTCCTATAGCTTATTAAATATGTATATTTAGCCAGCCCACTCTGTGTAAATTCCTGTTCCCTTTACCCCTCCCTCAAAGTACCTGCTATCAGCTTCTGCCAGAAACTATACTTCCCAGCCTGTCAGAATGGTCACCTTGCAGGCTGCAACCCTTTATAAGAAATAAAGCTCTCCTTTTCAAATTTATGAGCCCCAAGATTCTTCGTTGTCAAGACTATGGAAAAATCTGAATAAGGATTGGGAACATTAAGAACATAGCTGATGTGGTAGGCCCAATGGCTCAAGTCTGTACTCCCAGCTATTTGAGAGACTGAGGTGGGAGGACTGCTTGAGTCCAGGAGTTTGAGGCTACAGTGAGCTAACACTGCACCACTGTGCTCCACCCTGGTGATCCCCTCTCTTAAAAAAAAAGAAAAAAAAATAGAGCATAGACAATGTTAAGAAACTACTATTTATTCTCTTATTGTAGGGAGCTGAATGGTGGGCCCCCATAGAAAAGATGTATCTGTATCCTAATTCCAGGAACTTGTAAATATTACCTTATATGGTTGATGGTGTTTAGGAAATGCCACCCCAAAATATGACACTCTGGTATGTTGATTACATTGGACAAAGGGCACAAGGTAATAGCAGATGCAGTCGGGGGGTTGTCTGAGTTCCTCCAAAAGGAACTCAATTGGTATGAATCCTTTCCCTGAGAATATTATCAACTGGGAAAAATGAACTCAGATCACAGGAGAGGAAACTGGAGGTTCACACTGTGCCCAGACAATCACCTATTCTCCTGACGGCTGCTGTGAGATAACTTTATTTCCTGAGAGACTTTTATCTACAGAACAAGACCACTTTCATTCACCACGGAATTCCTCCCCTCACCATCCCATAACTCGTGTCTCCACCACCTCCCAGAAGTCCCAAGCTCCTATTCCTTCCTGTAGCTCAGGATGCTATATAAGCCTTGAACATCTGACCCTTCTTTTGAGTCTCATATTTTGTAGGACACTTATGTGTATGTACAACAATAAATGTGGTTTTTCTCCTGTTAAACTCTTTTTTTTTTTTTTTTGAGACAGGGTCTCATTCTGTTGCCCAGGCTAGAGTGCAGTGGCATGATCTCGGCTCACTGCAGCCTCTGCCTCTCGAGTTCAAGCGATTCTCGTGTCTCAGATTCCTGAGTAGCTGAGATTACAGGCATGCATCACCATGCCTGGCTCATTTTTGTATTTTTAGTAGTTTCACCATGTTGGCCAGGCTGGTCTCCAACTCTCGACCTCAGGTGATCCACCCACCTCAGCCTCCCAAAGTGCTGGAATTACAGGCATGAGCCACCATGCCCAGTCCTTTTTTTTTTTTTTTTTTTTTTTTTTGATATAGTCTCGCTCTGTCATCCAGGCCGGAGTGCAGTGGCACGATCTGGGCTCACTGCAACCTCCGCCTCCCATGTTCAAGTGATTCTCACGTCTCAGCCTCCCGAGTAGCTGGGATTACAAGCGTGCACCACCATGCCCGGCTAATTTTTGTATTTCTGGTAGGGATGGAGTTTTGCCATGTTAGCCAGGCTGGTCTCAAACTCCTGGTCTCAAGTTATCTGCCGCCTGTAGTCCCAGCTACTCAGGAGGCTGAGGTAGGAGGATTCCTTGAGCCTGAGAGGTCGAGGCTACAATGAGCCATGATCATGCCACTGCTCTCCAGCCTGAGTGACAGAGCGAGACCCTGTCTCAAAAACAAACAAACACCTGAGTAACAAAAGAATAGATATGGTAGCTGCTCAAGTAGTGATAGAGTACACTGAACTATCCTCTACCTGTGTGTGTGTTCAAAAATTTCCAACTGAAAGACAACATGTTCACATTGAACTTGTTCCCACCCATTACCACTCCACTGCTAGCTTTCTCCATTTCAGTTAATGGCAATTCCATTCTTCCGATTGCTCAGACCAAAAACCTTGGAGTCACCCTCGACTGCTTTCTTTTGGTCATACCCCCACCTCCAATCAGTCAAGAAATCCTGTTTGCTCCATGTCCAAAATATATTCAAAATCTGACTACTTTTTTATCACCCCATTGGTATCACCCCAGTTGCCATCCAGGACGCCATTGTCTCTTGCCTGGATTATTATTGCAATAGCCTCCTAACTGCTCATCCTACTTCCCATTCTCCCCTACTCCCCATAGACATTCACAAGACCAGAATGAAGAGTGATCCTTTTAGGATGCAAGGTAGATCATGTAATTCTCTGTTCAAAAGGCTCCAGTAGATGCATCCTCCATTCAAAGTAAGAGGCCAAGTCTTCACCAAAGGTCTACAAAGTCTGCAACATCTGGCCCCCACCATTACCTTCCTGTCTCATTTCCTACTATTCTCCACCTTTTTTTTTGAGACGGAGTCTCGCTCTGTCGCCCAGGCTGGAGTGCAGTGGCCGGATCTCAGCTCACTGCAAGCTCTGCCTCCCGGGTTTACGCCATTTTCCTGCCTCAGCCTCCTGAGTAGCTGGGACTACAGACGCCCACCACCTCGCCCGGCTAGTTTTTTTTTGTATTTTTTAGTAGAGACGGGGGTTTCACCGTGTTAGCCAGGATGGTCTCGATCTCCTGACCTCGTGATCCGCCCGTCTCGGCCTCCCAAAGTGCTGGGATTACAGGCTTGAGCCACCGCGCCTGGCCTTCTCCACCTTCTTAAACTCATTTCATCCATACTGGTTCCTCATAGCTCCTCAGGTATGCTAGGCATGCTTTCATCTCAGGGTCTTCGCTTTTTCCCAGAATAGGTGCACGACTTACTCCCCTCGCCTCCTTCGAGTCTTTTCTCAAGTGTTACCTTCTAGTGAGGCCTACCCTGACCATCCAACTCAGCACTCCTCATCGCCTTTCCCTGCTTTATTTTTCTCCACAGCTTTTATAGCTTTTCTCACCTTTCTATATATTATTCTTTTAATAATTTCACTATCTCCTCGACCAGAATGGAAACTCTATGATGGGCACTGTTTTATCTCCTGTACCTAGAATAGCATCTGGCATACAGAAAGGACTAAAAAAAAATACATTCAACTGAATTGAGATAATCTGGATAGGAGAAAATTATGGTGCTCCCTAGAAAAATATTATTTTTGCTAAAGTATAAACACAGTGGACAATGAAGAAGAGGGTTAAACAATAAGGGCACTTGACTTGTCTTTCATTTCTAAAATGACTGGAATTTAAGGAAGGACAGAAAGGAGCCTCATTTTATGGATGGAGAAATCAAGGCCCTGGAAGCTTGTTCTAAGCCATCCAATGAGTTAAGGTTTTCCAATGCTTCCAATTAGATTATAATTCTAACAGGTCTGACTGAAAGCCCTTTCTGGTAAATTGCACAATCTTTATAATAGCTACCCTTCATAAAGCAGCTTGGATTCCCTACACATTAGAACTCCACTAAATATTAAAATTAGTCACTAAGTCTGAGCAACCTAATTTACCGCTCTGTTTAATCCTACCCTTTCCTATTTCAGCTCCACCAGCCTTGACTTGAAAGTAGGTAACCAAATATAGTTCATCTAGGAAGGAGGAAATTGGAAGGCAAGAAATGATATAAATAAGCTGCCAGACCAGGATCTTGTGTGAACAGGACACCAGCACTTCCAACAACACCACATAGAAGCTAAAAGAGGGGTTGAGCCTCCCAACCCTTGTCCTGGGAGCTTCAAGTATGGTGAGGCACAATTTTTATTAAAAGAGTTTACAAACAGATTAAACACACACACACCCCCCAAAAAAACATACAATCTCCATGCTCACCCACAGATAGGAATGTTGGCTAAGGGCTAAGGAATCCCTCAATAACTGGGACTGATGGCATTAATCCCCACAGCCTAGAGCTGGGACAGGCTCTGTCTTCATCACTGTCCTGGGGCCAGCAAGTCTAAGGCAAAAACCTGCTGGGAGGATTAAAGGTGCTCCAGAAAGGAAGATATCTTTCAGGCTGAGGTTTTTGCCTAAGGTCCATGAGGAAGGTCCCTAGAGTTAAACGCACATTATTGGAGAAAAGGCCCCTGGATGTAGAGAAGAAAGGACTCTTCTCTGGCACCAACAGCAATAAAATTTACTGGTTGAAAACATCCTGAATCTGGGAGAAGGAAGAAGCTTTATATATAAATCTCTTCTAGTCTCTTGTTCTCAGTTGAGTTGGCAGCCTATCTCTTTTCTAGTCTCTTTAGTTCTCAGTTGAGTTGGTGGCTTGTGTAGTAGAATAAGGAAGAGTTGACAATAGCAGGGCAACCAAAGTTGGAGGCTGGACCACAGGAATCTGGAATCACATGCTATGGGTTGGCCTCAGGAGGTGAATGAGTTTCCTGCAGTGTTTGGCAGAGGCAGGCCTAGGACTGCTGTGTGGCAGTGACTGATTCCCCAGAGAGAGCAAGGCTAGTTTCTCACTGGCACCCAGGGACACCAGTACCTGTAGGATAGAGAACAGATGATAGAACAGAACATGAGGCTCAGAAATGGTGGTGTCTGGGGCAGGTGCAGAGGACTTTCATTTACCCAGGAATTCCCACTTGAGAAGAGGAAGAAAAAGGAAATGGGCTCTTGAGGACTTGGAAAAGACTGAATGGGAGAAGAGAAACCTTGGAGATAGGAATCATCAGGACCAGAAGTCTACTTCCATTCTCTTTGGTTATAGACCATGAAACCAAGGCACTAAGGGACACATATACATGTCCCCAGGAAGACTTGATGAATGCAGCAGTAACTCACAGTAAGCCAAAAGGTCTAATTCCCAGCCTTCAATGCAGATGAGTGGGTTCTAACCTCATTACCACCAAGAATCCCATTAATTATTTTCCCCATGGATTGAACAAGATTCCTATAGGATCTTCATCATCAGCCAGGCAAGGTGGCTCACGCCTGTAATCCCACACTTCGGGAGGCCGAGGTAGGGGGATCATGAGGTCAGGACATCGAGACCATCCTGGCTATCACGGTGAAACTCTGTCTCTACTAAAAAAAATAATAATAATACAAAAAAATTAGCCGGGCATGGTGGCAGGTGCCTGTAGTCCCAGCTACTCGGGTGGCTGAGGCAGGAGAATGGCGTGAACCCAGGAGATGGAGCTTGCATTGAGCCGAGATCGTGCCACTGCACTCCAGCCTGGGCGACAGAGCGAGACTCTGTCTCAAAAAAAAAAAAAGAAAAAAAAGATCTTCACCATCCTCTCAAATTTCTGTTCTGCATGAACTTCCCAATGCTACCACTTTGAGATGTCATAATTTGTATTACCATATGTAGATATGTGTGATTTCCAATGGGCTTTTTTTTTTTTTTTTTTAGAGAGAGAGTCTCGCTATGTCACCCAGACTGGAGTGCAGCGCCATCATCTCAGCTCACTGCAACCTCCTCCTCCCAGGTTCAAGCGATTCTCTTGCCTCAGCCTCCCGAGAAGCTGGGATTACAGGCACCTGCCACCATACGCAGCTAATTTATGTATTTTCAGTAGAGACAGGGTTTCACTATGTTGGCCAGGCTGGTCTCAAACTCCTGACCTCAAGTAATCTGCCCACCTCCATCTCCCAAAGTGCTAGGATTATAGGCAAGATCCACAGAGCCTGGCCTATTGGGCTCTTTATATACTGAAAATCGCAGTCAGGCAGGGTGGCTCACACCTGTATTCCCAACACTTTGGGAGGCTGAGGCAGGTGTTCAAGGTCAGGAGTTCGAGATCAGCCTGGCCAACATGGTGAAACCTTGTCTCCATTAAAAACGCAAAAATTAGCCAGGTAAGGTGGTGCGTGCCTATAATCCCAGCTATTTGGGAGGCTGAGACAGGAGAATTGCTTGAACCTGGGAGGCAGAGGTTGCAGTGAGCCAACATCGTGCCATTGTACTCCAGCCTGGATGACAGAGTGAGACTCCATCTTAAAAATAAATAAAGGCCGGGCGCGGTGGCTCACGCCTGTAATCCCAGCACTTTGGGAGGCCGAGGCAGGCGGATCACAAGCTCAGGAGATCGAGACCACAGTGAAACCCCGTCTCTACTAAAAATACAAAAAATTAGCCGGGCGCGGTGGCGGGCGCCTGTAGTCCCAGCTACTAGGGAGGCTGAGGCAGGAGAATGCCGTGAACCCAGGAGGCAGAGCTTGCAGTGAGCCAAGATCGCGCCACTGCACTCCAGCCTGGTGGACAGAGTGAGACTCCATCTCAAAATAAATAAATAAATAAATAAATAAATAAATAAATAAATAAATAAATAAATAAGTAGGCTGAGCACAGTAGCTCACACCTGTAATCCCAGTACTTTGGGAGGCCAATTAGGGCAGATCACGAGGTCACGAGATCAAGACCATCCTGGCTAACATGGTGAAACCCCATCTCTACTAAAAAAATACAAAAAATTAGCCGGGCATGGTGGCGGGCACCTGTAGTCCCAGTTACTCGGGAGGCTGAGGCAGGAGAATTGCATGAACCCAGGAGGCGGAGCTTGCAGTGAGCTGAGATTGCGCCACTGCACTCCAGCCTGGGCGACAGAGAGAGATTCTGTCTCAAAAAAACAAAAAAGTAAATAAATATATAATAAAAATACAAAAATTAGCTGGGCATGGTGACAGGCACCTATAGTCCCAGCTACTCAGGAGGCTGAGGCACAAGAATCGCCCGAACCTGGGAGGCAGAGGCTACAGTGAGCTGAGATTGCACCACTGCAATCTGGCCTGGGCGACAGAGTGTGATTTAGTCTCAAAAAAAAAAAAGAAAAAAAGAGCAGCTCACACCTGTAATCCCAGCACTCTGGGAGGCCAAGGCAAGTGGATCACATGAGGTTGGGAGTTTGAGACCAGCCTGACCAACATGGAGAAACCTTGTCTCTACTAAAAATACAAAATTAGCCAGGCGTGGTGGCACATGCCTGTAATCCCAGCTACTCCGGAGGCTGAGGCAGGAGAATTACTTGAACCTGGGAGGTGGAAGTTGCGGTGAGCCAAGATCACGCCATTGCACTCCATCCTGGGCAATAAGAGTGAAACTCTGTCTCATAAAAAAAAAAAGAAAAAAGAAAATTGCGCAGAAGAGGCAGGATAAAGTAGTGGTTAAGAGAATGGGGTCTAGACTCAGACTTCTAAGTTCAAAAGCCCAATCCTACACACTGTCCTTGTAACTTGGACAAGTTATTAAATTATCTGTACCTCAGTTTTGTCATCTGCAAAATTAGGATGGTAATAGTTTAAACCAGAAAATAAAGGTAAAATGCTTAGCATCGTGCTTTTCTCATGGTAAGTCTAAAAAAACAGTCAGCACCTTTGTGGTACACAGAGTAAAACTATTCTATCTCAGCATCTCTTAGTCTCCCCTCATCTCCCTCCTGCACAGCTCTAGAAGAGATCAACTGTGGTCCTTGAGATCTCAGACATTTCCCAGCCCATTGGCGCCCTCTTCTAGCTCCCTTCCTTTCTCCAAGGCTGGAGATGGTAATTGGAACACTCACTCCAACACACTGTCCCTGGGAGAAACACGGCATAAGTTTCTGGATGTCCTGATTGCAATTCCTTACAGCTGATCTCAGATAAATGTTGTGAACTATAGGGGCCCTGATCATCATGATTCATAAGCACTGTAGGGTATACCTGATGGATGCCAGGCTCCTGTTGCAGGCTCCGGAGGGCAATGAGGGCGGCCTCCTTCACATTTGGCTGGGGGTCTCCACATGCCATCTCCAGGAGTCGCTGGGGTACTTGGCACTGTAACAGCTCCTCTCCCAACCCTTCAGGTCCCAAGTTGCCCAGAGCTGATGCAACATTGCGCCGGATACCAGCCTGAGGATCTCCAAGCAGCTGGGTCATACTGGGCACTGCAACTGCCAGGGCAGGTCCCAGAGGACCAGCCTGATAGGTTGCATTGCCCACAGCAAAGCTGGCACTGCACCGCACAACAGGATCCTTGTCTCCAAGCCCAAGTAGCAGAAGGCTGAGCAGTCCAGACTGGCTCTGCAGTGCCCCACGCAGGGCCACGCTGTGTTGGAGCAAGTGTCCCAGGAGCCTATAAGTGTGTGCCCGCACAGAATTCTCTGGGTGGCCCAGGAAGCTGCGCAGGGGCCGATAGGATTCATCAGAGCCAGCCAGAAGCTCTTGGATAAAGGACAAGTAGCTGGGAGACAGGACCCTGGCGGTATGGGCCAGTAGGGAGAGAAGGTCAGAGGTCAGCAGTGGCTGGTCACTCAGGAGGGCAACTGAGAGAAACGAGACGATGGTTCTAGGAGAGGCAGCCACTGTGTTCACAAACTGATTGAGAGAGGTGGGATCCGTGAGGGCCAGGCGTGTGAGGAGGCTGATGGGCAGCTCTACTTGCGTCAACGGAAGATGGTAGCAGCAGACCTGATAGAACAGGAGGTAAAATGATTCAGGGAGAGGGAGAGTATATGCTGCTAGAAAGAAGCCCAAAACCTGAGAGAGACAAAAGCCAAGCTATGGTGAGAAATGCCACAGAGAGCTGGAAGTCCCGCCCCACAGCACTCCACATGAGATACGATGTGGAGCCTGAGAGAGCAGGTTCTTTCCAAGATCATTCCTTACTTTGCAAGGACTCGGTCTCTGCCTTCAAAGATCCACTGTGAAAAAACAAAAAAAAAAAAAACAAAAGAACCAAGACCCACTGTGCAATGCCAATAATTGCCAGAAACATGATTCCTGGCCAAGGAGCTGAGTCTTCAGTGCCTAGAGTAGGATGTTCTCCCCAGTGAGCACCAACAGAACCAGGTGACGGACTGATGGAGAGGAGGAGGCACCAACCCAGCTCCCACCACATGCCTCTGCACAGGCCTGAGTACTGTCTCCATGCCACCTTTTGAGTCAAGCCAGCTGCTCCACACTTACAGGGGCCTAGAAGAGCCCTGGAGCTGCTGGGAAGTAAATTAGAGGATATAAGGTTGGCTATCTTCCTCTCCCACCTTCATGCTAGCTGCCCAAGTACCTGCAGCAGATGGGCTGCAACTTCTGAGTCCCTGAGGTCGGCCAAGATGTCTATAAGGAGGTTGGCATCCACGTCCAGCGCAAAGGGGAAGCAAAGGAGCTGGCAGACAGAGAGCACCACGACAGGGAGAAACTCAGACCCATGAGGCCTAAGGAAAGGAATGTCAAAGAGACTTTTATCATTCCCCCTCCCTCCTCCAATTCCTTCGCCCAGCTCCCGTTCTACAATCTCAGCCAGTACTTAGGTTTCCAGCCTAAACCTGATCTCATCTTTCTTGCTTCATAGTTCAATCTGTCAGTAACTTCTCTCCTGCCTTCTCTCTCCCTCCCCATTGCTGACTCTGTGGCTCTTCCTCTAGCTCAAACTCACGCTTGGCACAGTTGATTCAGGAAGCTGGGGCGAAGCAGATGCTTTAGGATGGACATGAGGATACTTCCATGCTGGGACAGGCAGCTCAGGCATAACTGGGGCTCCTGGGTAAAGGTGGCCATGGCCAGGCTCAGCAGGGCTGCCATGCCTGGGAACACCAAAAATAGAGACCCAATGGAACAGGCAAGAGGCCCAGATACCCCTGCTTCCTCACAGTTCCCAGGGCTACACCTGTTCAGTCCCTTCCCCGTCTTAGAGCAGCTCTAGCGCCGACACCGCTTCCTGTCCCCAGGCAAAAGCAAAAAAAAAGAAACCTCTGTGGGTTAACCCAGTTCTGGGCTGCCTCCTGTTGGAGATCAATGCACTCCCAAAAAGGATACTGATAGAAAGATACCCTGGGGAGAAATCAGTGTCCAGTCTGGCTCTGGGCTTGGTGGACTGGATAGCGAAAGCTCCCCTTCCTGTGTAGATGCCTCCTTAGTGAGCCTCAGGACCATGGAGAAGCGGTGCCACAAAACGGTCCACATTTCCGAACTGGCCACATCCCTGATTAGGCCAGCCTTCCCCTGCTAGAAATAAAAGTGAAAGAGGGCCGGGGGAAAGACAGAAGCCAGGAGTTCAAATGCTTTTATTCATTCCTGTCCCTGACTTCCAAGGAAAGGAAATCCCAGAAATAATTCCTTCTGCTTTCCCACCTAGTATTTCCTTGTTGTCTTATTTCACTTTCTTGTCAAACCTTAACCCTCTGACCTCACAACTCATGTGTATGTCTGCTGAAACCCAGGGAATTCATTTTATCCCCCACTGGATCCCAGGGGATGCAGCGAATGGTTTCCTTCAAAGGGTCGGTACTGAGGGCAGGCAGGGAAGTTCCAAGGCTATCACAGGCACAGTAGCTTGAGATGGGAGGCTGTGGGTTGCTTCTTCATTCCTCTGGTCCAGAGGCTCCCCAAAATGCCCAGTTCCTCTCCCTTTCCTTCCCATCCATCCCAAGATGCATCTGTACCTCAGTGAGGAGCTGCAACAGAAGGATGAGGAGACCATCATAGAATCCACAACTACCTGGTGGAGTCAACCGAACCTGTCAGAGAGAAACAAGAATAATGCAGGTGCCTAAGAGGAATGGGGTGGCCGTTAAACCAAGGCAGGTCAGTGATGGTGCCATGGAGGGAACAGATTGGAGAGTCAACCGGAAGGTAGAATATATGGGATCTGGGGGAACCATTTGGATGGGGGAATAATGGTGAAGACAGAACAGTCACTGATGACTCCCAAAGTTCTGACTTATGCTCCTGGATGAGTGTTAGTACTATCACTAGTGATACAACCTGTCTGAAGGCTAACTTAGTCTAGAAAAAGCAGATGAGTATTATTACATTGGTGTGTCTATCTTTCAAGTGTGTTGTGACATAACATGTGAAAATGTTTTATAAATTATAAAGAATTCAGCCAGTGCAGTAGCTCACGCCTATTATCCCAGCACTTTGGGAGGCCAAGGCGGGTGGATCACGAAGTCAGGAGTTCAAGACCAGCCTGGCCGACATGGTGAAATGCCGTCTCTACTAAAAATACAAAAATTAGCTGGGCATGGAGGCACGCACCTGTTGTCCCAGCTACTCAGGAGGCTGAGGCAGAAGAACTGCTTGAACCCAGGAGGTGGAGGTTGCAGTGAGCCGAGATCATGCCACTGCACTCCAGCTTGGCAACAGAGTGAGACTCCATCTCAAAAACAAACAAACAAAAAAAAGAATTCTACATATATAAAGGATGACAGGCCGGGCACAGTGGCTCATGCCTGTAATCCCAGCACTTTAGAAGGCGGAGGCGGGTGGATCACTTGAGGCCAGGAGTTCAAGACCAGCCTGGCCAACATGGTGAAACCCCATCTCTACTAAAAGTACAAAAAAAATGAGCCAGGCGTGGTAGTATACACCTGTAATCCCAGCACTTTGGGAGGCCGAGGTGGGTGGATCACATGAGGTCAGGAGTTCGAGACCAGCCTGACCAACCTGGAGAAACCCCGTCTCTACTAAAAATACAAAAATTAGCCGGGCATGGTGGTGCATGCCTGTAATCCCACCTACTCGGGAGGCTGAGGCAGGAGAATCACTTGAATCCAGGAGGCAGAGGTTATGGTGAGCCGAGATCGCACCATCGCACTCCAGCCTGGGCAACAAGAGGGAAACTCCATCTCAAAAAAAAAAAAAAAGGATGACAATAATTTGATTATAAAGTCTATCCTTCTTTTTACAAAATGAAGGAAAGATGAGTTCCAAAGGGTCTAAAAATGAAAGGAAGAAAAGTCCTGGGAAAGGAGAAAGCAGAAAGAAGCCTACATAATGGACTGATGTCCTGAAGAATTCACAGGATGTCAGCCACCTTTTCCATCTGTTAAGAAGAACAAGTGGGAAAAGCAGAGTGGAAGCTGAAGTCAGAGGTGAAGAAATTATGCATTAGGAAGGACTCTGCCAAGAGCATGAGCTTCTGGAGGAGGAGAATGAAGCAGGCAGGGTTATCACACTACTCAGAAAACCCAGGTTAGTCACCCTCCTCTTCCCTTCCCTCCCTCACTCTCTAGAAGCCCTGCATATTAAAAAGAAATCTAAAGTCTGGATCAATCTGGGTTCAGAGGGGCCTATTATCCGGCAACAAATCTAGAAAAGGAAGGGCTCCTTGATTCCTTTTCCATTCCTCAGTTTACTCCAGGCTTGCTAGCATTTCAGTCTTTTCCCCTTGAATGCGGTCCTAGTGTCTGACTCAGAGAAAACATGTCTGTGCCCTCCCTGGGGAGCCTCACCTCTGCAGGGGCAGACAAGGCATGTGTGGCTGCAGCCATCCATTCCATGGGCTGGAGGTTAAAGGTCACCCCTTGCTGACCAAGCTGTCCCAATAGACAGGCTGCTGCACTCTGTGGGAGAGGTAGAAGAGGAGAAAGAATGTCCAAATCTAATAGCATTCAGGACAGGCAGAGAGGATTTATGTCTCTGCCAAAAGAATGCCTCCAGAAACATGCAAATTGGATAGTGACTCCCCCACTTCCACAAGGGGTAGATGCTAGGGTGAAAAGGGGAGAAGGGTGAAGGTTAAAAATTTACCACAAGAGAGACGACATGCGAATGGGTAAAGAGAGTAGCAACGTCACTGCCTAGCTTCTCCATTCTGGAATAAACAGATATATCAAGGGGTGCAGCAGTATTAAAGGAGGTTAGTAAGCGGCCTCCCCTCTCCCTTGCATGACGTTCTTCACCTAGGCTGCATGTCTACCTCCAAGGCACAAAGTTGATGGGAGTCTAGGTCTGTTCTTTGTAGAGAAAGCTTCACACTCTCTATCCCAATTCCTCCTAAGGATAGGCTGTAGGGTACCATTCTACATATTCTTTGTGAGGGTTAGCTATGTGGCTAGAAGACTTCTGTGGAGACACCCTACTTTATGACTTACCCACAAGGCAGGTTTTGGAGCCGAAAGACAAGAAGGGAGAGGAAGTAGAGTGTCACTTCAGTAGACTCTTCCCAATCTACTACCTTTACCTACAAAGGAAACCTAAGATATCAGAACAACCTCTGGTTGAGACAGTGGGGCCACCAGGGGAAGCCCACCTGTGCTGCTGGCTTACCTTGCCCTGAACCAACACAAACAGGGATTCCAAGGCCAGGGGATCCTGCCCTAGAAGACGGCACAGGCGCTCACTGACAAGGCAGCAGGAGTACAGAACCTGAGAGAGAGGGAAGGAGTCTGGCAGTGAAGCAGAGCAGGCCCCGGGCTCCAAGATTGAAAGCTCAGCTGAAACACCAGCCAGCCCCTCAAAAGATCTGGTACCCACACTTGGGAGTGTGAGAGAACCCCCTTCTGCCTCTTGCTGTGAGATAGCGAGACAGGGACCCTTCTCGGTTCTGCTGAGGACTGGCTAACAGTGGGGTCCTCTCAGTTGAACAGATTTAAAAACAGAAAGGAGTCTTCCAAGGGGGTGTCTCAATTGGTCTCTCTCAGTCTCTCTCTCTCTCTTAGTCCCCCTCTCTTGGTCTGTCTCTCTGTTTCTCTCTCTGTCTATATGGGGAGTTAAAAATAAAGCTGTGATGCCAGGAGTTAAGAGAATTACCTTGAGAAGGTGCAGGCACAGGATGGGATGCTGCAGGCCAGAGATGAGGGATGGCCTGAGCTGGCTGCTGTCTTCAGTTAGCTGATTTGCCAAATGCCAACAGACCTATAGAGACGTACCTGAAGGCTCAATCCTATCCATATTATTACAACCCTATTCCTCACATATGTCCAAAATGATCAGGACTCTCAGTCTCTTCCTAGTCACTCTTCCCACATTCACCAGAAACTTCAGATCCTATTTTATCCCCAGTCTTCATCACCAATAGAAAACCAAAAGTCATGGCATAGTTTGGCCCCAGTGTAGCCAGGTAGAGAGGAAAGGATTACTGACCAACAGGGATCAGGAAAGCTGAATCCTCAGTCCTTGAGGAAGCATCAATGGAGGCTTCAGATCAGCTGCCCCACCACCTGGGCAGTTTATCACTGTGCTCTCTCCCTCACCAACTGGCCATGGGCTCTGGGATTCTGGCTATATCATGTTCTACAAATGGCCCAGGGTGGGAGCATCTGTTTCTGGAAGTACTAAAGGAGGGGCTTAAAAGCTTGTTTTTCTGTCTTTCTGAAAAACTGGGGCTAGCCTCCCCAACTCCTCTGGCAGAAGGGATGAGAGGAACAAGCAATTGTAGCTCGGACCTGCTCCTTGGCGTCCCAGCACTCAGGCAGTCCCACAGGAGCAGTGCATATGGCTGCGAGGGCAGAGGAAATGGCTCCAGGTAGATCCTCACTCTGCTCTCGCAGTGGCTGGCTCACTTGTGGGGCTCCTATGGAGAAAAGCAAAGAGTGACTCCAAAGGCCTGGGGCTCTTGCCCTAGACAACAGCACCAGTACTCACTGATATGGCAGCAGGAGTAGGGAACCTAAGGGAGTGGGAAGAATGCAGGATGAAGTCTGTTTGTTTCCCTCAGATCCCCATTCATCCTCTCAGTTCACAGTTATTTACTGAGCACCTACTAAATGCCAGGCGCTATCTAGGTGATGGCACTAGAAAGAGCAGAACCTGAGCTATGCAACAAAGAAGTCAAGAGAACCTCCCTTCCCCACTCAGGTTACCTGGGGGAGTGTGGACAGGGAGCTGTGGAACTGTCAAGCCATGAAGGAGCCCATCCAAGACAACCTGCTGTGTCGTCAGCAAGCTGGAGTAAAAGGCTTTGGAGATGGCCCGGCTGTTCCCATCTATGGCTTCACACAGGACAGTAAAGCACTAAAGGAGACAAGTGCAGAGGTAGCATCAGGGCATCAGAAGACTGGGCTTAGTGTAAAAAACAAGAAACCCTGAGGATCTGAGGAAAGAGGACAAAAACCCAAGCAAACACATGTCTAATTTTAAGCATTCTTCACACCAAAAATGCATTATAACTGCCTTCATTCATGCTTCAAGGACAATAATTTCAGGTGTAAATCCTTCTATTCTCTGATCAGCTGCTCCCTAGATGATGTTTCTCAAAGTGTTTTTTATAGACTGTGAGTATGAGAATTCCTAGCGGTCAAGTGCAATGGCTCATGCCTGTAATCCCAACAGGGGATTGGGAGGCTGAAGCAGGTGGATAGCTTGAGCTCAGAAGTTTGAGACCAACCTGGGCAATATGGCAAAACCGTGTCTCTACTAAAAATACAAAACAAAAATAGTCAGGCCTGGTGGAGTGCACCCATAGTCTCAGCTACTTGGGAGGCTGAGGTGGGAGGATTGCTTGAGCCCGGAGGGTGGAGGTTGCAGTGAGTCAAGATCATGCCACTGCACTCTAGCCTGGGTGACAGAGAGAGACCCTGTCTCAAAAAAAGAAAAGAAAAGAAAAGAAGAAATCCTAGGGATTCCTGGGTCCCTCCCAACTCAGTCCTATTGATTCAGAATTTCAGCAGGTAATTATTCCAAACTCCCCATTCTATTCATAGCACATGACATGAGAAGTGCTGGCCAATAACATGAGTCACTGCTGGCCAAAATTTAGGTTAGACAGTAAAAGCTTTCTGACTTGAAAGGGTGAGGGATATTAAAACAGGAAAACAGGATCTCGGACCAGGAAAGTTTGAGTGAATGCTAGCTAAAGGCAAGAAGTAGTCCAGATTCATGTTCCCAATTACCAGTTTTAACAATGACCAGGCAATTATTTACTTCCTTACACATATATGTTCCTCTCTATCTCCTCTGAGGTTAGTCAGAATACAGCTATTTTCTCATTCAATCCTCCATTCTCCTGTCCCTTACCTCCAGAATCTAGGGAAAAGAACTGAATAGTTTACTAATCCTCAGGACAAACGAGGTTAGACAATACTAGATGATTTGCAAGTCTTTTCAAGAAGAAGTAGTTCTTTTTGTGGTCTCCTGAAATATGCCAAACTGCTTAAAGCCTCTGGGCCTTTATATATGTTACTCCTTCTGTGTAGAATTTCTACGTTGTGCCTCATTTACATGGCAAACGGCAATGTATTCTTCAGATGCTAGCAGAGATGATTTCCTTCTTCGAGATTTCTTCTATGATGCTCCAAATAGTGTTAACTGCATCTTCTTCAGTGGTTAACTGCATCTTCTTCATAAAATACAGTGGTGCTCTTGTATTATATGCAAAGTTCCAATGTACTTTTCACTATTGTCCCTAATCCCTTTACCTCTCCCCTGTTAAATTATCCCTAGTCCCTTGAAGGCAGGCACTTTTTCTTACTCACATGGCATATGGCATGGTGAGAATTCAACAAATGTTTGTTGGATTAACTTGATCTGACCCTACATAGTCATAAGAAAGGGGATGGGAGAAACATGGGGAAAGATAGGAGATACAGAAATCTGGAAGTGGGAGCAGATTACCATGAGGCTGTCCCTCCGCAAAGTCTGCTCAGAGTCATCTGGTTGGGCCAGAAGTTTCCCCAACAGGTCCAGAAAGAGGTTGGCAGCCTCCTGAAATACCTGTAGGCTGGGGGTGGAAAATGAGCCCATGATTTCTTACTTCTCTACTAAAAGCCTGGATATAGTGAATGGGTCAGTTCTGGGCAGGTAGGAGAATCTCTGCAAAGGGACACATCAGAACGTTCTCCCTTCTCCCTTGCCCCCCTCCCCCCCACACACACACCCTCCAAGCCCCTTTTTTGACATTTTATCTAGGTTATTCACATATTTTTTTTTCTTTCTTTCTTTAATCCACTTGGCTTCCTGGAACAGGTTATTTACATCTTGACCTTTCCATTTTAGGACCATGGTGACTGCTGACTCTTAGAACCTGTAAGTCTTGAGGCCAAGTTGGAGCTGTCTTAGGGTCCTTAAAAGGACTATGAGTGGCCACTCAGCTGATTCCTAAACCTGTAACAAATCACAGCTTCTTCATACTTGTCCTGTTCCTAAATGGGAAGGGCACATGGGGTAGAAACAGAAACCAAACTTGCCAACAGTACAAAAGCACCTCTTATCCTACCTGTCACCTGTCTGGCTCCTCTCCAGATTGAAGGTACAGGCAAAGTAGGCCTGAATCACAGCCATCAGGTCCCGTAAGAAAGTCCCATACCAAGATTGCTGCCCAGGAAAAGGAGAAGAGAGGAAGGGTAATGTGGAGGATGGAAACAAAGAATAGAAAAAACAGTAGAAAGGGTCTATAGAGACCCAGTCAAGTTGATCAAACAGAAAGGGACAGAAGAGAAGTACAGGCAGAGAGAGAGTTCTAGGGGTAACAGAGAATCTGCCAATGGGCTGTAAACAGCCTGGATTAAATGTGTCTTGTTTGGCCTGAATAGCACTTTGGAGTATAGGAGGTTCTATTTTTCAAAAATCTTTTTCTCTAAATTCCTTAAAACCACCCAAGATTAATACTCATCAACAAAGTACAGCTTTCCAGCTGCCTCAGCCTAGGCCCTATTAAGTATTTACAGTGACTCTGAAATATTCCCCATCCTCTCAGCCCAGCTACAGTAGGACACAGAAGGGGGAAGTAGAGGTTTGGCCCCAAACACACTGAGTCTCTGTCCCAGCTCTTCCACTTGTTATCTCTGTGACCATTTACAAATTAGTAACTGTGTATGAGTTATCTTTGAATTTTAGTACTCTGCTCTGTAAGATCTGTAAGATCAATGAAGCCTAGGATCTAACACCTCAAAGCACAGTGCTCTAAATATTTAAAAATTACACATAAAAATTTGGGTTTCTACTTTTCCTTAGAAAACTAGAAGATCTGGCAATACCAGGCTCATATTTCCCTGTGGCAACAACGGGCTGAAGGCTGAGGAAAGGATGCCTCTACTCTATTTAGAGTACGCATGTGAACTCTAGTTCATCATATTCCCCACTACTCATATAGCCACACGCATAGCCTACTTCACAGCTGACATTATCTGCCTGGCCCCAGAAGGCATTAGAGTTTGCAATTAATAGTTTATTAACTAGAAAGAGGAGGAAAGAAAATAAAAGGCAGTCAGACCAAAGACAGATGGCAATCTGAATGAGAGAAATCCAAGAAAAAGAACCTCTGTGAGTCTTCAGAGGCTCCTGTCCTGGTGCTTACCTGCTGGAGGCTGTTGCTCTCCTGACTGTGCCTGAGTAGACTGAGCGGCAGCCCTGGAAGCCCTGCCTCTCGGCAGAAGGAATACAAGGCAACAGAGTCACTGCAGCTGGAGAGAAGACTGCTTAGGACCCGGAATGCAGGCAGGATGTGGGAAGCACCCTCCAGGATGCCTTTCAGGATCTGGGTGACATGAGGGAAAGAAGCAATGACTGATATTTTCAGAAGTAAAAGAAGAAGAGCTACATATACCAAGTATCCCCAAAGAGCTGGCAAAGCAGACCAAATGCTTGCATTCCTTTCTTTGCAAGCCTAAAACACAGAGAAGGAAAGCAGGGAAACAGGGGGACTGTACCAGGGAAGAAGACAATAGATGGTCAGGTTACCTGACACAGAACACCAGGGACCAGGGGGTAGGGGCCTCTCCTCAGGATCTCTGTCACACTAAGTGCCATTCCCATCTGCTCCCTCCCTTCTCCAGCCCTTTACCTTAAAAACAAAAAACATGTGCACTGCACATGCTTCTGAAAATTCAAAACAATGCATATAAAACAATATTATTCAACCATAAAAAGACAAAACAACATTATTCAACTCTAGATCAGGGTTGACAAACTATGACTCATAGGTCAAATCCAGCCTAACACTTATTTGTATACAGCCTGCATGCTAAGGATAGTATTATATTTTTATTATTTATTTATTTATTTATTTATTTTTCAAGACAGAGTTTCACTCTTGTCCTCCAGGCTGGAGTGTAATGGAGTGATCTTGGCTCACTGCAACCTCTGCCTCCTGGGTTCAAGCGATTCTTCTGCCTCAGCCTCCCAAGTAGCTGGGATTACAGATGCCCGCCACCACGCCTAGCTAACTTTTATATTTTTGGTAGAGATGGGAATTCACCATGTTGGCCAGGCTGGCCTCAAACTCCTGATCTCAAGTGATCCGCCCATCTCAGCTTCCCAAAGTGCTAGGATTATAGGCGTGAGCCACCATGCCTGGCCAGTATTATATTTTTAAAATGGTTATTCTTCAAAAGAAGAACATTTACATCAAGTATTTTATAATATGCCATTAGCTTTTCTAAATGTTGGCATTTGCTCATTTAATATTTACAATAACTGTGAAATAAACAGAATTAGCCATTTTATAGATGAAGAAACTGAAGCTTCTACATAGGTCAAAGAAGCAAAGATCACACAGCTAATGAGTAGTGCAGCTGGAATTCCACCAGAGGGAGTCTTATCCCTAAAGGCAGAGCTTTCAGTCCGCCTCCCCACACTGCAAGTTATCCAACACTAGGAAGAAAACCTGTTAGTGCCAAAAGACAAGTGCAAAGTGCCAAGCCAATTCAATAAGGAAAGGAGAGTTCTTTTCAACAAATGGTGCCAGGACAATTATATATCCACATGCAAAACCAATCAACTTAGATCCTTTTCTCACATTATACACAAAAATTAGCTCAAGATGGGTCAAAAACCTAAATGTAAGAGCTAAAACTATAAAACTTTTAGGAAAAGAGAAAATCTTTAAGACCTTGCATTTGGAAAAGATTTTGTATACCCAACATCAAAAGCATGGACCACAAAGGGAAAAAACAGTAACTGAACTTAATCAAAATTCAACATTTTTTGCTTCAAAAGACACTCTTATGAGAAGGAATGAAAAGACAAACCACAGACTGGGAGAAAATATTTGCAAATCACCCATCTAATAAAGGTCTTATGTTGAGAATATACAAAGAAGTCTTATACAACTCAATAATACAAACAACCAAATTAAAAACTGAGCAAAAGACTTGAGATATTTCACAAAGAAAATATACAAATAGTGACTAAGCCACGAAAACATGTTCAACATTCATCATTAGTGGAATGTAAATTAAAATAACAATGAGATACTACCTCACACTTACTAGAATGGCTACAGTAAAAAAGTTAGACAATAACAAGTTGGAGACAAAGACAAGGATGTGAAGAAACAAGGACACTCATATAATACTGGTGGGAATGTAAAACAGTACAGCCACTTTGGAAAATAGTTCAGCAGTTTCTTAAAATGTTAAATATAAATTTACCATATGACCAGCAATTCTACTCCTATGTAATTACCCAAGGGAAATAAAAACATATATCCAGGCCGAGCGCGGTGGCTCAAGCCGGTAATCCCAGCACTTTGAGAGGCCAAGACGGGTGGATCACGAGGCCAGGAGATCGAGACCATCCTGGCTAACATGGTGAAACTCCGTCTCCACCAAAAAATGCAAAAAACTAGCCAGGCGAGGTGGTGGGCGTCTATAGTCTCAGCTACTCAGGAGGCTGAGGCAGGAGAATAGCGTAAACCCGGGAGACAGAGCTTGCAGTGAGCTGAGATCTGGCCACTGCACTCCAGCCTGGGTGACAGAGCGAGACTCTTTCTCAAAAAAAAAAAAAAAAAAAAAAAACATATATCCATACATAGACTTGCTTGTGAATGTTTGTAGCAGAATTATTCATAAAAGCCAAAAAGTGGAAACAACCCAATATATCAATGTCTAATCAACTGGTAAGTAGATAAACGAAATGTGATATATCTATATAACGGAATAATAACCAGCTATAAAAAGGGGAATGATGATTAACTAAATGGGGGCTGGGGGCTAGGGGCAGTGGCTCACACCCATAATCCCAGCACTTTGGGAGGCCAAGGCGGGAGGATTATTTGAGCCCAGGAGTTCCAGACCAGCCTGGGCAACATGGTAAAACCTCATCTCTACAAAAAATACAAAAAATTAACTAAGTGTGGTGGTGCACGCCTGTAATCTCAGCTACCTGAGATGCTGAGACACGAGAATCCCTTGAACCAGGGAGGTGGAAGCTGAAGTGACCCGAGATCATGCCACTACACTCCAGCCTGGTGACAGAGTAAGACCCTATCTCAAATATTAAAAAAAAAAAAAAAAAAATGCCGGGCGCAGTGGCTCATGCCTGTAATCCCAGCACTTTGGGAGGCCGAGGAGGGCGGATCACAAGGTCAGGAGTTCAAGACCAGCCTGGCCAAGATGGTGAAACCCCATCTCTACTAAAAATACAAAAAATTAGCCGGGCATGGTGGCACGAGCCTGTAATCCCAGCTATTCTGGAGGCTGAGGCAGAGAACTGCTTAAACCTTGGGGGACAGAGGTTGCAGGGAGCTGAGATTGTGCCACTGCACGCCAGCCTGGGCAACAAAGCAAGACTCAAAAAAAAACAAAAAAAAACAAAAAAATGAAAATGGGTATGAGGGATTTTATTGGGGTGATGAAAATGTTCTAAAACTGAACTATGATAACAGTTTTAAAATTGGCAAATTTACTAAAAATCATTTATCATACATCAAAAAAGTATAAATCTTATACATAAATTATACCTGAATAAAGTGATACAGCAACATAGTTTAGCGAGTACCCAGGAAGGAAAAGCACTGTGTTTCAGACAAGCAAAGTAAGGTTTTGCAGGAGGGAACACTAACTTTGCACTAACTTTGAATGCTAATTAAGCAAAATGTCATTCCCCACCCCCCTGCAAAATAACCTTATTCTTCTCACTAGTGTACCTGTAGTACAAAATATTGTATATTCAATTGTTATGTATAATTTCATCAATAAAAAATTAGTGAAAATGTGTTTTCCCTCATTATGTAAGTACTTAACATAATATCCTCCATTTTTGCCTATTGGCTCACAATGCCTAAAATATTTACCATTGAAAAAGTCTGATCCCTGCTCTAGTAGGTATTCTTCCCTTCAGAAACAGAAACCCGAGGGCTGCTCTTTCTGTGTTACTAACGAGGCTGGCAAACCTCCTCAAACTAAGCAGACAGATTGAAGAATTAGAAAAGGACAAACTTTCTCTTTCTCCTGAAGTCAGCGTATTTCAACGCTCCATCTGTGAAAATAGTCTTGATCCCATCCACAGTGTTTTTCTGCCCATTACCTGCCCTCCAGCCTCATGCAGCTGACTCTGGACGCGCTGGCAGAAGTCAGGATTGCACAGCAAGGTGAGAGGAGCCTTCAGTTGAATAGGCACAGGCTCAGTGGTCTCCAGCAGGTGCTGCCACTCATTGTCACTGTCTGGCTCCTGAGGCAGAGGGGAGTGGAAGGGGTCAGGAGTAGTGTGTAAGTCTAAGGTAGTAGATCCCAACCAGTAGAAACCATGGGGAATCATGAAGTAACTGCAAGGAGCCAGGGACTGCTTTAGCACAGATGTAAACCTTCAGTCACCTGCTAAAAAAGGTGCAGCTGGCAGTCTGTGAGGGGTCTTGAAGAGTCTCTTGGAGAACACTGGCATGTGTGCATAAAGAGATACTTAGAAAGATGTCCACTGAAGCATGGTTTGTAATAATTTTTAAAAGGAAAAGATTATAAAATCAGTCTAAGGGAATAAGGGAATAATAAACCAGGGTCCATCCATATTGGAAAATACTATGAGGTTATTAAAAAGATTGTGAGGGCCGGGCACATGGCTCATGCCTATAATCCCACCACTTTGGGAGGCCGAGACTGGCAGATCACCTGAGCTCAGGAGTTCAAGACCAGCCTGGCCAATGTGGTGAAACCCCCTCTCTATAAAAATACAAAAATGAGCTGGGTGTGGTGGCACACGCATGTAATCCCAGCTACTCAGGAGGCTGAGACAGGAGAATTGTTTGAACCCAGGAGACAGAGTTTGCAGTGAGCCCAGATGGCACCATTGCGCTCCAGCCTAGGTGACAGAGCGAGACTCCGTCTCAGAAAAAAAAAAAAAAAAAAAAAAAAAAAAAGGCCAGTGTGAGCAGTAGCTCATACCTGTAATCCCAGCACTTTGGGAGGCTGAGGCAGACAGATCACCTGAGGTTGGGAGTTCGAGACCAGTCTGACCAACATGGAAAAACCCTCTCTCTACTAAAAATACAAAATTAGCTGGGTGTGGTGGCGGATGCCTGTAATCCCAGCTATTCGGGAGGCTGAGGCAGGATAATCACTTGAACCCAGGAGGCAGAGGTGGCAGTGAGCCAAGATCATGCCATTGCACTCCAGCCTGAGCAATAAGAGTGAAACTTCAGGCCGGGCGCGGTGGCTCATGCCTGTAATCCCAGCACTTTGGGAGGCCGAGGCGGGCGGATCACAAGGTCAGGAGAGCGAGACCACGGTGAAACCCCGTCTCTACTAAAAAAAATACATAATTTAGCCGGGCATGGTGGCGGGTGCCTGTAGTCCCAGCTACTCTGGAGGCTGAGGCAGGAGAATGGCGTGAACCCGGGAGGCGGAGCTTGCAGTGAGCCGAGATGGCGCCACTGCACTCCAGCCTGGGTGACAGAGCGAGACTCCGTCTCAAAAAAAAAAAAAAAAAAAAGAGTGAAACTCCGTCTCAAAGAAAAAAAGATTGTGAGGCTGGGCATATTAGCTCATGCCTGTAATCCCAGCACTGGGAGGTTGAGGTAGGACTGCTTGAGGCCAGGAGTTTGAGATCAGCCTGGGCAATATAGTAAGGCTCTGTCTCCTTAAAAATAAATAAATAAATAAGCCCGGTGCAGTGGCTCATGTCTGTAATCCCAGCACTTTGGGAGGCCAAGGTAGGCAGATCACAAGGTCAGGAGTTCAAGACCAGCCTGACCAACATGGTGAAACCCTGTCTCTACTAAAAATACAAAAATTAGCCGGACGTGGTGGTATGCGCCTGTAATCCCAGATACGCAGAAGGCTGAGGCAGGAGAATCACTAGAACCCGGGAGGCGGTGGTTGCAGTGAGTCTAGATCGCGCCACTGCACTGCAGCCCGGGCGACAGAGCAAGACTCCGCTTAAAAAAAAAAAAAAAAGCCGGGCATGGTGCCGTACACCTGTAGTCTCAGCTACTCAGGAGGCTGAGATGGGAGAATTGCTTGACCCCATGAGTTCAAGGCTGCAGTGAGCCATGATTGCACCACATTACATTTCACCCTGTTGTCCAGGTGACAAAATGAGACACTGTCTCAAATAAATAAATAAAAAGATTGTGGTACTGAGGATGTATCACTTATGTAGTATTCCTACAAAAATATATACAACCTGAATCTATTCATGAGGAAATAATCAATTTGAGGAACATTCTACAAAATAACTGACATGTATCTCAAAACTATCAGTCATTAAATACAAAGAAAGACAGGAACTGTTCCAGATTCAAAGAGACTAAGGAGGCATAACAACTAAACGCAATGTGTGGGCTGGGCGCAGTGGCTCACTGTAATCCCAGCACTTTGTGAGGCTGAGGGAGGTGGATCACTTGAATCCAGGAGTTCGAGACCAGCCTGGACAATATGGCGAAAACTTCTCTCTAAAAAAATACAAAAATTAGCCAGGTGTAGTGGCAGGTGCCTGTAGTCCCAGCTACTCAGAAGGCTGAGGCAGGAAAATTGCTTGAGCTCAGGAGTCGGAAGTTACAGTGAGGCGAGATCGCACCCATTGCACTCCACCCTGGCAACAGAATAAGATCCTGCTAAATAAATAAATAAATAAATAATGTAATGTGTGATACTGGATTGGATCGTGGAGCAGAAAAAAAATTTTCATAAAGCATACTACTGAAGTAATTAGCAAAATTTGAATAAGGATTATAGATTAGTTTATTAATCTATCTTAATAGTATCATATCAATGTTAAATTTCTGACTTTCATAATTGTACTGTGGTAGCGTAAGTGAAGGATCTTGTTTTAGGAAATATGCACTAAAGTATTTAGGGGTAAAGGGGCATGTGTACAATTTACCCTAAAATGATTCAGAAAGATGCTATGTCCATAGGGAGAGAGAGAGAATGGTAAAGCAAAGGAGACAAAAGTTTTACAACTGATGAATTTGGGGTAAAAGTGTTGTTAAGGGCTGGGTGTGGTGGCTCAAGCTTGTAATCCCAGCACTTTGGGAGGCCGAGGCAGGCAGATCAGCTAAGGTCAGGAGTTTGAGACCAGCCTAGCCAACATGGTGAAACCCTGTCTCTACTCAAAATACAAAATTAGCTGGGCATGATGGCACATGCCTGTAATTTCAGCTACTTGGGAAGCTGAGGCAGGAGAAGTGCCTGAACCCAGGAGGCAGAGGTTGCAGTGAGCCAAGATCATGCCGTTGCACTCCAGCCTGGGCAACAAGAGCAAAATTCTACCTCAAAAAAAAAAAAAAAAAAAAAAAAAGTGTTGCTATAGTTGGAATGTTCTGTCCTCTCCAAAACTCACGTGTTAGAAAATTAATCCCCATTGCACCAGTGTTAGGAGGCAGTGCTTAATCAGAAGCGTTTCGGTCACAAGGGCTCTGCCTTCAGGAACGGACTGATGTTATAAGAAGGCCTTGCAGGAGTGGGTTCATTCTCTTCTGCACTTCTGCAAAGTGAGGACACTGCATTCTTCCCCGCTAAAGGACTGGGCATTTGGGGCACCCTCCTGGAGACTATGACCCAATCTGCTGGCACCTTGATCTTGAACTTTCCAGACTCCAGAACTGTGAGAAATAAATTTCTGTTCTTTATAAATTACCCTGTCTTAACTATTCTGTTATAGCAGCACAAAACAGACTAAGAGAAGGGTATACACAGGAATTATTTGTGGTATTTTCAAAATTATTCTTTAAGTTTGAAATTATTTCAAAAAAAGGCAAAACTAAAAAAGAAACATATTAATAAAATACTGTAGACCGGGCACAGTGGCTCACGCCTATAATCCCAGCACTTTGGGAGGCTGAGGCGGGCAGATCATCTGAGGTCAGGAGTTTGTGACTAGCCTGGCCAACATGGTGAAACCCCATCTCTATTAAACATACAAAAATTAGCCAGGTGTGGTGTTGGGTGCCTGTAATCCCAGCTACTTAGGAGGCTGAGGCAGGAGAATCGCTTGAACCCAGGAGGCGGAGGTTGCAATGAGCCAAGATCGCGTCACTGCACTCCAGCCTGGGCGACAGGGTGAGACTCTGTCTCGAAAGAAAAAAAAATGGATTATGGTAAAACTACATGCTCTGGTGTAGAAAGATCCCAGATTATATGGTGAAAGAGGTATGATGCAAAACAATACATGTAATAAAACTCAGTAATGTAAAAATTGCAAACTATAAATGTCTATGTGTGCTTATGCATGTGTGTGAAATTACAGAAAGTTTGGAAGGAGATAGACTAAATTAATAACACTAGTCACCTTGGAGACTGACCCGATGAGGACTTTCATTTTTACCTATGTGTTTCCATTTTAAATAATTATATTTTCAGATACTGTGCAATTAAAATCTATAAATGAATAATAAAGCAATACTTTTTAACACAAAGGGAGCTCATACTTAGGGAGCTGGGAATCACTGTTCTAGAAAAACATCTACCTAGACCCAACATCCCATGAAAGAGACAAAGTCAATAAGAACCCCTAGGGCTTACCTCATTTTCCAGGTCCACTGCATCAGTGCCCCGCTGGCCCAGCACCTCCGGCGTCTCCTCTGGGAATGCTTGTCCACAATCTGGGGTGGTCCAGTTTTCCCTGCCAGAGGAAGCCAGGGAGTAGAATGGGTTCCAAACCTATGAGTCTTAGGGTTCATTAACTTGTCACTCTCTGTAGGCCCATGATAGGAATGAGAAAAAAGCCATATAGGATTGACTAGAGGAGACTTCTTTCTGGGATGTAGGATATGACCAGTACAGGATATGATGACTACTACACAAATATCCTTAACTGTCTTCTTATTTTAGAGCTTATTCTCGAGTCTACTTTGCAGTTTTCACCTATGGCTCTCAACTCAAAACAATCTTCCCTCTTGGATGGAGATGATTCTTTCCCTTTCAGCCAACCTTTCAGTCAATGTACATAAAGAAGAGAGAGTTCCCAAGTTTCCTGATGAATCAGAAAAACATCTGTAATTAGAATCCAAGAACCCAGGACTCAGACTCTCAAGGCTCTACCCATATTCAGGCAATGGCTAGTGACAGGGACTATTTTGTATTTGCTTTGACTAGAGTCAAAGATATGCAAGATACCTCACCCTATAAATACCTAGCTATACCCTTCTCACCGAGGTGCAGGTGGCGCCTCTCCAGTCTCTGACTCAACCCAGCTGCTCTTCATTTCTGAGGCTAAGATCCCGGCCAGGAGGCTTGATTCCTGAGGAGTGGCCCCGAGTCTGGGCAGAGGGACTGTGCCAGGAGCCACCTTGCTGGTCTTGTCCTCTTGCTCAAGGGCAGGTCCTGTGTTCTGATGTTTCTATGGGAGGTAGGGGGCAATACTGGATCAGAGCTATTTGGTTGCTATAGGACAATAAGAATGCTATTCATGGCCCTTCTCCAACCCTAGAAAGTCACCCTCCTCCTCTAACTCCCCAGTCACTAGCCTGGTCATTTCACATATTTTCCTCTGCCCTACACACCTTCTGCATGGCCTCCTCCGCCATGCGTTTATAGGCCTGAGTCAAGATGCGAGACTGATTACCCTTGGGGGCCAATCGATGGGCCTGTTCGTCCTTTAGGACCTGAAGTTCTGGGGGTAGGCGGCTGGTGAATGGAGTCCCCAAATCTGGGCCTGCCGGCTCAGTTATTACTGCAGGGAGGGAAGAGGAGGAAGACATGATCATGGGGGCTGTAGTCTCTATGTCCACTTGGCCAGGGACAACTTCAGTGTCTCCAGGCTTTTGTGGAAGATGATCATTTTGAAAAAGCGAGAGAGAGTGGGGTTGCAAGGGAAGTGGCAAAGGTTAGGCAAAGGGCTAGGAAGAAAGTTCAAGCTGGTGGAGGACAGAGGATATGTTAGATCTAGATGGTCAGGGAAGGGAAAGGGAAGTAGCCTGGAGGAAGTACTGGGAAGTACAAGAGCCCTGGGAACCCTGACAACTCACTCGTGACACGACCAGCAATAAAGGGGTGATGTAAGAGGTCTGGCCAGGACAGTCGCTGCCGGGGGTCTTTGGTGAGCAGTCCCTGCAGGAAGTTCTACAGAGAGAAAAAATATTCCATCAGTCATTCTTTCTCTTCCCTTAAGTCTCTCTCTAACTTATCAGCAGAACTGGCAAACCAAGAATCCCATATCCATTCTCACAGCAGACGAGCTGCTCTTGATCATGCCCTCCGAAAACTTTGTTCAGGTCCCATTTTCCTGGCTGAAATCATGGACAGACTACTGTTTCACCTCCTAGGGACAGGACCCTAAATCCTGCTCACAGACATTTTGTAACCCCAGAAGTAAAAACAAATTTTAATGCACCAACTTTGTAAAGAAGGGAGAAAAAACACTGGGAGAAAGAGATGTCACCTTCATAATGATCTTCAGAAAGCAAACATTCAAAGAACTCCCAAACTATTCACGCTGCCCTCCCTTTGACTATGGTTTGTTTGTGGCTGGGTAGGAACAGACGCATTTTTGCACACTCACACGCACAAGTAATTGTGTGAAGGTGCGTTTGGGAGTACTCAAAAACAGAAATCTTTCTGCAAGTCTTCAGAGGTGGAGAGATAGGGAGACAGTCTCTGAAAAGGATATACCATAACAGGAATCTTTGGGGAAATCCTCAATTGGGCCTCAAATAGGAAGAGAGGTACTAGTAGATTCTGACCACTGTTCTAAAACAAAGTGATCTGTATAACTATGGATCTTGCTGGAGATACCTGCGTATCTGCCCATAGGGAGAATAAATATCCTATGCGCACCTCCTCCACTTAAGGTTCCTTCACTTAGATCATTCTTGACAATTATTTGGGACCCCTCAACTCAACAGGGGAGGAATTTATTGTTCCTTTTCATCTCAGATAAAGCAAAGCTGTAATGAGGTTTCACTCTGGGAGAAGACTGCATTTAAATGCCATTGAAGATCTATAATCTTGCCCTACATAAAATAAAAGAAGGTTGGGTGCAGTGGCTCATGCCTGTAATCCTAACTCTTTACAAGTTGAGACAGGAAGATTGCTTGAGGCCAGACATTTGAGACAAGCCTGGGCAACATGGTGAGACCCTGTCTCTAAAAAATTTTTTTTTAATTTAATTAATTAAAAAAGAAATAGAGGCCGGGCGCAATGGCTCATGCCTGTAATCCCAGCACTTTGGGAGGCCAAGGTGGGCGGATCATGAGGTCGGGAGATTGAGACCATCCTGGCTAACATGGTGAAATCCCGTCTCTACTACAAATTACAAAAAATTAGCCAGGTGTGGTGGCGGGCACCTGTAGTCCCAGCTACTAGGGAGGCTGAGGCAGGAGAATGGCATGAACCCAGGAGGCAGAGCTTGCAGTGAGCCGAGATTGCACCACTGCACTCCAGCCTGGGCAACACAGCAAGACTCCATCTCAAAAAAAAAAAAATAGAAAAGAAGACCAACTCCTCTCCAACTCTCTTCCCTCCTCCGGCCTACTGACTTAGTCACAATGAGTAGGCACCACCTCTGTCTTCTGCTCCTAATCGCTGAACCAGCTCCACCAGCTCTCACCATTCTGATAGCTTTGGACTGAAAGCTATGTAGACAACACCTAGAATGTGAACATTGCGTCTGACAGGAAATAAGTGGAATCGATGGCATGCAAGAGGACCAGTATCGATCTCTGGTATCTTCCAGTTACCTTTTCATTGTAATAAAGCATAGCCTGGCTCGAACTGGAGTTACCATTCTCAGGTTTGGCAAACTTTAGAACACCCTCCCAGAATAAGACCCTGCAGTAGAAAAGCAAGGCTGCCTGGCCCAGCTCCGGCATTGATATGGTTTGGATTTGTGTCCCCATCCAAATCTCATGTTGAATTGTAATCCCCAATGTTGGAGGAGGGGCCTGGTAGGAGGTGACTGGATCATGGGGGAGGACTTCCCCCTTGCTGTTTTCATGATAGTGAGTGAATTTTCACGAGATCTGGCTGTTTAAAAGTATGTAGCACCGGCCGGGCACTGTGGCTCAAGCCTATGATCCCAGCACTTTGGGAGGCCGAAGCAGGTGGATCACCTGATGTTGGGAGTTCGATACCAGCTTGACCAACGTGGAGAAACCCTGTCTCTACTAAAAATACAAAATTAGCTGGGCATGGTGGTGCATGCTTGTAATCCCAGCTACTCGGGAGGCTGAGGCAAGAGAATCACTAGAAACCAGGAAGCGGAGGTTGTGGTAAGCTGAGATCGCACCATTGCACTCCAGCCTGGACAAGAGCAAACTCTGTCTCAGGCTGGGAGCAGTGGCTCACGCCTATAATCCCAGCACTTTGGGAGGCCGAGGCAGGCGAGTCACGAGGTCAGGAGATCGAGACCATCCTGACTAACACAGAGAAACCCTGTCTCTACTAAAAAATACAAAAAAATTAGCTGGGTGTGGTGGCGGGCACCTGTAATCCCAGTTACTTGGAAGGCTGAGGCAAGAGAACAGCGTGAACCCGGGAGGCGGAGAATGCAGTGAGCCGAGATCACGCCACTGCACTCCAGCCTGGGCAACAGAGCAAGACTCCGTCTCAAAAAAAAAAAAAAAAAAAACTCTGTCTCAAAAAAAAAAAAAAGTGTGTAGCACCTTTCCCTTCTCTCTCTTCCTCCTGATCTGCCACGTAAGATATGCCTGTTTCCCCTTTGCTTTCCATCACGATTGTAAGTTTCCTGAGGCTTCCGTAGCCATCCTTCCTGTACAGGTTATGGAGCTGTGAGCCAACTAAACCTCTTTTCTTTATAAATTACCCAGTCTCAGGTAGTTCTGTATAGCAATGCGAGAACAGACTAACATAGCCATTAATTCAGTAACTGCAAAGTCCCGCCTCAGCTCTGGAAAAGGATTTTGGAAAAAGGAACAGAGGTAGAGGGAGACAGATTTCTAATGTAAAAGTCATCTCCCTTTCAATATTCATTACCTTAAAGCAGGGACTGATGGTTGAGGGCCAGCGCACAGGGTCCTTGAGAATGAGGCTGACCAGCTGAAAGATGCTTGTAGCATAGAAGGGAGGGGTGCCTACTGCCAGTTCATACAGTATGCAGCCAACAGACCAGAGGTCAGCTGTGTGGTCGTATGGTCGCTCCTCCACCAGCTCTGGAGACATATAGAGTGGTGTGCCTTTGATGGATGTCAGCACCATTGTGTTGGTGCTCATAGCCCGGGCAAATCTGCAGAAGATAACGGGATGGATATGGAAAGAGAAAAGATATTCTAAATCTGGTCACTACTACCTAACATAGAGATATTCCAAACCGGAGCAGTGTGAGCACCTTTGATTAGGTTCCAGAAGACCCAGCAGAAGTCCCAATCTCCAGCTCTGGTTCTAAAATGAGGTGCAAATAAGTCAAGAGTATGGTCTAAGATTCCCTGTGGGGCCGGACGCAGTGGAGTAATCCCAGCACTTTGGGAGGCCGAGGTGGGCAGATCACCTGAGGTCAGGAGTTCGAGACCAGCCTCACCAACATGGAGAAACCCTGTCTCTACTAAAAACACAAAATTAGCCAGGCGTGGTGGCACATGCCTGTAATCCCAGCTACTCTGGAGGTTGAGGCAGTCGAATTGCTTGAACCCGGGAGGCAGAGGTTGCGGTGAGTGGAGATCATGCCGTTGCACTCCAGCCTGGGTAACAAGAGTGAAACGCCTTCAAAAAAAATTTAAAAATAAAAATAAAAAAAAGATTCCCTGTGGAACTGGAAGCATAGATGGATGCCAGAATCTTTACCCAAAGTCACAGAGCTTGATGCCACCACCCTTGGCAAGGAGGATGTTCTGAGGTTTCATATCTCGGTGTAGGATGCGGTGGGAATGCAGATAGTACAGGGCTGATACCAACTGGGCAGCAATGGCCTGAACCTAGAGGTTAAAGAGGTGAGAGAAAGAAAAAAAGGTTAGAAGCAGCAGCTGGCTGACAAATCCAAAAACTTCTCCTAATACTACTGCTAATCTTTTCTTCCTTCCCTTTCTTGCAGAGCTTCACACTATTCCTTTCTTAGTTATTGTTCCCCTTGTTTAATCCCTCTTTCATTTGCTCATTCATTCATTCAAGAAAAATTTATTGAATCTCATTTACTATCTGCTTGACCATGGGCAAACTAAGGTGACAATCTATATACTGACACCATCTACCCTGGAGGATTATTGTGAGGACTGAGTTAAAGCATGCAAAATAATACTCAGAATGGTGCCTGGCACAGAGTAAATATTCAATACACATTACCTGTTATTAAATAAAACAAAATGCCTTTTTTCAAGAAAAGTAGTCAGACAATCAAGACAGATAAAACAAATATGGTGATTAGGCATGGTGGCTCACGCCTCTAATCCCAGCACTTTGGGAGGCTGAGGCGGGCAGATCACCTGAGGCCAGGAGTTCGAGACCAGCCTGGCCAGCATGGTAAAACTCCATCTCTACTAAAAGTACAAAATTAGCTGGGCATGGTGGCACATGCCATAATCCCGGCTACTGGGGAGGCTAAGGCATGATAATTGCTTGAACCTAGGAGGCGGAGGTTGTTGTGAGCCAAGATCGTGCCACTGCACTCCAGTCTGGGCAACAAAGCGAGACTCCGTCTCAAAAAATAAAATTCAATTAAAAATAAAATAATAAAAAAAGATTACTTACAAATAGTGGTGAGTGCTCAGAAGGAATGGGAATGCTGCAATAATGAATCCCAAGGGGGGCCTACTTGCTTGCGTACAGAGAAACCCCTAGAATAAATGTGACTGGAGGATATGTGCAACAAAATCCCACTGCTAACCACTATGTCCTGGTGCCAAATCCTGACTCACCACAACCTTTATTCTTACTGTCCTCTTTCTGGTACCATTTCACTGGCCCTTCTTCCCTAAAGGTATCTAATAACAACAATGTTAATAATAGCAACTATTCAAACACAGTACATGACTTATCACTCTTCACCATAGACTTATCAGGCAAACATGATTATTATCTTCATTTTACAAATGAGGAAACTAAGCACAAAGAAATTAAAGTAACTTGTCCAAGCAGACCCAGCTAGGAAGGTGCAGAGCCAAGCTTCCTACTCAGATATTTTGGCTCTAATGTTTATATAATTTACTCCCACATCACACTGCCTCTATATACCTAGACTCTTTTATTCTTCTCAGAAGTCTTTGAAATGGAGACTCTCAGTGTCCTTAGCTTGCTCTACCAGTTCCTAACCTGGAGAGAGGTTGGTGGTGGGAAGTTGAAGGCAGGAAGTATACCTGGTCTTCGGGAAGTTTTCCATCATCTTCTAGAATCTGAAAGAGCTCTCCCTCAGCATAGTCTGTCACCACCACCACCTACAGAGAGAAGGCAGTGGCACTGATGGCTCCAGATTCATGTATTCTGAGGTTGGGAAATTCCTGGAACCCTTGTGCTTGGGGAGACAGGGCCCAAAACTGTCAAAGCACACCTCTTTGTCTGTTTCAAAGCTGTCAAGCATATGCACAATGTTGGGATGCCGCAGACCCCGCATTATTTCAATCTCTCGTTGCAAATTCCTCAGCTCCTTCTCTGAGCGCCCCAATTTGGGGATGAACTTCAGGGCCACGACCTGTCAGTGGTAAGGTGAAAAGTTAATGCCCAATCACACTACTGAAAACAGCCAGAATTTCAGACTTAATCTCAGAGCTCCAGAAGTCAGACTTTAGAGTGTTTGAGTAACTCTTATTATTCCTACCAGTCTCCCACTTCCATTTTCTCCATGGTACCCTGGCCTTATCCAGGCCTTCCCCACTCCTCATCCCAGGAGGAAACAGCATGTGCAAAACATCTCACCTTCCAGGAGAAGCGTTCTGATTTGACCAAAGCAGTCAAGATGAGATTTAGGGGAAAGGAAAGGAAAAAAAATGAAGAGGAAAAAATAATAGAGTTCAAGTGGTTTACCTCTTACTTCATGGTGTGCTAGAGACTAATAATAATATTTGTTGCTTACTAAGAGCCAGGCACTGTACTAACTGATTTAATGTGACAACATACTTAATCCTCAAACGCCATTAATCAGTTGCTGTTCTTATCCCCATTCTAGAGAAAAGGAAATTGAGACATAGAGAAGTTAAGTAATTTGTCCATAATTCTAGGGTTAGAAAGCGATGGAGATGGAATTTATACCCAAATAATCCAACTTCAGAGCTTATACTCCATAAGAAGTATGAGAGAGTCAATGCCTTAGGAATATAAACTGGTATACATACATCCCTTCTAGACCCATTTTCCACTGGAGTTGGGGGTACCAAATCCCACCCAAAAGGTATCCCTCTTTGTGCAATACCTGAGCACTGTATTTTCTTCGACCCTTGTACACCCTCCCAAAAGAGCCTTCTCCAATCATCTCCAACACGTGGTACTTTTCCATGACAGAGGTTTCAGAATCTCTTAGAAGGAAAAAGGTAGAGACGGTGAAGAGCTATAGATCCAGGGACAATTCCACAACATCTGGGAGGCCTAGTTGGGGCATGGGAAAGGAAAAATATTAGCCACCTTGCCTTTCCTCTTTTTCACAAAGACCAAGCCTCAAAAAACATGGGAGGGTAGAATGATGCAAAGATGATGCGGTCTTGGAACAAACAGAGCATCTCTTTGTAGTTCCTCTCCACTTTCAGCCTCCTGTCCCCAACCCGGCCCCATGCCCACCTGACACCTGGTCCCCCTTCTCCCTCACCCAGCTTGGCCCACTCGACCCTGCTCTCTTAACCTAGCATCGCCCACCCAACCCTGCTCCTTCGAGTCTCCCCCAAGTTCCTGCCACTCCCAGATTCCTCAGCACCTGCTCTCAGACCCCCTGGCCCATGCGCTTCGCAAGCCAGGGTCCCTCTCTCACCCCCAGCCTAGGAGATCCAAGCTTCTCAGGCCCAGGGACGGATTCCCTGGCCTTTAGCCCCATATCTCTTCTGGCTGCCTGCATACGTTGCCTGACTTACAATTCTTTTCCACCCGCCTCTCCCGCCAGTCTCTTTCGGCTCCCTTTCTTACAATTTTACTCGCTAGAACTGGTGAGAAGTTCAGAGGACAAAGGCGCTCAGAGGTGTGGGAGGGACGGCGGACCACACATGGGAACTTCCTAGGACACATCCGAACTACCTCTGGGCCATCAGGCCCGGCTAAGGACCCGGAGTCTGCGGTTGCTTAGAAACGACGCTAGCTGCCCACCCCTCTTAGTTTTCCGCCTCCGACTTCCCTAAGGGCATTTCCGGTTCCGGCTGCGGGCCGGTGAAGACATGGCGGCGTCTGCGTCTGCAGCTGCAGGGGAGGAGGACTGGTAACTTCGGGGGCATGGGCTTTGGCTGACAGTCTGGATCTAGTCCAGAGGCCTAGCGGCTGTCGCAGACCGTCCGTACGGCGGGCGTGTGGGGTGGAGCGAAGGATGAGGAATGGCAGAGATGCTGACATCTCCTCTGGGAGATCTTCTAGACTGGGGAACGGGAGGGTGGAGGGGCGCTGATCTGAGTGAGAAGAGACCGGGTCTGCGCCCGCTAGACCAGTTCAGGCCTCGCCTTATCCGGTTCGATCCCCTTTCCTCCAGCTTCACGCCATCCCTTTCTCTGCTCCTCAAATGAATTTTCTCAGGGGCTTTGGGGGATGCCTGCCCGTCAGACCTCCCCATCTCCCTTTCGCTTCTCAGAACTAGTGCCCTCCAGTTCGGTCCCTCTTTCTCCTTGGATCAGCGTTTTTCCGCCGACGCTTTCCTCGACCTTCTCTCTCCCACACAGCACTAGTGAGGACTATTGTCTGAATAAAGCTTTACACCTCACATAAAGTCCCTCTAGTCCCTCTCTCAAGCATTCTTAACTAAAGACTAGAACATGGAAGGACTCTGGGATTTGGAAGTAGGATCAATGTGGGTTAACTCCGCATTTTATCAGCTGTGTGATGCTGACCAGGCCATCTAGCTTCCGTGAGTCAGTGTCCTCAGCTGTAAAAAAAAAGTGGATGTGGTATTTACCTCAGAATAGTTGAGGATCATGATGGATTTGTAATGTACTTAAGTCTGTTTTTTTGTTTTGTTTTGTTTTGTTTTGTTTTGTTTTGTTTTTTGAGACAGAGTCTCACTGTCACCCACGCTGGAGTGCGGTGGTGCGATTATGGCTTACTGCAGCCTCAACCTCCCCAGGCTCAGGTGATCCTCCTGCCTCAGCCTTCCAAGTAGCTGAGGCTACAGGTGTGTGCCACCAAGCCCAGCTAATTTTGTATTTTTTGTAGAGACAGAGTTTTGCCATGTTGGCCAGGCTGGTCTTGAACCCTTGGGTTCAAGTGATCCTTCCACCTCAGCCTCCCAAGGTGCTGGAATTACAGGTGTGAGCCACCACACCCGGCCTCCTTTTCATTAATAACTGAGGTGCAGGCACCTGGGAAGATTAAATGAGCCCCAAAGAAGTAAAGTGATTTGCCAAAAGGTAGAAAATTGCGACTAGAAATCCACATCTATCTGACTCCACACCTTAGATTCTTTGTACTAGGACATTCTAGAGTCCCCCCTCCCCCATTTTGTTGTCACCACCTTACCAGCATCCCATCCAGGACCCACATAACTAGGGTAGGCAAAGAATTGAAGGGCCACTTGACTGAGGCTACACCTCAGTGTTACATTGGTTCAGGGAGCCCTGCTAGTACTGGCCTTTTTAAAGACTATCTAGACTACTGGTTTTCAAAGTGTTCAGGGAAACTTTTTCTTTCCTTTTTTTAAGAGACAGCGTCTTACTTTGTCACCCAGGCTGAAGTACAGTGGCAAGATCATGGCTCACTACAGCCTCGACCTCCTGGGCTCCAGCAATTCTTCTGCCTCAGCCTCCCAAGTAGCTGGGACCACTGTGTCCAGCTAATTTTTTATTTTCTGTAGAGATAGTGTCTCGCTTTGTTGCCCAGGCTGGTCTTGCACTCCTGGCCTCAAGTGATCCTCCCACCTCAGCCTCCCAAAGTGCTGGGATAACTTATAGTTGACCTGTTCAGGGGAACTTTTAAGATTCAGGGGAGACACCTTGAGCCATGGAGAGAACAACAGTGAGTGCAGCAGCCTGTAGTGCTGTGAGACTCCCATTCCATGTCAGCCAAAACTACACTGTTATCTGTGAGGTGTAAAGCTTTACATTTTATATTTTGAAGTTTCTGCCTAAGACTTAACAACAACTGACATAAGTCGTGCTGGAGCAGCCTTACTCTTAGAATGAAGAGAGAGCAGTATGAGAAAGCAAAGTATGCATTTTTCCATGTATCACCTGGTAGAGCTGTAGACACAAACTGATCACTCAGCTTCAATTTCAATACAACTACTGTTTCTATGCTTAAGCATGTGTGTCCTCTGATTTACATGGGAACATGGATGCTAACCTCAACAGGCTGATCTAGATCAACCAGACAGCCAGGATCATAAATACATCCAAAGTACTCTACTACCTCCCTCCTTCCCTCTTCCTTCTAAGAGAGAAGGTTATATACAGACAGGAAGAAAAAGAGGATGTAGACTAGCTACTATAGCCCAGATACTATTAGGTACTTTATATGAACAAATCACCTTTTATCCTCATAATAACCCTAGAGAGTAGGTGTTATCATCTATATGTGATAGACAGGATAACTTAAGCTTACAGAGAGGTCACTTCTCAGATCACATAGCTTGTAAGTGATTGGTACCTGTTACTAACACCGAGGCTGCTGGCTCTTCCATTACAACACAGCCTTTACACCACCCTAGACCTGTTGTGTTGAGGTTGCTATCTCCTTTAAGGCTTAGGGTGACTGGTGTTAAAAGTGTATGTAGACAGTAGCCAAGGCACTGGGATCCACACTGGACAGTGATGTAGGGAAAGGCTGGAGTAATATTGGTAACGTTAATGCTAGTGAATCGGTGCCATACCTCTAGACCAGAAAGTCAGCCACTGAGGGGAATAAAACTTAAACAGGGAGTCAGGAAACCTGACTCTGGGCCCAGTTCTACCTATGTTAAGCCTTGGTTAGTCATTTTACTTTTCTGGAATCTACTTCTTCATCTCTTGGCAGAAACAATGCTTAAAATTCTGATTTTCGTGTCTCCTATTTGGCCAGTTGAAAACTTAAGGTAACATTTTCCTTGTTTTTAAGGAGTTTATCAGAAAAATACATTCTGGTAGATTGCCATTTTTCTACAAAGCCCGCCTTTATTCGCCTTAGCAGGCTTCCACAGGGAGAGTTGTAATGGTGAGTCAGTCTACTCCTGTCTCTCTAGGGTCCTTCCCTCTGAAGTTGAAGTGTTGGAGTCCATCTATCTGGATGAACTACAGGTGATTAAAGGAAATGGCAGGTATGTATTCAACCAGCGGTGGGCAGGACTCCCCTTAGTAATGAGGAGAGGTTCTATGCCGAATCTGGGTCTTAAGACAGTGTGAGCCTTGATTCAGAGATAATATTTCTCTTGTGTAGATAAAAGCTATTTCTTTAATCCTACCCCAAAAGAAAGAGTCCAATGTGTACTTTCTTTGCCCACTTTACTGTCTCAACCCCATCCTCCCCAGCCCCCAAGTCCTTACCCAGTCACATCTGCGTTTCTACTTGATCCACCTGCAGAACTTCACCGTGGGAGATCTACATCACTTTGCATCCTGCCACTGCAGAGGACCAGGATTCACAGTATGTCTGCTTCACTCTGGTGCTTCAGGTCCCAGAAGAGGTGAAGCCCCTACTCTGTGGCAGCAAAGGGAGGAAGGGGAGAGTCCCTGGGATGGATCACTTCAGCAGTAACTTGTTATTTGCCCCCACTAGTATCCCCACGAGGTGCCACAGATCTCTATCCGAAATCCCCGAGGACTTTCAGATGAACAGATCCACACGTAAGTTAAACCTGTCAAACAGGGAAAGCTCAGCTACAGCTTTGCCCAGTGACGGAAATGGGCAGGCCTAATATTTGGTTTGCCCTCTTCCTCCAGGATCTTACAAGCGCTGGGCCATGTGGCCAAGGCTGGGCTGGGCGCTGCCATGCTCTATGAACTCATTGAGGTAAGAGGTGCGCTAGTCTGGGATATGTTCTTTCCTTCGAGCTAGAGCAGTTTCTAGCTGTAAAAGGGAAACCATGGGCCTAGAATCTTAAATAGATCTGGAATCATTAGGTAAGGCCTAAATTAATCCAGAGAAATGACTCTTCTATTTGAGAAACTTCCCAAAAGACACTGCTTAATGAAACAACCCACATGAAGCAACACCTGGAGCTCCAATATACACGGAAAACTTGTGTTGTTTGAGATTAAAAATATAAAATTAAGTACAGTCTTATTTTCCTCTCGTTTGTTTATTTTTTATTTTTATTTTATTTATTTATTTATTTATTTATTTATTTATTTATTTATTTTTGAGACAGTCTTAGTCTGTCACCCAGGCTGGAGTGCAGTGGTGTGATCTCAGTTCACTGCAACCTCCGCCTCCCAGGTTCAAGTGATTCTCCTGCCTCAGCCTCCCAAATAGCTAGGATTACAGGCGTGCACCACCACACCCAGCTAATTTTGTATTTTTAGTAGAGATGGGGTTTCTCCTTGTTGGCCAGGCTGGTCTTGAACTCCTGACTTCAGGTAATCCACCTGCCTTGGCCACCCAAAGTGCTGGGATTATAGGCGTGAGCCACCACGCCCAGCCTCTCCTAGTTTAAATTTTTAAGAAAAATGTTCAGAATAGAATGAAGGTGGGTGGCCGAGAGTCAAAGAGAATGGGTTTGATAGGCCACTGTAGCAGTCCTAGGTCAGGCCTCCACAATGCAGCCTTGGACTTTGTGGAATTCCAGAGTACACTATTAGCTATTCAAATAACAATTCAGATGTATAGTTCACAGCCCAACTCAATGCCTTGTGAATTTTCTGTCCATTCGGGTTGTCCGTGCCTTGACATGCTTTCTGAAAGCTAACTTAGAACAAACTCATTGCCCCATGGGGAAATGATATCAAAGGGGGCTAATCAAGAAAGGCCTCCCAGAAGATGAGTTTTAATTGAACATTTTTTTCTCTCAAGGTGTATTATTTTCATCTCCAAGATATATTAAAAGTGACTTAATGAAAGGAAAAACAATTAGGTTGAATTTTGAAACCAGGAAGATCAAATTTTGGGGGAGGGGTGGAGACGTGGAGAAGGATTGATTCCCAGCAGAGGGAGCATCACCAAGACAGAATTGCATAAACACAAGGTAACAAACTGGCCTGGTAGGAGCCAAGTCCAGCCAGTCACTCCTAGGAGTAGTAGACAGGCCTTGCTCACCATTCTTCCCCCTAACCCCCTGTTTAATCAGTGTCTTCTCTCCCCAGAAAGGGAAGGAAATTCTCACAGATAACAACATCCCTCATGGCCAATGTGTCATCTGCCTCTATGGTTTCCAGGTGGGTTTCTCTCTTGGGACCTGGCATGCTGCTTGGGACCAAGATGAGGGCTGTGAGAGAGCTCTGACTTAGTGCCCTACATCTGCCTTCCCTCTAGGAGAAGGAGGCCTTTACCAAAACACCCTGTTACCACTACTTCCACTGCCACTGCCTTGCTCGGTACATCCAGCACATGGAGCAAGAGCTGAAGGCACAAGGACAGGAGCAGGAACAGGAACGGCAGCATGCTGCAACCAAACAGGTAGACCTCACCAGACCTGCACGCTCATCTGACACCCTTAGGCACAGCCTTTCAATCCCTCCACTCCAGTGGCTCTTCACCTTTTTAGGGTCATAGATAACCTAGATAACCTTGAGATTAATGAACTCTTACCTCTGTCCAAAAAAAAGGGCATCTTTTTTTTTTTTTTTTTTTTTTGAGATGGGGTGTCACTCTGCCACCCAGGCTGGAGGGCAGTAGTGCAATCTCAGCTCACTGCAACCTCCGCCTCCTGGGTTCAAGCAATCCTCCTGCCTCAGCCTCCCGAGTAGCTGGGATTATAGGCATGAGCCACCATGCCCAGCTAATTTTTGTATTTTCAGTAGAGATGGGGTCTCACCATGTTGGACAGTCTGGTCTCAAACTCATGACCTCAAGTGATCTGCCCGCTGTGGCCTCCCAAAGTGCTGGAATTACAGGCGCGAGCCACCATGCCTGGCCAGGGTATCCTTCTATACACCTTACATATTGCATGCAGTTTCAGGCGGTTCCCAGATCTCTAGTTAGACAACCCGTGCTCTGTCCCAACTCACTGCTGAACTGGTGGTCTGTGCCCTTTAGTCCCAGCCCTCTGCAGATTAGGTTGGCTGATGGGTCAGCACCAGGGAGCATCCTGGGCTGTGACACAGGCATATGATTTTTCCTCTTTTTTAGAAGGAAGTCGGTGTGCAGTGTCCAGTGTGCAGAGAGCCCCTCGTTTATGATCTTGCCTCGCTGAAAGCAGCCCCTGAACCCCAACAGCCCATGGTAAGGGGTCTTTCTTCCGGTCTGAGCCAGGAGTAATGGCATTTTCTAAAGAGTAAGGAATGGCATCTTGTCTGTATCAAATGGGATCTCTGAAATTGGGCTTGAACTGCCTTAGGACCTCTCTGCAAAGCCACATTCCCCACTGGTGGGAGCCTAAGACTCTGGGAGCCCAGACCTGAAGGGCAAAACCAGTGCAGATCTCCTGAGGCAGCCTCGGAGGAGTAGGGATTTGAGTCTGCCTTCTGCTGTTCATTATTTCCTCTCTGCCATTCTTCCTTCCAGGAGCTGTACCAGCCCAGTGCAGAGAGCTTGCGCCAGCAAGAAGAACGCAAGCGGCTCTACCAGAGGCAGCAGGAACGGGGGGGAATCATTGACCTTGAGGCTGAGCGAAACCGATACTTCATCAGCCTTCAGCAGGTGAGGGAAGGGTTTCCCAGTCGTCCCGTAATGCCACCAACCTTCCTACAAACCCCAATTGGCCATGGCCCCAGAGTGAGCTTTGTTCTAACCACGGAGATGATAGGCTGATCATGGTCAGCCCAGATAGTAGGAGAGGGGCCTGTAGTTCCCTGCCTCGAGGAGCTGCATCTCCCTCACTGCATCTTGTCACTTCTTTCTAGCCTCCTACCCCTGCGGAACCTGAGTCAGCTGTAGATGTCTCCAAAGGATCCCAACCACCCAGCACCCTTGTAGCAGAACTGTCCACCTCATCAGCTGTCCAGTCCACCTTGCCAACTCCTCTGCCTGTGGCAACCCAGTACATGTGTGAGAAGATTCCAGGGGCTGGGTCAAATCAGCAAAGGTTGGGCGAAACCCAGAAAGCTATGCTAGATCCCCCCAAGCCCAGTCGAGGTCCCTGGCGACAGCCCGAACGGAGGCACCCGAAGGGAGGGGAGTGCCACGCCCCTAAAGGTACCCGTGACACCCAGGAACTGCCACCTCCTGAGGGGCCCCTCAAGGAGCCCACGGACCTAAAGCCAGAACCCCATAGCCAAGGAGTTGAAGGTCCTCCACAGGAGAAGGGGCCTGGCAGCTGGCAGGGCCCCCCACCCCACAGGACTCGGGACTGTGTTCGCTGGGAGCGCTCTAAAGGCCGGACACCGGGTTCTTCCTACTCCCGCCTGCCTCGGGGCCAGGGAGCATACCGGCCTGGTACTCGGAGGGAGCCCCTGGGCCTGGAATCTGAGGATGGTTCCTAGCAGGACTTGTGGGGGACGGAATTGGGGACGGGAGGGGGGCAATAAAGATATTTGGCCTTGTTTGGCTTTCTTTGCTCAGCAGCGCCTAGCCTGTGAGGAATGGCTCTTTTTCTCAATTCCTAGTAAGATTGGGGTGTGGCAGAGCAGTCCCCAACTTCACTCTGAAGTCTGTTCTCCAAAGAGCTGGGTAGAGGGTCTGACATCTCAGCAGCTAGTATAGTGGGTTTCAGGGAAAACTAGTGGGATGTCAGCATGTAAGCAGAGTCCTTAGGACCCACCATTAACAACCCATTGTGTACACATCCACGCCTGTCCATTATTTATGTACGTAGAATGCCTTTAGGTAGAGGAATTTAGTTTCCTGTTTTGTGTCTCATCTCTTTATCTTAGGCTGTGCCCCATCATTTGTGTGTTTGGTTGCCTGGCTGATCCCTGTAAGCACCTGTGATTGCAGCCCCTGTCTTACTCAAGTACCAATCCAGTGATGAAGGGAGATGAGAGAGCAGAGTAGTGTGGCAGATGTTTATTGAACTAGAGGAGGAGAGCTGAGCTGAGCCCAGCCTGATCACCTCCTCAGAGACTCAGCATTGTGAATTGCCCCTACAGGGTCATTTTTATACAGCATGAAGTAGCCCTGCACCTGGGCAGGACTGATCTGGGTTGTAGCTTGAAGGACACGTTCTGCAAAGTCCTCAGCTAAGGAAGGTGCCTGCCCTGGATAGAACCTCTGGAACATCTGGGTCAGCTGCCAGTGTGAGCAGTAGCCCACATACTCCTTCAGGTCCACTCGCCCCGGGCGTATCAGGGCGGGGTCCAGCCTGAGAGAAGATAGGGAAAGCAGAGTCACAGGCAGTGGTCACACTAGTACCCAACAGAGATGGCTCCTCGACCTCCTGTTCCTCCCAAGGCACTAGGGGAGTGGGTGGGCTCTTGCCTCAGTCTCAGGATGCTTGGCTCCTTCCTACCTGTCAACGTGGTTGGTGGTCATGAACACAATGCGGGCCTCAGTGGAAGCCACACCATCCAAGGCATTGAGCAGTCCACTGAAGGTGAGGCGACCTAGGCCTTGGTACTTTACTGGGTCTGGAGGAAGGCAAAGATAAGGAAGCATGAGTAGTCATAGCCCAGCATAAAATCAGCATGCCCCACTATGTTCCCCTACTTATCCATGCATCTCATGGGCTCTTGTCACTAACCCAGGCATCTGCCACCAGCCCTCTAGATTTCTATTTTCTTCCCCTGTTCCACAGTTACCCACTCCCCTTCCTCCAGAACCCCTCACTTACTCTCCACAGCCAAGTCTCGACTGAGAAAAGCAGCATCCACATCCTCCAGGAGCACCAGGCTCTGCTGCGGGGCCACGCTCAGCAGGTGGTTGAGCCGGTCATCAGAGAGGCTGGAGTCCGTGAGGCTCAGCAGGCAGATGCTGTGCTGCAGTTCCCCAGCCAGGGCTGTGCTATGGAGGATGGGATGGCAGGAAGTAGCAGGCAACCTGGAAATGCTTCCTCAGGCCCAGCTACTCTCCTCACAGTCTGGGGACATGTGTCTCAGAGGCCTGATTTCTACCTCACACCCTAATGTTCCACACGTTTCATGTTTATCCTGGTCCCCGGTCCCCAGTCCCCAGATTCATTTCCCTTTCCAACCCCATCAGCCCAGTGTTTCCAAAAAGGCTTCATTTTGCCAAGTTAAGAGAATTTTTTTTTTTTTTTTTTTTTTTTTTTGAGACGGAGTCTGGCTCTGTCGCCCGGGCTGGAGTGCAGTGGCCGGATCTCAGCTCACTACAAGCTCCGCCTCCCGGGTTCACGCCATTCTCCTGCCTCAGCCTCCCGAGTAGCTGGGACTACAGGCGCCCACCATCTCGCCCGGCTAGTTTTTTTTTTTGTATTTTTTAGTAGAGACGGGGTTTCACCGTGTTAGCCAGGATGGTCTCGATCTCCTGACCTCGTGATCCACCCGTCTCGGCCTCCCAAAGTGCTGGGATTACAGGCTTGAGCCACCGCGCCCGGCTGAGAAATTTTGAATACTCACATAAAACTGCTCTTTCCGCAACCAGGGGGCCCATAAAGCAGGTAGCCACGTCTGTAGGGAATGCCTAGGGATAGAGCCAGGATGATCATGTCTTGCCCCAGATATCCACGTTCATTCCCAGCCCTGCCCCTTGGAAGCCTGATAATCTTGGTACAGAAGTAAATCATTCTCATACACAACTTTTCATTCCTCTTAATCTCTGGGAATTGGACTACAGCTTTATATCACCCATCTGGCCAAAGACCAACCTGTCCCCTCTAAAAATGTCAAAAACAGCACAGCCAAGACCCCAGCTGCTTCTCACCTCTGTCAGTGTACCACTTGGGGTTATCGATGAATTCCTGGACGTCTCTGACAATTCGGTCAGCCAGACCCTGTTGTAGAACCACAGAATTCAGTGGTCGCCGGCGGCGTGGATAGCCAAAGGGACGCCATTCAGAGCCCACAGCTGTGTACATCACAGTCTTCCCTTCCTCCTGCTGCAAGGCTAGCTCTCGAGCTGGGAAGGAGAAGAGATAAAGCCAGTAATTCTCTTCACCATGGCTGATTCTTCAATTAGGTGGAGCTGAGCCAAACAGCTTCCTTCTGGCCCCCTGTTCCCATGAGCTCACCACAGCCTGCTTATTCCACCTCTCCAAACTGCTCATCTGATGTCAAATGTCCCCATCCCTGCAATGTCCCTAGAAAGCCTGCCTGTGCCATCCCACACCTTCCTCCAGGATGTTGAAGAAAACCTTTCGGTCAGTGCCCAGGGCCGTGAAGGTGACAGATTCCCAAGGAGTTCCCGTCTGCAAGTCTATCATCTGCATCTCTCGACTTCGTTCTACCCGGATCCATTTCCCTCGATACCTGAGTAAGAACGATCAAAACAGAGTGAGTGAATAGGTCAAACCCAGCTTCCATCATTCTTTTCTAGTCGCACAGCCCTCCCTAGCTCCCAACCTTACCAGATAAAGTGGTTTCCGGGGCTGGGGACAAATTCAAACTTAGTGGAAATGCGGCCGCTCTCATGCTGAAGGTACGAAGTCTCGACACTGAGGTGCTGAGTACGGGTACTGTGCCGGGTGAGCCAGCTAAGCAACCAGGCATAGCTCCTGTCTCGAGCAGGGACTTCCAGTGTGATCATGTAATGGCGCCGGAATGCCACCAGGCCCAGTTGGGCACCCTTCCGGGCCAGGGCCAGGGCTGTGCCCACACCCACCAGCCCAAATCCAGCCCCAAAGTAGGGATTGTCCTTCAGGGCCAGAATAAAGTCTGAAAGTGGCATCTTGAAAGAGAAACACCAAACCTTACAGGCCCTGTGGTGTTACAAAAACCTAGGGGTGGGGAACAGTGGAAAAGGGACAAAGCACAAGATTACTTTAGAAACTGGACCTCCCCAGCCCTGCCCACAGGTCAGCACTACTGTGTGGGTCAATATCCTCCTTTTGTGGGGTAAGGGTAGTGTTGGAATGCAAGGGTGGAGACTCCAGGCCCCTCATCCCATTTTGCCCTTCATTAGTCTACTCATACTGTTTCCTACCAGAGGACCATGTCTGGAGATGCCTTAAACCAAAAAGAGCTATATAAACCGGCTTCACATCAGGGTAATGGATGGACAAGATTTTTGTCGTCCCTGGGACCATCTTTGATAAAAAGGGGCCCACTGGCTGCAGTCAGCAAGGGAGACGTATCCATTGACTTGTCAGTAACCCTATGCCTTGTTATGAGTAATGTCCTTCAAATATCCTCTCCCTTACATCCCCAATATCTAATGTCCTGTTTATACCTTTATTACCTCCCACCTAAACTGTCTTTAAAATCATAGTTCTTGAAATGGCATTTTAAAAGGTCTTCACCGCCGGCTTCACGGAACAGCTACAAAAGGGTCCAGATCTTTCATCATAGGCATCAGCTTCAATTCCATATCTCTCTCTGCTCCAGCACCTTCAATGGCTGGCTCCCAACAGACCCCTGAACTGGGTACAAACTCAGCCTGGTACTCAAGGCCCTCTACAATACGGCGCCCACCTACCTTTCATGGATTAGCTCCCAACACTACCTGGTCAGCAAATATGCAAATACGCAACAAATATGTTCAACAAGTAAGTAACCTCCCAAATCCTTGTTCATGCAGTTCTCTTGGCTCGGAATGCCCGTTCTTTTCTCCCTCATTCTCCCCAGCTGAAAATCTGCCCATCTGCTACTTTCTCCACGGATCGTCACATTGTAGACAATAAGATCCTGAGGGATAAGCGCGAAGTTGTTTCTAGTACACCTCTCCTCCAACCCCGAACCCCGGCCACTTTGCCCTGCCCCTGGCATGCAGGGAGATGAGCTGACAGCAGAGACCTCGGCTGAGCCTCAGAATTGGTATCCAGAATTCCAAAACACCTATGCCTGGAAGGCCACAGACAAAGCTCTCCCGCCTCCGGCCCCTCCGCGACACCCAGGAACCTCGCCCACACCCCAGCTCGCGCCTCCAGCCACATGCTTTGGGGTAATCCGTCTCTCAGCCTGCTCACCGATACGACTCTCTGGCCCTCCGTCTCGATGGTTTCACCGCGCCTGCACTTTGGGGAAGCTGCGCTCGGCCCCGCCCCGGGTCCTTTCATCGACTTCCCGCCACACCCACCAAGAAGCCCACGCCACTCTATCCCAGAGCTCTCGATGGTGTTTCTCCGGCTTCAGGGCTGGAGTGGGGGTGGAGGGCGGGAAAAACCACAGGGAGAAAACATAGAGTACCCCGGCAGCCGGCAAGAGGAAGAGAGAGTGGCTTCCACATCTCCAATATCCTAGAGGCGGCTGGGCCGGAGGCGGTCGCACAAAGGGGGCACCGGGGGCCGCTCCAGCCGCGGCCGACCATAGAGATGCGGCTCCAGCGGGGTCTGGAGGTGAGTGAGTAGCTGCGGGGCGGAACTGGCAAGGGAACGCGGGTGGAGCAAGCTGGAGGCAAAGTTTTTCGAGCCCCGGGATCAGGGTGGGCCTGGGCGCTGGGAACTCTCGGGAGGAGGTACTGAAGGGAGCACCCAGAGGAGCTGGGCCCCGGCACCGCAGTCGCGTCACGCTTCTGGACCCCGCCCGGTACCCGCTGCTCTCAGGACCAAAATCATGACGATGCTCCATCCCAAGCCTTCCAGGTTACAAGCTGCCTTTCCCGTTCGCTGGCTCTTATGATCTAGCTCCCGCCCGACTATGTGGACACTGTCATCACCTCCATTTTACAGACAGGAAAGCTGAGGCCCAGAGAAGCGATGCGACTCTGTCTGTCCAAAGCTATGCGGTGAGTCAGAGCCAGAGGCAAGTGGGAACCTGGGTCCCTAGGCCGGGGCCCGTTATTTCTCCAGACCTTCTCTCTGCCTTTGTCTTTTCTCTTCCTCAGTCCTCCTGCCCGGAAGATAAGCGTATTTCTTCTCTTGTGCCCACCTGTCTCCTACCTCACCCTGCCCTCCCCCAGGTGAAGGTTCTTAATCTTGACGGCTCAGCGTCCTCCTTGGCTCCCCCCGGAGGCCATGTATGGCCAAGCTGGAAGATTCCCCAGAGCAGCGATAATATTCAGTAAGTGGAGGCTGCAGTTTCCAGAGAATCCCTCTGGCCACGGGAGTGCACTTCCCAGCCACCTTGTGAATCCCTGTGATCTGTTGTTTTGAGTCCGTGGGATTCTGGAAATAGGGACTATCAGATTGCAAGATCTTGGGTTTTGTTTGTTTGTTTGTTTTTTGAGACGAGTTTCTAGCTCTTGTTGCCCAAGCTGGAGTGCATTGGTGCGATCTCCGCTCACTGCAGCCTCCACCTCCTGGGTTCCAGCGATTCTCCTCACTCAACCTCCCGAGTAGCTGGGATGATTACAGGTGTGTGCCACCACGCCCTACTTTTTTTTGTACTTTTAGTAGAAACGGGGATTCACAATGTTAGCCAGGCTGGTCTCGAACTCCTGACCTCAGGTGATCGGCCCGCCTCGGCCTCCCAAAGTGCTGGGATTACAGGCGTGAGCCACGGTGCCCTGCCTGGTTTCTTCTTCTTTTTTTTTCTTTTTGCATCTTCTCTGTGACTCAATTTCATGAAGTGATTCCTATCATTCTTATTAACTACTAATTATTCAGCTTAAACTCATTTTAGCCATGTATAACAGGGTATGCAATCAATTGTCATTCATTCCTCAGTTATGTTCTCATATTTAGTTTGAGGCCATAGTCAGTTAATAAGTTTGAAATTTCTCCAAACGTGTTATGTTATAGGTGAGGAACCACTGGTTTAGTGCAAGATACCTAGCGTTACTCCAGTGCAGCTCCATGTCTGTGCTTCTTCACTGGAAGCTTCGATTGTGGGTGATTTGTGTTCGTTGAAGTGATAACATCAGTATCACAAAGTGATGTCATTGAAGTGATAATGTCAACAAATTACTAAAAAGCTATACATCTAGGGAGAGAGACTGATGGGTAAAAAACAGTGCAGTGTGACCTCGTTTCTGAAAGGGCTGTGTACAGAGTGCCCTCAGGATGCCAGAAGAGAGAAAATTAGAGTGTCAAGAAGCCAGGCCAGCGCAGTGCCTCACGCCTGTAATCCCAGCACTTTGGGAGGCTGAGGCGGGTGGATCACCTGAGTTCGGGAGTTCAAGACCAGCCTGACCAACATGGAGAAACCCCATCTCTACTAAAAATACAAAATAGTAGCCAGGCGTGGTGGCGCATGCCTATAATCCCAGCTACTCGGGAGACTGAGGCAGGAGAATCGCTTGAACCCAGGAGGCGAAGGTTGCAGTGAGCTGAGATCATGCCACTGCACTCCAGCCTCGGTGACAGACTAAGACTGTCTCAAAAGAATGTCGGCCGGGCGCGGTGGCTCAAGCCTGTAATCCCAGCACTTTGGGAGGCCGAGATGGGCGGATCACGAGGTCAGGAGATCGAGACCATCCTGGCTAACACGGTGAAACCCCGTCTCTACTAAAAATACAAAAAATTAGCCGGGCGAGGTGGCGGGCGCCTGTGGTCCCAGCTACTCAGGAGGCTGAGGCGGGAGAATGGCGAGAACCCGGGAGGCAGAGGTTGCAGTGAGCTGAGATCTGGCCACTGCACTCCAGCCTGGGCGACAGAGCAAGACTCCGTCTCAAAAAAAAAAAAAAAGAATGTCAGGAAGCCTTCATGGTGGAAGTGACATTTGTGTAGCTTCTTCAAGGATAGTTAATTGGTTAGCCAGACGAGAGAAAGATTGAAAAGGGGAAAAGGCATATCAAGCCAAGAGACGCAAAAGGCTATGAAGGTATGCAAGCAAAAGAGAATGTGGTGAGTCTGGAGAATGGCACGTCATCTGGTTCAGAGATCTGCTGAGGGGAGAAGTGGGAGATGAGTCTGGGGAGGTCAGCAGGATCCAGATGATGAAGGAAGGGCCTTCCTTATAATCCATTCTGAGGAATAGTGAGATTATCAAAGGTTAAGAGAGAAAGGGGCCAGGCAAGGTGGCTCATGCCTGTAATCCCAGCACTTTGGGAGGCCAAAGTGGGCCGATCACCTGAGGTCAGAAGTTCGAGACCAGCGTGGCCAACATGGTGAAACTCTATCGCTACTAAAAATACAAAATTTGCCCAGGCGTGTGTGTCGCCTGCCTATAGTCCAGCTAGTGGGGAGGCTGAGGCAGGAAAATTGCTTGAACCCAGGAGGTGGAGGTTGCAGTGAGCCGAGATCACTCCACTGCACTCCAACCTTGGTGACAGAGCGAGACTCTGTCTCAAAACAAAAAAAAAAGGCACTTCTGAGATTCTTTGGCCCCACCTGATTTTGCTGCAGATAAGAAATCTGAGACCCAAATTGCTTAATGACTTGGCTAAGGGTACTTAGCTAGCGGGAGACAACCTGCAGTCATTAATATGTTGGCCAATACTTGTTGGCTCTCTCCTAATATTCTATTATCATTTTTATACTTTTTGTTCTGAACATTATCATAAAAGAAAGCCTCTATTTAGTCTCATAAGGTATATGTGGCATATTGCCATGCAAGAAAATGCCTAAGTCAGTGGGCACTGGGCTGTGTTCCCACGCCAGCTGGGAAGAAAGTAAGAACTCTAACTTTACTTTGTTTTTCTTCTGGTTGGCTTGTCAGCATTTAAGAGGCCAAAACACACAAGTCGGTGGTGATGACAGACCCACTTTTGGACTCACAGCCAGCCCATAGCACCGGAGAGATGGATGGACTGTGTCCTGAGCTATTGCTGATCCCCCCGCCTCTCTCTAACCGTGGAATCCTGGGGACTGTCCAGAGCCCCTGTCCTTCCGGGGACCCTGCGCCTTTGCCTACTGAGCCAGGCTGCCTGCTGGTAGAGGCCACAGCAACTGAAGAGGGACCAGGGAACGTGGAGATCATTGTGGAACAGTAGCTGGAACCCTGACCCCAGGTGCTCCTGGAGAGACCCCAGGTACAAACACAGTTGCAAGCAGGCCAGTGGGACAGGCGGCTCTGAGGTTTTGTCTGGGTTATTTTTGATTCTGTATAAATATGATGAGAACACAAGGTAGCATCCTATTTTTATACTTGGAGATGTTGTCATTTGGTTTGCAGTTGGTGCATGTTGATTGAAGGCTGGCGAAGTGGTGCACAGCCTTCTACCAAGCTTTTGGCAGTCTGTCCTGCAAGGGCTTCATGTGTGTGTTCGGCAGTAATCCAGAAAGTAAGACCTTTCTGACACCTCTGCCGAATCCTGGCTTGTCCCTACTCTTACAGTCCTTGGAGATTCTTTCCTCCATATTGACCCTCCTACCCAGGAACTGCAGCCAGGGATTAAGCAAAAACCCTGTCTCTACCACCCTGGGCTTGGCAGGGCTTTCCAGAGTGATCTGGTATTTCCCTGCCCTAGTTTTTTGTGTATAACATACTTTACTCATTCAAGGCATGTTGTTAAGAATAAGAGTTGAGGCCTGGTACAGTGGCATGCACCTGTAGTCTCAGCTACTTGGGAGGCTAAGGCAAGAAGATTGCTTGAGCCCAGGAGTTAGAGGCTGCAGTATGTTATGATCATACCTGTGAATACCTGCACTGCAGCCTGGGCAATATAGTGAGACCCCCACCTCTTTAAAAACAAAACAAAACAAAAAAACAGTAGAAGTTGAGCATTTGTATTTAGCTCAGATGAAAGATTCTCCCTTTATTCATCCCATTATCATCACCTCTTATTTTCAGGAAGCTTCCCTGTTTTTTAATTGCCATCCTCCAGCCATAGTTGTCACCACTTCACTTGGCACTGTAGTGTAGTGACAAAGAATATTGGGAAAGATTAGCTAATTTGACCATATAATATTTCCAAACTTCTATATGGTGAAAGAAATTAAAAAAAAAAAAAAAAGAACCTAGGAAAAACATTTGCAATATATAAGAAAGAGTTAATATCTTTTTTTTTTTCTTTTTTTTTAGACAGAGTCTCGCTCGGTCGCCCAGGCTGGAGTGCAGTGGCGCCATCTCGGCTCACTGCAAGCTCTGCCTCCTGGGTTCATGCCATTCTCCGGCCTCAGCCTCCTGAGTAGCTGGGACTACAGGCGCCCACCACCACACCCAGCTAATTTTTTGTATTTTTAGTAGAGACAGGGTTTCACTGTGTTAGCCAGGATGGTCTCGATCTCCTGACCTCATGATCCGCCTGCCTCGGCCTCCCAAAGTGCTGGGATTACAGGCGTGAGCCACTGCACCTGGTCAAGAGTTAATATCTTTAAAATTCAAAGAGCCACAATAAGAAAAGGGAACCATCTTTTTTGTTGTTTGCTTTCCTTTTTATGTTTTCTTTTGGTTTTGGGGGTTTTGTTGAGACAGGATCTTGCTCTGCCACGCAAGCTAGAGTGCAGTGGCACAGTTATGGCTCACTGCAGCCTTGACCTCCTAGGCTTAAGCAATCCTCTTGCCTCAGCCTCTCATGTAGCTGGGACCACAGGTGTATACCACCCACACCCAGCTAGTTTTTAAATTTTCTTTTGTAGAGATGAGGCCTCACCTTGTTGCCCAGGCTAGTCTTGAGCTCTTGGGCTCAAGCAATCTTCCCACCTTGGCCTCCTAAAATTTTGGGATTACAGGTATGGGCCATCGCACCCAGCAGAAACCTTTTTTTTTTTTTATGGAAAAAAGAAATCTATGTGCAATGCTCTAAAGAAATAAAAGTAATAACTATATGGAAGGATGCTTAATCTCACTAGCAAACAAATTCCTGTCAAAAATAAGAGATGCAGCCGGGCATGGTGGTTCATGCCTATAATCCTAGCACTTTGGGAGGCCGAGACAGGCGATTGCCTGAGCTCAGGAGTTTGAGACCAGCCTGGGCAAGATGGTGAAACCCCATCTCTACTAAGATACAAAAAAATCAGCTGGACGTGGTGGCAGGCATCTGTAATCCCAGCTACTCAGGAGGCTGAGGCACGAGAATTACTTGAACCCGGGAGGCAGAGGTTGCAGTGAGCCAAGATCGTGCCCCTGAACCCCAGCCTGGACAACAAAGCGAGACTCTGTCTCAAAAAAAAAAAAATAGGAGATGCACTTTGACATAAATTAAACATTTTAAATAATACCTAGTGTTGACCAGGCTATAGGAAACACCATGTTATAGATTATGGAGATACAAATTATTATAATCTTTTGAAGGTCAATTTAGCTACATAGCAAATTTTACAGTTTGCATACTCTGACCACTGTAATTCCACTGTAGGAATCTGTCCTATAGAAAGACATACTATACATGCACAAAGATACAAGGATGAGAATATATAGGCATGCTTTATTTGTAATGGTTGGAAATAGCCCAGATGTCCATCCGTAAGGGCACAATTTATTTATTTTTTAAAATTATTTTTAGAGTGGACAACATAGGGAGACCCCATCTCTACAAAAAATTTAAAAATTAGCCAGGCATGGTGGTGCCTGTAGTCCCACCTACTCAGGAGGCTGAGGTGGGAGAATCGCTTGAGCACGGGAGGTCAAGGCTGCAGTGAATTATGATCACACCACCACTGCACTGCAGCCTGGGTGACAGAGAGAGACCCTGTTTCCCCCACCACCAGCCAAAAAATTTATTTTTATATTTTTTGTCCCCAGGGAAGCAAGGGCAGAATTTCATTTTGATTTGTCCATGCTCTGCAAAAAACAAACTGGACAAGAAAGTACGAACTAGATATAAATGTAATCAAATATAAAAATATCTTTGATATATAGCAAGTGGGAAGAAAAGGGTCAAAAAGAAACACACCAAATTGTGTGTGTGAAGGGGCTGGGTGGTTATTCTTCCTTTGTATACTTACGTATCATTTTAGATGTTGCACTAAAAATTTTTTTTTTTTTTTGAGACAGAGTTTCACTCTTGTCACCCAGGCTGCAGTGCAATAGTGTGATCTTGGCTCACTGCAACCCCTGCCTCCTGGTTTCAAGTGATTTTCCTGCCTCAGCCTCCTGAGTAACTGGGATTACAGGGATGCGCCACCACGCCCAGCTCATTTAGTATTTTTAGTACAGACGGGGTTTCTCCATGTTGGTCAGGCTGGTCTTGAACTCTTGACCTCAGGTGATCCACCTGCCTCGGCCTCCCAAAGTGCTGGGATTATAGGCGTGAGCCACTGGACCCGGCCTGAAATTTTTTTTTTTTTTTTTTTTTTTTTTTTTTTGAGACAGAGTCTCTCTGTTGACCAGGCTGGAGTGCACTGGGCAATCTTGGCTCACTGCATCCTCCACCTCTCAGGTTCAAGCAATTCTTCTGCTTCAGCCTCCCGAGTATCTGGGACTACAGGTGTGTGCCACCACACCCAGCTAATTTTTTTGTATTTTTAGTAGAAACAGGGTTTCACCATGTTAGCCAGGATGGTCTCGATCTCCTGACCTCATGATCTCCCTGTCTTGGCCTCCCAAAGTTCTGGGATTACAGGCGTGAGCCACCACTCCTGGCCCTGAAATTTTTTTTTTTAACAAAATAACAATAAAGAGTAAAAGGACCAGCAGAATAAATGTAGGACGAACCTGACCTTGAGTCATGGCTCTACTACTAATAAACATAGTAGTCTTAACCTCGTAGAATCTCAGGACCTTGTTGTCATAAGGCTGTTGGAGGACCAAAAGAGAGTGTTTATTAAGCCTTTTTTAATCAAAGTCTTGCCCATTGCTTTTAAAACGGCAGCAATTATGGAGAAAAATAACTATTTTCAGAAAGGATATTCTCCATTTTATCCATTCCTGTGCCTTTGTAAAGCTCTTTACAGAATTTGAAAGTAAAGCTCTTATCATTTATATTGCAGATGTTATCCCTAGTTTGTCATTTTCTTTTGGAAGTTTCTGGTTTTCACTTGGGCAAAATATACTGTCTTAATGCTTTCTGGATTTGCTTGTTTATTCACTCATTTAACAAATATTTATTAAGCACCTACCTTGTACCAAGTATTGTGCTAGGAGTCCAAACACACATGCCAGATAGATGGTCCCTGACCTTATGGGGCTTACAGTCCAGGTGTAGGACCAGACTTAAAGTCCATCTGTACTCTACGAATATTAAAAGATTCACCTACATTTTCTACTAGTAACTAACTCCTATGAGTCTTGTTCCATCTGATTCTATGCCTTTCTCTGTCGGTCCTCTGCCTGCAGGTGTCCTGGTAAAGGTGGTGGAGGTGTACTTCTGTGAGCGCTGTGAACAGAGCTTCGCAGAGCCCACTCTGCTGGCCCTGCACCAGTGCAGTGAGACCCATATACAGCCTGTGCAGGGCCTCTCTAGCCCCCCATGCTCTGTAGAGCTGCCTCCCGGCAACCCAACCCTCCCTGGCCCTCTGCAGGGCCAGAGCCCACCAGTTAGTCCCCTATCATGCCCTGTGTGTAGACAGGAGTTTGCCCAACCCCAGGCCCTGAAGAGCCACTTCAAGATTCACCGGGGCACTCCTGACACCTTCTCCTGCCCAGAATCTGGCTGTGTGTTCTCTGCTGAAGATCGCAAGGGTCTGCAGCACCACCTGAGGCAGACTCACAGAGCAGTTCCTGTGCCCTGTTCTTTCCGGGGCTGCCCCCTGCTTTTCGGGAGCCAGCAGGGCATGGAGCTGCACCGGCAGGCGCATTACCCTTTCCACTGCAGCCACTGCAGCTTCATGGGCTCCAACGTCAAACTCTTCCGGCAGCATCAGCGGAGCCATGGTGCTGGGACACAGGGAGAACTTTCTGCCGTTCAGGGCCTTCCATCCCAGGAGCTGCTGCCAGGTATGAGGCCAAGGGCCAAGCAGTTCCTCTCCTGGAGTTCAGCCACAGTTGATCTTATAGGAGAGGCAGTTGTTTCCAAGGCCATGAATGTACATGAATATAAGAGAATCTAGATAGTGGCTCAGGAGGATGGAGTTACTGGATGACATGGGAAGGCATCTTGAAACAGTGGAATACATGGGACAAAGAGGAAGTCTTTGTGACAATGAGTGACAGTTGGCTTAGGCTACCTGTGGCTTGAAGTTACTTAACCAATATTCTCTAATGATCCATTTCACAGCTTTCTGAGAGCAAAAGCAAAAATGACCATCATTGGCTATGGCCACTGATGGAATGCCCGTAGACTTTCCTTTAGAGCAACTGGGGATTGAGCAGTAGAAGCCAGGGTTATTTTAAAAAGGAAATAACCATTTGGGCTAGGCACTGTGGTGCATGCCTGTGATCCCAACAGTTTGGGAGGCCAAGGTAGATGGATCCCTTAAATCCAGGAGTTCAAGACCAGCCTGGGCAATGTGGTGAAATCCTGTCTCTACAAAAAGTACAAAAATTAGCTGGGTTTGGTGGCGCATGTCTGTAGTCCCAGCTACTCAGGAGGCTGAGGTGGGGGATCACTTGTGCTCAGGAGGCGGAGGTTGCAGTGAGCCAAGATTGCACTGTCTTATATGCTTTCTGCACTCCAGCCTGGATGACAGAGTAAGACCCTGTCTCAAAAAAAAAAAAAAAAAAAAAAAAAAGAGAGAAAGAGAGAGGGAGGAAGGGAAAGGAACTTTCAAGGGAGATGGTATTTTACTAGTTGTCATTCCTCTTGGTCCCAAAAAAGCATTAGAGAGCAGAGGAGCAGGAGGAAACAGAGAAAACAGGCCAGGAGAGGCCAGGATTCTGATAAGAGAAGGAATTGCAGTCTACCCATTCTCTACTTTCAGCTCCCGATGACCTCAGTGACCTCACTGCTGTCAAAAGGGGTGCTCTCTGAGGTTTGAGTTACTTTAGACTGGAACATTGCTAATAACTTAGCTCTTGGTCCTCCTATTTCTGTCTTGAGTGGAAATACATTTATACATAAAACCCAAGATTTCCTTATGCTAAAAGTGGAAGAAGGTGATTATTTCAGCCAGTAGGTGGAGAAATATAAGCATTTAGTGCTGTCATTGGCTCCTGTAGACTTTATCAAGTTTTATGTATCTCCAGCTCCCAAACTGCCTCCAGGAGGGAGAGAACCTTCACAGGAAGCAGGTACACCCCTGCCTGGGCAAGAGACAGCTGAAGAGGAGAATGTAGAGAAAGAAGAGAAGAGTGACACCCAGAAGAACTCCCAGAAGGCTGTGGATAAAGGCCAAGGGGCTCAGCGGCTAGAAGGTAATGACATCCTAAGGCTTGAAGCCCTTGGTGGTGGGGAAGAATGGATTGTTGAAACCGTGGTATTGAAGCTCTGGGGTTTGTTTTCTGAGCTTTGGTTCGGATCCTTTTATTCTGTTCTACCTTGACTCAAAAGTCAAGGTCTAGTGGGAAAATGATGAATGAGTGAATGATAAAGACTTTAGTAATATAGCATTGGGGTAAATCGAGTTTGCTTCACTGGGCTGGTTTTCCTCAGGCAGAAAACTCTAGCAGGGAAGCAGGAGGTGATCTTCATCATAATATAGAGATGCCAGAAGTTATTGATGATCAACAGCCTATTTTGTCTGGCACTGAGCCCTCAAATACTTTTTTCTGAATCTTTGCTTCCCAGTTTTTCACCTCAGTAGAATATTTGAAAGTCATCCCATAAGGAGCACAGTTGTTATCAAGGTGAATAAGAAAGATTTGGTTGTATTTATTACCAACTTCATTATTACCTAGAGCCTGTGAGGCAGTGTTTGGAAGTAAGAGTTCTTTACTTTCTTTTGGCTCACTCCCTTGGGGACTCTTTTCCTTCTAACTAATCTTGCTGATGCTTCTGCCTGCCCCCATAGAACAAGGCAGGAAAGAACAAGAATGCTCCATTCAGATTGTTTTAAGCAGCTCTAAACAAAGACTCAAGAGCAGGTAGCTGAGTAAAGCACTTCAAACAGGATGTCACAGCAAGGCCTGAGAAGCCCTTGTGGTTTTGCTTCTCTTAAAACTTGAGTTTCTCACCTTTTCTTTGAGACTACAGTGTTTGAGACCCTTTTGCTTGGTTTCCCGGAGAGAGGCCACACATTGTTTATGTCTGAGCAAATTGTGGTTCTCCCATTATCTGGCTATCCCCAGAAAAATCTCACTCTCTCAACTCTATTCCCTCCCCCAGGGGATGTGGTCTCTGGCACCGAGTCCCTCTTCAAGACCCATATGTGTCCAGAGTGTAAGCGCTGCTTTAAGAAACGGACCCATCTGGTGGAGCACCTTCATCTCCACTTCCCAGACCCCAGTCTCCAGTGCCCCAACTGCCAGAAGTTCTTCACCAGTAAGAGCAAGCTCAAGACCCATCTGCTGCGGGAGCTGGGTGAAAAGGCCCACCACTGCCCACTGTGCCACTATAGTGCGGTGGAGAGGAATGCACTCAACCGCCACATGGCCAGCATGCATGAAGATATTTCCAACTTCTACTCAGATACCTATGCCTGTCCTGTCTGCCGTGAGGAATTCCGCCTCAGCCAGGCCCTCAAGGAGCACCTCAAGAGCCACACGGCAGCAGCTGCAGCAGAGCCGTTACCCCTTCGCTGCTTTCAGGAGGGCTGCAGCTATGCAGCACCCGACCGCAAGGCCTTCATTAAGCACCTGAAGGAGACGCATGGGGTGCGGGCTGTGGAGTGCCGCCATCACTCATGTCCCATGCTCTTTGCCACAGCCGAAGCCATGGAGGCCCACCACAAGAGCCACTACGCCTTCCACTGCCCCCACTGTGACTTTGCTTGTTCCAATAAGCACCTATTCCGTAAACACAAGAAGCAGGGCCACCCTGGCAGTGAAGAGCTGCGCTGCACCTTCTGCCCCTTTGCCACCTTCAACCCAGTGGCTTACCAGGATCATGTAGGCAAGATGCATGCTCATGAAAAGATCCACCAGTGTCCTGAGTGCAGCTTTGCCACTGCCCACAAGAGGGTGCTCATCCGACACATGCTTCTACATACCGGTAGGATGGTTTCCATCCTTACAATAATGTAATAATGATGGTGGTGATAATGGCTACAAAGGGCCTTGCATACATTTTCTCATTTGACCCAAAATTCCTAGAGATAGATCTAGTATTCCAGGTTTACAAATGAGCCTTAAGTTGAGTGTCACTTAGCTAGTAAAGTAGTTGAGCTAGGATTTGAATCCATGCAGTCTGATTCCAGAGCCTGTGCTCTAACCACTGTGGTGCTATGCCTCTTAAGCCCCTGTCCAGTTCTGCCCACCCCTGGTCAGGCTTGAGTGGGTTAACATCAAGCCTGAAGAAACCCAAACCAGGACAAATTACCTTACGTTGCAATTCATGTTTTGGGATGTGCTAAGAGAGACAGGCGAGGGGACTGAGCCATCCACATGCATATGGCCTTCTATAGCTTGGGTGTCCATGTCACTGAACAAGATCACCTTCAGTGACCTGGAAGTTGCAGATGTTTAACTGGCACTCGTAACTGTCTTCCAGCATTCTTGATGCTTTAGGTAACAACCAAACCAAGCTTCCTGCTACAGCATCATCCCATTTGTGATCTCTATGTCAACATCAGTGGATTGACAGGACATTTTTAGAATTTTCATCAAAGACACTGGTTTGGGAGAAAAAAAATTAGGTAGCCTGGGACAAAGCCATTATTCTCATTGAACTCATTCCTGTACATGCTTTAGTCACAGAATCTCATGTTTCTGAGGTCTTTCCAAGAGGCTTAATCTTGTAAGTAAGGCAGGTAAAGATGAGAAAAGAGACAAACTCTGAGACCTACTTTAAGACGACACAGATAATGTTAGAACTCTGCAGAGTACCATGTTGCCAGCCTTTCACCATAGGGAATGGGGCTGGGTGAGTGGGCAGGGACAACAAGGAGGGGTCTTGAAGGAACCTGGCCCAGCCTGTCAGTGCCAGGTCTTGACCATCAACATGAACAGCTCACCTTTGAGTTCTCACTGAGTTTCACTGACAACTTTGGAACATCTCATATAATCTTTATACCAACCTTTTGGAGACAAGGAAACAGACTGCTGGAAGCCATATGGTAGTCAGCTAGGATTTAAACTACCACTTAATGGCTCTATGATTTCTCTGTGCCTCAGTTTCCCTATCTGTAAAATGAGGGTGATAATAGCACCTGCCTCTTAAGGATGTTCTGAAAATCTGAGGAGAGGAGGCTTTTTTTTTTTGAGATGGAGTCTGGCTCTGTTGCCCAGGCTAGAGTACAGTAGCCCAATCTCAGCTTACTACAAGCTCCGCCTCCCGGGTTCCCTCCATTCTCCTGCCTCAGCCTCCCGAGTAGCTGGGACTACAGGCATCCGCCACCACGCCCAGCTAATTTTTTGTATTTTTAGTATAGACAGAGTTTCACCGTGTTAGCCAGGATGGTCTCGATCTCCTGACCTCGTGATCTGCCTGCCTCAGCCTGTCAAAATGCTGGGATTACAGGCATGAGCCACCGTGCTCAGCCAAGAGGAGGCGTTTTTTTACAAAGTGCTCAGAAGAGTGCTTATTCACATAGTAAGAACTTTGTTCATGTTGGCTGTTAATATTTTTATTACTATGTTGGACTTCAGAATTCTTGACCATTCTGTTCTGTTGTCTCATTTATTTTTCCTTTTCTGGAAAACAAAAGAATTAGGCTTAGTAGAGCAGTTGACCATAGTGACAGCAAACTATAAAACAAATCAAGAGTGGACTTTACGCTAGTTTTGAAAAGCTTGGGCTGGGCACAGTGGCTCATGCCTGTAATCCCAACATTTTATAAGGCCAAGGTGGGCGGATCACCTAAGGTCAGGAGTTCGAGAACAGCCTGGCTAACATGGTGAAACCCTGTATCTACTAAAAATACAAAAAATTTAGCCAGGCGTGGTGGCAGGCGCCTATAATCCCAGCTACTCGGGAGGCTGAGACACAAGAATCGCTTGAGCCCGGGCAGCTGAGCTTGGCAGTGAGCTGAGGTCACGTCACTGTGCTCCAACCTTGGTGACAGAGTGAGACTCTGTCTCAATTAAAAAAACAGAAAGAAAAAAAAAGAAAAGCTTGGTCTTTACTTTCTTCCCATCTTCATTGGTGTGAGAGTTGGGGGAGTAGTTATCTGAGAGGGCTGTGAAGCAGCCTTCATTATTGTGAGGTTTTCACCGTCGCAGGTAGCACATGAAGCTGTTGTTCCTCGCTGGCATCAGGGAAGCCTTGCTGGAAGAAATGGTCTGTCCACTTGCTCTGTATCTGACCTGTGTTCTCTCCCCTCATCCTCATCCCCCATATAAGGTGAGAAGCCTCACAAATGTGAGCTGTGTGACTTCACATGTCGAGACGTGAGCTACCTATCGAAGCACATGCTGACCCACTCCAACACCAAGGATTACATGTGCACTGAATGTGGCTATGTCACCAAGTGGAAGCACTACCTCCGTGTGCACATGCGAAAACATGCAGGAGACCTCAGGTACAACACACTCATAGGCCTCCGTCCCAATCCCGAGAACCTTATGCCAAGCTAGCTTCCTCTTGGATCTAACTTCTGGCCCTATTGCTTTCTCTGGTCCCTGGGGAGTCTCTTCCTAAGGCCGGGCGCAGTGACTCACACCTGTAATCCCAGCACTTTGAGAGGCTGGGGCGGGCAAATTGCTTGAACTTGGGAGTTCAAGGCCATCTGGGCAACACCCCATCTCTACTAAAACTACAAAAATTAGCTGGGCATGGTAGCAGACGCCTGTAATGCCAGCTTCTTGGGAGGCTGAAGCACTAGAATTGCTTGAGCCAGGAGGAGGAGGTTGCAATGAGCCGAGATTGCACCACTGTACTCCAGCCTGGGTGACAGAGTAAGACTGTGTTTCAAAAAAGAAAAGGAAAGAAAAAAGAGAGTCTTTTCATAACACCCTTCTCTGTTCCCACTTTCTCAACTGCATTGCCTACAGCTGGCCCCTGTGACTGTGGCTCAAGTCACATGGCGAGCACTCTCTGGGCTCTGGGAAGGGAGTATAGACCTACAGTATAGGCCTAGAGGCTAAGGTGTACTTGAGTTCTCAGAGTTTGGCCCTGGGAAAGTGAATAGACTCTATATTCATGCCCCAGTCTTGGCCACTTCCAAATCCAGGCAAGTTCTCTGACCTATGGCACAGCTGGCTAAGGGGTTTCTAGAGCTGTCATGCTTATGTGGGAGAAGGGAAACGAGGCACAGAAACCTGCCCTGTGGAGTTGTAGCCATGTCAGCTCCTTGGAAGTGTACAGTGGGTCATGCTGATTCATGATTATTTTAGGAAGGCAGTACAGAGTAGGGCTTAGAACACAGGCCCTGAAGCTAGGCTGTCTCTGCTCCTGGCTTCCTTTGTAACCAACCTTAGTCAAGTTACTAACTTCTGTGATTTAATTTTTCTCCCTTGGAAAATAGAGATACCAGTTTCATAGGGTAGTGAAAAAGAGGGTTATATCAGGTGACACATGTACGATACTGAGTGCAGAGCCTGGCCCACAGTAAGTATTTACTGAGTGATTCTTAGTTGTTGTGATTAATTATTGTGGTTACCTCCCCCTTTCTCTCCTCGCCAGGTATCAGTGCAACCAGTGCTCCTATCGCTGCCACCGGGCTGATCAGCTGAGCAGCCACAAGCTGCGGCATCAGGGCAAGTCTTTGATGTGTGAGGTGTGTGCCTTCGCCTGCAAGCGGAAGTATGAGCTGCAGAAGCACATGGCTTCCCAGCACCACCCCGGCACAACGGCCCCGCTCTACCCTTGTCACTACTGCAGTTACCAGAGCCGCCACAAGCAGGCTCTGCTGAGCCATGAGAACTGCAAGCATACCCGCCTCCGTGAGTTCCACTGTGCCCTCTGTGACTACCGCACCTTCAGCAACACCACACTCTTGTTCCACAAACGCAAGGCCCATGGCTATGTGCCTGGAGACCACGCCTGGCAGCTCCGCTACGCGAGCCAGGAGCCAGAAGGGGCCATGCAGGGCCCGACACCCCCACCAGATTCAGAGCCCTCAAGCCAGCTGTCTGCCCAGTCTGAGGGGCCAGGTCACGAACCTGGGACTGTGGTGGATCCCAGCTTGGACCAGACCCTGCCAGAGACAAGTGAGGAGGTCAACACTGGAAGACAGGAGGGCAGTGAGGCTCCCCATGGGGTTGAGCTGGCTGGCAGTTCCAGCCCAGCAGAGGTGGAAGAGGGCAGCTGCACACTACACCTAGAGGCCCTGGGAGTAGAGCTGGAGTCTGTGACTGAGCCACCCCTTGAGGAGGTCACTGAAACAGCCCCTATGGAGTTCAGGCCCCTGGGACTGGAAGGGCCAGATGGACTGGAAGGACCAGAGCTATCTAACTTTGAAGGTATTGGGACTTCTGACTTGGGTGCTGAAGAAAATCCCCTTCTGGAAAAGCTAGCGTCGGAGCCCTCCACAAATCCATCCTTAGAGGAGGCCCCTAACAACTGGGTAGGAACCTTCAAGGCAACTCCACCTGCTGAGACAGCACCCTTGCCCCCGTTACCTGAGTCAGAGTCGTTACTCAAGGCTCTAAGGAGACAGGATAAAGAACAAGCAGAGGCATTGGTGCTGGAGGGGCGGGTGCAGATGGTAGTGATCCAGGGAGAGGGGCGAGCCTTCCGCTGCCCACACTGCCCTTTTATCACTCGCCGGGAGAAGGCCCTGAATCTGCACTCCAGGACTGGGTGCCAGGGCCGTCGAGAGCCCCTGCTGTGCCCTGAGTGTGGGGCTAGCTTCAAGCAACAGCGTGGCCTCAGCACCCACCTGCTAAAGAAGTGCCCTGTTTTGCTCAGAAAGAACAAGGGCTTGCCCAGACCAGATTCACCCATCCCTCTGCAACCTGTGCTCCCGGGTACCCAGGCCTCAGAGGACACAGAAGGTGGGAAGCCCCCACCTGCACCACTAGAAGCAGAGCTACTGCTTCCGAAAGATGTTCCTTTGGAGCTTCCCAGGGAGCCAGAGGAAACAGAAGAGCCTCTTGCCACAGTCTCTGGTTCCCCAGTCCCTCCTGCAGGAAACTCCTTGCCCAGAGAGGCCCCTAAGAAGCACTGCTTTGACCCAGTCCCTCCTGCAGGAAACTCCTCGCCTACAGAGGCCCCGAAGAAACACCGCTTTGAGCAGGGCAAGTTTCACTGCAACTCCTGCCCATTCCTTTGTTCCCGGCTCTCCTCTATTACCTCTCACGTGACTGAAGGCTGCAGGGGAGGACGTGGCGGGGGAGGAAAACGAGGGACCCCCCAGACCCAGCTTGTGTCCCCATTGAGCAATGGGGACTCTGCTCCCCTGAAGAATGGGAGTACAGAGTCCAGCTCTGGTGATGGGGATATAGTTCTGGTTCAAAAGCAGAAGGGGGCTCGCTTCTCCTGCCCCACATGTCCCTTTAGCTGCCAGCAGGAACGGGCTCTGAGGACTCACCAGACCCGGGGCTGTCCCCTCGAGGAGTCTGGAGAGCTGCACTGCAGCCTCTGCCCATTCACTGCTCCTGCTGCCTCTGCCTTGAGGCTCCACCAGAAGCGGAGGCACCCCACTGCAGCCCCAGCCCGTGGGCCCCGGCCCCATCTGCAGTGTGGGGACTGTGGCTTCACCTGTAAACAGAGCCGGTGCATGCAGCAGCACCGGCGGCTCAAGCACGAGGGGGTGAAGCCTCATCAGTGCCCCTTCTGTGACTTTTCCACCACCAGACGGTACCGGTTAGAGGCTCACCAGTCCCGACACACAGGCATTGGCCGCATCCCCTGCAGCTCTTGCCCCCAGACATTTGGTACCAACTCGAAACTGCGCTTGCACCGGTTAAGGGTACATGACAAAACACCCACCCACTTCTGTCCACTTTGTGACTATAGTGGCTACCTTCGCCATGACATTACTCGTCATGTCAACAGCTGCCACCAAGGCACCCCAGCCTTTGCCTGCTCCCAGTGTGAAGCCCAGTTCAGCTCAGAGACAGCACTTAAGCAGCATGCTCTGCGCCGACACCCCGAGCCTGCACAGCCTGCCCTTGGCTCTCCTGCAGAGACCACTGAGGGCCCCCTGCACTGTTCCCGCTGTGGGTTGCTGTGCCCCAGCCCTGCCAGCTTACGAGGACACACCCGTAAACAGCACCCACGGCTTGAGTGTGGGGCCTGCCAGGAGGCCTTCCCTAGCCGACTGGCTCTGGATGAGCATCGGAGGCAGCAGCATTTCAGCCACCGCTGTCAGCTCTGTGACTTTGCTGCCCGGGAGCGGGTGGGCCTGGTGAAGCACTACCTGGAACAGCATGAGGAGACTTCAGCAGCTGTGGCAGCCTCAGATGGGGATGGGGATGCTGGCCAGCCCCCTCTGCACTGCCCCTTTTGTGACTTCACGTGCCGCCATCAGCTGGTACTAGATCACCATGTGAAAGGGCATGGGGGCACTCGTCTCTACAAGTGCACCGATTGTGCTTACAGCACCAAGAACCGGCAGAAGATCACCTGGCACAGCCGTATTCACACTGGGGAAAAGCCTTACCACTGTCACCTCTGCCCTTATGCCTGTGCTGATCCCTCTCGCCTCAAGGTAATGTCAGAGGATATGGGGCAGGAAGTGGAAGGAGCACAGGCTCTGGAGTTACACTGCCTGGGTTCTGTAAAGCTGATGCCTCCAGATATTAGCTCTGTGACTTTGGGAAAGTTCCTTTACCAAGCCTCAGATTATTCATCTGTTAAAAAGGAGATAATACCGGGCCGGGCGCGGTGGCTCAAGCCTGTAATCCCAGCACTTTGGGAGGCCGAGGCGGGCGGATCACGAGGTCAGGAAATCGAGACCATCCTGGCTAACACGGTGAAACCCCGTCTCTACTAAAAAATACAAAAAACTAGCCGGGCGAGGTGGTGGGCGCCTGTAGTCCCAGCTACTCAGGAGATAATACCAACTTCATAGGGTTGTTGTAAAGATAAAGTTCCATATTGTGGCTCACACCTATAATCTCAACACTTTGAGATACGAAGGTAGGAGGATCGCTTGAAGCCAGGAGTTGAAGGCCACTTGGCAGCAAATTGAGATCCCATTACAAAAAAATTTTTTTAATTAGCTAGGCATGGTGGTATATACCTGTAGTCCCAGTTACTCAGGAGGCTGAGGTGGGAGGATTTCTTGAGCCTAGGAATTTGAGGCTGCAGTGAGCTATGATCATGCTACTGCACCCCAGCCTGGGTAACAAAGCAAGACCCCATTTTAAAAATTGGGGCTAGGCGCGGTGGCTCGTGCCTGTAATCCCAGCGCTTTGGGAGGCCGAGGTGGGCGGATCACGAGGTCAGGAGATCAAGACCATCCTGACTAACACTGTGAAACCCCGTCTCTACTAAAAATACAAAAAATTAGCAGGGCATGGTGGCTGGTGCCTGTAGTCCCAGCTACTCGGGAGGCTGAGGCAAGAGAATGGTGTGAACCCAGGAGGCAGAGCTTGCAGTGAGCCGAGATCACGCCATTGCACTCCAGCCTGGGCGACAGAGCGAGACTCTGTCTCAAAAATAAATAAGTAAATAAAAATTTATTGGCCAGGTGCAGTGGCTCATGCCTATAATCCCAGCACTTTGGGAGGCCAAGGCCAGAGGATTGCTTGAGCCCAGGAGTTTGAGACTAGCCAGGACAACATGTGGAGACTCTGTCTTTATAAAAATAAATTTTTTTAATTAGCTGGACCTTGTGGCACATGCTTGTAGTCCCAGCTACTTGGGAGGCTGAAGTGGGAGGATCGATTTAGCCCAGGACGTTAAGGCTGCAGAGAGCTGTGACCATGCCAGTTCACTCCAGCCTGGGCAATAGAGTGAGACCCTGTCTCTTTAAAAAAAAAAAAAAATCCCTAGCAAGAAACTGAAGATGAAAAAAAATGAAGTTCCATAATGTCTGCTTACCATATGATAAAGGCATAGAATAGAGTGAGAACAATCTGGATAATAACAGCTAACATTTATTGAGCACTTACTATATTTCTAGCACTATAATTCTAATCATTTCAAAAATATGAGCTATAGATACTTGATTCCCCATTTTATAGATTAGTAGTCTGAGAATTAGGGATTAAACCATCTGGGACATAGCTAGTAAGTGACAGAGCTAAGGCAAACCTAGGATACCAAACTGACAAAACTCAGGGACCTGGTTGGTAAGTGGCCTATGGACAGGATGGGAGCAGGGAACAGGGTTATCTGCCAACAGTTTCTCTGCCTATTTACCCCTACTTCTACATCCAGTGAGTACCAAAGGGTACACATTTTCTGCTTTTTGCTCTTGCCTCTTCCAGTACCACATGCGGATCCACAAGGAGGAACGGAAGTACCTGTGCCCTGAGTGTGGCTATAAGTGCAAGTGGGTCAACCAGCTCAAATACCACATGACCAAGCACACAGGTGAGTCTGTGTGGTTTCACAGGCCTGAAGGGTTCCCTTGTTCCCTGGCAAACCTCACCTCACCAAGGTTGGTCCTTGTTCCAATTCAGGGCCAACATCAATTTTCACATTGGGAGTAGAGGGTAGGCTGGGGTTGTATGTGCCAGAATGGCTCCCCAACCCACTGAAGACCTGTCAGAATCAGAAGAGTAAACCTGAGAACCTGTGCATATGTAATTTCCAAAAGCTTCCCAGGTGACTGTGTTATGAGGTCAGTCATTTTTCCCCTCGTGAGAACCCCCAACTCAAACTTAGGTGGCTGAGGGCAGATTTGCCTGGCTCTTATACAGACATGACAGAACCATCATGAGTTAAAAAGGAGAAAGTGGAGGGGTCTCCTGTTCCAGTCTGTCCTTTTCTTCTCCTGGGTATGGATGGAATCCACAAACTCGGTTCTTGAAAGCACACAATCATGTGCCTGTGCTTACTGCATCTTATCTTCCCTGTGTGGAGGAATTGATTAGGAGCATTTCAAGGCCCTCTGCTTTTGTGAATGCCATTTCTTTCACCTCTACCTCTTCCCTCCTAAGTATTTCTTTTTCTTTTTCTTTTTTTTGAGACGGAGTCTCACTCTGTTGCCCAGCCCAGAGTGCAGTGGCGCAGTCTCAGCTCACTGCAAGCTCTGTCTCCCAGGTTCACACCATTCTCCTGCCTCAGCCTCCTGAGTACCTGGGACTACAGGCACCTGCCGCTACACCCGGCTAATTTTTTGTATTTTTAGTAGAGACGGGACGGGGGTTTCACCATATTAGCCAGAATGGTCTCAATCTCCTGACCTCATGATCTGCCTGCCTCGGCCTCCCAAAGTGCTGGGATTACAGGCATGAGCCACCATGCCTGGCCCCTCCTAAGTACTTTTTTTTTTTTCAGTGACAGAGTCTTGCTCTGTTACCCATGCTGGAGTGCAGTGGTGCAGTCATAGCTCACTACAGCCTCAAACTCCTGGGTACACATGATCCTCTTGCCTTAGCCTCCCAAGTAGCTAGGGACTACAAGTACACGCCACCATGCCCACCTCATTTTTTTGTAGAGACAGGGTCTCACTTTGTTGCCCAGGCTGGTATTTGTCTTTTCGAGTTGAACAAGCAGTTGTGTTTAAATGAATTGACAAATTCCATGAGTACCCTGTAACCAAAAGAGGGTTATAATTTCCCATGTGGAAACCCTTCCATATTTGAATATTCATTACTCTCACGTAGTTAGTTGGTTAGAGGTCCAGTTAATTTTCAGCATCCATTGGGCACCCACAACATTGATTGCTGGGACAACAACATTGATTTCTTGTTGATGTACAAGGACTCTGTGTTGGAAAGGCACATAAATGTCAGATAGGGCCGGGCGCAGTGGCTCATGCCTATAATCCCAGCACTTTGGGAGGCCAAGGAGGGCAGATCACCGGAGGTCTAGAGTTTAAGACCAGCCTGGCCAACATGGTGAAACCCTGTCTCTACTAAAATACAAAATTAGCCAGGTGTGGTGGCGCATGCCTGTTATTCCAGCTACTTGGGAGACTGAGGCAGGAGAATCACTTGAACCTGGGAGGCAGAGGTTGTGAGCAGAGATTATGCCACTGTACTCCAGCCTGGGCAACAAGAACCAAACTCCATCTCAAAAAAAAAAAAGAAAAGAAAAGAAAAAAGAAATGTCAAACAGGACTGGAGGACTGGAGCATTCCAAAGATATGGTCATTAGTCAACTTGCTGCTTGCATTCTTTATATCCACCGATCACAGTAACTCCATGGCCCACTGAACCTTGCTCCACCGCCTTTCAATGATGATTTGTTCTCTGTCCTGTAGGACTGAAGCCATACCAGTGTCCCGAGTGTGAGTACTGCACCAACCGGGCTGATGCACTGCGTGTGCACCAGGAGACCCGGCATCGAGAAGCACGGGCTTTCATGTGTGAGCAGTGCGGCAAGGCCTTCAAGACGCGCTTCCTGCTGCGCACCCACCTTCGCAAGCACAGTGAGGCCAAACCCTATGTGTGCAACGTGTGCCACCGTGCTTTCCGCTGGGCTGCTGGCCTGCGCCATCATGCCCTCACCCACACCGACCACCACCCCTTCTTTTGCCGCCTCTGCAACTACAAGGCCAAGCAAAAGTTCCAGGTGGTCAAGCACATACGCAGGCACCACCCTGACCAAGCCGACCCAAACCAGGGTGTGGGCAAAGACCCCACCACCCCCACAGTGCACCTGCATGATGTGCAGCTGGAGGATCCCAGCCCTCCTGCTCCTGCCGCTCCCCACACTGGACCTGAGGGCTGAAAGCCTGCCCCACCTCCTGAATAGGAAGAGGGTATGGTCTGGGATGTGCAGACTGGGATCAGCACTAACCTGAGGAGCCTAAGGAAGGACTGGCTTTTGGGGAGCAAGGGTGACTAGAACCCTCCTGGGACTCTGGCTATAGTACTTTGAAATTATCACCCATATAAAAGGGGGACTGGACTACAATGTTGATTTCTTATTGCTGTACATTGTGTTTTTAACCTGTGAGTTCCCGGTTTCTTCACCATCACTCCATCAAAGTCCCTGGCTATAAGATCTGGATTTTACCCACTCAATCTTCTCTTTCCTTCTTACTGTGTCAAGTCCTATTTTCTTTCAGAATCTTCTAAAAACGGTTGTATCTAACCGCATGTGCTGTTTTGCCTGATGCTCTATAAAGCATGTTAAACAGAAAGTGGTTACTACATTATAGATTTATCCAAATCCCTGTCTTAACATTTCCAGGCTGTCATCTTGATCAACTCTGTCCCCTCTCAGACCTCTGCCTCCCTTTTGTCTCCTTTCATCTTCACTTAGTATTGATTCTGAAACAGGCCTAGGTCTGCCTTCTCTCTGTCCTTGAGCTGTCTTGACCCTTGGCCAGCTCCCTACTTCAAGCTCCTTTGTCTACCTATATCTATAAAGGGAGGATTGCTACCCACTAAGCCTCCTCCTAGAAGCAACTTTAGCTCATCATCAATCCTCAGACTGGCTCAGCACCTGCAGTAAGGTGTTAAAGTACCAGGATACTATGGAAAGGCAGATGACTAGAGAGGAAAATCTACAATTCAGAATTCTGTAACTGCTTCACAGATAATTCTGTAGTGCCTTACTATATAATTGATCATCTAAACTGGGACACACTGGGAAAACTTAAAGAGGGTACAATTTTTTTTTTTTTTTTTTTTTTTTGAGATGGAGTCTCGCTCTGTTGCCCAGGCTGGAGTGCAGTGGCCGGATCTCAGCTCACTGCAACCTCCGCCTCCCAGGTTCACGCCATTCTCCTGCCTCAGCCTCCCGAGTAGCTGGGACTACAGGTGCCCGCCACCTCGCCCGGCTAGTTTTTTGTATTTTTTAGTAGAGACGGGGTTTCGCCGTGTTAGCCAGGATGGTCTCGATCTCCTGACCTCGTGATCCGCCCGTCTCGGCCTCCCAAAGTGCTGGGATTACAGGCTTGAGCCACCGCACCCGGCCGAGGGTACTATTAATAATTATGCTGGGACAATAGACATAAACCAGGATGGTTCCAGCCAGAATCTTCAGGAAGGCTGGGACCACATAATCTTTTGTCTTCTTTTGCCCTGATTCTTTTTTTTTTTTTTTTTTTTTTGAGACGGAGTCTCGCTCTGTCGCCCGGGCTGGAGTGCAGTGGCCGGATCTCAGCTCACTGCAAGCTCCGCCTCCCGGGTTTACGCCATTCTCCTGCCTCAGCCTCCCGAGTAGCTGGGACTACAGGCGCCCACCACCTCGCCCGGCTAGATTTTTGTATTTTTTTAGTAGAGACGGGGTTTCACCATGTTAGCCAGGATGGTCTCGATCTCCTGACCTCGTGATCCGCCCGTCTCGGCCTCCCAAAGTGCTGGGATTACAGGCTTGAGCCACCGCGCCCGGCCCTTTTGCCCTGATTCTTAAAGGCCATACTCTGTGTCCTTCCTATGTAGCACATACAGGAGGTCTCCTGGGAACTTCTTTCTCTACCTTTTCCTTCTCTCACCTGACTACCCAGATGTCCCCACAACCCTTGTACCTCCCCTCCTTGCCCAACAGTGACAGACCATATTGAAGCCAAATTGGAGAGAGATGTATTTATACCAGTGGGGCTAAGGAGGAAGCAGTCCAGTGGGGACTGTGAGTGCTGTGTAGTGTTCTCTTGAGAGTCGTACAGTCCTGGGGTCAAGTCTCTCCCTAATCTTTGCCAGGGAAGTCTTGAGCCTTGATTTATCCTTCCCTTGGCTTTGGGCTTTGAGGAAGTTGGGAGTGGAGGGGATGATGCTTCTTTAGGTTTCTCTGTTCCAAGCCCCTCTGAATTTCTAGTTGCAATCTGCCTTCACACAGAGTTGATGGGAAAGATTAGTCATAGATGTTGGTATGGGATTGAGCCTATAGCAAGAGGAAGAAGGGAACTCCAGTATAGAGTACACAAAGGGAAAGGGCAGGAAAGATACCAAAGGCTTATGAAAACGAAGGAAAGAAAAGAGAAAAAAGGTGGAAAGTCAGGTCCCAGATTTGCTTGTTAGGAAGGATGAGGTAATTTTGTGCCTAGGAATGCACAATCCAAAGCTTGGTTTTCACCACTTCCATTTGTTCTCTAGAGCGTCCTTCCAGGTGTTTCGCACCATCTAAAGCCAGCACACCAACCCTTCCCGTGAAGTGCCCACCTCAGGACTCATCCCCCTCCAGATCTTCCCGGATGCAGATATATACAAAGATGGAAGCTGGGCAGAGGCTGATGCCATCTTTGGACAGCAGGTGAATGTGGCGGTAACCTGGAAGGGGCAGGAGGACAGCATTAAGAAGGCAGTCAGCTGGGGTATTGGCCAGGGGTCAAAGGGGCTGGCTCACCTTGTTGCATGCAGGTCCAAGGCAGGGTGTACTGACCAATAAAGTCATTTCGGGATTTCCAGTCATAATCCATTACCACAAAACGCAGCATGGCAAGTTCAGGCACCAGCACCCGGAAACACAGTGTCTGCCCCCAGTATGGATTAAAACCTGAGTTGGTGGATAGAAGGAAATGAAGAAGACATTATGACAGTCTTCTTGACTGGGTTGCTTTTCTTGTGTTCTCATTTAATCTAGATGGCAATCAGCATTTTATAGGTGAGGAAGAAGGCTCAGAGTAAGCAAGTAATTTGCCCAGGTCCACTGGAGCTTTTAAGTAAAGAGCCAGGATTCTTTGTACTGTTCCACACTGCCTCCCATGTAGGGACATGCAATAACAGAGACTATACTTAATGGAAGGCAGACTAGAAGGAAAACTAATCATGCTCCTACCCCCACTTCCCCAGCACTGCCAGTTTCTCACCATTGTTCTCCACATAGTTGGTCTCCTGCCGTGCTGTGTCTAGACGGACACCAAAGATCTGCACTTTCACCAGTGGATCCACAATGGACCCCTCTTTGGTCTTGTTGAGTTTGGGGAGTTGCTGACCACTGATCACCTGTAACGAGGGCTCTGGAATCTCACGAGTTCCTGCTCAGCCCAGCCCCACCTGACCCTACTCCCAATCCCAGGGGAGGAGAAGCTTTTTGGTTTGCAGAACATCCTCCATGGGTAATATATTTTCTTCTAGTATTCTATCTGCAATTTAAAATGCATCCAAGGGCCAGGTGCAGTGGCTCACACCTGTAATCCTAACACTTCGGGAGGCCGAGGTGGGTGGATCACTTGAAATCAGGAGACCAGCCTGGGCAACATGGTGAAATCCTATCTCTGCTAAAAATACAAAAATAAGCAAGGCGTGGTGGCGGGCGCCTGTAGTCCCAACTACTCGGAAGGCTCAGATGGGAGAATCGCTTGAACCGAGGAGGCGGAGGTTGCAGTGAGCCAAGATCATGCCACTGCACTCCGGCCTAGGCAGCAGAGCAAGACTCTGTCTCAGAATAAATAAATAAATAAAATAAAATGGATCCAGGTAGAAATTCAACAGTTTGAAAGTAGGCATGCTAATGACAGCAGCCTCTTTTTTTTTTTTTTTTTTTTTTCAAAGAGACACGATGACACTCTTGCCCAAGCTGGAATGCAGTGAGGTGGTCATCACTCACTACAACCTCCAACTCCTGGGCTCAAGTGACCCTCCAGCCTTAGTCTCCTAAGTAGCCAGGACTACGGGGGTCTCACTATTTGTCCAGGCTGGTCTCAAACTCCTGGGCTCAAGCAATCCTGCCTTGGCCTCCAAAGCGCTGAGATTACAGGTGTAAGCTATCGTTCCCAATCAGCCTCTTTTATAGCACTTCCTGTGTACCAGGAGTTGTAAGAACTTCGTATTAACAGCTATACTCCTTATAACCCTGTCAGGCAGGTGGTAATGTTACCCCCATTTTGCAGGTGAGCAGACTGAGGTATGGAGAGGTTAAGGAACTTGCCCAACATTACCCAATTAGGAAGTTGTGGTTTAAAGCTAGGCAGCTGGCTCCAAAAGCTAAAACTAGACAGTTAATATTCCTGTCAGGCCTAGCCACCTCTTTCCTCACTTCTATCCCAGTTATCTCAGTTTCTTCCCAACAGTTTATTTCCATTATACCTGGATTAAGAGAGTCTGGGCCTTGAAAGGGCTGATGGGTCTCTCGGGGTGGAAGGAACTTTGGTTATCACGCAGGAAGTCTGGCTTCAGCACATAGCCACAGCCGCCATTCTGGCGGAAATGCCCATCACAGATGTCCATTTCAAGCCCTGCAGTCTGCATATTCATGGCCACTAAGGGCCCCAGGAGAAAAGAAGAGCAAGATTCACCATGGAGGCCTTCCAGCCCCTCTTTCAGGGAGTTAAGAAGATAGGTATTGGGTACATGGTACCTGCTGGTAATACCTCCACTGATAGCACTTCTCAGCCTAGCAATTTTCTTGAGCATTCCCCAACCCTACTGTCACTAGAGAACTTATTTCCCACCTGCTGCTCCTCCACTCCCTCTTCCCAGTTCCTGCTGCCGCCTCACCCATCTGGCAGCCTGCATTCCAGAGTTCCTGGGGGTTGTAGTTGGAAGAGTCTGTCCTCAGGCCGCTGGGATACACACGGCTTAACTGCCAAGTATTGTGCTGCACAAACTCATTGCCTGTAAAAGGGTATAGGGAGGGAGATGGAAGTGGGGTGGAATCTCCCACTTCACTAGTCCTAAGACCCTGCCTACCCTTCACCCTTCTCTCCAGCATCTGAAGCTGGCTCCAGAAAGTTTCACTATGCCTCTCTATTCTGTTCCATCCAGACCATTTTCCCCAGCTTTCCTGCCTCTAGACCCTTGAGCCACTATTCATAACTCCTGTACCCATGCCTGTTCTGAGGAGTTTCTGAATTCCTTCATCCCTCCTTAGATACTTTGTCTTTTTTCTTGGGACTTACCTGCCAGTCCTTCGGGCCTGAACCTATCCATCCCACTTCCCTCCCCATCCCTCCATTTTGGTCCTGACCAGCCTCCTTGATGAGGCGCTTGGCCTTGGTTTCAGAGAAAGATGATATCTCATAGAAGTGGTAGTGCTCCTTTGAATGTGTGAAGCTGCGGAATGAGACAGACTTCAAATAGATAACCAGGGAAGAGAGGGCTGGACACAAGATGTTCTTGGATTTCTGGAAAAGGTGTAAAAGAAGATGGAATTGAACCCTCAGCAGTCAAGAGAAGAAGCTAATGGCCATCCAACCTAAACCTCTGCCCACTGCCTCCCCGGTGTATTCTCCCTCCTGCCTCACCTGCCGGGACAAGAGAAGGGACTCAGGCTTGGAAATAGGAGCCTGGGTCACAATCTGACAACAGATAGACGGACAGAACAGCGGACACGTCACAACCTGGGGGTGGGAATGGGAATAAAGGCGGTCTGCATGTACTGGTGGGATCAGTGTCAGCCTCTGGGCTTGTGTTTGCTCTATGTTACGTCCTGGGTAAGAGGTTTTAAATTTATTATTTTTAAACAGGCATTATCCTCCCTCCCTCTCATTTAAAACAAAGGAACAATAATCTTTGGTCAAAATGTACATGAATCCAGACAGATATGTCAAGGTATGCAAATGGTCATGGAAGTCACACCTGGAAGGATGTGAGAGTCCCAGAGTTATATCTTTGGATTTGTCTCCTGAATTCCCATTTCCATCCCTGGACATGGCAGCAGGTTAGACACCACAGCCCCAGAAAGCACAGGATAAGCTAGGAGTCAGTCAGCTGAATGAGCCACACAAATGCACAAGAGAGAGAAAGGCAGACTTCAAACCAGGATCTTGGAGGCCCCACCAGTGGCATCCCTTCTCCCTCTGCCTCCCTTCCCCATAGGGAGATGGACCACTCTAGCATAGCCTTCTCAGAGCCTTCAGCTTCCCCACCTCAAAGCGCTCTCCTTCCTGCTCTGGCTACTGCTGGTCCTTCCTAAAACCCTTTCCAAGAAGCTTTCTCTGTGCCCACTTTGGTTGAGGTCACAGCAATCATTCCAGTAACCCCTACTTACCCAATATAATAATGTTACACATACAGACACACATCCCCTCATTACTGGTTTTCAAGCTGGCCTTTAAGAAGACCAAGAAGTACAAAAATGTCTTAGGAGTCACTAGGGCACCCAGGAGAGAGCCAAATGGGTGCTTCAACTAGGATGGTTCTGCATTTATCTATTTTGTATAAGATTTCATTAATAAAAAAAATGAAAAGATTTTGTGGCCCAAAGAAGTTGGAAAGCCACTGCAACATACCTATATATGGCAGTATATAATATATGTTGATGCCATATATGCATTCTTAAATCTCCTTCATTGGGAGGAAGGGTCATTGCTCCTTGGCCCTGGCACCTTGCACAGCTCCAGTCTTCACGAACAGGCCCTCAGCTTGTGCAAGCTGACTAAATACCAAAGCGGAAAGACCACTCCTGGCTTACCTTCTTTTTGTCCTTAATCTGAAGGTTCTGCTCCTGGGGCTCAGGCTCAGGCTCAGTCTCAAACTGGGACTCCAGCGCCAATTCTGACTCATGCTCACCCTCCAGCTCAGGCTCTACTTCCTCTTCCTCATATTCCAGGTCTTCCTCAAGTGTTAACTTCTTCCCCTTCACCAGGATCTTCCTCCGAAGCTCCTAGGGGACAAAAATGAAGGGGCCTGTCTACCTGTCTGCTCTCGGGTACTCCTGGGAATCATGCCAGCCTCATTGTTCTCAAAGGCAGAGGAAGTGAGTGAGTGGTCGGAAGTTCCTGAGGGAAGAGATCAGCTGCTTGATACATACAATTGGAATTCCCATATTGTTAAGCAAACTTTTAACATCTCTATCTATATGGAAAATAATATATGTGGCTTCCTGCCACACATTTGACACAGTAAATACTCCTTATAGATTAGAGATTTACATGTCAATATAAAGAACATAAGAATACCATAAGAAAATAGGGAATCTTTTTTAATAATCTTTTTTTTCTTTCTTTTTTTTTTTTTTTTTGACGGAGTCTCCCACTGTCGCCTGGGCTGGAGTGCAGTGGCACAGTCTCAGCTCACTGCAACCTCCACCTCCCATGTTCAAGTGATTCTCCTGCCTCAGTCTCCCGAGTAGCTGGGATTACAGGCGCCCACCAGCATGCCCAGCTAACTTTTTGTATTTTTAGTAAAGACGGGTTTTCACTATGTTGGCCAGGCTGGATTCGAACACCTGACTTCATGATCCACCTGCCTCGGCCTCCCAAAGTGCTGGGATTAGAGGCGTGAGCCACTGCACTGCACCTGGCCTGAATAATCTTACCGTGGGAAAGCCTTTAGAAACATGACTTGAAAACTCAGGGCCAGGCGCAGTAGCTCAGGCCTGTAATTTGTGAGGCTGAGGAGGGTGGATCACGTGAGGTCAGGGATTCGAGACCAGCCTGGCTAACATAGTGAAACCTAATCTCTACTAAAATACAAAATTTAACCAGGTGTGGTGGTGCACGCCTGTAATCCCAGCTACTCAGGAGGCTGAGGCAGGAGAATCACTTGAAGCCAGGAGGCGGAGGTTGCAGTGAGCCGAGATCACGCCATTGTACTCCAGCCTGGGCCACGCGCGAAATTCTGTCTCAAAAAAAAAAAAAAAAAAAAATCTGTCGATAGCTGCTTGTTATGGGAGAGGTTGGGATTATGATAGGAGGGGAGATTTCCCTTTGTATGTTTTGTATAGTCCACAACAACTATGAACTACAAGGAAAAAAATCAAGATACTTCCACTGAGAAAAAAAAAATGTAAATTGTTGATTTAAAACTTAGAGAACTATAAATAGAATTCTGTGTTCAATTAGATTTTAAGTTAAAATTGTCTCCAAGGACATTAAAGAGCAAGGTGGTCCATCCGAGGATAGAAAGAAGGGAACAAAGAGGGGCCTAGAGGAAGGAGCCCAGGTGGAGGAATCCGGAAGCCACAGCAGAGTCTGGGCTGGAGGAACAGTGTCCCTACCTCAGGTGAGGGCAGCTGAGTGGGCAGCACGCCATCCAAGGTGGTGCTCAGCAGCTGCTCCCCCAGGATCTCAGTCAGATGGCGGGCCATGGTCTGTTGCTGCTCCCAGCTGCAGTGGGTTTCCAGGGACAAGATGACTGGATAGTCTGACGTCTGGTGGTGAGGGGAGGGAACAGTGGATTCAGAGTTCTAAAACACTGCAACCTACTTCTTAAAGTACCTGCTTCCTAGGCCTCCCTACTTACTCACTCAAATGAGTATCCTGATCGCTAAACTCTTCCAACTCCATTATAGGATTCAGTGAGATCTTGCTGGGTCTGAGGCCCATGCCTGAGACACTGCCCACAGCTAAAGACACATTCACATCTTGGGATCCTAAATCTCATACCTGTGCCAAGTCTGACCCAGGCCCCTCTGGGACCTTTGAGTTTTCAGGCTCTGAGTGGGAAGGCCAGGCCACATTCCCTGGTTATGTGTTCATGTTGCACTCTTATGCTTTCATCCTCCAGATTCCCATTGTTCTTCAGCCCTACTCACCACTATCTCTGTGTTTCCTATCCACTTCTTCCAGAAGGGTGATAGAACTTGTTAGAAGTAATAGTTTTGTTTTTTTTTTTGAGATGGAGTTTCGCTCTTGTTGCCCAGGTTGGAGTGCACTGGTGTGATCTCAGCTCACTGCAACCTCCGCCTCCTGGGTTCAAAGGATTCTCCTGCTTTAGCCCCCCAAGTAGCTGGGATTATAGGCATGTGCTACCATGCCCAGCTAATTTTCTGTTTTTCTATTTTTAACAGAGACAGGGTTTCTCCATGTTGGTCAGGTTAGTCTCAAACTCCCAACCTCAGGTGATCCACCCGCCTCGGCCTCCCAAAGTGCTGGGATTATAGGTGTGAGCCACCACGCCTGGCCTGAAGAAGTAATAGTTTCTAACCATAAGTAATTACCTCCATAACTATGAATTATTAGTAACACGTCCAACACTTATTCATAATCAGCCTTTAGTATTTGCCTGATGCTTTACAGTTAAATCCTCTCTTGCTGGAACTTCCCCTGCACTCCTCTACCCTCCCCAGACCCTGAGCCAGTCGCTCTTCCCTCAGACCTTCTGGCCTCACCAGTGTCCCCATTCTGGGGCTACTACCTGGAAGGCATACTGTGCTACTGTGGCCACGACATCTTTGAACAGGATGCGGGAGGTCAGGGTGTGTCCGTGGTAAACGACAGGTTCCCCACTAGGTCCATCCCATACATCCACCTCCACGCAGCGGCACCCCCGCTTCAGGGCCCTGAAAGAACCCCATCCCCCCAAGAGATAGGAGAGGTCAATATCGGATCTTCTACCTAGGGACTGTCTCCCCACTCTGGAGAGAACAGCGCTCACCAGCACTTACCCATCCAGACCCCTTCAAGCTACATCTGCATAGAGCCTTCTCCATCCATGGGGACACTGCTACAAGCTCACGCTGATCTCCACCCATACTTCAGCCCACCCGACTCACAGTCCTTCCATAGCAATCTATCACACATTGGCTCATGATGCTTCTGGTGTTCTGGTTTTACTTATTTATTTATATTTACTTTTATTTTTTTGAGACAGGGTCTAAATCTGTCACCCAGGCTAGAGTGCAGTGGTGCGATCATGGCTCACTGCAGCCTTGACCTCTCAGGCTCAAGCGATCCTCCCACGTCAGCCTCCCGAGTAGCTGATACTACAGGCACACATCACCATGCCTGGCTAATTTTTGTATTTTTTGTAGAGACGGGCTCTCACTATGTTGCCCAGCCTGGTCTCAAACTCCTGGGCTCAAGTGATCTCCCCGCCTCGGTCTCCCAAAGTGCTGGAATTACAGGCATAAGCCAAGGTGTTCTGGCTTTATATCCCTATACAACACCCTGGTTATTCAAACTGTCAGTAAATTTACACCTTAATTTCTCAGCTAGACTTCCTAAGGTGGAAACTATATGTTCCACTCATCCTTGTATCCCTTGAAGCTACTAGTTCAGTTGCTGGTAATACAAAGATATCTTGACTATTCAATCTAATCCATGATTAGTCACCATAAAATCAGCAACTGCTTATTAGCTATTGACATATGGATTATCTCTTCACAACAACCCAGACAGAATAGGCACTGTTACCATCCCTGTTTCATAGATGGGGAGACTGAGGCATAGAGGTTAAATACTTAGCCCCAGAGTACCAAGTGAAAGAGCTAGAAATTATATCTGATTTATATTTATATATTATATCTGAAAGATATAATTTCAGATGGTCTGACTCCAGAACCTATATCTATACATATATATATATTATTTATTTATTTATTTATTTATTTATTTATTTATTTTTTGAGACGGAGTCTCGCTCTGTCGCCCAGGGTGGAGTGCAGTGGTGCGATCTCGGCTCACTGCAAGCTCCACCTCCTGGGTTCACGCCATTCTCCTGCCTCAGTCTCCCAAGTAGCTGGGACTACAGGTGCCTGCCACCTGTAATTTTTTGTACTTTTTTTTGTAGAGACAGGGTTTCACTATGTTAGCCAGGATAGTCTCAATCTCCTGACCTCGTGATCCGCCCACCTCAGCCTCCCAAAGTGCTGGGATTACAGGCGTGAGCCACCGTGCCCAACCCAGAACCTATATTTTTGTTTTTTTTGTTTTTTTTTTTTTTTTTTGAGGCGGAGTCTCGCTCTGTCGCCCAGGCTGGAGTGCAGTGACGCAATCTTGGCTCACTGCAAGCTCTGCCTCCCGGGTTCACGGCATTCTCCTGCCTCAGCCTCCTGAGTAGCTGGGACTACAGGCACCCGCCACCGCGCCCGGCTAATTTTTTGTATTTTTAATAGAGACGGGTTTCACCGTGGTCTCGATCTCCTGACCTTGTGATTCGCCCACCTCAGCCTCCCAAAGTGCTGGGATTACAGGCGTGAGCCACCGGGCCTGGCCCAGAACCTATATTTTTAACTCCTATTCTCTATTGCCTTCCATTTAACAATCTGTTTATTTATTTGTTAAATATAAATCTGTGAGGGCCTCTGAGTTCCAGGAGAGTTTCATAGCTTGTGAAAGAGAAGTTCCATTTACCCATTGGGTTTCATTACCATTCTCCCACCCATCTTCAATATCTCTGCCAAGTGTCTCTGGTATCCAGGGCTCCTCAGCCCCTAAACCCCCACAACACTGTCCCAATCTGTTAGACACTGACAGCTCCCCTCACTTTTCTACACGGTCCCTCTCATGAGTTGGACCCCTTCTCTACCACCACTGCACCGTATATATCCCTCGACGCTGCTCTGGCCACAAAGCTGGTCCCCCACTAGGTAGGTGTTATGAGAAGAGCAGATGAAGTAGTGGTTCAGGGGTTGAGTCATATCCTGATAGATGGGGAGGCAGTCTGGGTTGAAGATGTCTCCATCCTTAGAGCAGAGGTAGCTGAGGAAGCCATCCATGCTCAGCACATGCCGCAGTTTGCCTGGAGTGTGGATAGGGGAACACTAGGTAAGAAGCTCTGAATGGGAGCATCCCAGCACACCTACAGACCATCCTTCCTCCCACTCCATCCAGAGTCCTGCCTTTCAGATGGCACCCATTCCCAGCCTTTAGATCCCAAACTTGCCCCACCTAGTGTGTATCATTTCAATCATTCCCACCCTCAAAGAATGTTAAAAGGAATCATTAAGATAATTCAAGTCCAGTGCTATCCAATAGAACTTCCTATAATGAGATAAATGTCTTTTTCTTTTTTTACTTTTTTTGGTCTTTTTTTATGTTACAGTACTAATGAGAAAAAGTTTTATTCTGCAGTGTCATATATAGTAGCCTCTAGCCACATGTGGCTACTGAGCACTTGAAATATGGCTTGTGTAACTGAAGAACTAAATTTTCAATTTTATTAGATTTTAGTTAATTTAATTTTAAATAGCCAAATGGAGTTCACAGTTACTATAATGGACAACATCCAAAGGGCTAATTTTATAGATGGAGAAACTGAGGCCCAGAGAGAATCAAAGTCAAAGGCTTAGTGACATGGCCAAGCTACCTGTATTTTCTTCCTTGGGCTGTGTACCTGTGACTAACTATGGCCTGAAGGTTTCTTCTTACTGTCCACGTTCCCATATGATGTTTTGAGGAGCATTTGTCAACATCCTCTTAGACTACACTCCCATTGAGGAAAGGGCCCTGCTACTCCTTCCATAGCTCCTTCCAATCTCAGTATGGGCTTTATACAACAACAATAACAATGACTTAACAACTGTTAAGCACTCGCTCTATGCCCAGGGCATTCCATGCAGCATCTCACTCATGTTCTTACTAACATGATGAAGTAGATGTAATATAATCTGCCATGAGAGGTTAGGTAACTTGCTCCAGGTCTCATAATTACTAAGTGTAGAAGCTGGGATTTGAACCCAGGCCGCCAGGTGTCAGAGCCATGCCCTGTACCACTGGGCTGTTCAGTCTCACTGAGAATAATGTTGCTACAAGGAGGCTCACCTGGAAGGTGGAACAACCTGACTCTCATGGCCAGCTTCCTTGCTCCAGGTTTCACAAGGCCTGAAGATTGTGAAGAAGGACAGGAAGTCGGGCAGGAAGTTTCCTTTTATTTTTTTGAGACAGAGTCTCACTCTGTCACCCAGGTTGGATGCAGTGGCACAATCACAACTCACTGCAGCCTTGACCTCCGGGCTCAAGCAATCCTCTCACCTCAGCCTCTCAAGTAGCTGAGACTACAGGAATGTGCCACCAGGCCTGGTTAATTTTTTTTTTTTTAGAGATGGGGTCTCACTATGTTGTCCAGGCTGGTCTTGAACTCCTGAACTCAAGCAGTCCTCCTGCCTCAGCCTCCTGTATTATAGGCATGAGCTACCACACCTGGTGGAAGTTTCATTCTTTTTGTTTGTTGGTTGGTTGATTTGTTTTTGAGACGGAGTCTCACGCTCTGTCACCCAGGTTAGAGTGCTATGGTTCAATTTCCACTCACTGCAACCTCCGCCTCCCAGGTTCAAGCGATTCTCCTGCCTCAGGCACCTGAGTAGCTCAAATTACAGGTGCCCACCACCATACCTGGCTAATTTTTATATTTTTAGTAGAGAAGGGGTTTCACCATGTTGGCCAGGCTGGTCTCGAACTCCTGACCTTAAGTGATCCGCCTGCCTCGGCCTCCCAAAGTGCTGGGATTACAGGCATGAGCCATTGTGCCCAGCCAGAAAGTTTAATTCTTGACAGTAATAAATCACTCAGGTAAATTTACTGTTGTCAGATACTTTTCATGTGCATTATTTCATTTGGTCATCAATTATTTTACAAATGAGAAAACTGAGTTAGTTAGATTAAGTGACTTGCTCACAGTTACTCAGTTAATAAGCACATTGGAGACCTGAGCCCAGGTTTTTTGACTGATACTACTCTCTGTAGCCAGATGTAGTATCTGATTGCCAAGTTGAAGGGAAGGAAATACCAAGAGGGGTGGGGGTCGAAAGTTGAAAGAAATGTGACTGATGTTTACTGGATTCTGCACAGGGAACAGAAGATCCTCTTTCTTTCTTTCTTTCTTTCTTTCTTTCTTTCTTTCTTTCTTTCTTTCTTTCTTTCTTTCTTTCTTTCTTTTTCTTTCTTTTTCTTTCTTTTCTCTCTTTCTTTCTTTCTTTTCTCTCTCTCTGTCTTTCTTTCTTTTTCTTTTCTTCTTTTTTTTTTTTTTTTTTTTTGAGACAGAGTCTTGGTCTGTCGTCCAGGCTGGAGTGCAGTGGCATGATCTCGGCTCATTGCAACCTCTGCTTTCCAGGTTCAAGCGATTCTCCTATCTCAACCTCCTGAGTAACTGGGATTACAGGCTCCTGCCACCATACCCGGCTAATTTTTTGTGTTTTTAGTGGAGACGGGGTTTCACCATGTAGGCCAGGCTGTTCTTGAACTCCTGACATCAGGTGATCCTCCTGCCTCGGCCTCCCAAAGTGCTGGGATTCCAAGTGTGAGCCACAGCGCCTGGCCTAGAGATCCTATTTCTTAACCTTTCTTAACTCTCTTCACTTTCATTTTCTGAAATGATTGCTTTAGAACCTCCATTCTTTTTTTTTTCTTTCTTTTTTTTTTCTTTCTGAGACATAGTCTGCCCACGACACTCAGGCTGGAGTGCAGTGGTGTAATCTCGGCTTACTACTGCCTCCACCTACCAAGTTCAAGCGATTTTCATGCCTCAGCCTCCCAAGTAGCTGGAATTACAAGTGTGCACCACCACGCCTGGCTAATTTTTGTATTTTCAGTAGACACAGAGTTTCACCATGTTGGCCAGGCTGGTCTCGAACTCCTGGCCTCAGGTTATCTGCTCGTCTTGGCCTCCCAAAGTGCTGGGATTACAGGTGTGAGCCACTGCACTCAGACTACAACCTCTATTCTGAACACCCAAACAAATCTGAAATAACTGATTGTAATGTTTTCTGTGTGACTCTAAGTTTTACGAGGGCAGTGTCCTTGTCTGATCTAGGCACTAATATATCTCCGGTGCCTAGCATAGGTCCTGACACATTATAGGAACTCAATAAGCATTCACTGAAGTAGTGAATGAATGAATGAATGAATGAATGAATGAATGAATGAATAAAAGGGAGTAAGAGTTTAGACCCAGAATACCTGGATCACTTGTCGAGCTCTCATTCATCCCAGCTCTTACCCTCATTCTCAAGAGAGGCACTGGCTAAGAGTCAGATGACCTGGGTTTGAATCTCAGTTCCTCTCTCATTATGTTGGCTTTGAGCAAGTCACTGAATCTTTCTAAACCTCAGTTTTCCTCTTTTATACAACTGATTTAATAGCAGGACCCATTTCAACAGATCATTGTATTAGAAAAGGTAGATACCAGGCGTGGTGGCTCATGCCTATAATCCCAGCATTTTGGGAGGCTGAGGCAGGTGAATCACCTAAGGTCGGGAGTTCGAGACCAGCCTGACCAACATGGTGAAACCCTATCCTCTACTAAAAATACAAAATTAGCCGGGTGTGACGACGCATGCCTGTAATCCCAGCTACTCGGAAGGCTGAGGCAGGAAAATTGTTTGAACCCGGGAGGCGGAGGTTATGGTGAACAAAGATCATGCCATTGCACTCCAGCCTGGGCAATAAGAGCAAAACTGTCTCAAAAAAACAAAACAAAACAAAACAAAACAAAAAAAGAAAAGAAAAAGGAAAAGGTACATAGAGATATTAGAACATTATGGGATATGTAATAAAGGACCAATAAAGATTACTGTTGACTTGCAAGGTTGTACTAAGGACTAAATGAAATGAGGAATGTGAAAGTTCCTTGTAAATTATTTATTATTAATGTAAATTTCTCACAATCTGAAGGGAATGGAGGGCAGGAAATGAGTCTACTGAAGAGGCAAGAGGAAGAAACTTTGAAGACCAAGAGGGTATATTTCAGCTGCACTCGTTAAAAGCTAAATAACTGGCCTCCTTATTCCCCCAGCCAGGGGCTAACTGGCTTTCTGGCTCAGGGGCTTAGAGACTCAAGAACCACTTGAATTGAAGACAACTCAGGAAAGGGCAGAGAGCCAGCATTTAAAGGAATAGCAAACAGGAACCATGAAAGAAGAACCAGAGGAAAAGGAATCATTTGCACTACAGAAGAGGCCAAAGAAAGAGGATCAAGGGTTTTCTGTTTCCAGTGAGAGCAAAGCTGGTATCAGAAAGAACTTCCTGAAAATAAAGGAAACATGAGCATAATGGAGGAATGGGGAGCCATGGACTCTTCTTCCTCCTGAGAGATGTAGCACCTCAGAGGAAATCTCTGTCTTGTCTGAACAGGGAATGCCTGCCCTCCTTTGGGAGGAGTGGTTAAATGAGATGATTGGGTAGGGATCAGGATAGGGAAAGACTCAACCTTCACTAAGGCAGATGGCTGCTTGTCTCTGGACCTTGTAATCATGCCCCTCTCTCCAACCCCTATGTCTGGTGCCTCTCCACCTGATTCATCTTACCACTGTCTGAAGGTTCATAGCGGTCAATGAGTTCCAGAGCAAGCTCGGAGGTGCAGTCTCTCTCCTTCTGCTCCTCTCGGAGGAAATCCAAAAATTCCAGCAGAGTCAGCTTCTGCCCATCAGCTGAAAAACTTTCAAATAGTTCTTGCACCTCAGCACGTTTAGTCAATGCCTTATAGAACTGTACAAATTCTTCTCCTTCCAGAGTCCCAGACTGGGACGTGTCTGCTGCCTGCAAGAGAGGGTTTAGGGGAGAGTGAATGTACCTTTTAATGGGAAATGTTATGATCTTTTTATTTTAATTTTTAAAAATTTTTTAAATGTTTGTGGGTACATAGGTGTATATATTCATATGGTAAATTAGATGTTTTGATATAAGCATGCAATGTGAAATAAGCACATCATGGAGAACGGGAAATGTTATGACCTTGACTTGCACTGTAAAAGCAATTTTTACAGACAGATAGATCCAAACATGCTTCCATAAAACTCCCACGGAACTCCTAACATTTAGTGTTCATAGAATAAATCACTTCAGTAGGTAAGAAGCAAAAGTTTAGCCATACCATTTGCTACTAGAGAAAATTTTCAACTAGAAAGAATTAAATCTCCCAAAGGTCCCTAAAAGGTCAGAAGGTCCCTCCTCCTATTTACTCACATTCCATCTGGGGTTTTCCATTATTCTAGCACCTGTGAAATTCTGGCCATGGACAGAGAGGTCCTTGAGGTCCAACGTAATAACATATTGTTATTTACCTTTCATAGAATTATGACTTTTCAACAAGACTGAAAGGCAAGAATCACCCCCTATACTTCCCATCAAGCCTAGAGCATTGAGCCTAGCACTTAGGGCACATAGCAGAGATTTAACAATTGAGTGTTGTGAACTGGGGTCAGAGGACTTCTGGCCAAATGAAAATGTGGCCTGGTTGGCTGTTGGAAATCCTTCCCCGCAGACTCACCTGAAAAAGACTGAAGGCATATTCTTGGTCCATTTCCACATTCATTAGGTGCAATAACCGCTGAACTTCTTGGAAACTCATCTTACCATCCTGATTTTTGTCTCCACGTTGAAACCAGTCACTCAGCCATCCAGGTATGAGTCAAGGCAAAAGTACTAATGTGTCTGTTTGTGTGTGTTGTGTGTGCACATTCATCCACTTACATCTCTCCCGTCTTTCCTGCCAGTCTCTCTCCCCGGTGCCAATCCATTCTCCACACAGCTTCTAGAATAATCTCTCTAGAGTACCAATCTGTCTTGTCACTGTATGGCCCAGGCACCTGCAGGGACCTCCCTGTTGCCTGCAGAAAGACATCTATATTCTGGCCAGACACGATGGCTCACTCCTGTAAACCCAGCACTTTGGAAGGCCAAGGTGGGTGGATCACATGAGGTCAGGAGTTTCGAGACCAGCCTGGCCAACATGGTGAACTCCCATCCCTACTAAAAATACAAAAAATTTATCTGGGTGTGGTGGCACACACCTGTTGTTCCAGCTACAAGGGAGGCTGAGACATGAGAATCGCTTGAATCAGGGAGGCAGAGGTTGCATGGAGCCGAGATCGCACCACTGCATTCCAGCCTGGGTGATGGAGTGAGATTCTGTCTCAAAACAAAAAAAGTCCATATTCCTTTAGGCGTTTTTGTTTTTGCTTTTGAGACGGAGTCTTGCGCTGTCGCCCCGGCTGGAGTGTAGTGGCGTGATCTCAGCTCACTGCTACCTCCACCTCCCAGGTTCACGTCATTCTCCTGCCTCAGCCTCCCGAGTAGCTGGGACTACAGGCGCCCGCCACCACACCAGCTAATTTTTTTTTTTTTTTTTTGAGATGGAATCTTGCTTTGTCACCCAGGCTGGTGTGCAGTGGTGCGATCTTGGCTCACAGTGTTGACGGGGTTTCACAGTGTTAGTCAGAATGGTCTTGATCTCCTGACCTCGTGATCCTCCCACCTCGGCCTCCCAAAGTGCTGGGATTACAGGCGTGAGCCACTGCGTCCAGCCTTTTTTTGTATTTTTAGTAGAGATGGGGTTTCACTGTGTTAGCCAGGATGGTCTCGATCTCCTGAACTTGTGATCTGCCCACCTCGGCCTCCCAGAGTGCTGGGATTACAGGCATGAGCCACGTGCAGTGGCACGATCTCTGCTCACCGCAAGCTCCGCCTCCCGGGTTCATGCCATTCTCCTGCCTCAGCCTCCTGAGTAGCTGGGACTACAGGTGGCCACCACCACACCCAGCTAATTTTTTGTATTTTTAGTAAAGACAGGGTTTCACCGTGTTAGCCAGAATGGTCTCGATCTCCTGACCTTGTGATCCACCCACCTCGGCCTCCCAAAGTGCTGGGATTACAGGCCTGAGCCACCGCGCCTGGCCTTTTTTTTTTTTTTTTTTTTTTTTTTTTTTTTTGAGACAGAGTCTCACTTCGTCACCCAGGCTGGAGTGCACTAGGGTGATCTTGGCTCACTGCAACTGCCATCTCCTGGGTCCAAGAGATTATCCTGCCTCAGTCTCCTGAGTAGCTGAGATTACAGGCACCCACCACCATACCTGGCTGTTTTTGTTTGTTTGTTTGTTTTAGACAGAGTCTCGCTCTGTTGCCCAGGCTGAAGTAAAGTGGTGTAATCATGGCTCACTACAGCCTTGAGCTCCCAGACCAAAGTGATCCTCCCACCTCAGCCTCTCAAGTAGCTGGGACTATAGGTGTGCACCACCACACCTGGCTACTTTATTTGTTTATTATAAATAAAGAAATAAAAATTCTTTTATAATTAAAGAAAAAAATTTTTTTGGAGACAGAGTCTTACTCTGTCACCCAGGCTAGGGTGCAGTGGCACCATCTCGGCTCCCTGCAACCTTTTCCAGTTCAAGTGATTCTCGTGCCTCAGCCTCCGGAGTAGCTGGGATTGCAGCCATGTGTCACCATACCCAGCTAATTTTTTTGTATTTTTTGTAGAGGTGGGGTTTCACCACATTGTCCAGGCTGGTGTCAAACTTCCCAAGCAGCTGAGATTACAGGCTTCCCAAGCAGCTGAGATTACAGGCATGTAATCCACCTGGCTAATTTTTTGTTTTGTTTTGTAGAGATGGGATTTTGCCACATTGCTCAGGCTAGTCTCTAACTCCTGGGCTCACATGATTCGCCCACCTCAGCCTCCCAAAGTGCTGGGATTACAGGTGTGAGCCATTGCACCTGACCCATAAAATAAACTTTAAAAAATTAAATTAGCCAGGTGTGGCCAGGTGCAGTAGCTCACACCTGTAATTAATCCAAGCACTTTGAGAAGCTGAGGCTGGTGGATCACCGGAGGCCAGGAGTTTGACACCAGCCTGGACAATGTGGTGAAACCCCACCTCTACAGACCCCTACAGTCTGGCATAGTGCCTGATATGTTCTGCTTAATAGATCATGAATGAATAAATGAATGAAATGGTAAACAATCCAGGAAACTTGGAGTGAGTCTGTGTCACTGAGCCTTCTAAGGGGTTGCTTCCCACCTATATACTGGTTAATGCCACTGGGATCTTCTGTGCAGCTCTTAGGAGAAGCATCTTGTTTGCTCCTCTGCCTCTCACTGCCTCTTCCTCCAATCCTGGGGTTCCTGATTCATGCCTGGCTGTGTCATCCCTAGCATCCATTCCTCCCTCAGTATTCTGTCTCACATTGACCTGAGCTGTCCCTGCCCATACTATCTAGACACTTGGGCCTCCCTAGCTGTGCACCCCTTCTCACTTTTCCTAAACCTGTTACATCTGGCTCCTTCAGGGATAGAGTGATCCCTCACCCACCCTGACTCCATCCTGCCGATACTGGTCCAGGCGCTCCTGATGGTCCATGCTGGTGACAAGATCCACCAACAGGTGGAGCCCTCGCATCCATATCTGGGCCTCCTCAACACTGTTGGCCACCAGGTCCAGGTTGGAGCGGCGGCCGTGGAAGACAACGGTGAAGCCCTGCTCCAGGGGAAGCTCCTCTGTCAGGCTACGCAGCAACTCGGAATCATGGCCATTACGTATTGTCTCCACATCAGAGATTGAGACTGCCAGAGAAGAAGCAGGTGGAGGCACTGAGGAAGGGAGTCCAACAAATAGCAGGGGCTAAGAGTGAAGGACCAGCACCCCCTTCTCCATGACACCACAGAAAAGAACCCCAGCCTCTGCAGACTGAATCCCAAAAAGCATTACGGGAAGAGAGATGCAGACACCAGGGATTCAGGAGTCCATATGAATCACCAGGGATTCAGGAGTCCATATGTTTTCAAAGGCAGCATGGCAAAAGGCCTGTGCTGCGAGTGGCAAGACATGGCTTCCAGCCACAAGCTGGCAGTATGACACAAACCAAATTGACTTAACTCCTCAGTGTCCTCATCTGATATAATGGATAATCCCCTTCCATAGGCAGCCCCAATGGTGATCACAGGAGGACTGGTGGGGATGACAAATGGAAATACATTTGAAAGGCAGAAGCAGTTATACTAAAGCATTATATCCCTAAGTCCAGTTCTCCCATTCCAGGTTTGAGGGCTTCCTCTTTCCAGATGTCTACGAGGGAACCAGAGAAATTCTTTCACCCTCTTACCTCAGCTGGGGGTGGTGCGGATTGTGAGCAATTTGTCTCTAAAACAGACTCTCTTAGATGTGTCCCGTGATCAAATTATTTCCTGTTATCATAAAGAGTTTGGCCAATAAGTGCACACTGCTTTGTTTTGTTTTTTGTTTTATTTTGTTTTTTGAGACCAAGTTTTGCTCGTCACCCAGGCTGGAGTGCAATGGCACAATCTAGGCTCACTGTAACCTCTGCCTCCTGAGTTCAAGCGATTCTCCGCCCTTAGCCTTCCGAGTAGCTGGGACTACAGGTGCCCGCCACCAAGCCCGGCTAATTTTTGTATTTTTAGTAGAGATGGGGTTTCACCATGTTGGCCAGGCTGGTCTCAAACTCCTGACCTCAAGTGACCTGCCTGCCCTCAAACTCCTGACCTCAAGTGACCTGCCTGCCTCAGCCTCCCAAAGTGCTGGGATTACAGGCATGATCCACTACACCTGGCTACAATTTTGTATTTAAAAATATTTATCATGATGGCTAACATTTATTAAATGCATTCTGGTTTTACATCGCATGCTAAGTGTTTTACATGTTAACTAACTGAGTCCTTGTAACCTACTAAGCAGATACTGTTTAATCCCCATTTTACAGATGAGGAAACTGAAGCTTGATGTATGTATGTATGTATGTATGTATATATGTATTTTTTTAGAGACAGGGTCTCACTCACCCAGGTGGAGTGCAGTGGTGTGATCACAGCTCACTGCAGTCTCAACCTCCTGGGCTCAAGTGATCCTGCCATCTTAGCCTCCCAAATAGCTGAGACCACAGGCGTACAACACCACACCCGGCTAATTTTTTATTTTTATTTATTTATTTATCTATTTTTTGAGACAGAGTCTCGCTCTGTCACCCGGGCTGGAGTGCAGTGGCCGGATCTGAGCTCACTGCAAGCTCCGCCTCCCAGGTTTACGCCATTCTCCTGCCTCAGCCTCCCGAGTAGCTGGGACTACAGGCGCCAGCCACCTCGCCCGGCTAGCTTTTTTGTATTTTTTTAGTAGAGACAGGGTTTCACCGTGGTCGCCAGGATGGTCTCGAACTCCTGACCTTGTGATCCGCCCGTCTCGGCCTCCCAAAGTGCTGGGATTATAGGCTTGAGCCACCGCGCCCGGCCTATTTTTATTTTTTATAGAGACAGGATCTCCCTATGTTATCCAGGCTGGTCTTGAACTTCTGGTCTCAAGCAGTCCCCCTGCCTCGACCTCCCAAATTGCTGGGATTACAGGCATTGAGCCACCAGGCCCAGCCATAGCTTAACTACTTGATTTTCCACAGCTATGCGGAAAGTGGCAGAGCTAGGGCTTTAATTCAGGCAGGCTGATGCCCAAGATGATGGTCTTATTATAATAATAACAAGATGTAACCAATGATTTATTATGTCTTACTATGTTCCAGTACTCTCCCGAGCCTTTTATATACAATAACTAATTTAATCCTCATTACAGCCTTATGAGGCAAGTAGTGTTATGATTTCTTTTTACAGGCTCAGATATAGCCACAATTAGGACAGCACAAACGCACACTATCGTAGAACTTTGGTCCCTCCCCTGCCAGGCTCCTCAGGACTCTATCCACCCATGTATCCACCCCCCACTATCCAGGTCACTCACAGCTGGGCTTGGCACTGCCCCTGGCCTGCCGTGCATGCCAGACTGTCATGCCGTCATTCTGAAGTCTGAAGTATCTTAGCTTCTTCCAGCTTTTGGACCTCACCTTGCGCATCAGCATGCCTTCCTGCATCAGCAGCAAGTCCTGATCAGTGGTCAGCCCTAGGTCAGGAAAAGCAGGGGTTAGATAGCCAGCAGAGAGGGTAGCAGGCCCAGGGAAAGCTCTCGAACAGGGGTCCAGCCTCCTTCCCTTCCCTGAGCTATATGCTAAGCCCTCTTCCCCTGCAGGGACACTCACGGTCTTGCAGCAGGGACGCCATCACCTACTGTTCCACCGGCTGGCACCAGATCACCTAAAGGAGAAAGGAAGAGCAAAGGGCTCTGGGTGAATCTTAAAGATAGTCTGTAGCTGATTTTTGCTTCTGATTTTGAGTTTAGTGACTCTGAGACTTTAGATAGGTCTAGAAACCTGCCTCAAATCACATAAGGATCAGAATTTAAATCAAGATATGTCTGATCCCAGAGCCTCCGCTATTTCCCATGGCTATCTTCAGAGAAGGCTAAACCAAAGAGTCCACCAAGCACCCCCTTCCTACCCAATAACCCACAGTCTACTAGTGCCACATTTTGCTCACTCCCCACCCTCTCATTATTAGGAACTAACATCTTGTTGGATGTCCCTTTAAGAAACTAGAATCTCTTCACACCCTAGCCTTCTTATTTCCAGGTAGAATCCTTCAGCTTCCCTATTCTGGGAGCCCTCTCTATGCTCCCACGTAGACTGTCCAGCTCCTGAGGCGACTAGCACAGACTTTCTTTTTTTTTTTTGAGACAGAGTGTCGCTCTGTTGCCCAGGCTGGAGTGCAGTGGTGAGATCTGCCTCGGTCTCCCGATTAGCTGGGACTATAGGCATGTGCCGCCACGCCTGGCTAATTTTTTGTACTTTTAGTAGAGACGGGGTTTCACCATGTTAGCCAGGATGGTCTCGATCTCCTGACCTCGTGATCTGCCCACCTCGGCCTCCCAAAGTGCTGGGATTACAGGTGTGAGCCACTGCACCTGGCCAGACTTTCTTTTTTCTCTTTGACAATACTTAGTTGTCTTCTTCTACCTTCACATGGTAAAGCATATTTTATACTTTTTCTTTACAGTTATTCTCACAGTTTTAATGGACCAAATAAATTATACAAGTCTCAGAACGACATTTTCAAATTTTCTCTACCTACCAAAAAAGGTTACCTCTTTTAAGATATATGCTGTCGGCCGGGTGCGGTGGCTCATGCCTGTAATCCCAGCAATTTGGGAGGCCAAGGCTAGCGGATCACTAGAGGTCAGGAGTTTGAGACCAGCCTGGCCAACATGGCAAAACCCCGTCTCTACTAGAAATACAAAAAACTTAGCCAGGCGTGGTGGCAGGCACCTTTAATCCCAGCTACTTGGGAGGCTGAGGCAGGAGAATTGCTTGAACCCGGGTGGCAGAGGTTAGCAGTGAGCCAAGATCATGCCATGCACTCCAGCCTGGGTGACACAGCGAGACTCCGTCTCAATAAAAAGAAGAAAAAAAAAGTTAGGGCCGGGCGTGGTGGCTCACGCCTGTAATCCCAGCACTTTGGGAGGCCGAGGCAGGTGGATCACAAGGTCAGGAGATTGAGACCATCCTGGCTAACACAGTGAAACCCCGTCTCCACTAAAAATACAAAAAATTAGGCAGGTGTGGTGGCGGGCGCCTGTAGTCCCAGGTACTCAGGAAGCTGAGGCAGGAGAATTGCTTGAACCTGGGAGGTGGGGTTGCAGTGAGCCGAGATCGTGCCACTGCACTCCAGCCTGGGTGACAGAGCAAGACTCTGTCTCAAAAAAAAAAAAAAAAAAAAAAAAAAAAAAGATATATGATGTGAAATATAGGACCTGGTTAAGTTATCCTAGTAGCTGACAACAAACTTCCCTTGAAAAGGACTAAAAATTTGATATGTGGCCATGCTGATTCTAGCTATGCCCCTATAGAAATACTCAATTCTTGGTTGGGCACAATGGCTCAGGCTGTAATCCCAGCACTTTGAGAGGTTGAAGAGGGAGGATTGCTTGGGCCCAGGAGTTCAAGACCAGCGTGGGCAACATAGTGAGACCTCCATCTCTACAAAGAATTTTAAAAAATTAGCCAAGTGTGGTGGTGTACACCTGTGGTCCCAGCTACTTGGGAGGCTGAGGTGGGAGGCTCGCTTGAGCCCAGGAGGTTGAGGCTGCAGTGAGCTGAGATTACACCACGGAGCTCCAGCCTGGGCGACAGAGCAAGACTGTCTCAAAAAAAACAAAAACAAAAAACCAAAACTCTTGACCAGGTCATGCTGAAACTGACAAATCTCATAAAATGTAAAGCTCTATGCTTTTGTGTAAGCAAATAACCTACATTTGAATAGAAATATGTTGTGTTTTCTTTTTTTTGAGACAGAGTTTTGCTCTTATTGCCCAGGCTGGAGTGCAATGGCACAATCTTGGCTCATTGCAACCTCCACCTCCTGGGTTCAAGTGACTCTCCTGCCTCAGCCTCCTAAGTAGCTGGGATTACAGGTGCCCATCACCACACCCAGCTAATTTTTTATATTTTTAATAGAGATGGGGTTTCACCATGTTGGCCAGGTTGGTCTCAAACACCTGACCTCAGGTGATCTGCCCGCCTTGACCTCCCAAAGTGCTGGAATGACATGCATGAGCCACCTTGCCCGGCCATGTTCCTTAATTTAAAAGTTTAAAATTTTGACAGTGGTGCACATCTTAAAAGAACTTTAAAAATTGGTAAAGCATCATTCAGTTAGTGTTCCATTAAAACATCATGCAGTGCCGGGCGCGGTGGCTCAAGCCTGTAATCCCAGCACTTTGGGAGGCCAAGACGGGCGGATCACAAGGTCAGGAGATCGAGACCATCCTGGCTAACACGGTGAAACCCCGTCTCTACTAAAAAATACAAAAAACTAGCCGGGTGAGGTGGCGGGCGCCTGTAGTCCCAGCTACTCAGGAGGCTGAGGCAGGAGAATGGCGTAAAAAACCCGGGAGGTGGAGCTTACGGTGAGCTGAGATCCGGCCACTGCAGTCCAGCCTGGGCAACAGAGCGAGACTCCGTCTCAAAAAAAAACCAAAAAAAAATCATGCAGTTAGTTCAACTCCCTATATTTTACAGATGAAAAAGCAGAAGTCCAGAAATGTGATGTGACTTGCCTGAGGTCACACAGTCTATTAGTGCCCTACTCTCTTTTGTGGGAAGACCCTATAAAGTCACCTAGTAGTGACTAAGCCTTCAGGGAGAATGTGGGGGGTCACTGAAAATACAGCTTCCCTGAGCACAAGACCTGGAGAAGACTTTCTTTTTTTTTTTTTTTTTGAGACAGAGTCTTGCTCTGTTGCCAGGCCGGAGTGCAATGGCACCATCTCAGCTCACTGCAACCTCCGCCTCCCAGGTTCAAGCAATTCTCCTGCCTCAGCTTCCCGAGTAGCTGGGGTTACAGGTGTGTGCCACCATGCCTGGCTAATTTTTGTATTTTGAGTAGAGACGGAGTTTTGCCATGTTGGCCAGGCTGGTCTCCAACTCCTGATCTCAGGTGATCCGCCCACCTTGGCTTCCCCAAGTGCTGTTATAGGCATGAGTTACTGCGCCCTGCCTAGAGAAACCTTTCTAAATGTGTGGTAATGTACAGGTATCCAGAGTGAGAGGGGAAGGTTCAGAAGAAGTCTGTCAGGAAACAATTTCAGGAAGAAAAGATTTTGCTGGCTTAGGATGAATGTGTGTGCCCGAAGGAGACCAGAAGAAACCTCTGATTGGATGAAGGGACCCAAAGTGTTTCCTGAGAGCCAGAAAATCATCTCTGCTTTTCTGAGTGGGGACAGAGTTTGGAATCTGAGGCTTACGGAAGCTATGTGAAGACTGAAGTAGAAAGTAACAGATCTGGCCGGAGGAGGTGGCTCATGCCTGTAATTCAGCACTTTGGGAGGCTGAGGCGGGTGGATCATGAGGTCAAGAGATTGAGACCATCTGGCCAACATGGTGAAACCCTGTCTCTACTAAAAATACAAAAATTAGCTGGGTATGGTAGTTACTAGGGAGGCTGAGGCAGGAGAATCACTTGAATTTGGGAGGCAGATGTAGAAGTGAGCCAAGATCGCGCCACTGCACTCTAGCCTGGCAACAGAGCGAGACTCCGTCTCAAAAAAAAAAAAAAAAAAAAAAAAGAAAAGAAAAGAAAAAAGAGAAAAAAGAAAAGAAAGTAACAGACTTCTCTTAAATTTCTTAGGTCCAGCAGGGGTGCAGTGGCTCACGCCTGTAATCCCAGCATTTTGGGAGGCTGAGGCGGGTGGATCACTTGAGGTCAGGAGTTTGAGACCAGCCTCACCAACATAGTGAAACCCCATCTCAACTAAAAATACAAAAACTAGCCAGCCATGGTGGTGCACACTTGTAATCCCAGCTACTCATGAGGCTGAGGCAGGAGAATCACTTGAACCCGGGAGGCGGAGGTTGCAGTGAGCTGAGATTGTACCACTATACTCTAGCCTGGGCGACGGAGTGAGGCTCTGTCTCAAAAACAACAACAACAACAAAAATTTCTTAGGTTCTCAGACTCTAGGAGAGTGAATTGGCCTGGGGCTGAAGTCTAACCTCTTTTACCAATATCCTGGCTTATCTCCTCTCTGAATTTTAGCTCCCACCTCTGGGACATAGGGACTCTAGGATGCGGTGAACTTTGGGACTGCAAGAAGATGGAATTTCCTTCCCTTATGCCTGTGTCCAGGAGCCTCACAATGATGTCCTGAAACATGGGAAGTCTGAGAACAGAGCCCAAGTGCCTGAACACCCTTACTTTGGAGACTTCCTCCACTCAAACCTGCCTTAGAAAATTATTTTTTCCTCCTTTGTCCAATTCTTCTAACCCCAAAGCTTGGCCTTGTTCTTCCAATCCTTCCCCATTCATGAATCACTATTTTAAACCTGTATTCACATGACTGACATGTGGTCATAAGAGAGCCAGTTTCAAATCAGGGAGCCCTAGAGGGTCAGAGCTGGACTTCATTTTATAGAAAAGGAGCCTGAGGACTAGAAAGGTTAGGTGAACTAAAAATAATTAGTGCCAGACTCATTTAGTGAGTGACAGAACTGGAATTAGAACCAACGTCTCTGGCTGGGCGCGGTGGCTCACATCTGTAATCCCAGCACTTTGGGAGGCCGAAGTGGGCAGATCACGTTAAGGCCAGGAGTTCAAGACCAGCCTGACCAACATGGTGAAACCCCATCTCTACTAAAAATACAAAAATTAGGCCGGGCGCCGTGGCTCACGCCTGTAATCCCAGCACTTTGGGAGGCTGAGACGGGCGGATCACGAGGTCAGGAGATCGAGACCACCCTGGCTAACACGGTGAAACCCCGCTCTACTAAAAATACAAAAATTAGCCGGGCGTGGTGGCAGGCGCCTGTAGTCCTGGTTACTCGGGAGTATGAGGCAGGAGAATGGCGTGAACCTGGGAGGCGGAGCTTGCAGTGAGTGGAGATCGGGCCACTGCACTCTAGCCTGGGCAACAGAACGAGACTCTGTCTCAAAAAAAAAAAAAAAAAATTAGCTAGGAGTAGTGGTGCACAACTATAATCCCAGCTACTTGGGAGGCTGAGGTAGGAGAATTGCTTGAGCCCGGGAGGCGGAGGTTGCAGTGAGCTGAGATGGCACCATTGCACTCCAGCCTGGGCAACAAAAGTAAAGCTCGGTCTTGGGCAGGAGAAAAAAAAAAAAGAACAGAGGTCTCCATACAATCAGCTCAAGGATCTCACAATGACTCTGCTCTTAGAAAGGGCCTTCTCTAGAAAGCAGGTTGAAGCAAGGCTAGGAATCAATAAGGGACATAGATATTTTGTCTCTCCTCTCCATCATTTTCTGTTCCCTCTGTGCTCTGAATAGACTTGCTTTTCTTTGGTCTCATTTTCTTTCTTTATTTCTATTTATTCATTTTTTTTTTTTTTTTTTTTGAGATGGAGTGTCACTCTGTTGCCCAGGCTGGAGTGCAGTGGCATGATATCGGCTTACTACAACCTCTGCCTCCTGGGTTCAAGTGATTCTCCTGCCTCAGCCTCCCGAGTAGCTGGGATTACAGGTGTGTGATGCCACGCCCAGCTAATATTTTTATTTTTAGTAGAGATGGGGTTTCACTATGTTGGCCAGGCTGGTCTCAAACTCCTGACCTCAGATGATCCACCCGTCTCAGCCTCCCCAAGTGCTGGGGTTACAGGGGTGAGCCACCGTGCCCAGCCTCTTTCATCCCATTTTCTTTCCTTTTCCCATCCCATGCCTGATCTGGTCCTTTTCCTTTCTTCCCAGTTCACTTTAAAAATAATTTATTATTTGTTTTGTATGGAGATGGGGTCTCCCTGTGTCGCCCTAGTTTCAAACTCCTGGCCTCAAGCAATCCTCCTGCCTGGGCTTCCCAAAGTGCTGGGATTACAGACATGAGCCATTATGCCCAGCCCCATCCCCACCTCACTCTCTCTCCTAATCCTCTCTCTGTCTTCCTATTTGCTCACCTAGGTCAGTCTCTCCTCTTTTCTTCCTTCTCCTCATCCCTTCTCCCCATCACCTCTTCCAGTTGGTTCCCTCTTTTGACTCCACTAATTCCCAATGGCTCCGATTCTCATCTCCTTTGAGATTATGGTCCAGAAGGGAGGACACGTGGGTTCAGAACTCAGTAGCATGCATGTCCCTCTGCTCAGCCTCACTTTTCTCTGTATCCTAGGAGATTGACCAAACAAACTGCCCAGACAATGTGAGTTAGAACCTAGGAGTTCTAGGTCTTGCTGTTTCCTCTGGTGTCTAATGGTAGAATGGGAAGGATGCCCACAGCTGATGCAGATGCAGTGAGAAGAGAAGGAACAAAGGGTTTGGGAGTCAGGGCACTGGGAAAAACTCAGAGGGTGACATCTGAGAATAAGAAAGGTTGGTCTTAAATATTAACTCCTAGACGCATATATGGAGATCTTCAACGATACAGTAAATATCCCTCTAACACAGATATGAAAATAGAGACACAAAATGAGGTGGGAAGTAGCCCAGAGCTGCTGAGCATGATTTGGTCCTCAGTTTCTAAGAGACTTCATGTCACCTAGAGATATACTTTGGCAGAGTTACCAATGGCACCAAGGAGATTACAGTGGGATTCAGGGTGTCTCAGCTCTCTCTGAGGGGTAAGAAAAAAGATAATCATTTTGTCCACTCCCTTGCTTCTGAGAAGGATTATACCTAACCTGGTTCATATAGAGGACAAAATGGCTCTGGTCACAGGTCACAGAATGTTGGAGCTTGAAGGTTCTTTTATAACACATCTAATCCAGACATTCCCAGCTACATCAATAGCCTCTGGAATGTCTTAAAATTGAGATTCCTTAGCCCTACCCCAAAATCTACCAGATCAGAGTTTCCCAGGGTGGGGCTCAATAATATATTTATTTTTAACAGGTACACTTGGTACACAGGCAAGTCTGGGAAACCCTAAACTCTCTCCTATCACAGATCTGGAAGTTGTGGCTCCAGGTCCCATAGCTAGTTAATGGCACAGGCAGAACTAGAAGTAGGTTTTCTTACCAACATAGCACTCTGGTGCACTAAGAAACTGCCTGGCCCATTGAATAGGCAAAGAACAAGTTCCTTAGGTAACTTTCTAAGGGACTTCCATAACTCCCCCTATTACCAGGGATCTCTGATTCCCCACGGTTCTTGGCCAATCCCTATTTTGCAACCCTCAACAATCTGTTAATAAATCTATGCTAAAGCTTAGCTACTCCAATTTTTTCTTCCCTTATTGGGGGTGGGGCTCACCTCAGTAGTGGCTAGGGTTGGCACTCCTGGCCCTGCATAAGCTAAGAGGTACCTCATATAAAGGGCGACTGATACAGCCAGGAGGAAGGCTGTAAGGATCAAGGAGGATAAGCTAGAGAGAACCAGGAGGTGGGAGCCCTGTAGAGCTGTTGGGGTGAGGAAAGGAGTGTAGGGTACAATTTAACCAGGGTGGATAAGCATCTAGAGGGCAGAGGCAGGGACTCAGGGAAGACATAGCTTGGAGCAGAGGCTAATCAGAGCTTCCAGACCCTTACCGTGGGCAGGAAAGCAGAATAGCAGTCCTGTGTTTCCTGTGTCTGTGAGCTGTGCTTCCCGAGCTCTGCGATGCTGTGGGATCAGGAAGCCCAGCCTGGCTCCTTTTCTCTTTTGCTCCCCTTGCACTGGCTTGTTTCCTCCCTCTTCTATAGCAGCTGGCTGCTGTGACTGGTGAGTTATAGCCAGAGGGAAGCAGTAAGAAGGGGAGAGGTGTGAGCTCTCTCCAGTCCAGCCCATCCAACTCTTAAAGGCCCAGGACACTGGTCAATGTGAGGGAGTAGTGGGGGTGGGGTGGGGAGAGAAGGATTAAGGGCACCACATCTTCAGGGAGGAGCCCGGCTGCCCTTCATCTTGATGCCAGCCCTCATTGACCCCAATCCCGCAGTAGCTCTCAAAGTGAAGGGAGTGTCCTCAGTTGCAGTGCTCTGTGAATCACTGCTTTTCATTCTGGTTCCCGCATGTAATACGGCTGTCTTTGCCCTTATTTAATCTGGCTCCTTTCCAGAGTGTCTGTTTCCACTGGCCTGCTCCTGTATCTCTGAATCCTGCCTGCAGGGCATTCACTCTAGCTCTGTCACACAGGGAAAGAAAGAAATAAGATGGGAAAAGAGGAAGATGAGGAGAAGGGGAGGACAGGAATGATGACAGAGTGTAGAGGGACAGAGAGGTTAGAATCTACGTATATTTTAGGCACTCATTAAATATTGAAAGAATGCATAGATGAATGTGTGAAACAATTCTTTTTTTTTTTTTTTTTTTTTTTTAACATTCATTCATTCCTCCTATTAGCATTTGTTCAGCACCTCCGGGTTATAGGTCATAGCCCTCAGAATGGAGGTAGCACTTTCAGGACGTACATGCATGTTTATAAAGATGTGTGCAGAGATGAAGCATAGGCCCAGAGGGGAACTGTATGAAATGGTGTAAGTGTGCTGAGGTCTGGCTGCCTATCATGGTTTCCACAAGCATCCCTCAACTGCCTAATATTTAACATTAGTGATTATAGTTACATTTTTTAGTCCCATTAAAATAAAATCCTCCTAAGTGATTACTATAAAAGTCAGGTTAGTGGTTACTGTTGGGAGGGGGAGGAATTGTGATGAGATAGGACACAGAGCTGGCTTCTGGCATAGCTAGCTAAACTGTATTTCTAGTTCTAAGTGCTAACAAGGGTCTTCACTTCATAATTTATTAAGCTATATATTCTCTTGATATAGTTTTCTATATGTTTTTAAATTTTTTAAGATCTCATTTAAAATATCATATATCTGTGTTAATTTTTGAAGGCTTAATTATTTTAATTTTTTCTTTCTTTCTTTTTTTTTTTTTTTTTTTTTTTTTGAGATAAGAGTCTCGCTGTTGCCCAGGCTGGAGTGCAATGGCGTGATCTCGGCTTAGTGCAAACTCCACCTCCCAGGTTCAAGCGATTCTCCTGTCTCAGCCTCCCGAGTAGCTGGGATTACAGGCATACACCACCACCCCCGGCTACTTTTTTTTGTATTTTAGTAGAGATGGGGTTTCATCGTGTTGTCCAGGCTGGTCTCGAGCTCCTGAGCTCAGGCAATCCACTTGCCTCAGCCTCCCAAAGTGCTAGGATTACAGGCGTAAGCCACTGCACCTGGCCGATTTTAAATAATTTTTTAAAAATTCAATCTCAAGGTCAAAGTAGATTTTAAATAATTTATACCTAGGTCGGGTTGTTTATATTCTTTACTGAGAGCAGGTTTTGATAGAAGAGTAGTAGTATGAAGGAAGGGGAAGCATTAAGAGGGAGGCCAGTTATGGGGAACAGGAAGATTGGGGGGCATCATAGTTTAAACTGTGTTGATTTCAGATTTGACTTAATAGAGGCGTTTTACATGCTTGTCTTGCTCTCCCATTTCTACTTCCCCAACATGGCCAGCTTATTTTTCCAAGCCTCACCTTCACAGTCCACACTCCTCTTCTACACCCCCAGATTATATATCATCTTTCTGAGTCACTATTTGTATCAACTTAATGCTGCCCAACCTCCTTCCCTCCTGGGTGATCTGTGAGGGGTGTTATCACTCATAGTGGATTTTCTGGGAGAGTCCAGATCTCAAATATTCTGTTTCAATGTTTTCATGAACACAACAGTATTCTTCAGCCCCTATGTTCTGATTTTTGGGGCAGGGACTTGGAGATTTTCACAAGGCTAGTATGGTTCCAGAGTGCCAAGGCATGCCCACTGCAGGACTCTCATGACACAGAGGGAGGGAGCAGACAGACAGGGCCCCTGGCATAGTAAATGTCCATCTGGTATGGTTATTCCTATTTCCACTGTGATCTTGGCTGGCCCTTCCCCCACTGTTGTCTATTATTAACAGATCCAGAAACCTAATCAGGGCAGTAGCAGCAGAGGGACTTTCTGGGAACCATGCCCAGGAAAAGCCTGGAAGCCCTAAACTGAAATGAAGCAGCAGCTGGCAAAGAGGAAGACCTAAACATGGTACTCTCGCCCTGCCACCCAGGCCTGCCTAGACCCTCTTCCTGACATCCAGAGCAGATGCCACCCAATTAAATGTCTCCGCTTGTCAGGACACTCAGGCTGAAAAGTCTGACATCAGTTCCCCAGATTATCCAACCAAACTACTCAAACTTCTGAAATAAAGCCCAACTCCTTCCTGGTCAAAAACGCAACTCAAAATAGTAAATTTCATTTAAAAATCATCAATATAAGGCCAGGCACAGTGGCTCACACCTGTAATTCCAGCACTTTGGGAGGCCAAGGTGGGAGGATTGCTTGAGTCCAGGAGTTTCAGACCAGCCAGGGCAACATAGCAAGACTCTGTCTCTTAAAAAAAAAATTAAGGCCGGACACGGTGGCTCACGCCCGTAATCCCAGAACTTTGGGAGGCCAAGATGGGCAGATCATGAGGTCAGGAGTTAGAGACCAGCCTGAACAACATGGTGAAACCTGATCTCAGCTAAATATATAAAATTATATAAAAATTATAAAAATATATAAAATTTATAAAATATATAAAATTAGCCAGGCATGATGGCATGCGCCTGTAATCCCAGCTACTCAGGAGGAGGCTGAGGCAGGAGAATCGCTTGAACTCAGGAGGCAGAGGTTGCAGTGAGCTGAGATTGCAACACTGCACTCCAGCCTGGGCAACAGAGCAAGACTCTGTCTCAAAAAAAAAAAAAAAAAAAAAAGGACTGGGCACGGTGCCTGTAATCCCAGCACTTCAGGAGCCCAAGGCAGGTTTATCACTTGAAGTCAGGAGTTTGAGACCAGCCTGGTCAACATGGTGAAACCCCGTCTCTACTAAAAATACAAAAATTAGCCAGGCATGGTGGTACACACCTGTAATCCCAGCTACTCAGGAGGCTGAGGCAGGAGCATTGCTTGAACCTGGGAGGTGGAGGTTGCAGTGAGCTGAGACGGCGCCATTGCACTCCAGCCTGGGTGACAGAGCAAGATTGTGTCTCAAAAAAAAAAAAAAAAAAAAAAATCAATATGAGATCACTTGTAGAATTAAAAGCTAGGATATATAACTTCAAAAGACCAGAGAATACATCATCCTGATACCAAAGCCTGGCAGAGACACAACAAAAAAAGAGAATTTTAGACCAATATCCCTGATGAACATCGATGCAAAAATCCTCAATAAAATACTGGCAAACCGGATTCAGCAGCACATCAAAAAGCTTACCCACCATGATCAAGTGGGCTTCATCCCTGGGATGCAAGGCTGGTTCAACATTCGCAAATCAATAAACATAATCCAGCATATAAACAGAACCAAAGTCAAGAACCACATGATTATCTCAATAGATGCAGAAAAGGCTTTTGACAAAATTCAACAGCCCTTCATGCTAAAAACGCTCAATAAATTCGGTATTGATGGAACGTACCTCAAAATAATAAGAGCTATTTAGGACAAACCCACAGCCAATATCATACTGAATGGGCAAAAACTGGAAAAATTCCCTTTGAAAACTGGTACAAGACAGGGATGCCCTCTCTCACCACTCCTATTCAACATAGTGTTGGAAGTTCTGGCTAGGGCAATCAGGCAAGAGAAAGAAATAAAGAGTATTCAGTTAGGAAAAGAAGAAGTCAAATTGTCCCTGTTTGCAGATGACATGATTGTATATTTAGAAAACCCCATCGTCTCAGCCCAAAATATCCTTAAGCTGATAAGCAACTTCAGCAAAGTCTCAGGATACAAAATTAATGTGCAAAAATCACAAGCATTCTTATACACCAGCAACAGACAAGCAGAGAGCCAAATCAGGAATGAACTTCCATTCACAATTGCTTCAAAGAGAATAAAATACCTAGGAATCCAACTTACAAGGGATGTAAAGGACCTCTTCAAGGAGAACTACAAACCACTGCTCAGTGAAATAAAAGAGGACACTAACAAATAGAAGAACATACCATGCTCATGGATAGGAAGAATCACTATCGTGAAAATGGCCATACTGCCCAAGGTTATTTATAGATTCAATGCCATCCCCATCAAGCTACCAATGAGTTTCTTCACAGAATTGGAAAAAACTGCTTTAAAGTTCATATGGAACCAAAAAAGAGCCCGCATTGCCAAGACAATCCTAAGTCAAAAGGACAAAGCTGGAGGCGTCACGCTACCTGACTTCAAACTATACTACAAGGCTACAGTAACCAAAACAGCATGGTACTGGTACCAAAACAGAGCTATAGACCAATGGAACAGAACAGAGTCCTCAGAAATAATACCACACATCTACAGCCATCTGATCTTTGACAAACCTGAGAGAAACAAGAAATGGGGAAAGGATTCCCTATTTAATAAATGGTGCTGGGAAAATTGGCTAGCCATAAGTAGAAAGCTGAAACTGGATCCTTTCCTTACTCCTTATACGAAGATTAATTCAAGATGGATTAGAGACTTAAATGTTAGACCTAATACCATAAAAACCCTAGAAGAAAATCTAGGTAGTACCATTCAGGACATAGGCATGGGCAAGGACTTCATGTCTAAAACACCAAAAGCAACGGCAGCAAAAGCCAAAATTGACAAATGGGATCTAATTAAACTAAAGAGCTTCTGCACAGCAAAAGAAACTACCATCAGAGTAGTGGCGCATGCCTGTAATCCCAGCTACTCAGGAGGCTGAGGCTGGAGAATCGCTTGAACCCAGGAGGCAGAGGTTGTGGTTAGCCAAGATCATACCATTGCACTCCAGCCTAGGCAACAAGAGCAAAACTTGGCCTCAAAAAAAAAAAAAAAAAAGAATTGCTTGAACTCGGGAGGCAGAGGTTGCAGTGAGCTGAGATCATGCCACTGCAATCCAGCCTGTGTGACAGAGCAAGACTCTCAAAAAAAAAAAAAAAAAAAAAAAGAAAGAAAGTTAGAACTCCAATTTTGTTCTTAAGATTGCCTTGGCTGCACACGGTGGCTCACGCCTATAATGGCAGCACTTTGGGAGCCCAGGAGTTTGAGACCAGCCTGAGGCACACAGTAAGATTTTGTCTCTACAAAAAACAAAAATATGGTCGGACGCAGTGGCTCACACCTATAATCCCAGCACTTTGGGAGGCCAAGGTAGGTAAATTACAAGGTCAGGAGTTCAAGACCAGCCTGGCCAAGATGGTGAAATCCCAACTCTACTAAAAATACAACCAAAAAATTAGCCAGGGATAGTGGCAGACACCTGTAATCCCAGCTACTCGGGAGGCTTAGGCAGAGAATTCTTGAACCCGGGAGGTAGAGGTTGCAGTGAGCCGAGATCACGCCACTACACTCCAGTCTGGACAACAGAGCAAGACTCCGTCTCTAAATAAATAAATAAACAAATACATAATAAATTTTAAAAAATAAAAATAAAAATATTAGCTGGGTGTGGTGGTGCACACCTGTAGTCCCAGCTACTTGGGACTGAGGTGAAAGGATTGCTTGAGTTCAGGAGTTTGAGGCTGCAGTGAGCCATGATCACTCTACTGCACTCCAGCATGGGTGACACAGACCCTGTCTTCAAAAAAAAAAAAAAATTGCCTTGGCTCTTCTGGCAAAATTTTAGAATCAGCTTACTAATTTTCAGAAAAATAAACCTGCTGGGATTTCACTTAGAACTGAACTTAACAGGCTGGGCGCGGTGGCTCAAGCCTGTAATCCCAGCACTTTGGGAGGCCGAGACGGGCGGATCACGAGGTCAGGAGATCGAGACCATCCTGGCTAACACTGTGAAACCCCGTCTCTACTAAAAAATACAAAAAAAAAAAAAAAAAAAAAAACTAGCCGGGCGAGGTGGCGGGCGCCTGTAGTCCCAGCTACTCGGGAGGCTGAGGCAAGAGAATGGCGTAAACCCGGGAGGCGGAGCTTGCAGTGAGCTGAGATCCGGCCACTGCACTCCAGCCCTGGCGACAGAGCGAGACTCCGTCTCAAAAAAAAAAAAAAAAAAAAAGAACTGAATTTAACAAGCAGATCAATTTGAGAGAATTGGCATCCTCATAGTATTTTTAATATTATTTTCCAATCCATGGATATGATATATTCCTTCAATTATATAGCTTTTAAATTTCTCTCCAGAATGCTTCATTGTTTTCAATGTAAAGTTTCTGCATACCCTTTGATATATCTATTTCTAGCTACTTGATTTCTTATGCTTTATAAACTATTTTTGAAATTTTACTTTCTATTTATTGTTGTGTATAAAAACATATAATTGACTTTTTTTTGAGACAAAGTCACACTCTGTTGCCCAAGCTGGAGTGCAATGGCGAGATCTTGGCTCACTGCAACCTCCACCTCCGGGGTTCAAGCGATTCTTCTGCCTCAGCCTCCCAAGTTGCTGGGTCTACAGGCACATGCCACCACGCCCAGTTAATTTTTGTATTTTTGGTAGAGATGGGATTTCACTTTTTTTTTTTTTTTTTTTTTTTTGACACGGAGTCTCGCTCTGCCCAGGCCGTAATGCGGTGGTACAATCTCCGCTCACTGCAAGCTCCACCTCCCAGGTTCACACCATTCTCCTGCCTCAGCCTCCCCAGTAGCTGGGACTACACGCGCCTGCCACCACGCCTGGCTAATTTTTTGGATTTTTAGTAGAGACGAGGTTTCACCGTGTTAGCCAGGATGGTCTCGATCTTCTGACCTTGTGATCCGCCTGCCTCAGCCTCCCAAAGTGCTGGGATTATAGGCGTGAGCCACTGCGCCCGGCAGGCTTTCACTATTTTGGCCAGGCTGGTCTTGAACTCCTGACCTTGTGATCCTCCCACCTTGGCCTCCCAAAGTGCTGGGATTACAGGCATGAGCCACCGTGCCCGGCCATAACTGACTTTTTTTTTGTATATTGACCTTATAGTCTGTGACCTTGCTAAATTCACTTATTAGTATCATTATTATTATTTTTGAGACGGAGTCTCACTGTGTTGCCCAGGTTGGAGTGCAGTGGCGTGATCTCAGCTCACTGCAACCTCCACCTCCTGGGTTCAAGCCTACCTCAGCCTCCTGAGTAGCTGGGATTACAGGCGCTTGCCACCATGTCTGGCTAATTTTTGTATTTTTAGTAGAGATGGGATTTCACCATGTTGGTCAGGCTGGTCTTGAACTCCTGACCTCGTGATCTGCCCGCCTCGGCCTCCCAAAGGAAGGGGATTACAGGCGTGAGCCACTGCGCCCGGCCTCACTTATTACTTTTTAGGGGTTTGTAGGTTATTTCAGATTATCTACATACACAATCATGTTAGCAAATACCAAGATTTTTTTCTTTAAAATATTTTTTTTACTGACTGATAAAGGGAGGTATGATAGTTGACAAATGTGTTTAATTCCTTGTCTCATAAAGAATATAATATTTTATTGAGAGGTTTACTGTAGAGTTTTTGTTGATTCCCCCCCCCCCCCTTTTTTTTTGAGACAGAGTCTCACTCTGTCACCGAGGCTAGAGTGCAGTGGCACAATCTTGGCTCACTGAAACCTCCACCTCCCAGGTTCAAGCGATTCTCCTGACTCAGCCATCCAAGTAGCTGAGGTTACAGGCACCCGCCACCATGCCTGATTTTTGTATTTTTAGTAGAGAGGGGGTTTCACCATGTTGGCCGGGCTGGTCTCAAACTCCTCAGGTGATCTGCCCGCCTCGGCCTCCCAAAGTGTTGGGATTACAGGTGTGAGCCACTGTGCCCAGACTGTAGACCTCATCTGTATCTATCTAGATGATTGTGTGACTTTTCTCCTTTTATGTTGATGTATGAATTGCATTGTATTTTTTTTTTTTTTTTTTTTTTTTAAGATAGAGTCTCACTCTTGCATAAGCTGGAGTGCATTGGCATGATCTTAGCTCACTGTAACCTCTGCCTCCCCGGTTCAAGCGATTCTCCTGCCTCAACCTCCCGAGTAGCTGAAATTACAGGCATGCACGACCACACTCGGCTAATTTTTGTGTTTTTAGTAGAGACAGGTTTTCACCATGTTGGCCAGGCTGGTCTCGAACTCCTGGCCTCAAGTGATCCACCCATCTTGGCCTCCCAAAGTGCTGGGATTACAGGCGTGAGCCATCACGCCTCGCAATTGATTTTCAAATTTTGAATCACTCTTCTATTTTTGCAATAAACCCGTTAGATCTAATGCATTATCATTTTTATATATTGATAGATCTAGTATGTCTGGGAATCTTACATATACATTCATGGGAGAGGTTGGTCCCTGGTTTTCCTTTCTTGTAATGTTCTTAACCAGTTATGCTGCTTCAAAAGTGAATGGGGGCCGGGCGCCTGTAGCTACACGGGAGGCTGAGGCAGAAGAATGGCGTGAACCTGGGAGGTAGAGCTTGCAATGAGTGGAGATCGCCCCACTGCACTCCAGCCTGGGTGACAGAGCGAGACTCCGTCTCAAAAAAAAAAAAAAAAAAAAAAGTGAATTGGAATTTCTTTCCCTTTTCTGGAACTTCATATTAGATTACTGGCTTTGGTGTTCCTTCTTTTGCAATGTGTGAATTTAAGGTTATATATTTCTTTTCTTTTTCTTAGACAAAGTCTCACTCTATCACCCAGGCTGGAGTGCAGCAGTGCCATCTTGGTTCACAGAAACCTCTGTCTCCTGGGTTCAAGCGATTCTTAATCCTCAGCCTTCCAAGTAGCTGGGATTACAGATGTACACCGCCATGCCAGGCTAATTTTTGTATTTTTAGTAGAGATGGGGTTTTGACATGTTGGCCAGACTGGTCTTGAACTCCTGGCTTTGAGTAATCCACCCATCTCAGCCTCCCAAAGTGCTGGGATTATGGGTGTGAGCCACCACACCCTGCCGAGGTTATGTATTTTTTACTCACGGCACCCTCCAACTCCTGGGCTCAAGCAATCCTCTTGCCTCAGCCTCCCAAGAGCTGGGAGTACAGGAGAGCACCACCACACTCAGCTTTTATGTATTTACAAAGATGGGGTCGGCTGGGCGCGGTGGCTCATGTCTGCAATCCCAGCATTTTTGGAGGCCAAGGTGGGCAGATCACTTGAAGTCAGGAGACCAGCCTGGCCCACATGGTGAAACCCCGTCTCCACTAAGAAAATAAAATTAGGTGGGTGTGGTGGCGTGTGCCTGTAATCCCAACTACTTAGAAGACTGAAGCAGGACAATCACTTGAACCCAGGAGGCTTTGGTTCCAGTGAGCAGAGATCACACCACTGCACTCCACCCTGGGTAAGAGAGACTCTTCCTTAAAAACAAAAACATATATATCTATATGTATGTATATATATATATTTTTTTCTAGTTTCCTTTGCGATTTTCTTGACCCACGGGTTATTTAGAATTATACTGCCTAAGTTTCAAACAGCTAGGGACTTTCTAGTTCTTTTTCCTAGCTTACTCCCACTGTGGTCAGAGAATATTGTATTAAATTTTTTGAAAACTTTTTGAGGCTTGATGGTCCAGCTATGATCAGTTTTGATAAATGCTTAGGTGTAATTAAGAAGAATATGTATACTATTGGTTAAGAGTGCAGTGTTCTCTGAATGTCAATTAAGCCAGGTATGTTAATTGTGTTATTTAAATTTTCTGCTTGTTGGCCAGGCACAGTGGCTCATGCCTATAATCCCAGCACTTTGGGAGGCAGAGGCTGGTGGATCACCTTAGGCCAGGAGTTCGAGACCAGCCTGGCCAACACGGTGAAACCCTCTCTATTAAAAATACAAAAATTAGCAGGATGTGGAGGAGGGTGGCTGTAATCCCAGCTACCCAGGAGGCTGAGGCAGGAGAATTGCTTAAACCTGGGAGGCAGAAGTTGCAGTGAGCTGAGATCATGCCATTGCACTCCAGCCTGGGCATTAAGAGCGAAACTCCATTTCCCAAAAACAAAACAAACCAACACATTTTCTGCTTGTTATATCTGCTTTTGAAATAAACATATCAAAATATTTTTCTAAAAATTAAATTCCATAATGTATCAGGAAAGAAAAATATTTTATTCTATGGTTTCCTATTCCAAATTTTTTCTTTGGGTTTTTGAAAGCAACAACTTTGTATATCCCCCTTTCCTAGCCTTTAAGCAGCAGGAACAGTGAGCAGAGGAATAACATGTAGTTAGTAAGTAAGGCATGCTCTGAAGGCCACCAATGCTGCTCCTGTTCCACCAATGAAACAGCCACAGGCCCTCTAAGGCCCTTGAAAAAAGAACATGGAAGCATAGGTCAGCTGTGTCCCACTGAGAGTCAGGTATGGAAACAATCCTGGAGATGTGCTCCAAGCCTTGAACTTGAGGAAATGAACATCAAAGTTCATGATAAGGTGTTTCAAGCATTACCTTGTCACTGTGGAAGTCTCTCCCTACACTGGCACTAAGTTCTGGCCAATATGGCCAGGAGTGAAGTTCTGTCCCAGTAAAAGATACTTTCATCAGGCAAGGGGCATCATCCCCCTCCCAGCCTCCCAAACAGCTTTTGTACCTCAGATGGAGTCTCCCCAAAAACATGTTCACAAAAGAACCACCACTGCCATCTTGGTAGGGCTGTGTGTGTGTGTTGTGTAGGTGGATAGAGGGTAGAAGCAGGCATGACAAGGATCACCTGACCAAAGTGCCTAGTTACCCATATACTGACAGAATAAAATCTCCAGTGTAAAGGAAAAATTATTTTTACAAAAACAGAAGCATGTTTTATTTCAATCCTGTTGAGGGAGAGGGATGGGAAAACACAAAATAAGGGGAGGGGTCTCTTTATATAATACACACATCAGGATCAACTACAATGAATAATATCCATTCCACCCCTCCCCCACCAACTCCTATGTGGGTTCCAAGGCCAGCTAAGAATAGATGGGACAAGAATTAAGACACTTTGGCACAGTAACATGGCCAATGCACCGAAAGATGGAGAGAAGAGAATGTCCCAGGGAGCAAGGCCCTGGGCCTCAGCTGCTTCCCCAGTGGAGGGGGAATGAGAAAACTTTGGCTCAGCAGGAAGGCGGTTGTCAAAAAATCAGGGTTACCTTAACTGGACTCTCCAGACTCTGTATTCAGACTACAGACTAGAGCCAAGATGTGTATCCAGTCCATTCTGTTCTCTGCTTTCTCTAAGATCACTTCTCTTCAGGCTTGCGATTATTGAGGGTTTGCCTGCTTCTCCTCTTCATCTCGGAAGGCAAGGGGAGTAAGTGCTTATTCTGCCCTTCTTACATCTAGGCTACTTAATTACTATTTTCTTGCCTCTAAAAAGACAGAAGCCAACTAACAAGTCCGGCTCTCTTTGTGAAAGTCGGCTTGAAGGAGCCCTTGTGTTGGCAAAACTGCCTCCGCAAAAAATTTTTTTTTTTTTTTGAGCCTGCCCCTTATAGACCCTCCCTCCCCAGACTTGTTCAGACACCTCAATTGTGTGAGAAGTGGGCAGAAAAGACTTGGTCCCTCTCCAGAGTTGGATTAAGCAATCCCATCTTTGATTGGAGATGGGGATGAGAAAGCAGGTGCTAGCAGGGGAAAGGACTGGGGAAAGCAAGGCAGTTTACACTTGGTTGCAGATTCAAGCCTATGGATTGTGAAGAGCCATCTAAGCTCCAGAGAAGAGGAAATCTCTGACACGGTAAGAACAAGTGAATATTTTAGCGGCAACCCTGTAATTCCCATAGACCAAAAGAGAATGTGTCAAAAAAAAAAAAAAAAAAAAAAAAAAGACTGAGTGAGCAGAATTCAGCCCTCCATCTTCAACCATCTTCAATTTGAATAAAATTAACTCATACAGCTAATACTGCTCAAGTATAATCACGAAGACAGATGGAGCTGCTGAAATTCACACTAAAACAAATAATAGGATCAAGTGGACTGTCACCTTAATCCCAAGCACCTCCCTTTTACAGTTACCGAGAAAGTATCTTTGAAAACTTGGATTGAAGGTGAGGTCCACCACCGCCCCTTGTCCCTCAATACAATACCCTTCCAAGACAGCCTGATGAATTAAGACGTCTGTTTTAAGTTTAATAGAAGGGAAGTTTAAAAAAGGGAAAGCACTGAGATTTGGGAAAACTAGCAGCTAAAGCCAGAAACAAGGTTAAGGTCCTTGTGGCATTCCAGACTGGGAGTAGAATGGGAGAACGGAAACAGGTGGTAGGTTCCTGCTGTCCTTTGGCTTTACATCTTTCCCCTGCCCTCCCATTTCTCCCAACAGCTTGATGCAGCTATTGGCCTGCCAGAGGGGATGTAATGCCCAGACCAACTTTTTATTGAGCTTATGCAGCTAACAGACTTGTAAACAGTGCCAATTGACAAAGTTTTGCTGAATATTACAGCTTGTGCCCACTAAACACACCTCTCTCTGAGATTAAAAACAAAAAAACCAAAGTAAACAAATACTGAGAGAGAATGAAGAGACACATCTTGAGTCTTCCAGGAAGGCAAAATAAAAAACGCCACATGGCTTGGTCCCAGGCGTTCACCATGCCTAGAGTGCTGCTGCTATCACCACTGCCTCCCCTCCCTGCCAGTGGCTAGGTAGAGGTAGGGGAGAAGGGTCATCTTAGACATGCTGCAAATACAGCATTTGCTGGTGTTGACACCCTCCTGGGGCTGTGGTGGCAGACTGCTGTGTCAGGAGCCCACTTCCTGGGAGTAGCAGAGGGAGCCCAGGTCCTCAAGACGGCCTGAGATGGCAGCCCATGCACCTCAGCAGGGGTACCTTGCCCCTTTTCTCCAGTGCGGTTCAGCATTGAGGTTGTCTATTCCCAGTCGGTGATAAAACCTGAGCTGTTTTCCTCATAGGTTCCCCCTCCTTTCCCCAATTTGGGGGAGTAGTGGGAGGGAACAGGCAAGGATCACTGAGGGGGCAGGGGGATACCCCTGGGATCGGTGACCTGGCCCTCTTGCAGGTTCTTCACCAGTTGTGCAAGCCAGCGTTTCGTGGTGGTGTCATCTTTTAGCACCTGGGCGAAGGTTGTGTCTTTCAGCTGGTCAGGGAGGCACTGCCTGAGTGCTTCACGTGCCCTACATCAGAAACAAACAAACCAACCAGGGAGACCAACAAATAAACCCACATTTTGTGGACAGGGAAGAGCCCCCTTCTTAGACCTAAGTATTTAGTATACCGTGAATCTATGGCTCCTTAAGACGCCATTAAAATTCTCTAAAGCTGTATTAGGCATAGGCTCAGAGATCTCCAAAATCTGTATCCACAAACATTTTCTGAATGATGTCCCAATGTAGAATTTCATGAAAAAGCAAAATTAAAAGCTTCAATAGTTTACTTCCATTAAAACAGCTTTCTGATTTATTACAATAAATGCTGTCAAAATACTCATGTTAGAAATATATGGATTATGGCAAATAAAATATTTCAAAAATCAGTACATTAACAAGGATATAATCAAGATTATGATAACTTAATGAATTTTAATTCTATACTAAGTTATCAATTTGTGTCTTTACAGAAATTGCTTCAGTTTTATGGTTAAAAACCTTAATAAGAGATGAACAGTGAAAACAAAACTATGGTAGCAGCATTATCAGATGAACTTTTAAATGTTTCATTTTCTTTGAAAAGATGACCAGCAGAAAGTCAAATCTGAAAACCTAAAAAAGGTAAATGTTAACTATTTATAGAGCTATTTTAAACAAAGTTATAGATTTTGCACTCAGACTAGTTTTCTTTAGAAACTAGTCTGACTAGTTTTCTTTAGAAACTAGTCTGACTAGTTTTCTTTAGAAACTAGTCTGACTAGTTTTCTTTAGAAACTAGTCTGACTAGTTTTCTTTAGAAACTAGTCTGACTAGTTTTCTTTAGAAACTAGTCTGACTAGTTTTCTTTAGAAACTAGTCTGACTAGTTTTCTTTAGAAACTAGTCTGACTAGTTTTCTTTAGAAACTAGTCTGACTAGTTTTCTTTAGAAACTAGTCTGACTAGTTTTTTAAACAGACTAGAATTTTAAACAGACACATTTTTAAACTTTGGTGAAAACAAGAACCACTGAAGAACAGGATAAAATGGTCAACAAACAGGTAGGGCTTGAAGAAACTCAGTGGCAGGAGACTGAGTTCACATTAAATCAAATCAAGCTAGCTCTGCTCCCAGGAACACAGAAATCGCTCCATTATGTGGTTTAGCAGAATATGAGCAAGTTGCTTTCAGCATGAATTATGGATTTACAAAGCAAAAGGTCAAACATTTCTAAAATGCATTATATCTACAATGTATGATTTCTGGCAGAAAGATTATGAACATAAGCAGATAAAATAATTAGCTCAAGAAACTTATAGGAATCAAGGAGAGAACTGGAAATAGAATTCAAGAGCCCTCTGGGCTGTGTTCCTTTTTAAGAGATCTTTGAAAATATACTTCTCTTTCTGACCACATAGAGTAGCAACAGAAAATTCAAACAACAGGAGTAATGCATCATAAGGTTTCCCTGGAATCGCCTAGACTCTGTGGAATTTCACAGTAGGATTGAGAGTTACAGTGAGAAGATGAAACTCTGATGGCTATTAAAATTCAGCATTTCAGATTTTTTTTTTTTTTTTTTTTGAGACGGAGTCTCGCTATCTCCCAGGCTAGAGTGCAGTGGCCCGATCTCGGCTCACTACAACCTCCGCCTCCCGGGTTCAAGTGATTCTCCTGCCTCAGCCTCCCGAGTAGCTGGGACTACAGGCGTCCGCCACCACTCCCGGCTAATTTTTTTTTGTATCACCATATTGGCCAGGCTGGTCTTGAACTCCTGACCTTGTGATCCGCCTGCCTCGGCCTCCCAAAGTGCTGGGATTACAGGCGTGAGCCACCACACCCGGCCAGCATTTCAGATTTTAAAAGGAATCTAAGTTCTGTCTCAGACAAATTAAATGTAGTTATATCTCTACTTCCCTGTCCTAAAGACACAGGAGCTATGCCATGAGATTGGGAAACTGTTCAGCAGAGTATTTCCCTAAAGTCCTATACATCCTATCAATGTTTACCTGGGATTATCTGAAAGTCGAAGGTAACATCTCACTACATGCTTCAGCAGACGGGCAGAAGGCTCTTTGGATAGCTGCAGGACCATCTTACCCTGTTTCCCCCAAAATAAGGGGAGGGGTTGGAAAAAAACACACAAAACACAAAAAAATTCTAATTGACATCAGAGATCAGATAGTCCAAGAATCATAAAAGGTTCCAAAATTGTTATTTCTAGTCAGAAGACTGAAGTTGTTCAGTGCCAGTTATTAAGAGATTAAGCTGTGTGATGAGAGGTAGTTGTAAAAGGGATAGATGAAAGAACTCACCAAGATCATGGCAACATGGGAGAAACGCTCATAAGTCTGACATATATAAGCCAAACCAGTGTCATCTAACAAGATCTTCTGGAGGATGAATGTGGCAACCTGAAGCAAAACAAAATCGAAGAGTTTATGAAGTTGCTCTGATTTAATCTTCTCATTGTCTACTCATTTTCCCAGGCATGACTATCAGTCAGAAAATTGAGCAAGTAGGGATCCTTGCATATTATGTACAACTTACCATATATGTATAGTACAAAGAATAATAAATATTACCATATTGAACATTACTTTGTACCAGTTTTTTTTTCTGGAGGCTTTACATGCTTTATCTTATTTTTATAATAAATTAATGAGGTAGGTACCATTATTATTCTCATTTTACATACAAGGGTAGGTTCTGGGTAATAATCAAATTCTTAAAAACTCAGGAGACCTTCTCATTTATAAAGTACCTACTATGTGCCAGGTATAACTGTTAATCAATAATACACCAGGTTAAGATCCCAAGTGACAAAGTTATTGTGGCAGAGCTGAGATCCAAGCCTCATTTGAACATCTAAGGCTCTTCTCTTTTCCATAAGCCAAGATGATTTATTCAGCTATGCCTCATCTCTTCCAGATGAAGGCCTTTCTTTTTTTTCTAGATGGAGTCTTACTCTGTCACTCAGACTGGAGTGCAGTGGCTCCATCTCAGCTCACTGCAACCTCTGCCACCCTGGTTCAACTGATTCTCCTGCCTCAGCCTCCTGAGTAGCTAGGATTACAGGCTCTTGCTACCGTGCCTGGTTAATTTTGGTACTTTTAGTAGAGACGGGGTTTCACCATCTTGGCCAGGGCTGGGCTTGAATCCCTTGACCTTGTGATCCACCTGCCTCGGCCTACCAGCGTGCTGGGATTACAGGCGTGAGCCACTGCATTTGGCCGAGGTAAGGCCTTTCTTGTTCTTAAAAGATCTTCTTGAAGAAGTAAGATTTTAAAGTTTCTCTTTGAAGATTATTCTAACAGTAATAAAACATACCCTGGCTGTGAAGCTTATACGTGGCCTCAATTTTCCCCTCAACTTAAGCTCATTAAGTCTTACATAGAAGAGATATTAAAATATTAGTTTAATTCAAATCAGACAATCACGATAATGATACTCTTTCTTAGCTGCTCATCAAAATGAATTGTGGAATTCTTTTACTATTTTATTGAGGTTATAACACTGTAGAAGGCTGAATAATGGCTCTCAAAGATATCCAGGCCCTAATCACCAAACTCTGCAAATGTTACCTTAAATGAACAATGGGACTTTGCAGATGTGATTAAGTTAAGGATCTTGAGATGGGGGATTATCCCAGTTTATCCAAGTAGGCCTTAAATGTAATCACGAAGTGTCCTTAAAATCGATGTAGAGAAGCCCAGGCAAAGTGGCCCATGCTGGTAATCTCAGCACTTTGGGAGGCCAAGGTGGGAGGATTGCTTGAGGCCAGGAGTTCAAGGATGCAGTGAGTTAGGATCATGCCACTGCACACCAGTCTGGGTGACAGAGAAAACACCATCTCTTAAAAAAAAAAAGAGAGAGATGTAGAGAGATTTTACCACAAAGGAGAAAGCAATGTGACAAGCAGAGAGAGATCTGAACATGCCATACCACTGGCTCTGAAGATGGAGGGGGCCATAATCCAGGGAATGCAAGAAATGCAGTTCTAGAAGCTGGAAAAGGCAAGAAAAAGACTCTCCTCTATATCCTCCAGAGAAAGCACGACCCTCCTGATACAATGACTTTAGAATGGTGAAACTCATTTATAACTTGTGACTTCCAAAACTATAAAACAGTAAACTTGCATTGTTTTAAGCCACTAAGCTTCTAGCTTGTGGTAATTTGTTACAGCAGCAGGTTATATAGGAACCTAATACAAACATATACACAGTAAAGTGTGTTAAGTACACTAATCTTAAGTGTATCTTGAATTTTTACCTATGTACACATTATGTACTATAACCAGATTAAAATACAGAATATTGTATAAAATACAGAATATTTGGAAGGTGGAGGCAGGCGGATTGCCTGAGCTTAGGAGTTCAAGGCTAGCATGGGCTACATGGCGAAAACCCATCTCTACTAAAAATACAAAAAATTAGCTGGGTATGGTGGTGCGTGCCTGTTAGTCCCAGCTACTCAGGAGGCTGAGGCACAAGAATTGCCTGAACCCGGGAGGCGGAGGTTGCAGTGAGCCAAGATCATTCCACTTCACTCCAGCCTGGGTGACAAAGTGAGACTCTATCTCAAAAAAAAAGAAAAGAAAAAGAAAAAAGTATTTCTACCAACTCATGATTCCAACATTCCCTTGCACCTTTCCCCAGTCAATGTCCTTCCCTCAGAGATAACCACAAATCCAACTTATTGCCAGTAATTGGCTTTGCTTGTTCTTGAACTTCACATAATCAACATACAGTATGAATTCCCATGTGTCTGGCTTCTTTTGCTCAGCAGTGCCTTTGAGAGTCATCCATATATTGTATATTTAAAATAAAAAGTTTAAAAATAGCCAGGTATAGGGATGTGTGCCAGTATCACAGCTACCTACTCGAGAGAGGGAAGTGGGAAGACTGCTTGAGCCCCGGAGTTCAAGGCTATAGTGTGCCATGATCATGCCTGTGAATAGTCACTGCATTGCAGTCTGGGCAAAATAGTGAAACCTCGTCTCTTTAAAAACAATAAATTGGCCAGGCACAGTGGCTCAGGCTTGTACTCTTAGTACTATGGCAAAAGGCAGGAAGATCCTTTGAGCCCAGGAGTTTAAGAGTAGCCCAGGCAACACAGGGAGAACCTGTCTCTACAAAAAATAAAAATAATTAGCTGAGTGTGGTGGAGCAGGCATGTGGTCCCAGCTACTTGTGAAGCTGAGGTGGGAGGATCAACTGAGTCTGGGAGGTCGAGGCTGCAGTGAGCCATGCCTCTGTACTCCAGCCCGGGTGACAGAAAGAGAGAGAGATCCTGTCTCAAAATAAATAAATAATTTAATTAAAAATTAAAAAAACCAGTGCTCACTTAGACAGCACATATACTAAAATTGGAACAACACAGAGAAGATTAGTGTGGCCCCTGTGCGAAGATAATACACAAATTCATAAAGCATTCCATATACATATTTTTAAAAATAAAAAAACCAAAAAAATCATTATATCCGCTTACACCCAACTCAAGAATATTTATTAGACTGAAAAAGTAATTTAATGTGACAAGGCACATTTTAGAGCAGAGGTTGAATACTACCAAAAATAGTCAGCAATATGGAAAAGTAACCTTGAAAAAAAATCAAATAATATGAAATTTAAAAATTGAAAGTGATTAGAGAAAAAAATACGAAAGACAGATAATAGAGCATAACATGTTGCTGAACCAAGAGGCTTGAACAAATAAAAGAGAAAAATATACAAATTAACAAAAAAGACACAAGTAATACGCTCTTTCAGAAAAAAATTGAGACTGGGTGCAGTGGCTCACGCCTGTAATCCCAGCACTTTGGGAGGCTGAGGTGGGAGGATCATCTGAGGTTAGGAGTTCAAGACCGGCCTGGCCAACATGGTGAAACCCAATCTCTGCTAAAAATACAAAAAAAAAAAAAAAAAAAATTAGCCGGGAGCGGTGGTGCGTGCCTGTAGTCCCAGCTATGTGGGAGGCTGAGGCAGAAGAACTGCTTGAACCTGAGAGGTGGAGGTTGCAGTGAGCTGCGATTATATCACTCTGTCTCAAACAACAACAACAACAACAACAACAACAAAAACAAATTGGCTGGGTGCAGTGGCTTACGACTGTAATCCCAGCACTTTGGGAGGCTGAGGTGGACGGATCACCTGAGGTCAGGAGTTCAACACCAGCCTGGTTCATATGGTGAAATCCCATTTCTACTAAAAATACAAATATTAGCAGGGCGTGGTGACATACGCCTGTAGTCCCAGCTACTTGGGAGGCTGAGGCAGGAGAATTGCTTGAACTTGGGAGGCGGAGGTTGCAATGAGCTGAGATTACATCACTGCACTCCAGCCTGGGTGACACAGCGAGACTCCATCTCAGAGGAAAAAAAAAAAAGATACATGATTATCATCAAATGAACTTTAAAAATAATAAAAGACACTTGGAGGTAACCACACAAAAAAGTAAGTTCATCTAAAAAAGGAAAGAATTAGGCTGACCCTGAGACTTCTCTGCAATATTCAATGTTAGAAGACAAAAGGACTATGGCAATAGAGGTCTGAGACAGAACAATGAGGTAAGAATTCTGTACCTTGTCATGTTGTCATTCACGGTTAAAGTACATAGTAAGCAGAAGCTCAAGTACATATAATTGATTATGTATTTAAAAAAAGTCTGGTTACAGAAGGAGCAGGATTGAAATTTTAAAATTAAAAAAATTAAACTGTAATAATATACTTAGAATTTACCTGTGGAGTGAGATATGGGTTTGGAGAAAAGAAATTTAGTGTTTAACTTGATTTTCTTCTGAATGGTTTGGGTTTTCCAATAATTGTTTTGTAACAATTTTTATTCAAAAGAGAAAAAATATTCATACAAATTTCAAAAGCTTGAAGACAGAAAATGATTCCAGAACCGTAAGGAAGCAGCTCAAGAGTCAACACAATGTAAAATCTAAGTTAAAAGCACATACTGTTTTAGAAAGTTCACTTCCAGATTCCATAATTCGCAAACATAAAGGGATAATTTCTGTTGTCAATAAAAAGTTGATTACTTCTTGTTCATCTGTTTTCACCAGGGCCCCTAAAGAAAATAAGGACAAACAAAATTATTTTACAGTTAGGGTTTCCAGTTAAAATTAACTTCAAACTGTTTATCCAGTGAGTTGTGGAACTTAAATAACAGAACACAAACTGGGGTTTGTTAGTTAAAGGGATCAGATTCACACTCATGTTAAAAAAAAAAAAAAGAGAGGAAGACGGTGGTGCAATAGCTCACACCTGTAATCCCAGCACTTTGGGAGGCCAAGGTGGGCAGATCACTTGAGGTCAGGAGTTCAAGACCAGCCTGGCCAACATGGTGAAACCCTGTCTCTACTAAAAATACAAAAATTAGCAAGGCATGGTGGCAGGCTCCTGTAATCCCAGCTACTCGAGAAGCTGAGACAGGAGAATCTATTGAACCTGAGAGGTTGCAGTGAGCTGAGATTGCACCACTGCACTCCAGTCTAGGCGACAGACTCTCTCAAAAAACAAAACAAAACAAAACAAAACAAAACAAAGCACAAAAACTATGCTTTCTGCACTAAATTGTCTTGGTACCTTTGTCAAAAATCAACTGACCATAGATCTATTTCTGGATTCTTCATTCTGCTCCAATGGTCTGTAAATCTTTCTTTTCTCCAATATTACACTGCCTCGACTACTATAGTTTTCCAGTAGGTGTGGAAATCAGGTAGTATATATCTTCTAACTTTGTTAAGAAATGTTTGGATATTCTAGTTCCTTTGACTTTCCATATAAATCTTAGGATCAGTCTATTAGAAGGCTGCCATAACAAAATACCATAGACTGGTGGCTTAAACAACTGAAATTTATTGTCTCATAGTTCTGGCAGCTGAAAGTCTGAGATCAAGCTGGACACTGTGGCTCACGCCTACAATCACAGCACTTTGGGAGGCTGAGGCAGCTGGATCACCTGAGGTCAGGAGTTCCAAGACCAGCATGGCCAACATGGTGAAACCCCGTCTCTATTAAAAATAAAAAAATTGGCTGGGCGTGGTGGCTCACGCCTGTAATCCCAGCACTTTGGGAGGCCGAGGCGGGCGGATCACGAGGTCAGGAGATCGAGACCATCCTGGCTAACACGGTGATACCCCGTCTCTACTAAAAATACAAAAAATTAGCCGGGCATAGTGGCAGGTGCCTGTAATCCCAGCTCCTCGGGAGGCTGGGGCAGGAAAATGGGGCAGTGAACCCGGGGGGCGGAGCTTGCAGTGAGCCGAGATCGCGCCACTGCACTCCAGCCTGGGCCACAGAGCAAGACTCCGTCTCAAAAAAACAAAAACAAAAACAAAACCCCAAAATTAGCCAGGTGTGGTGGTGCACACCTGTAGTCCCAGCTACTCAGGATGCTGAGGCAGGAGAACTGCTAGAACCCAGGAGGCAAAGGGTGCAGTGAGTCGAAATCATGCCACTGCACTCTAGCCTCGGCAACAGAGCAAGAATCTGTCTCAAAAAAAAAAAAAAAAAAAAAAAAGCTGAGATCAGGGTGCCAGCATGGTATAGTTCTTGTAAAGGCTCTCTTCCTGGCTTGTAGATGGCCACCTTCTCACTATGTCCTCACATGGCAGAGAGCGAATGAGGGAGAACAAGCTCTTTGGTGTCTCTTCTTAGAAGAATACTAACCTCACCATGAGGTGCCATGTCCTCATTTAAACCTAATTCTCTCTCAAAGGTCCCATCTCCAAATACCATGACATCAGGGGGTAGGGTTTCAAAGCATGAAATTTTGGGGAGGACACAATTCAGTCCATAGCAGTCAGCCTGCCAATTTCTAAAAAAAATGCTGCTGGGATTTTGTTGGAATTACTCTGAATCTATAGATCACTTCGTGGAGAACGAACAACTTAACAATACTGAATCACTGATACACCAATCAATGAACATGGTTTATCTCTGCATTTTATTTCATTAGAAATCAGTTTTGTAGTTTTCAGTTATAGATTACGGATACATTTTAAAAGATTTATACCCAAATTTTCACGTTTTGGTGTTGTTATAAATGGTAGTTTAAAAAAATTTCAGCTGGGTGCAATGGCTCACAACTATAATCCCAGCACTTTGGGAGGCCAAGGCGGGAGAACCATTTGAGCCCAGAAGTTTGAGACAAGCCTGGGCAACAAAGTGAGACCTTGTCTCTACAAAAAAATTAAAAAACGTAGCCAGGTGTGGTGACGTGCCTATGGTCTCAGTTTCTCAAGGCTGAGGTGGGAGGATTTGTGTGATTCCAGGAGTTTGAGGGTGCAGTGAGCCATGATCATGCCACTGCACTCAGAAGTGGGCGACAGAGCAAGACCTTGTCTTAAAGAAAAAAAAAAATCAATTTCCTATTGTTCACTGCTAGTATATGGAAATTTAATTTTAAGTTTTGAGACAGAGTCTCCCACTGCCACCCAGGCTGCAGCGCAGTAGCACAGTCTTGGCTCACTGCAATCACTGCATCTCTACCTCCCAGGTTCAAGAGATTCTCCTGCCTCAGCCTCCCCAGCAGCTGGGACTACAGGCACATGCCACCACGCCCGGCTAATTTTTGCCTTTTTTTTAGAATTCTTTTTCAGTAGAGATGGGGTTTCACCATGTTGGCTAGGCTGGTCTTGAACTCCTGACCTCAAGTGATCCACCCGCCTCGGCCTCCTAAAATGCTGGGATTACAGGTATGAGCCAACATGCCCAGACATGATTGATTTTTTATATGCTGACATTTGTATCCTGCAACCTTGCTAAACTTACTAGCTTTAGTTTTAGTAGTTTTTTGTAGATTATTTGGGATTGTCTATGAAATAATATTGTCTGTGAGTAGCTAGTACTGTTTTTTTACCTTTCTAATTTGAAGGCTCTTTATTAAATGGGAGTAGTGAGAATGAACATCCTTGCTTTGTACTTGATCTTAGGAAAAAAGTATTCAGTTTTTCAACATTAACTAAAACTTTTTCATGCTCAAGTTAATGTTTTTATATACATTTACTATGGGAGATAAGGGTAAACATTTTTTACTTAAGAAAATAGGCCGGGCGCAGTGGCTCGGCCGGGCGCGGTGGCTCAAGCCTGTAATCCCAGCACTTTGGGAGGCTGAGACGGGCGGATCACGAGGTCAGGAGATCGAGACCATCCTGGTTAACACGGTGAAACCCCGTCTCTACTAAAAAATACAAAAAAAACTAGCCGGGCGAGGTGGCGGGCGCCTGTAGTCCCAGCTACTCGGAGGCTGAGGCAGGAGAATGGCATAAACCCGGGAGGCGGAGCTTGCAGTGAGCTGAGAACCGGCCACTGCACTCCAGCCCGGGCGACAGAGCAAGACTCCGTCTCAAAAAAAAAAAAAAAAAGGAAAATAATGTATCAGCTATTTCAGCTCTCAGACTCCTGGGTAGCAAAGAACTATCTCTGGGCTTATGAAATGTTAATCCATTCAAGCACTTTTTTTGTTTTGTTTTCTTCCTTTCTCAATGCTTTTTTCTTAAAATTATAAACCACAATCAGGAAATACAATTTAAAAGTTTGGCATTTAAGGAGTAACCATTGTCTCATATACTCAATGTAATCCCAGCCTAAAGAAAACATTTATATCCTTAACTCATAAATGTGTCATCTAAGTAGAATGATTTAAGTTAGCGTTAAGGATATAAATGTTTTCTCAGTCAGTCTGGTTAGAGTTTTATCAATTTTACTGACTTTTCCCCAAAGAATCAGCTTGTCTGGTTTTATTAACAGTCTAATGCTGGTCTCACAAAGAGTTGAGAAATGTTCCCTCCTTTCTATGTTCTGGAAAAGTTTTGTAGAATTGGTTTATTTCTTCTTTATGTATTTGGTAAAATTTACTAGTGAAGACAGGTGAGCCGTTTTTATGTTAGAAGGTTTGCAACTGCAAAAACAATGTATTTCATAGATAGATATAAAACTATTCAGCTTACCTGTTTTTTCTTGAGTGCAATTTGGCAAATAGCATCTTTCAAAGAATGTTTTCATTTAATCTAAGTTGTGAAATTTATGAGTATGGAGTTGTAAGCAGTATTCCCTTACTTTCCTTTTAATGTCTGAAGAGTCTGAGATCTGAAATAGCTGATATATTATTTTAAGTAAAAAGTATTTTATCCATACCCCCACAGTAAATGTATTTATACATTAACTTGAGCATGAAAAAATTTAACTAGGTGAACTGACAGATTCATATTCCTGGAGTTATGGGAGAATTACAGGTTTTCAGAATGCTTAGTGTATTTGACATGCACATTCTTAGGGTGTTTCAGATATATGAAGCATTCTGGTATTAGAAGTAAGAAAAACAAACAAAAAAAGACAGTGGTGTGTGCCTGTGCCCATGGTCCCTATTACTTGGGAGGCTGAGGCAGGAGGATCACTTGAGCCTAGGAGTTCAAGTCCAGCCTGGGTAACACAGCAAGACCCTATCAGGAAGGGAGGGGAGGGAAGGGGAGGGGAGGGAAGGGGAGGGGAGGGGAGGGGAGGGGAGAAGAGAAGTCAAGTCCCAAATGTAAACTCTTATTCCTTTAATAATACTCTTTATATATTGAATCGAGTTCTTATGCTTTATTCTCCCTACAATTCCAGCAAATGTTTCTACATATATGCTGAATTTAATCCCAAAGGTTGGATCTCAAAGCCTTATTAACAATACTTAGAAGAGTGCCTGATAAGAGTCATCATGTTCCTGATACTTACTGATTAGTGAATGAGACAACCTCAAAGAGAAAAATGAATGACTGGTGTACAAAAATCATAAGCGGCAAGACAAAACATCCAACTTAGACTACTACTGTGAGTATTTCAGGCTTGCAAAACAATTCTAATAACTTACCAATAACTCCAAGGCTGGTGAGCCGAAGATACTCAAAGGGACGTGTTTTGCTGACAGTGTGCAAAAAGGGGTACAAAAAAAGTGGGATGTGTGCTGCGAGAAACGCTGACCTGGAAGAAAACAATAATTACATTCACAGCCCAGGGTTGATTTCTAAGGATCCTGAACTTTCAAATTTCTAGGTGGTTAATTCTGTAAGGCCTTAACATTGTCAGAGCAAGGAATCCTTAGGAAACAATGTTACTGGTCATTAGTTTCAATCAATGGTTCTCAAATGGGGTAAATTTTCCCCCATGTGGCAATGTTTGAAGACATTTTTGATTGTCACAACTCAGGATTATAGAGCACTGTTGGCATCCAGTGGGCAGAGGCCAGAGATGTCATTAAACATCCTACAATGCACAGGACAGTCCTCTCCTGCCCTCTCCTTCCCACCACAAAGATTCATCCAGCCCCAAATGTTAATGGTTCAAAAGTTGAAAACCCTAGTCCAGGTCACAGTGGCTAAGAAAACACATGATTTTCCCTGTAGTCAGCAGAAAGTACCTTATAAACTGATTAACTTAAAATACCCAATTGTGGATTTTAAAAAATAGACCACAAAATGCTATTAAGTGTCCAAGAGATTGTCCTAGATTACCTCCCTCACCTATGACTGAATAATAGTATTCACAGGTGCAGTTGAATAAACCTTACAAACCAAGACAACAAAACAAAGCAGCCATTATCAGGCTTACCTGCTATACTTTAAAAAGCACATTCTTTTTTTGTTAGGGCATTTCAGATACACAAACCATTCTGAAAACAGTTTAGTCAAGGCAACTAATATGGAAATCAGTCTATTATTTTACATTATTTATAGTTATACCTTGTAGAAGAGCCAACGCCCAAGATTTTTAACACTCAAAGTACTCTTGTGTTTTTGTTAAGTGCTTAAAAGTCATTTTCTTAGTAACTTCTCTAAAGCTATGTAAGGTCAGTGCCAACCTAGCATTCATATTTCATAAGGAAACTTGACAAAGAGGAAAGGCTTTAGTAAGACGACTGTTAAGTGCCTTTGGGGTCACAGAAGTCCACAAAGTAGATTCCTGAACAGGATTTCCCTTTTCTTAATTTTTCAGATATGACAGGTGGCAAAAATATTTTAACTCACATGCCAATTCTCGCCTATTATAGAGGCTGCTGTGAACGCTATGTTAAGAAGGATTTTGATGTTAAATCTGGGTTCAGTGGGGGAAAAGTGCTGGAAAAATATTTACTAAATTTATCTTATATGCCATGCACTATGCCTCACAGATGACACAGTGTTAATAACAGGTTAGGGAGTGAGAAGTAGCTATATGCCTGATACCTTTCCTGTAATGTCAACACTGTTTCTTTCAAGTTCTTTGGGTAAAAGTAAACAAGAATCCAGAAGACTAGGGGAGAGAGAGAGAGAGAGAGAGAGAGATACAGACACACACAGACACACACACACACACACGCACACACACACTCGCTTGCTCTCTCTCTCTCTTGCATGCCCTTCCTTTTATTATTCAGAGAAAGTTTAGGACCATATTCAATGTATAGCTCCCCCAAGTGACTCACCCAAAGCATTTACCTGGTTTCTGGATGTGATGCTACACATTGCAGTAATGCCAGAGCATTGCAAACTCTGTTAGACTGGTGTGCTGTCAAGGTTGGTGGGTTGATAGATGGATAAATATTTACAATTTCCTAAAAAATGGAAATCAGCATCAGATGAATAAAGAATAACTAAAAATTAATTCCCATGGTAATAAAGCAAAACAAAAAAAGGCAAAGAAAATAGTTCTTAATTCTGTGCATCTTTTAAGAACTGAATCATCAAAGAGGGAGCAGAAATAATGCTCATATCCTTTCATCACAAACTTACTTGGCTGAGACTAGCTAAGACATTTCTACATTTGTCTCTAGGAAGATTTCTATGGAGGCAAATGTAGTCATCTACACTTCCTCCTATATTCTCCAGCTACTGAGGCTATCAGTTGAGGGATACTCAAGTTTTTATAATTCCTCCTTTTGCCAGCATCCTGCTTTAAGTTACATTGATGAGATCGCTGGCCAGAAAGTGTTAAGTCAAACACAGTGACTCATAAAGAAGTTTGAATCTGGTTAGGTAGTAACTATAGTAAGGACATGAATCAATGGGTGGTGATACGCAGTGAATATATGCACTATCTGGCAAAAAGTAATGATTTACTCAATACGATTCCGTTTACATTTTTTTTTTTTTTTTGAGACAGCGTCTCACTCTATCATCCAGGCAGAGTGCAATGGCATGATCATGGCTCACTGCAGCCTCCACCTCCTGGGCTCAATTGATCCTCCCACTTCAGCTTCCCAAGAGGCTGGGATTACAGGGGTATACCACCAAGACTGGCTAATTTTTACATTTTTTTGTAGAGATGATGTTTTGCCATGTTGCCCAGGCTGGTCTCAAACTCCTGGGCTCAAGCAATCCTCCCAACTCGGTCTGCCAAAGTGCTGGGATTACAAGCATGAGCCACTGCACATGGCTACAATTTTCCATTTACATTATTTGTAAAACTTTTACATAGAAAAACGTTCCCATAACAAAGATCAGTTTCTTGGCTAAATGCAATAGAGATGGAATGTGAAATTACTTAAGAGTTGAAAAGTTAATCTAATTATTAGGAATTTGGGGCAATACTTTAATGGATGATCATGCCACTACCTAGGTATTTTAGTATTGTGCCATATCAATTAATTAGCCAACAGTGACCATTCTGGTTTGAACCTAACTTCAGTTATCTATTCTTTAATGTACAAGTGTACCCACCTTTAATACTACAGCTGTTATATTTTCAACATTTCCTTTCCAGGCCAGGCACGGTGGCTCACGCCTGTAATCCCAATACTTTGGGAGGCCGAGGTGGGTGGATCACGAGGTCAGGAGTTCAAGATCAGCCTGACCAACATGGTGAAACTCTGTATCTACTAAAAATAAAATTAAAAAAAAAAAAAAAAGCCAGGCATAGTGACGCATGCCTGTAATCCCAGCCACTCAGGAGGCTGAGGCAGGAGAACTGCTTGAACCCAGCAGGCAGAGGTTGCAGTGAGCCATGATTGCACCATTGCACTCCAGTCTGGGAGACAGAGCGAGACTCCGTCTCAAGAAAACAAAACAAAACAAAAAAACAAACAAAAACCCTCAAGAAACATTTCTTTTCCATAGAATATATTGTACCTTGTGGTCCTTATACTCTACCTTCCACCTTCCTCCCGCTGTCATGTAGATTTATCTTACAGTACTCCTAAAGCTGTGTCTGTCAAAGTGTAGTTCTTAGATCACCTGCATCACAATCACCTGGGGGTGGTGAAAGTGCTTATTAAAATATAGAGTAGACGGCCCACCTCAGACTGACTAAATTGAATCTCTTGGATAAAGATCCAAGAATTTGCATTTTAACAAATACCTCAGACCGTTCTAAAACAGGTTCTTACGAATGCAGATTCTTAAAGAATCATCCTCCTAAAGTCTTCAAATCATTTGGGCAAAAGTAAAGAAATATACAAGGGTAATGAAAAGAACTGAACTGCCAATCATGTATGTAAACCCACCTGTAAAAGTGCTGCAATAGTACCAAATGAATGCCACAGCATGGGTGCAAGGTCAGGAACAGACTCTCGCTTCTTACTTAGCTCCAGCAAAGCATTCTCCCTTGTCTCAGGACTGGACAGCTCATTGATCCACTGATAGATCTTTTCTCTATCCACTTGTGCCAGTGCAGTAGGCACAGGCTTCAGATGAAGACAAGAAAGTAAATATGAGTTTATTAGAGTCAAACCAAGTCTTACCCTGCAACAGAGTTTTAGAGGAAATATATTTTCCATGAATACCAGGGGAGCTTTTCTAAATATATACATTTGATGTCAACTATTCAATCTCTTTGGCAGTTACTGATGAAAATCTAAAATGCACACATACCCTTTGATAATTCCATGTTTAGGAATTTATCCTGTAGGTATAATTGGGCTGTGCTAAAGACATACCAGGATGTTTACTGTTTCACTGTTTTAAAAGCAGAAAACTGGCCAGGCGCGGTGGCACACGCCTGTAATCCCAGCATTTTGGGAGGCCATGGTGGGTGGATCACTTGAGGTCAGGAGTTCAAGACCAGCCTGGCCAACATGGCGAAACCCCGTCTCTACTAAAAATACAAACATTAGCTGGGTGTGGTGATGGGCGCCTGTAATCCCAGCTACTCAGGAGGCTGAGACAAGAGAATTGCTTGAACTTGGGAGGTGGAGGTTGTAGTGACCCGAGATACGGCTACCGAACTCCAACCTGGATGACAGAGCAAGACTGTGTCGCCAAAAAAAAAAAAAAAAAAAAAGCAAAAGCAAAAGCCAGGTGTGGTGGTGCATGCCTGTAGTCCTAGCTACTCAGGAGGCCGAGGCACTAGAGTTGCTTGAGGTGGAAGTTATAGTGAGCTGAGACTGCACCACTGCATTCCAGCTTGGGCGACAGAGTGAGACTCTGTCTCAATAAATACATAAATAAATGCAGAAAACTGGGCTAGGCGTGGTGGCTCACGCCTGTAATCCCAGCACTTTGGGAGGCCGAGACGGGTGGATCATGAGGTCAGGAGATGGAGACCATCCTGGCTAACACGATGAAACCCCATCTCTACTAAAAATACAAAAAGTTAGCCAAGTGTGGTGGTGTGCGCTTGTAGTCTCAGCTACTCAGGAGGCTGAGGCAGGAGAATGGGGTGAACCTGGGAGGCGGAGCTTGTAGTGAGCTGAGATCACGCCACTGCATTCCAGCCTGGGCGACAGTGCGAGACTCCATCTCAAAAAAAAAAAAAAAAAAAAAAAAGGCAGAAAACTAACAAGTATCTCTCAATAACAGACTGGTTAAATATTAGTGCAGCTTTATAATGTGATACTATGTAGTCCTTTAAAAAAAGGAGCAGCTCTCTATATACTGAATATTGATACTAAGTAAAAACAAAAAAAGGGTTACAGAACAGCATATAAAATGTTTCCATTAATACATATATATAAAAATAAAAAAATACATTCTTACATATTTACATATAACATTTCTAGAAGGACACATAAAAAACTGTTAACTGTAGTTACCTCTAAGGTTGGGGATTTATAGGGAGACTTACTTTTCATTGTTTACACTAAAACCTTTTGCATAAACTTTTTTTTTTTTTTTAAACCATATAAATAGTTTTTGAGAGAAAAAAAATTATGTCTTCCCATTACTGGTCCCTCCCCAGTGATTCTGACATCCCCCCTCAACTGAGCAGAAAATCTGTAATTTGGAAAAGCTCTCCCTCTTAATGATTCTGCAATATATTATCTAACTACATCCCTTTGAGAACCATTCATTACTTACTCATGTAGGAAATACAGACTTAACAGGCATGCTTTCATTATTATGCTAAAGAATCACAATACTCCCCCCAAATCTGAGTATTTTATTATTCTCTACAGTCATCAAATATCTTTGTGATCTTGGTTAAGTTCCTTAATTATTCTTATCTGGAAAACAAGATGGGAGACTAGAAAAATGATAATGGCTACCCCTAAGCTTTAAACTGCTAACAAATTCCTGGTGATTTCTATCTCTATGCCCAATATGTTCTCAGGTAATTGCCCCCAACCATGAGAAATAAAAGAGGAGGTGGGGAAAAGCTATCTACACTTGCAGATGAGATCACTAATGTTCAGAGGAATTAACTCACTCAATTTAACCAGGTATGAAGTTGCATATTCCTGTACTTTTTTGAACTATAATACAGTTTCTCACAGTACTTGCAAGTTCCCAATAGACCTTAGCATGACAGAATGATGACCTACTCATTGTACAGATGTAAAGACAAAGAACAAAAAGAACTGCCTTTGTTGAAGAACAGAATTAAGCATAAAATAGACTTTGAGGTGGATTCAAATTTACTCTATCCAACCTGAATAATGGCCTTTTAAAAATGGAAGCTTGATTATAAGCTCTTAGCTTGATGTTTATTATTTCACTAGCCTGACAGAAAGAACCACAAGGTGTTCTGCTAAATAGACTGAAATACAATGCAGCTTAAGCTTTCTTTGAGTGCCTTACAGTAATCTGCTAAAAGCTGTTTTGTAACTCCCTTCAGGGATGGCCCTCAAGGAATCAATCATAAGCTCTTAGAGCAACAATATGATAGAAGGAATCTGGTAGCTTTTTTCCTCCTTTCCCCACAGCAAAAGCAGTGTTGTTCAGGCACTTGCCCTTTCTAGGCAGCCACAAACACGCCCTCAACTTAAAAACTATTTTTGGAAATGTAATTCCTACCTGAAGATAGGGTATGTGTTTATTTAGAATATTACATCACCTTAGACGCTCAGCAGGAACACAAGATAAAATTTTAGCATTAGGTTTCCTGCCCAGTCTCTTGGATGACCCCACAATCCAGTAACTAAAGGGGGCCTCATAGACACTGGTCTGGCAATACAGTACCTATCCTGATTAATCAGTACCCATTCCAGTCGACCTTCCCCAAAGTCTTGTCATACAGATACCACCATCAGTAAACTCCATCACCCGTACTAGAGCCAGTCTGTGACTTGCAGTTGGCATCTCATACCCCATCTTTGCCCTCGTAACCACTGGTTTGCATACCATGACTCCTGAACACCAGGCCCCATCCCCATATATTCTCTTTCTGGAGCTGGCCTGATGCCCGCAGAGAAGATGGCACTGCTGGCAGTAGTGTGGGCACTCTGAAAGGCCAATGCCTGGTGCGTACATGGGTTCCTAAAGCCATGGACACCTGCTGCTAGCAATACTCCAATTTGTGAGATTATTTGTGGGGGTTGCAGCCTCCATGTGCTTTTGATTCTAAGAGAGCTAGAACCATGTCAGGTGGGTGGTAATGTGGCCCCCATGGGCACTAGCTTGGTGTTATGGGTTCTGCTGTCATTCTAGCCAAAAGGAGGGCAGTTTGGTGCCAGGAAATATCTAGGGTAGGGATCCTCCTTTTCATCATCCCTGTTGAATTTCACCCCCAATTTAATAGCAATAGTAAGTTACACCAACTGAATACCCACCTGTCATGGGATGAATACAATTTTTAAAAAATAAAAATGAGAGCTTAAAACATACAGGGCTTACTCTGCCAGGCACTGTCCTAAATACTTATAATACTTATCAGCACTCTCATTTTATAGATAAGGAAAATCTGAGGCACAGAGAAGTTATTTAAAATTTAAATGGCAAGCTAGGATTTGTACCCAGGTGGCACAGGGTGTGGCACAGTGTGTGCCACCCAGTGTGGCAACAGGGCCCACACTTTTAACTGCTTTGCTAATACTGCTTCTCATCTGCCTGAAAGACGAAATCTGATCTAAAGATGACTTTTTTTTTTTTTTCCTGAGATGGAGCCTCGCTCTCTCTCTCAGGCTGGAGTGCAGTGGTGTGATCTCAGCTTATTGCAACCTCCGCCTTCCAGGTTCAAGCGATTCTTCTGCCTCAGCCTCCCCAGTAGCTGGGACTACAGGCATGAGCCACCATGTCTGGCTAATTTTTGTATGTTTAGTAGAGTTGGGATCTCACCATTTTGGCCAGGCTGATCTCAAACTCCTGACCTCAAGTGATCTGCCTGCCTTGGCCTCCCAAAGTGCTGGAATTACAGGTGTAAGCCACTGTGCTCAGCCTAAAAATGACTTTCTAATAAATTATATTACTTGACCTAGACAATATAGTTAATACGTAAAAATCTCAGACAATAAGTAAAATGTTACTGGTGGTAGTTCAACAAAATCTGAAAGAACACTCAGTACCATGAACAGAGCATTGATGTTAGGAGAAATTCTCTACTTACTGAGATTACAAAGCACTTAATAGGTGTTGTTTTCAGAGAGAAGTCAGTGCAATAGTTTGACATAGTTTCCTATGTCACATTATGGATCAGATGGGGCATAATTTACTTAGTGAGAACCACCAACACACACACAGACATACAACAAGCAATTTTGTAACACACATATAGGAATTTCATTGTTTCGGAGAATAAAAGGGAAAACATTCTTATATTTTGAGTTATATATTAATCTATATAACCAGATGACTGGTAAAATATTTTGGACGTCATCCCTAAATAAAACACCAAAACTCAAAATGTATCTACTCTTCTTCCATATCCCAAGAGTTATTTAGGCCCGTCTTTCACAAAAAAGAATCTGTAATTGACATCTTTTTAAAAGGAGGTGGGCAATAGAATAAGGGGTATGGCAGGTGAGGGAAGAGAAAGTTCTGTTGTACTCTCCTTTTTTAAAAACATGGTTTCATTTAATGATCACAACAAGGTAGTTATTAACCTCATTTAACAACCGATGAAACCACAGGCAGACAACAGGCAGATTTACTCCTCATGCCACTCTGTAATGATCACCTCTAAAGATTCCTAGTTCAGATGCTACAACTCTTTGAACTTTTAATTCACTAATACATTTCTAGGGCTGTGGATGACATGGAACTCAATCTAGTAGCACACATTGCTCACTGACAGGCAAGCAAATTCATCTATGACTTCCCTACTGGAGATTACCTTATTTGAAGCATTAACAATAATTGCAGGATACCAACCAAGAGAGCAGAGGTTAACATTTTTTGAGGCACAGACCCTTTAAGAATCAAATGAAGGCCAGGCGTGGTGGCTCACGCCTGTAATCCCAGCACTTTGGGATGCTGAGGAGGGCGGATCACGAGGTCAGGAGTTCAAGACTATCCTGGCTAACATGGCGAAACCTCGTCTCTACTAAAACTACAAAAAAATTAGCCAGGTGTGGTGGCGGGCGCCTGTAGTCCCAGCTACTAGGGAGGCTGAGGCAGAATGGTGTAAACCTGGGAGGTGGATGGAGCTTGCAGTGAGCTGAGATCACGCCACTGCACTCCAGCCTGAGTGACAGAGTGAGACTCTGTCTCACGAAAAAAAAAAAAATCAAATCAAATGAAAATTGTGGATCCTTTCCTCAGAAAAATACACAACTGCAAAACCACAAAAACCTACACATAATTTTAGGGAGTTCACAGAGTTCCTGCAATGCATCCGTGTACCCAGGATTAAGAATCTGTTTATCAAACTGAAGAAAAGGAAAGACCTCAATTTGCAAGTAACTACATGAGTATATAATTGGAACACACACTGGCGTGGGAGCCTGAAGTGGCTTCAAAATCCAGTTTTGCTTTTTCTAGAATTGTGTGACCTAGGATAAGTCACTTAACTTTCCAAACCTCAATTTTCTCATTGTTAAAGTGAAGGAACTATATTAGATAATTTCCAGTCTCAGGCAGCCATAAAATCTTAGAAATTACTTAGTTCTTAGTTGTGAGAGTCTAATCTAAGCGACTCTTTTTTTAAAAAATAAACTTTGATGTATAATTTGCATACAATAAAACCGAACTCATTTTAACTATTGAAGTGTATACACTTCAACAGATTTTCGAGAAATTTATACACCTAAGTAACCGTTACCATAATGAAGATATAGATCCATTTGCCCTAAAGAGTTCTCTAATGCCCTTTTCAGTAAACCCCTTACTCAGCCTGAAGCAATCATGGTTGTTTTCTGCTACTATAGATTAGGTCTGCCTTTTACAGAAATTATTAATAGGCAGTAACATTTATTGAGCATACCATGTGTCAGGCACTGTGGATTACATCATTTTATTCTCAAAATTCTAAGAGGAAACAGGTTAACAGAGGTTTAACATGCTCGAGGTCACACAGCCAGTATACAGAAGAATGAGACTGAAATTCTACTCTCTAGAATCGATGAGTTCTACCTGGTCTAAAGGATAGAAAGCACAAATACTCCTCCAAGTTGAAGAAATTACTCTTAAGAACCCAACAAAACTTTTTTTTTTTTTTTTTGAGACGGAGTCTTGCTCTGCCACCCAGGCTGGAGTGCAGTGGCCGGATCTCAGCTCACTGCAAGCTCCGCCTCCCGGGTTTACGCCATTCTCCTGCCTCAGCCTCCCGAGTAGCTGGGACTATAGGCGCCCGCCTCGTCGCCCGGCTAGTTTTCTGTATTTTTAAGTAGAGACAGGGTTTCACCGTATTAGCCAGGATGGTCTCGATCTCCTGACCTCGTGATCCGCCCGTCTCGGCCTCCCAAAGTGCTGGGATTACAGGCTTGAGCCACCGCGCCCGGCCCCAACAAAACTTTTTAAAATTTAATATTCCCTTAGCACAGAACTCATTAACAGCTGGATTTGGATACACAGTGAGCTCAATTACATAGCTGGACACACAGAATCATCATGAGAAGTCTGATTTAGATTATGAGTTATCACCCTTAACACTTCCAAGAATAGAAAAAAGCTCTATTGTACATTACCGAAGATTATTAATTGTAACCTGCTAGAGTCAACAGTCCTGGCCAGGCACAGAGACAGGTTCACACCTGTAATCCCAGGCCGAGGTTGGTGGATCACTTGCGGTCAGGGGTTCAAGACCAGCCATGGTCAAAACAGTGAAACCCCGCCCCTACTAAAAATACAAAAATTTGCCTGCTGTGGTGATGTGTGCCTGTAATCCCAGCTACTCGGGAGGCTGAGGTGGGAGAATCGACTGAACCCAGAAGGTGGAGGTTGCAGTGAGCCAAGATCACGCCACTGCACTCCAGCCTGGTTAACAAAGCAAGACCCTGTCTCAAAAACATAAAATAAAATAAAAAAATAAAGTCAACAGTCCTGTTCTTTTAATGAGTGTGTTAAAAACTATTATATTGGCCGGGCGCGGTGGCTCAAGCCTATAATCCCAGCACTTTGGGAGGCCGAGACGGGCGGATCACGAGGTCAGGAGATCGAGACCATCCTGGCTAACAAGGTGAAACCCCGTCTCTACTAAAAAATACAAAAAAAAAAAAAAAAAATAGCCAGGCGAGGTGGCGGGCGCCTGTAGTCCCAGCTACTCGGGAGGCTGAGGCAGGAGAATGGCGTAAACCCGGGAGGCGGAGCTTGCAGTGAGCTGAGATCCGGCCACTGCACTCCAGCCTGGGCGACAGAGCGAGACTCGGTCTCAAAAAAAACAAAAACAAAAACAAAAACTATTATATTATCAAAATTTAGTAACTCTCCCTCCTTTTCTGTTTAATGATTTGTATATGGAAAATGTATTTCAAATGACACCTTTTTTTCTCTCAAGAAAGCTTAACACACAGATAAAACATTTACCAAAGCAAGTTAGCAATGGTTAATTCCAAGTGTCACAAACACAGTGTACTGACAGTTTAAGTTGGTCTTCTACTTCTGAAAGATCTTAACACACAATGTGAAAAGTATAAAGATGTTTATAAGTTATGTTAAATAAAACACATGGACATTTATCTATAAATGGTAAAGAAAATGATTTCCTTCTCTGAGTAAACTAAAAAATTGATATTGATGGTTTCTTAAACAGAAAATAGCCAAATTATCAATGTAACTTTATGTTTAAGGGCCAAAATAGCTGTTTATTTTCCTGCCAATAAATAAAGAATGGAATCAGACTGAAATAGAGATTATTTTCCCAAGTCTGGAGATCAACGTGTAGATTTGGGTGTCAGCACGGTATTCTAAGAAAATGAACTTTCTAGGGCCGGGCGCGGTGGCTCAAGCCTGTAATCCCAGCACTTTGGGAGGCCGAGGCGGGCGGATCACGAGGTCAGGAGATCGAGACCATCCTGGCTAACACGGTGAAACCCCGTCTCTACTAAAAAATACAAAAAACTAGCCGGGCGAGATGGCGGGCGCCTGTAGTCCCAGCTACTCGGAGGCTGAGGCAGGAGAATGGCCTAAACCCGGGAGGCGGAGCTTGCAGTGAGCTGAGAACCGGCCACTGCACTCCAGCCCCGGGGACAGAGCAAGACTCCGTCTCAAAAAAAAAAAAAAAAAAAAAAGAAAATGAACTTTCTAATAGTGCTGGAAGTACTAAATTAGCTTGCCTTCATAATTTTATAAGAGCCAGAATGTATCTTATTTTATTTTATTTATTTATCTATTTAAGACGGAATTTCGCTCTTGTTGCCCAGGCTGGAGTACAATGGTGCGATCTCAGCTCACTGCAACCTGTACCTCCCAGGTTCAAGCAATTGTCCTGCCTCAGCCTCCCAAGTAGCTGGGATTACAGGCGCATGCCACGACACCACGCTAATTTTTGTATTTTCAGCAGAGACAGGTTTCACCACGATGGCCAGGCTGCTCTCGAACTCCTGACCTCATGATCCACCTGCCTTGGCCTCCCAAAGTGCTGGGATGACAGGCATGAGCCACCGTGCCCAGCCCAGAATGTATTTTTTCAAAATAACTTTTCAAAAATGAAAGTGAGTAAGCAAAGATAAGTTAGGCAATTTGCCTAAAGCTTCATCAGGAGACTCGGGAGGAGAAAGTGAATTAGATCCTTTAGAGTGCAGTGTTTTTTCTACTTGCCAAAGAGGAAGGCATCTGGGAGTCCATGACAGCTTCAATAAAGAGATGTAAAATAACTAATGATGCTGCTGGTTAGGTGGAAAGTGAGAGAAAGACAAGTGTTTGGGGATGCTAGAATTGTCGGTGGAAATCAGAGGGAAATTAAAAACAAAACAAAAACACATCGCCTTAAAGGCTTACCTCTGGTTGTTTTACAAGCATAATATCCATTACAGAATACCTATGGCATGCAAAGATTTGTAGTTTTTTTTTTTCCCCCTTTGAGATGGGGTCTCACTATGTTGCCTAGGCTGAAGTGCAGTAGCACGATCATGGCTCACTGCAGCCTGGAAAATTTTCAAACATATTTTGTAGAGATAGGTTCCTACTGTGTTGCCAAGGCTGGTCTTGAACTCCTGGCCTCAAGTGATCCTCCTGCCTTGGCCTCCCAAAGTGCTGGGATTATAGGTGTGAGCCTTTAATTTGGGAATTCCCAAAGCTGAAGTCTGAGAACAAGTCACATATCAGTGAGTGAACCTAGCCAACCACTGAGCATTTTGTTATTCTTTCTTTTTTTTTTTTCTTTCAAAGATGGAGTCTTGCTCGTCTCCCAGGCTGGAGTGCAATGGCGTGATTTTGGCTCACTGCAACCTCTGCATCCTGGGTTCAAGCGATTCTCCTGCCTCAGCCTCCTGAGTAGCTGGGATTACAGGCGCCCGCCACCATGCCCAACTAATTTTTGTATTTTTAGTAGAGACGAAGTTTCACCATGTTGGCCAGGCTGATCTCGAACTCCTGACCTCAGGTGATCCACCCGCCTTGGCCTCCCAAAGTGCTGGGATTATAGGCGTGAGCCACAGTGCCTGGCCGCATTCTGTTATTCTTATTTAATCTTTAGAATAATCCTGTGTGGTATTTCTGTCCTTATTTATCAGAGGAGAGAAAAAAAGAAATTATGCTCAATGGTGGCAGTAACGAATATATGAAGATGTTAGGATGTATTCCATCAAGAATGACAACAGCAAGGCCGGGCGCAGTGGCTCATGCCTGTAATCCCAGCACTTTGGGAGGCTGAGGCGGGCAGATCACCTGAGGTCAGGAGATCGAGACCAGGCTGACCAACATGAAGAAACCCCGTCTCTACTAAAAATACAAAAGAATAAATAAATAAATAAAAGAAAAATTAGCCGGGTGTGGTGGCTAATGCCTGTATAATCCCAGCTAGTTGGGAGGTTGGGGCAGGAGAATCGCTTGAACCCGGGAGGCGGAGGTTGCTGTGAGTTCAGATCTTGCTATTGCACTCCAGCCTGGGCAACAAGAGTGAAACTCCGTCTCAAAAAAAAAAAAAAGAATCACAACAGCCTACTACACTAAACATTTCTAGCATACTACTACTCAAGAGTCAAAATTTAAGATACTTCCCATACTATCTCAAGTTTTCCTTCTACTGAATAATATCCTGCATTTACATGTGACTACATTCTCTCTCTCTTTAATAGACAAGGTCTTGCTATGTTGCTCAGGCTGGAGTCCAGTGGCCATTCACAGGTACCTTCATAGCACACAGTAGCCTGGGACTCCTGGGCTGAAGTGATCCTCCCTCCTTAGCCTCCCAAGTAGCTGGGACTATGGGCACACACCACCTGACTTACATTCTCATTTGGCAGTACTTTGTATCTCCCTAGCTGAAATGATGATTTACCTACTATTTAAAAAAAAGAGATAAAGGCACATATACACACTTTCACTGTTAGGCAGAAAATAAGCATCTTCTGAAGTGGCTTTGATTATTCTGGGGACTGTTGCATGCATTAATTATGCTTCTCAAATTCCAGTGAGTGATAGGTATCATTACTTTCCCTTTACCCAGATCAGAATAGTGCAGTTTGGTTCAATGGAAGACATGAAGAATTGAGAATGAGGTGGCTCAACTTTTTATGTTTTAGTTTCCTCACTAGCTAAATATATCCTAGTGAATGAGTGGTATCAAGGAATTTATCAGAGTTGCTATGAGGTCCAAATATCGTAAGCGAAAGTGCATCTAAAAGTTCAAATTTTAAAATTAATGTAAGGCATTGAAAATTTGAAGAAACATGTATTGAGCACTTATTATAAGTAATGTACCACAGCTTTAATGGTTGTTTAAAAGATGCCTTAGGGAGCGACAGAAAATAAAAGGAATAGCTACAGAGCTTGGGAAGGCACAGGGAAAAGAGTGGCTCAGTATCAAAGATAAAATTCTGGAGAAGACACAATCAGATTCTGAGAGATGGACAAGTCAACCTTAGAAATAATTTCCCTTATTGGGGCCGGGCGCGGTGGCTCAAGCTTGTAATCCCAGCACTTTGGGAGGCAGAGACGGGTGGATCACGAGGTCAGGAGATTGAGACCATCCTGGCTAACACGGCGAAACCCCGTCTCTACTAAAAAATACAAAAAAACTAGCCGGGCGAGATGGTGGACGCCTGTAGTCTCACCCACTCGGGAGGCTGAGGCAGGAGAATGGCGTAAACCCGGGAGGCGGAGTTTGCAGTGAGCCGAGATGCGGCCACTGCACTCCAGCCTGGGCGACAGAGCGAGACTCCGTCTCAAAAAAAGTCTTTCCCTTAATAGCAGCACACTCATCTTTCAACTTGCGTTTCCCCACATTACATATATAATTTGGGAGAAGGAACAAAAAAGCTAGGGGAATTGCAATCACCTAATTGAGATATAAAAGATACTCTCTATATTTAATAGTTATAAACACTTAGAAACATTATGATAGGAGGCAGAGATACCAACGGCACTGGAAATGACGATGGAGATCAAATTTCAAAAAGCAGTTTTCTATAGCTTAGTCACACTTGGCTCAATTTTTCACTTTTTGTACTTACAGGCATGGCAATTTTTGGTGCTTTATTTAGTAATTACGTCATTTTGCCTGATAATACAATTTCAGTACATCACTTTCCTTAAATCATTTCCCTTTGGTTAAACAGAAAAAGCAGAATTGGTCTTCGGGCAGGTGTGCTCAAATCAAATGATCTCCTTTCACCATCATGGCTATGTTCTTTCAGTGGTCACTTTCCCTTCAATATTCTTTCATGCAGCAAAGTATCTCAGTCTTTATCTTGTACTAGGAACTGCCCTGGCACCGGGGAAACCATGTCAACAGGGCCCACATGATCCCTGTCCCTGCCTTCAAGGAGACAGACAACAAATAAGCGAATACAATAATTACACAGGGATCAGGGCTGTAAAGGGTACTCTACTAAAGTTAGAAGCTGCGGAACTAATTTGAAGAGGATAGTCAGGGAAGGCCACTCTTGAGACAGATTTAGGCAGAGACCTGAAGAAAGACGGATTTGGATAAACAGTTTAAGGAGAGGAAGGAGAGTTCAAGGAAGAGGTACCAATTACACTCACGCTGTGTGTGTAAAGGAGGAGGGATAAAAAGAACATTCACTCTAGTCATAGAGACCACAAAGTGCATGTTGGAGAAGAAAAGCGCGTTGCATTGGGTTAGGTGGCCAGTGTAGCTGAAGCTTGAGGAGGAGACATAAAACGAGATAATAAACGTGGGTTAAGGACCACATCATACAGGGCCTTTGTAGGCTATGGCAAGGAGTCTAGATTTTATTTAAATGCCAAGAGAAGTAGGATTACTTCAGACAGCTGAATTACACTTTCTTTTCTGTTAAAAGATCACGCGGGTAAAACGAGATGTGTCGAGGAAAGTTTTAAACGCAGAGAACCTAAGTCAGATGCAAAAATTACGCACTTCTTCGGGCCTCAGGTTTTCCATAAGAAAAGCAAGTGGTTTGAACGAGAAGCCATTTCCTTCCCGCTGCAACGCGGTGAGTTCTGAGAGCGCGAGCCGCGTCAGATTGACCATGGAATTCCCCTCATCGACGCTGGCGCCCAGAACACAACTGGCGCCCTGAAACTGTTGGTCAGCGCAATAAATCAATGAATGGCCTGCTACGGGCGCGAGACCAGGCCCTGGCGCCCGCAAAGAACGCGATGGGTCGCGCTGGAGGCCGCGAGAGGCGTCCGGCGAGGAAATACCGGCCGGCTCCACCACAACCAAAGCGTGCCGAGGAGGGGAATCGGGGCCTCGTAGGTTGAGTACAGAAAAAATCAGACTAGGGACCCGACACCGGGAACTAGGAGAGAAGGCCGAAACGTGGGTCTGAGGAAGGATTTCTGGTTCCAGGCCTGGGGACCCAGCCACTCACCGCAGCCGTCGCCAGGCTGTGCATGTTGTGAGCGGCCGCCGCTCTCCTTTCACAGCCGGACGCGTCCGACCTGCGTCCCGACTTCAGCACCCCTGCCGCGGAAAATAATGAGCCGCCGTAGCCGCCATCCGCCTCCGGCTCGCTCCGCCCCCTTCGCGGCCCTCTGACCTCTCACCCCTGACCCCACCCACACATCCTCTTCCCGCCTCCAGGCCCTCGGCCTAGTTAACAGTCCCAGAGTATGGCCTTTGCCCCTTAAGATTTAGGACTGGAAGGACGTCCGGGACCACTAGTCCCCGCAACTCCTGGCTTTCAGCAGGTTTTTCCAGAGAGCGGCATGAACTCTGACCCGCCTCCAAAGGCCAGTGAACGGCGGGAAAAGATGGACAGTCCCGGGAAGACAACTATTGCGCATGCCCGACTGGGCTGCGTAGGAGGGAAATGGTTGGGGGGGTTCGAAATCGGATGAAGGGAAAGTGCGCGTGCGTACTACAGTCACGGCTGGGGCGGGGCTGCCCGGGCTAGGCCGCTCTAGGTGCTGGGGGGGCGGGGCGAGGGCGTGTGAGGGGCGGAGTTTTTGGCTGGCGCGCACGCGCCTGTCTGGTCGCGTAGAGTGTGCGTGCGTGCGTGCGTGTTTGCGTGTGGTCACAGTTCCCGCCATCAGCCGCTCTCCCTGACTAGGGGTAGCTAGCGGCCTCCCTCCTTTGGGTTCGGTATCCCTACTTCCATTACCCCCGGCTCCTCCCTCTCCGCGCGGGCTCCGTGCTTTCCGCGGGTCTCTCTGGGGGCTCCGGACCCTCGGCGCAGGTAAGGCGGGCCGGGGTAGCTTCTCAATTGAGCCGTTTTCCCTAGAACCCTCTTCTTCTGTGCGATCCGCCCACTCGGCGTTCACTCTTCTGGAGTTCGCCCTGCTGCTACTCAGCCCGCCCACAACCCCTCGACGCACCCCCAGCCTCACAGGTACTGCCTTTGGGTGCATTGCCCCGGCTTTCCCCTCTCCTTTGACTTGGTCTCCACTGCCACTCTCTCCCTCCGAAACTCAAACCTGGCCCCTTTTCTCTGGGGCTGTTGTCCACCACTTACCTTCTAACAGGGCCTGCTGTCTCTTCAGGTGACTTTCGTTACGGCACATCCATCAGGCCTTGGACATGATACCCATTCACTCTCTTGACCATTTTCCCCTTCCTCTTGACCAGTCCTCACTGTAAAACATGAATTGTATTTTTGTTGTGCATTTCCTTGCGCCCATTTCTAGCCGCCAGATCAGGTAGTTAGATGTAACTATTTTAAGTCATGATCCATGAAAGGAAATGATGATTGATGACAAAGTCCTATGTCCTGGAGAGTTGTCCTAAAGTGGTTTGGGGTAGTCCTCTCAAAATTTCAGCTCTGTATAAATTCCTTTATTGAGGTGGCAATTCCTGACAAGTGTCTAACTGGAAGAGATATCTGAGAAGTAATGTCAAGCAGGCAGTTGGATATAGTGGGTTGGAGATCTTAGGAGAGTTCTGGGCTGGACACGTAAATGTGTGCGGTGTGTTTATGTGTATCTCATCTGCCATATTGATAGTAATTGAAGCCATGGATGTGGATGAAATTGCCTAAAAAGAGTATAGCGCCTAGGATGGAGCATTGAGGGATTCCTGATGTTTAATAACCGATAGAGGAGGATGCGTCTTGCAAACCATGAAAGAAGTCATGAGTAGTGTTGCATTCTACTGAAAGGTAAAATGGAAGGAGGACTGAAAAACCCAGTGATATAAAAGTAATCACTTGTCTTAAAGATGTTTGATGAAGTAAAATGAATATTTGGGTTCAGTCCTGGGCCCTCTTCTTTTACTCTTGTATTCCTCCCTAAGCTTTAAATTTGATCTATATATTGATGACTTAAAAATTGTTATTTCCAACCTATTCCCTTTGTTTCCAGCTCCACATCTAGATAGCCAGCTGTCTGCTTGACATCTCAACTTGATTTTTTTCTTAGGAGTTTCAGATGCAACACAGCCAAATCCAAAACCTTGATCTTTCTCTCCGTATCCAAATTCTTTCTTCTCCAGTGTCCCATTTTATTAAGGGGCCTATGACACAGGCTACACACTTGGGAGGCATTCTTGACTTCTACTCTCCAAGTTCTATCTATTCTACTTCCAATATTATGTCTTGCATCTTTTTCTGTACATTTTCACTATCACTTTTCTAGTTTAAGCCACAGCCCTTTTTCACCTGGACCTGATTGCCTTGGCTTCTGGTATTATCATCTGTAAAATGGAAATAGTAATTTTCAGCCTATTGGATTGTTATGAGGATTAAATGAGATAACCATGATAAGCACTTGGCACAGAGTAAATGGCCAGTAAGCATTAATTGTTATTGTAATTGTTATAAGCTTATCAACTTCAATACTCTTGTATCTGGTTACCTTATTTTCTTCTGTTCTTGCTCTTAGTCACTTTCCCAAAACCCAAACAAACCATATATGACTTCTCCATTCAGTAGTAACGTATTTATTTGCTTAAAACCTTTTGGTGGATTTCCCCCTGCTGAGTGCTTGTTACATTTAGGATAAAATTCGGAATCCTTACTGTGGTTCACAAGACTGCATAACCTGGTTCTTGCCTGCTTCACTAACTTTATCTTCCTCCTCTCCTTCACTAAACTCTAGCCACATTGATTTTAATTTCCCTAGTCACATCAAGTTATTTTACAATTCAAGGCCTTTAGGGATGCTGTTTGCCTGAATTGTTCCAGCACCACTATTTACCAGTCATCTCCTTCTGCAGTTTTCAACTTAAGTGATACCTTCTCAGAGAAGCCTTGTAGATGTTATCTGTCCTCTACCCCAAGTCTTAATCTTAAGTCTCATCATTCCATGTATCTTGCTTTATGTCATTTCTCAGAACTTGTAATTATTGTTACTATTTTTTGAGACGGAATTTCTGCTCTGTTGCCTAGGCTGGAGTATCATGGCATGATCTCAGCTCACTGCAACCTCTGCCCCCTAAATTCAAGTGATTCTCCTGCCTCAGCCTCCCAAGTACTTGGGATTACAGGCACCTGCCACCACACCCAGCTAATTTTTATATTTCTAGTAGAGATGAGGTTTCACCATGTTGGCCAGGCTGGTCTTGAACTCTTGACCTCAGGTGATCCACCTGCCTCAGCCTCCCAAAGTGCTGGGATTACAGGTGTGAGCCACTGCACCCAGCCCAGAACTTGTAATTATATATTTACGTGTGTGATTATTTGAAGTCTGTCTCCTATTAGAATATAAGCTAGTGACCACTTCATTTTTATTTCTCAATAATTTGTTAAATAAGCTGGAAGTGCTGTAAGAACCATCGTGTTTTTTGGAAGCACAAGCTCGCTGATATTCTTGTCATCTCATGACAAACCACATGACAGAAAACAAAGGGTTTTCCAGCTTTGGATACTTTTACCCATTTTTATATCATAAAACCATTCAGATTTTAAACTTTTTGAATTGGAGACAAACTTTAGGTCAATTTTCCACTTTCAGTAACAAAACTAATTTTATCTCCTTTGTCCATTTGCTTTATGGATCTTTTTTAAGGAAAGAAAGCCTTCAAAAATCAGAGTAGTGGTTTGTATATTTTAACAACAGGTTAATCTTTAAGACCAGTAAAGATGAGATTTCCATAAATAAAGCAAAATTCCATATTTAAGTCAGTTGTTGGTGAATGACAAAGAAAATATTAAAATATGGCCAGCTGCATTGGTTCATGTCAGTAATCCCAGCACTGTGGGAGGCCAAGGTGGGCGGATCGCTTGATCCCCGGAGTTTGATACCAACTTGGGCAACGTGGCAAAACCCCATGTCTGTAAAAAATACAAAAATTAGCTGGGTTTGGTGGCATGTGCCTGTGGTCCCAGCTACTTGGGAGGCTAAGGTGGGAGCACTTGCTTCAGCCTAGGAGATGGAGGTTGCGGTGAACCAAGATGGCACCACTGTATTCCAGCCTGGGTGACAGAATGAGGTTCTATGTCGAATTAAAAAAAAAAGAAAAATAATATTAAAATATAATAATTTTTGTATGTGTAGAACAGGACTTGTGTTGAAAAATAGGGAATTTAAAATGGAGATGTATGAATACCAAACACAAGTATTTGGATTTATTTTCTAGGTAGTGATGAGCTATTTAGTTTGGGAAGGTCCTAGCATCAATGGCAACCATTTAGCACTTACCAAGTGTTTGTTATTTTGTTGGAGTATACAATTAGAGTACACAAGTTCAGTGTGTTACTTCCCTGTCCCGTGCCCCACTTCTACCCCCTACTCCCACCTTAGGGAGAAAGTTAAGAAGATACCTAGTGGATAGTTTAGTTGAAAAGTGGTAAAAGGATGTTACAATGTAAAGGATTTGCTGGAGGTGAAACCCAAAGAGCTGAAACTGGAAAGGGAAGAGGTTGCCATAATTCACTGATGAGGATGAACTGTGGTCGTAGTTAAAAATGTAGGTTCTGGCATTAGACATAGCTTTGTTTCTCACTGACTTATTTATAAATTATGTAATGTCTCTAAACCTCAGTTTCCTCATCTGTGAAGTAGAGATAATATCCCTATCGCTTAGGATTATTATAAAAATTAAATGAGATAATGCATGTATCACATTTAGCACTGCTGGGTAAATGTTGCATAATAAATATTGGGTTGCATAATAAATACTAGGTGGGATGATGGCATAGCGATGAGTTTCTGAATTAGAGTAGTAGCTATTGAAAATCTGGGATTTGAGTAGATGAGAGTGAGGATAAAGCTGATGCTAAGATTTCTTGCCTGAATGATGGTAGAAAGACAAAAGTAGGGAAGTCTGGGAGCTTTTTTTTTTTCTTTTGAGATGGAGTCTTGCTCCTTCACCCAGGCTGGAGTGTAGTGGCGTGATCTTGGCTCACTGCAACCTTCGCCTCCCAGGTTCAAATGACTCTCCTCCCTCAGCCTTCCAAGTAGCTGGGCTACAGGTGCGTGTCACCACACCCAGCTAAATTTTGTATTTTTAGTGAGAACACATTGTGGTCTCAGTGTGTTCAAGATCACATTGGCCAGGCTGGTCTCAAGCTCTTGACCTCAGGGGATCTGCCTGTCTCTGCCTCCCAAAGTGCTGGGATTACAGGTGTGAGCCACAGAGCCTGGCCTCCAGGAGCTTCTTAATGAAGTCATGGACTGTATCATCTTCACATCTATAAGCCTACCAGAGTGTCTTGAAAGTGCAGTAGCTTAATAAATGATTGTTTACTAAATGAACAAAGGAGTTTAAAGTCGATGTTGTAGCATTCAGATAGGCAGTGAGAGATGTGCTGGTAGAACTTGAGAGAAAGTTCAGGCCTAGTGAGACCTAATTTGAGAAACAATGTTAGCTTTGAAAGAAAAGTGAAAGCACTAAGTTTACCCACCTTTTGAAATAGTATCAACATGTTATAGAAGTTTTAAGACTTAAGACATTATTATGTAACAATGTTTATAAAGTGAACAAAGGACATATTCTTTGTCACTGACTTCTTAGTTTCAAAATGTAGCAAGAATGAATAAACCAAGATACAAGTTGAACAAGGTGCAGGCTCATCCTGTAATCCCTCATTATGCACAGCAGATAAGTTCCTGAAGTTCCGTTGATCTTTTATGTGTGTCTCTGTGTGTCATGCATCATATTTTAAATGTTTTTGTTAAGGTAATCTGTAGTTTTTAAATAACCAAGAAGTTAGTCTTTGTTCTGTAAATGATCACTTTACTTTTTTTTTTGAGATAGAGTTTTGCTCTTGTTGCCCACGCTGGAGTGCAATGGCGTGATCTCAGTTCACTGCAACCTCCACCTCCTGGGTTCAAGCGATTATCCTGCCTCAGCCTCCTGAGTAGCTGGGATTACAGACATGTGCCACCAAGCCCAGCTAATTTTGTACTTTTGGTGGAGATGGGGTTTCTCCATGTTGGTCAGGCTGGTCTCGAACTCCCAACCTCGGGTGATCTGCCCGCCTCCGCCTCTCAAAGTGCTGGGATTACAGGCGTGAGCCACCGTGCCCGGCTCAGTTTCCTTTAAGTATTAATTTTGTATATTGGATTCTTTTTAAAAAGCACATTTTTATTTTCTTTAGCTGAGTTGATGGCTTCCGGAGAACTGGCATAGCTGCAGAATATGAGTAGCATCCCAAGAAGAGTGCTTTGCCTTTGGCACAAGGATCAGAATAAGGGTGAATTGTTATTACATAGAGTTTTTCGGTAAAAGTCACTGAAAAGTAAGTAACGTTTTTGTTTTGGATATATGTTTCAAAGAGCATGCAATCTGGCAGGAATTGACAGTTTTGTGTTTGTTTTGTAGTAATAGTTTTGTGCTTTGGCCGTGCTTTCTTTACTACAGAATGGTCTCTGGATTAAGGATGTTTTTCAAAGCAGTACCTAAAATGTGAGCACTTAAATAAATGTACAGGGCATAGAAACATTTTTGCCAATATTATTGCTTGAGCTTTCATGGAATGCTCAAAGTTGAACAGTAATTTTAATAATTGTGAAGATATTTAGAGAAAGAATCTCTGGACATATTTAAAGAATAATTCATTTTTTTTTTTTTTTTGTGAGATGGAGTCTTGCTCTGTTGCCCAGGCTGGAGTGCAGTGGCCGGATCTCAGCTCACGGCAAGCTCCGCCTCCCGGGTTTACGCCATTCTCCTGCCTCAGCCCTCCCAAGTAGCTGGGACTACAGGCGCCCGCCACCACGCCCGGCTAGTTTTTTGTATTTTTTTTAGTAGAGACAGGGTTTCACCGTGTTAGCCAGGATGGTCTTGATCTCCTGACCTCATGATCCGCCCGTCTCGGCCTCCCAAAGTGCTGGATTACAGGCTTGAGCCATTGCACCCGGCCTAGAATGATTCATTTTAATTATCTTTTGTCTTCTTAATTTTTTGCTTTAATAAGACATTTACCATTACCGAGTTTAAGGAAACCTTGTCTTTGTCTTAGGTTCATAGAAAGTTTAACTATTACTGGATCATGCTTCATGCTGAAAAAGAAGCTTAGTTTTTTACTGTTAACCAAATAGAGCAAGCCCTGATAATATAATGAATGAACAAATGTAGCTTATTAATTCATTTAGTGCAAAAGCAGGTAATGGACTAAATTGAGGCATTATGAAAAAGCTTATTATATTGGTTCTGCCAATTTTATTTCCTACATCTTTCATATGAAGCTTTTTAGAGAGGGTAAT